>NC_081362.1:34333400-34939650 GCF_030684315.1 Stegostoma tigrinum | reverse complement strand
GAGCAGGTGTGCATGCTGGAATGGATAGAGATAGAGGAAGCTGATGTGCTGAAAATTTTGTCAAACATTAAGATTGACAAGTCGCCAGGCCCGGACCAGATTTGTCCTCGGCTGCTTTGGGAAGCGAGAAATGCAATTGCTTCGCCACTTGCGAAGATCTTTGCATCCTCGCTCTCCACTGGAGTCGTACCTGAGGACTGGAGAGAGGCAAATGTAATTCCTCTCTTCAAGAAAGGAAATAGGGAAATCCCCGGCAATTATAGACCAGTAAGTCTCACGTCTGTCGTCTGCAAGGTGTTAGAAAGGATTCTGAGGGATAAGATTTATGACCATCTGGAAGAGCATGGCTTGATCAAATACAGTCAACACGGCTTTGTGAGGGGTAGGTCATGCCTTACAAACCTTATCGAGTTTTTTGAGGATGTGACTAGAAAAGTTGATGAGGGTCAAGTTGTGGATGTGGTGTATATGGATTTCAGTAAGGCATTTGATAAGGTTCCCCATGGTAGGCTCATTCAGAAGGTCAGGAGGAATGGGATACAGGGGAACTTAGCTGCTTGGATACAGAATTGGCTGGCCAACAGAAGACAGCGAGTGGTAGTAGAAGGAAAATATTCTGCCTGGAAGTCAGTGGTGAGTGGGGTTCCACAGGGCTCTGTCCTTGGGCCTCTACTGTTTGTAATTTTTATTAATGACTTGGATGAGGGGATTGAAGGATGGGTCAGCAAGTTTGCAGACGACACAAAGGTCGGAGGTGTCGTTGACAGTGTAGAGGGCTGTTGTAGGCTGCAGCGGGACATTGACAGGATGCAGAGATGGGCTGAGAGGTGGCAGATGGAGTTCAACCTGGATAAGTGCGAGGTGATGCATTTTGGAAGGTCGAATTTGAAAGCTGAGTACAGGATTAAGGATAGGATTCTTGGCAGCGTGGAGGAACAGAGGGATCTTGGTGTGCAGATACATAGATCCCTTAAAATGGCCACCCAAGTGGACAGGGTTGTTAAGAAAGCATATGGTGTTTTGGCTTTCATTAACAGGGGGATTGAGTTTAAGAGTCGTGAGATCTTGTTGCAGCTCTATAAAACTTTGGTTAGACCGCACTTGGAATACTGCGTCCAGTTCTGGGCGCCCTATTATAGGAAAGATGTGGATGCTTTGGAGAGGGTTCAGAGGAGGTTTACCAGGATGCTGCCTGGACTGGAGGGCTTATCTTATGAAGAGAGGTTGACTGAGCTCGGTCTCTTTTCATTGGAGAAAAGGAGGAGGAGAGGGGACCTAATTGAGGTATACAAGATAATGAGAGGCATAGATAGAGTTGATAGCCAGAGACTATTTCCCAGGGCAGAAATGGCTAGCACGAGGGGTCATAGTTTTAAGCTGGTTGGTGGAAAGTATAGAGGGGATGTCAGAGGCAGGTTCTTTACGCAGAGAGTTGTGAGAGCATGGAATGCGTTGCCAGCAGCAGTTGTGGAAGCAAGGTCATTGGGGTCATTTAAGAGACTGCTGGACATGTATATGGTCACAGAAATTTGAGGGTGCATACATGAGGATCAATGGTCGGCACAACATTGTGGGCTTAAGGGCCTGTTCTGTGCTGTACTGTTCTATGTTCTATGTTCTATAACCAAATTTCTAGGGGTTCCTCACATCCCCACATCCCCACATCCATTTAATGCTCAAAGGCAGTTGGAGCAGGGGCCAGGACTACGACTATAAAAGCCATCAGATTCAATATTTCACCGTCCAGGCCCAACAAAGGGCTAGGATATGGCAGGTGTGCACTTTTAACAGTGGAGAGTAAGAAAAATTAGGGTGGGGGGCTAAAGAAGTGAGGCTGGATAGGCAGCAGTCACTTAAGCGAAAACCAAAAGAACTGTGGGTGCTGAAAATCAGGAACAAGAAACAAAGTTGCTGGAAAAGTTCAGCAGGTCTGGCAGCATCTGTGAAGGAAAAAACAGAGTTAACGTTTTGGGTCCGGTTCTGAGGAAGGGTCACTGGACCCGAAACATTAACTCTGTTTTTCCCTTTTTCTGCACATTTTCTGTACATAAACCAACGTTTTCCCAGCCACCATCAGTTCTAAGGAAGGGTCACCGGACCCGAACGTTAACTCCGATTTTTGCTACACAGATGCTGCGAGACCTGCTGGGCTTTTCCGGCAACTTTGTTTTTGTTCCTGGTTTACATCACCCGCAGTTCAGTTTTTATTTAATATCCAACAGTTTTGTAGAGTGCAATTGACTGCTAAAATGGTGCTCTGCCCCTGACTATCACCTTGTTATTAGAGTCCATATCACAGCAGTGAGCTGGAAATGGTATAGTTTGCCCTATACCTTCTTCTATGATCTTTGTAGTTAAAGTATTGATTCCAGCACTGCAAACAGAATTTATGATCGAAAGATACTAAGTCATGGGCATGTACAACTGACTTGGACATTGTCAGAACAGATCAGAGACAAATATCACAAAAATAACAATCATCAAATGCTCTTCATTTGGAAAACTGCATTTATAATGGTTAATGAAATGCCCAGTGGTTCTTACCTTCAATCAAGCATTCATTATTGTTAACAGAATCTAGAAAAGGGTAAC
Organism: Stegostoma tigrinum; assembly: GCF_030684315.1. Classification (NCBI taxonomy): domain Eukaryota; kingdom Metazoa; phylum Chordata; class Chondrichthyes; order Orectolobiformes; family Stegostomatidae; genus Stegostoma; species Stegostoma tigrinum. The sequence goes on along the minus strand of NC_081362.1, from coordinate 34,937,058 downwards.
CATCTTCATTCAATCTTATACTACTCCTTGTGGGACATGTCGGAATTACCGTAGTCGGTTTGACTGTTAACTCTGTTGTTGGCTTTGGTGTGGTAGTTGGCTCTGGCGTGGTAGTGGGCTCTGGCGTGGTAGTTGCAGCCATGGTTTTGATTGTTGTGGTTGTAAGTGCAACTGTTGTTTCAAAGTGACGGATCAATCCAATGACAGGCTTTCCCCCGACGGACAAAACTGGCTTGCCTTTTGGGTCAACTAAAGGTTTACTATCTCGTCCATGTCCAAACAGAGGTAAACCATCTGGACTCAGAATTGGGGTTCCTTGTCGATCTTCAAAATTGGACAGAAAAATATCAGTTAATTTATAGCAAAGTGTTAAAAACCTTTTTTCTCATTATTCAATCATGAAATGCAGCCTGGATGGCAAGGCCAGAATTTCTTATCTATCCCTAACTTTCCTTGAGGTGGTGGTAAGCTGGCCTCTTGAACCACTGCGGTCATGTGTGAAGATTGTCTCAGTGCTGTTGGGAGGGAGTTCTGGGATTTTGACCCAGTGATGACAAAAGAACTGTAATTTATTCCCAAGTCGCAACAATGTGCAACTTTGATAAGAATTTGGAAGTGATGGTGTTTCAACGTGCCTGACGCATTGGTCTTATTAGGTGGTAGAGATTGCAGGTCCCAAGGTACTATTGAAGGAGCCTTGGTGAGTTACTGCAGTGCATCTTGTAAATGTACACATTACTACCACTGTGTACTGGTGACCAAGGAAATGAATGCTTATGTAGAGCAAATTAAATAAACTGTTTTAACCTGCAGATTGTTAATTTCTTGAGATTTGTTGTAAATGCATTAATCCAGGAAAGTAGAGGGTATTGCATCACCTCCTGACTTCCACCTTGTGCATCGTGGATGATGTTGGGAGTCATTCACTGCAGAATACCTAAATACCAAGGGGTTCTTGTGCAGTGGTAGCAACCTAATTCTGTGCCAGGAGACCTGGGTTCAAGTCCTACCAGATTGGAGGTGTGCCAATGCATCTCTGAATGAATTGATCAAAAATGCCCCAAAACTGGCCTTGCCAATATGTGTTGTATGAAATAATGAATTAAAAAATAGACTGTACAATATGTTGAAACATCCTGAGCTAATTAAAAGTAGCCAAATACTGAAGGGTTCCTGTGGTTTGTGGTAGTGTCCCTACTTTTGAGCCAGCAGGGCAGATTGAAATCTCAGCAGCTCCAGGGGTGTGTAGCAAAATCACTGAAAGCCTTGATCGAAAATATCTACCTAAATACCGAAGGGCTTTTGTGGTGCAGTGGTAGTGTTCCTACCTCTCAAATCAGGAGGCCAGGGCTCAAGTCACATTTGCTCCAGAGTGTCATCACACGTCTGCACAGGTTGACAGAAATAACTATCTAAATACTAAATTGGTTCTTTTATGCGGTGGTAGTGTTCCCTACCAAAAGCTATGAGGCCAGGGTTCTAGTCCGACCTGTGCCAGAGGTATGGAATAGCATTTCTGAACAGGTCTGATCAGATACGTTACAAACATCTACCCAACTAATGACCTGCTGTTGTAGCCACAATATAGATACAGCTCGTCCAGTTAAAGTTCTGTTCAATTCTGTTCAAGGATATTATTAGAAGATTATAGCAATTCTAGACTTCATGGGAAAGATGATTAGACTTTCATAAATTGGAGTTAGCTTTTATCTAGCCTTTGTATGAGTTTATTTTGAGAGTTATTTGCTACTATCATCGTAAGCTTGAACATTGTTCAGGACTCGCTGCAAGGGGACAGAGAGTGCTTCATCATCTGAAGAATTGCAAATGATACTAAACACTGTGCAATCATCAGTTACTTCTCACATTACTTTGTACCAACTGAATATTGTTAAGCTTAGAAAATTAATGGTGAGACACTCCTGCAGAGTTTCATTTGTGCTAGGCATGATTCCATCCAATCGAGATTCTCTATCCCCGGCTGCTTGACTCCCATTGACTCAAGTTTACTAGGGTTCCTTGACGTCACACTCAGTCAAATGCTTCCTTGCAATCAAGGATAATCACTCTCACCTCAAACCTGGAATTTAGGTTCTTTTTGATCAATTTGGACAAAGGCAGTACTGACGCTTGGAGCAAGTCTGTAGTGTTGACAAAACCAAATTCAGCATCAGAATATTTTTCAGCTAATGCTACTTGATAGTATTTCATCACACTGATTGATAGTGGTCTAATGGTACTGTATTTAGTGGATGGATTGGCTCTGCTTTCAGTGGACAGGACATACTTGAGGAAAGCTAAACACCAGGGCCTGTGTGCATTGAAATTTAAAAGAATGAAATGGGTCTTATTTGAAAAACAGAAGATCCTGAAGGGGTGCTGAATGTTTCCCCTTATGAAGGAGTCTAGAATTAGAAGCATCAAAAATTAGGCATCTCCCAGTTAGGATTGAGTTGTGGAGAAGTGTTTCCGAGTTTGATAGTCGGTGGGTTTTGTTCTACAGAGATCAGTAGAAGCTGCATCACTGAATATTCAGAATTAAGTTGATACATTCTTGATGGGCAAGGGAATCCAAGGTTATGGGGGGGCAGACAGGAAAGTGAAGTGAAGGCTACAATCAGATGCATTATAATCCTATCAAATGGTGGAACAGGCTTGAAAGGCTAAATGGTCTATACACGAGGAATATTTAATACTGTGTCCCTTGAACCGGGTCTCCATTTTCACCACATCATCATATTTCCATATAGCAATCTGCAGCTGTAACTCCCAATCATGGTTGTACTCCATGCATTCAGATACCCGCATAGTAACTCTGATTTAGATTTCATATTTTTCTTTGTTATTCTGACTTCACCTATTTTCTTGCTTTGTCTACATTAGAGCCAGTTGAATCACCTTTCAAGCCACACAATCATCTGCTTTATCTTTCTCTGCCTGCATTCGCTTGCACGTGGCACTGGGAGTAATCCGGAGATTACTACATTTGTGGTCCTTTTGCTAGCTTCCTACCAAGCACCTAATTCTGATTGTAGGACTACATCTCCTTCTTCCTGAAATCATTGGTACCAATGTGGACCACAACTTCTGGCTGTCCAAACTCTCCCAAGTGTCCCGCAGCTGCTCTGAGATATTCTACACCCTGGCCCCAAGGGGGCAACATTCCATCCTAGAGTCACCTTGATGGTTACAGAAATGCCTTTGATTGTTCCCCAAACATTCTCCTATCACTACTGCTCTTCCTTTTTTCCCCTTTTTTCTCACCTCCTAGACAGCTGACCCACTTATGATGCCACAAATCTGGCTCTGATTGCACTCACTTGAGGAATCTGCACCCTCATCCATTTCCAGAATGGAAAACTGATTTGTCAACAGGATGTCAGGGAATTCTTGCACTACTTAAATGTTTCTCTTGCACTGCCTGGGAGTCACTGATTGTGTTCCTTTCTCCAGGCACTTAAGCTGCAGTGTGAGCACCTCAACATCCATGTAACTCTCAGCCATGCAGATATGCCACAAAATCACCACCATTCAAGCTCCAGAACTGAGCTCAAGTTTCTGTAGTGAGATGCACTTCCTGCAGAATCTGCGTCTCTGGTAGAATTCCTGACTTCCTGCATAATATAGGCCACACATTCCACTTGAATGACCTGTGCTGTTATATCTAGAACTTAAGTATTACTTATTTAGTCTTAAATTTACTCTACTTCCCCTACTTACGTTTGCTTACTTATATTCCAAACCCTATTGCCTACTCTAGAGCAGGGTAATTTTCCAATGTTTTGTACTGGTTTGGTACCATAGGATGGCTTGATTGATCATTTCAGAGAGCAGTTAAGAGTTAACCACTTTGCTGTAGATCAAGCACAACACATAGGCTAGTCGATTTATTTCCCTGAAGGTTGTTAATGAAGCAGATTTTTAGTGAAGCAGGTTTTTTTTAATGTTAATTTAGCAACTTTATGGTTGCTATCATTGAAACCACATTGATTCCTAATTTTAATTAATTAATTCAATCAATTAATTTAACTTAAATTTCCCCAGCTGCTGTAGTGGGATTTGAACTTGTGTCTCAGAAGGATTAACCATTGTCTGTTACTGGTCACATGCCCAATGCTAAGTATCATATTGCAATCAGAACAGTGTATAATAAACAAATGACAATATGGAAATATTAATTGCTCTTAATTGCAGAGGAAAAATCAGAGGCAACCTTTTTGAGCATACTGTTAAGAAATCTATTAAGCATCCATCATTCCTTTATGCAACCAAACTATCTTAAGAAACTTGACTGGAATCTCACAAACCTAGAATTGTATGTCCATCTGCTCCTAGTTGTATCTGCAGGGGTTTTCCCTCTGTATCCTGAAGGATTTGACCTTCAGGGTTCATCAATATTCCTCGATCAAAATCAACAATCTGTTTTGAAGGGAGAAACTAGTAAGTGATAGTTGCAACCCTTATCTAATTAGTAGATGAGAAAGCTTTTTAAAGTGATTTGACTTTGACATTGCATTTAATATTTTCATGACCTAGTTGTATAAGGAATACTTTACCCATTTAGTGTCCTGAGGTCCAGTAATAACCCTACGTCCAGATGCCTTTTCATTACTGCCTCTGCTAGGTGAAACCTTACTCCCTGTTAAGTTTGATCTCCCAGACTTCCCTGCAATTTAACACAATATTTCAATGTGTAAACGAGTGAGATCCACGTAAAAGTCTGTACTTGGACAAAGACTTTGTTAAATTTCTCAATAGATTATTGAATTTTTTTATATCTTATAAAATATGTAAAATGCACTTGGTTTATTTAACCTAATCTTACACCTGTTTTGAGGATATGACAGGTTGTATTTGAAAATGTCCACCATTCCCAGCTTTACTTGAATTGAGCTGACTATTCAGTTTCTGAGGTAATTCTGTGCATAAAAATAGAAGCATAGGAAAGTATTAGGCCTTTCAGCCCTTTGAGAAAAACTAATTTGAACGTTTTTGATCTGTAACTTTACTCCATCTACTATGTTTGGTCCTTTGCCCTGAAAAAATCATCAGTTTTGAAATTTACAATTGGTCTTTTTTGGAGGTAGCTTATCCTTTGCATGAAAATCCTTCTGACATAACAATAGAGCTTGGCCGATTTTTCAATCTCTGTTGCATCTGTTCTGATGAAGCCAACTTCTCAGGCCTAAATTTCTCCAAGTTGAGGCTATGGAAATGTCTACCTTTCTCCTCAACTGAGGATTTCCCACCACCATGGCTTACAGAAGCCTCAGTTGCATCTGATCCATTTCCTGCATTTCTATCCTCACCTCTTCTCTTCCTTCCCACAACACTGATAGGGTTCCCTATTCACACTTTCAACCCCAACAGGATTATATGCCACCATTTAACTCACCTCCAGCAGAATGCCACCACCAGACACATATTCCCCTCTCTTCCTTTGTCAACACTTCACAGAGACCATTCTCTCCAGAAAATCCTGGTCCAAACCTCCTCCACTCCCAATACTTCACCACATCCCCACAGCAATCACCAACTGCAGAAGATGGAACATTTGCCTGTTTACCTCACACCAGCTCACAATCCAAAGCTCCAGATAAACCTTCCAGTTGAAGCAATTTACCTGCACATCACTTAACCTAGTCTACTGTATTCGCTGTTCATAATGTCATTTCCTCCACACAGGGGAGCCAAAACAAAGACTGGGCGACCACTTCGTGGAAACACCTATATTATCTGTAATTGGCAGAAAGGAATTAGGAAGACCTACGTGAGATACACAGATTAAGTTAATGGCCATGTACATGGGTTACGTAGTTTAAATGAATGGAACAATCAACTCAGAGGAAGAGATAATATGTTGAGTCTGCAAACATGATCCCAAGCTTCCAGTTGCCTGCCAATTCATTACACCACATTTCCTGGTCAACATTTTTGCCTTGGGTCTGCTGCAGTACTCCAATGAGGTTCAGCTCAAAGTGGAAGTACAGCATCTCTTTTCCACTTGGGATACCTGAAGCCTTAACTTTCAATATCTTTAGAACCTGAACACTTTCTTCTTTGTCTTTTACCCAACCCATACCCTGTCAATGGCATGGAGTACTTTCAGCGTAGCCAATCTATTTTCTCCTATTTGATCTCCATGATTAGCTTTTTTTGTCCCCTGGCATACAATCATCCATCCCTTTGTCAGCCTATTGTTGTGTTTTCCTGGACTTTGTCACTTATCCACTCATTCCTTCTCGTTTTTTTTCTTTTAACTCTGCTTTCTCCCAACAGATGCGGCCAGACCGGAGTTTCTCCAAGCAATTAGTTGTTGTTTCTGTTATTAAGATTTTGATTTTTCCCACTGGAGGAAATAGTTCACCACTATCTACCTATCAACAATTATTCATGGGAACAGTCAATAGAGCTGCTGCATGTAAAACATTTTTTCTAATAGCTCAAGGCATGCAGGGCATTTATATGTCAATACCAGGACTTATAGTAGGTGAAATAATGGCGAGAATTGGTAGCCTGGATCTTGTACCAAGTAACATCCTTTGGATGATTTTTTTTTGTTGTACCACTTCAATGATGGCCTTCATTTTCTGAGTTTAAATAATTGCTTGTAATTTATGAGCTTCCATTCCTGTGTCCATTTATGTCATATCTTGTTAAATCCTTCAATAACAATTGATTACCTGATAATTTTTCAGAAAAGTTATTTTTTAATGCAAAGATTAATTACAAAATTTGAAATAAAAGAGTGGAGACAAAAATTCCAATAAAGATATGCTTTCAAGCTCCTAAAGAAAAATACTTCGGTTGTTAGAAATCTCTTAAAAAAACCGGAAATGCCAGAAGACTTGGGTCAAGCAATGTCTCTGGAACAAAAGCATAAATTTCTGTTTCATGACTTGGTCTACCCTACATCTAAGAAGTCAAACACAGTTTGGATCATTACTCTGATGAACACCTCTAATAGTCTGCAGGTTCCCAGTTGTTTACGTCTTTAATTCTTTATCCCATTCCCATCTCTGACCTCAACCTTCAATACTAATTCAGTGAAGCTTAAGTCCAAGGAACAGCACCTTATTTTCCTGTGAGACACTTTACTTCCTCCTGGCCCTAAATCAAGTTTAAAACTTTAGATATAATAGATTCCATTTTTTTAAACAAAAAATAGAGAATATTTACATGACAGCTTTTGGGAGTCGTCGAAATGAGGCTGTAATGTGAGATGTTCACAATTATAAGAATGACTTAAATGAAAGGACAGTAGGTATGGTTGCCAAATTTGCTGTTAACATAAAGATAGGTGGGAAAGTAAGTTGTGAAGAGGACATAAAGAAGCTATAAATATTAGGGAAAATATTCGGCAGGCTAGTCCTGCATCTCTTGCAGTTTAGAAGAGTAAGTAGCAACTTGATTGAAAGACAGGATCCTGAGGGGTCTCAACAGCATGGATGTGGACAGAATGTTTCCTTTCATGGGAGAATCTCGAAGTAGGGGACCACTGTTTTTAAAAAAAAGTCACGTATTTAAAACAGATATTAAGCTAAAATTCTTCTCTCAAGGTTGAGTGCCTTTATCACCACCAACTTTTCAGGAAGAGAGGACCAGAGTCTTTGAATATTTTCAAAGGTAAAGGTGGATTGATTCTTTTTTAAAAAGTGAGCAAAACATCATCAAGGGTGATCGCAAATGTGGATTTGAGGTTACAATCAGTTCAGCCACGATCTTACTGAACGGCAGCACAGGCCTGAGGGTTTGAATGGACTTCAAAGGTGATCTGCACCACTAGGTCACAATTAGCACCATAGGAGGTAACAAAGCGTGGGGCTGGAAGAACACAGCAGGCCAAGCAGCATCTTAGGAGCACAAAAGCTGATGTTTCGGGCCTAGGCTGTCAGCTTTTGTGCTCCTAAGATGCTGCTTGGTCTGCTGTGTTCTTCCAGCCCCACACTGTTATCTTGGATTCTCCAGCATCTGCAGTTCCCGTTATCACGACAAGAGCTTCTCTTTGCTAGAGTTTCTTTGTATCTGTTCCCAATACTACTTTGCCATAAGGACTTAGATCTACACTGCCTCACGTTTGCTTTATCATTTGCAATTTTCACCTTGTGCCATCATTTCTGGTATCATTAAACATTTCCTACCTCTAGCTATCGCAGGCCTTTCCCTTTGATTTCTTCCCTCACATCTTACCCACTTTCCCTGGTACTGTTTTGGTATAAAATCTGTTCATTTTTAATATTTTCCAGTTTTTAATGGAAAATTACATTAAATGTTGCCATTTTATACCCTCCTTTAGATGATCCAGTGCCTGCAGTGTCTTTCCAGAATATTCTGATTTTTATTTTGCACATACTCACATTGGTCTGGAGGAGACTTGCCAAATTTCCGAAATCTCCCTGAACGTAAAAGGTCTCCAATGACAGTTGAACTGGAAGGAAACCTTGTCCTTGTCCCTGGGAAATGGTGTTGACGTGAAGATGATGACAGGGGATGAGAAGCAGAAAGTTGTGGTGAAGATGGGAACAAAGGATGAGTTCTATCTGTTTCCTTGGAACTTGAAGAATGTAAAGATGCTTGTTGCCTGGAGTGTCTTGAAGATGATAGAACCAATGAAGAAGGGATAGATTGGGTTACAAAAGAGGCAACTGGTTTTGTTGGGTGACTGGCTACAAGTTCTTTTTTGGCACCATTAGGCCTTATGTAAGAATTTCTTAGTTCAGGTAGATGAGTGCGTCCCTGTGACGTTGGAGAGGTAGGATTTCGGAAAGGTACTGAAGAGAAAGATGGCTTACTTTTACTGTCAGATATTCTGACATTTGCAAAGCGTGAGGTAGGAAGGTGATCTGTTGGCAAAAATGAGTGTGAATCTTCTAAGGAGGCAGACCTGGAAGTTAGGATTGAAGAAGATGAATGGGACTGAGAGGAAATGGAAGGTGAAACAGGTTTTTTCTCAGCACTTGATGTCAGCATGGTATTAGGATTTCTAGAACCTGTGCTGAGATTTAATAGTGAAGATTTGTCAGAGTTTCCTGAGGGCACAGATGAAGACTGAACTGATGAAGATGGCAAGTGCTGCAAAGGACTACTAGAGCCAGTTAGTTTTCTTCCAAAGTAAGAAGAGTAAACTTCCTTAGAATCAGTACCAGGTAATAGCTTGCTATTTCTCGAATGAGAACGAGGATCTGTCCATGAAGTTCTGCGATCATTTCCATTGGATGCTGAAGATGAAGATAACACAGGAGAAGGATTAGGTTGTGGGGGAACAGAAATAAATATATTTTCTGGAGTTTCATATACAAGTCTGGTTTTAATAAAACTTGATCCTGCGGCACGGTTTCTTTGTGAAATTGAGCGTGTTGAAGATACAGAAGCCGGCTTTTTATCATTATCTTTGTCCACTTTTGTTCTATTAGAACTTGGCCAAGACAGGGAAGCAGCAGTCATAAAAGAACGTGACTTTGAAGTTGTTCTTGATAACGGCCGTGCTGATCTAGGATCAGAAGCAGAGAATGGCTTTGGTAACTGGGAAACTAAAGTCTGTCTATTCAGTGTTGAGCCACGGTAAGATTGCTTCAGCTCTGTTAAAATAGGATTCTTGTTCTTTGTATTTATCTCTTTAGCTTCCTCCTCCTCTTCTACACTTTTCTCTTCCTTATCTTCCTCTGCAAATACAGATGATGATCTCACAGAGGGAAAAGCTGATGAAGTCAGAAGTTTAGATGGGTCGTGTCTTGGCTCTTTTATTTCATTGCGTGTCTGAACATTGGATGGCCCAGGAGTTAGTTGGTTTTTAAGACTTACTTTGGAATTTGGTATTCTTAGCTGAGTTGGGTTTCTGTTGAATAGGATTGCAGAGGAGGTAGATCTTGCTTTAGTTAATAGCTGACTATTTCTCCTGAAACTTGTAGCTGTATGTTTTAATGGTGTTGAGAGAGGGGAAGGAGGGATTAATGATGAAGAGGAAAAATGTAAGCTTTCATTTGTTTTTGTAACAGAATCAAGTGACTGTAATGATTGTAAACGTGAAGCCGGAAAGAGAGGGGAAGACTTTCTTGTATTGGTTCTGAAACCAGAGATGGGTTTAGATGGAAAAGGTAGCAAATGTGATGAAGGCTTTTTGGATAAATATTTGGAGACTGAAGATGATTCATATCCTCGAGAAGTTTGAGATTTGTCATGAATCCTATCATGAGAAGTTGCAGCAATATTAGTACCTACAGAGAAAACCAGAGCAAATTATTTAATATAAAAACAACCATTTGGTAAGGCTAAGTTCAAAAATTACTTCTGCATGAAATAACAAAAGCAGCTTAAAAATACATTAAAAATTGTAGAATTAAACAGCTGTGCTCTATTGTCCAATCAGAGATTATTTTCTTTACTTTTTCCTAAAATTGGAAGTACCAAGCAAACATTCATAGAGAAGAGACTAGAAACTCAGAAGTCAAGCAGCAGGCAATGCGCAGAAAATGACATCTAATGTTGCACAAGGTAGCTGATTAAAATTTCTATTTCAAAATGATGATTTTTTAAAAACTCAAATGTGAATAGGAAGTGAAACAGTTTATGCTAAAAATAAGAGTTGTGTCTATGTTATCTATTTTTCAGCTGCACCTCTCAGCAGATTCTGGGTTTTGGACTTTTAAAGTTTGAATTGTTTACCTCCACTACACGAAATGTTTTCCTCCAACTTTGAGTGTATTTTTCTTTTCTTCATTCATCTTGGTTTTTATGAGAACACAGAAATACAAATCACAAGAAATCAGTGTAACTAATCAGCTACACGACTTCTGATGGAACAAATCCACCTATTTGGTTTATTCCTCAACCCAATCCCTTAATGAACCATTGCAAATGTCAATCTGCTCTGGTATCTGGCTCCAGAATGATGAATAATTCCATCATCAAGCAGTGCTGCTGGATACACTGCTTCTGAACTTCTGCATGAGCCTGTGATTAAAAGTCTCCAAGACAGGGATTCAACTCATTCATAAAAATATAAATGGTGTCCAACAGACTCTGCTCATTTTGGATTCTAAGGGGAATGGAAACAGCTGGAATGTAAGACATCAACAGCATAGAAGCTCTACTAGGTGAATCGTATTTAGTACAAAAAATAAATTTGGGGCACAATGGCCCCTTTCATTAATTGGATTCTGTAAACCAAAGAAACACAAAAAAAATTGGACACTGAAGCAGTTTCCATATCCCACATTGACAGACTTGCTGCTTAATACCACCCAATGCTTCAGGCATCAATTATTACATTATTGAGATCTATAAAATACTTTTAACTGAAATTGCTTCCAATGTAATAATTTTTAACATGTTCCTAACATTTGAAATCTTCACCCTAGTGAATAACTTTCCTGACTGAAATGTATCCATTATCTTTGCAATCCTCAAGATTTCAATTAAGTCACCTCAGAGTCACTCCTTTCCAAATTGACCAAGTCCAACATTCATTCATGATGTATGTTTCAAATTTATAATGATCGTTGACATTTCTCAAAATTCCTTTTCTTTGACGCTATTTTAATTTTAAATGTCTAAATATCAGTAGACAATTGCATTTAAATTTTTATCATATAAATATTTTCACTTTTTTTAGGTATAGATGCTATAAAACTGGTCGGCACAATGGCTCAGTGGTTAGCACTGCTGCCTCACAGCACCAGGGAAGCGGGTTTGAGTGTTTTCAATATCTTATGCTTTCATTGCAGCTTCTACGACATGCACCTGACCCTTGTTTGCAATTAATACCAAGTTATTAATCTTGTTGCTTAAATTCCTTTCCTGATTAAGCTAAAATCTATCATTTAAAAACTATAATTGAAATATTAGAATATAATGCTTGGAACTTCTGTTCAAACTGCTTTTCTCCTTAGTGAAGATTCTAAATTAATACTAACTATAGTTATTGTAATGATAGATATTCAAAATTTAGAACACATGGTACAATTTCATGGCTCAAATACAGAATCAAGATGTCTATATTTTTTAGTGCCACATCAGCTGTAATGAACTGCGCACAAACAGAACATGTGAAGAAGCTAAAGATGTCATCAAGATAGTGTTCATGCCAGTGAAAAGCTTTTGGAGCTGATAAAAGGCCATGTCATAAAAGAGTATAATGCTTACTTTTTGGCATAGCAACACTGAGGGTTTTTGATTGAGGACCTTGTCCTCTCCGGTTTGTCGCTCGAATTTTGAAAATATAGCGCTCCCCGGGTTGCAGGCCATCAACTATAGCAGTTGTAACATCTCCAGTAAAAGAAATAGTCTTTGCTCCGAATGGTTTGAGAGCCGGGGCATATGAAACAATGTATTCTGAAATGATTTGGCAGATGGTTGGAAGGAGACAACTGAAAACAATTCTGTTTTTCCACTGGAGAGACTGTATGGGAAGAACGAATCACAGGGTGCATTGCTAATATTTACTGATTAGCAATGCACTAAACAGCAATTGAGTCTATAACAAATTGAGTTAAAATTGAGACAAAATACATGACACATTCCATGCAATCCACAACTAATTAGATAGGTGATATACTATAAACAAAACAAAAGAAATATTAACAAGCAAATGCGTAATTAATTGGCATATATCAATAAACTAATAAAAATTACCTTAATTTTTGCAAAATAATGGAATATGATCTTGAAACTAAATTCTTCATGAAGAAATTTTTCTCCTGTCATTTAATTCTGAAGTAACACATTTAACTCAGCCTTCATTAAATATTTAATATATGACATTTACAGTTCTAATATCAGACAAAATACAGATTTAAACATAAATAAATTAATATTTGAGTGATCAATAGTTATAGTTGATGAACACAGGCCCAAGTCTTTATAATAGATGGTTGTTATTACAGGAATGTGCCCAACAAAACCCCTCAGAAGACCTAAGCATCAACCCCTCGGAATTGTGTGGGAAGTCTAATCTAACTTTTGATATGTAATTAAACTGCAGCTGGACCTCTTCGAGAAAATACTCAACTCTGAGTTAGATTTGCAGAATTCAGAGAGGTCCAGCTCACTTACCTGATAGTAACCCAGGAAGGGTTGGAGGAATTAAAATGATACTATCCCTGGGTAACCACAAACATGACACACTGATTTCTGTGACCCCTCCCCCACCTGACCTAACATCATCTCCCTAACTGCCACACCTAACTCCCTAACTTGCTTCACTCACCTGAAGCTCACCCCGATGCCATCCCACGCTGAACTGACTTGATCTGGCACACTACTGACCCAATGCCTGCCTCGATTCAGCACAAGCCTTCACCTCAATATGAAGCCTCTACCTACCTAATGTCTTTTAAGATGATGAACTAAAACTGTGTTTAATTGCTACAATATGCCAGTGCTAAGAAAGAAAAAGGCATGACTTCTATAAACCTTACTCCCGAAACGTCAGCTTTCCTGCTCCTCTGATGCTGCTTGGCCTGCTGTGTTCATCCATCTCTACACTTTGTTATCTCAGATTCTCCAGCATCTGCAGTTCCTGCTATCCCTCCCATGCAGACTGCATGGTTTGCTGCACTGCAGTTAGTAATCAGGATCCTGCATCAGAAGTTAGACTCAAATTGTCCTAGCCAGAGATTAGGTAGATTTTTCTCTGATCCCAGATAGAGATTTAACCAGATTGGACAATTTTTAAAAATCTTTTAATCATGGGACTTTCATGGGATGGGAAGGCCTGCATTCAGTGCTCCCTCCTTATATCCTAGAAAAGGTGCTTGTGAGCGGCCGCCTTAAACTGCTGCAGACCTTGTTGCAGTGCTCCTATCAGGAAGGAACTTCCAGGATTTTTACCCATCAATGCTGAAGGAATGAAAATTCTAGATCAGAATGGCTGCCTCCAACTTGAGATGGCATTAGCAGCTCCAAAAATTGAGGATGTTGTGCCTTCTCTTCTGTACGCTAATTAGGGATTCAGCCCTAATACGATATGGAACATTGGAGGCAAAATTGGCATCTGGTCTGCCATGTAATCAAGAAACCCACATTCAGTTGATTAGAAAAGAAATCGATTAACTCATGAAACCAATTAAAGGGACTGTTTGATAATTGGCTGGTGTAGAGCATCAATTTCAGTCAGCTAGTTTCCACTCTTTCAGTATGCCAATTCCTGTTATGGGTTTTGAAATTATCCTCAGGATGTCAATCAACAAATGTCAATATGCAACTGCTCAGATAAGCTTTCTTTACACCTGTTGACACCTTTACACATTGTTGACACCTACTTCAGCTTTCTAGGAAAACTCTATTTTTTCTAATCTTTTTAACTTTCCATTTATGTGACTCTCTGGGCACTTTTGAGGTAACAGAGTTACATTTTCCAGAAACTTGAGATATGAAACCATTGGACTGGATTCACAGTAACAACTGCTCTCATTTCCCTGGTAAGAATTCAATTTGAAAGAACGGTTTATGTACTCTTCCTTTTAAAATGGAGAGAAGTACAATAATCGTCATGGTATTATTTAATGATTTTCAAAATAGTATTGAAAAACCTCCTACCTGTGACCTTTCCATTGTTGTCAATAGGAGGATCCCAGGATACAGTGACTGCTGTTCCTTGTTCACCTAATGGCTTCACCTCAAAGTTCTCAGGGCTAGAAGTTGGAACTGCATTTGAAAGTCAGTGGGAGAGACGATTAGGTCTACAAATGCATGTGTTATTTCTAAACTAAGATATTCTGTAGTTGGAACTACTTCAAATTGCAATGACAGTTAATATCTACTCCACTTTCATGATTTTCTATGGATCATCAACATTGCACCTTCAGCATAGGGAAAAATTGTTCATTGCACCCCATGTGTATTGCTCTATCAGTTCCACAGATGCTTGTGAACATTTTTCTTGTGCTGCTTATTTATTTCATACAATATCCAGTTTCAACTCAACAGGGGGATGCATAACCTCCAATATAACATAAGTATAAAATGGATTACTTCTTAATTTCAGGTGAACAGAGGAAATAATCTTACTGTCACAGAATCATGATGATACAGAAAAAGGCTATTTAGCCAAATGCATTTGCACCAGCTGAGAACTTTAACTTAGTGCCAAACTCCTGTCTTTTCCCCATTACTGCACATGGTTCCTATTAAAATAATTATTCAATGGCCTCACATTCATTTCAAAATTTCTATGCACAGCATATCTAATCTTAACAACCCATGTGAACGTACACATTGGGAAGTCCAAAATAGTTGTTTCAACTTTGATTTTGGGGTCATCATCTATTACTCCTTATATTTAAGTTTATTGTTGCTTCTAATTTTGTAATGACTTGTGTGCTGTGGCCAGTTGAATAAATAACATGGATAAAATTTGGTCATATCTTGTTCTTGGTATCTCTCACAGGGCTCTGCTTGGAGTCCTACTTCATTCATAATTTCCATTTAAAGTATTGAAATCTCCACCTCCAAAACAAATTTTAAAAATGAGTTTATTAAATATACAATACAATTCTAGTTGTTTCCAGAAATGCTAACTCTCAAAATGATCGCAAAGTTGTGGTTTCTGGATAAAATTATGATTCCCCAAATTTGTGAAATCTTGGGATCTTGCTAGAGGCTAGGTTTTGCCTACCCTCCCAGATTGCCTGGCAGTCTAATGGAAAAGGCATCTATGTCTTGGTGGTGATTATTGAAATCATATAATCCCTGTAGTCTGGGAGAAGGCCATTTGGCCCAGTGAATATATGCTAACCCATTTTGATATCTTGTTGTCAGCTGCAGAAATGTCTGTCAGTCCCTCTGACTAAAGAGTCCCTATCACAATCGATCTCTTTAGAACCTGATGAATCCCTCCTTTCTTTAAATCCAGTGCTTCAGAGTCTGCCTACATTTTCCAATTAGCATACTTGCTTGAGATGGAGACTCCTATACTACCTGCCTTCCTCTCCTACCTTTCTTGGGGTAACTACAAGACTGTATCTGCAATTATTCTAAGTTCCTGCAACTACCATCCATTACATCCCCTGGCTCCTGCAAATTTCTCACTACTTCTGACTGCAGCTCTAAATAATCCAGAAGATCCAATAGAATACGCAGCTAAATGCACTTCTTGCAACATAATCATCAGTAACATGCAAACTTTCCCCACTCTCCCACATCTTAAAGGAAAAGCACGTCACTCGCTTAAAAGGTCATCTTTGCACCTTACCAATCTATAAACCTAGCAAATAGTCCAGTCTTACTACTCTAAAAACACTGCTCTAGGTGAACCTAGTACCTACGTTTTATACTTTTAAAGTTTAATCAAGAGACTGGTATCAATAAAAAAAACCAAAAAAAAACCCGCTCTCCTCACTATTGTAGATTTACAAAAAGAGAGTCAGGTTACACTTTAAAAACTAGCCACTTAGCTGGTCCCCACTGCAACTTCCTACACAGGTATTTTGAAGGTCAGCTGTGCATTTCACTATTTGTTTGTTTTTCTTCGACAAAACTCCAATGTGCAGAGATACTTGAAACCAAACAACCAAGGTGGTCAATTGTGCGGGTTTACTTCTCTGTTTGTTTCACTTCCCATGTGGTCAATGCTTGATCTCTCTTTCTGTTTTTTAAAAGTGCCATTGTTTTGATCTTTTTTCTTTCTCCACACCCCCCAAAGTTCCAAAACAATGCAGCAGCTTATAAAACAGTAATTACTTCTCCTAGAATTTGAGGAAATCAGCTCCAACACTGAAAATAACTCAAAAAAAGGAGCAGTTCCTACAGCCACAATTTTCTCCTGTTGGTCACCTTGGATTACCCAGGGATCAAGGGAATCCCGAGAAGAGTACAAAGGCAGTAGGATAATACTCAAGAGGGAAATCAGGAGGGCAAAAATGGGACATCAGATAGCTTTGGAAAATAGGGTTAAGGAAAATCTAGAGGGAATCTACAAATAATTAAGGACAAATAAGTAACTAGGGCAAGAATAGGGCCCTTTAAAGATCAGCAAGGCTACCTATGTGTGAAACTGCAGGAGATGGGGGATATATTAAACGAGTATTTTGCATCAGAGTTTATTGTCTAGAAGGATATGGAAGATAGAGAATGTGGGAAAATAAGTAGCGACATTCTGAAAAATGTACATGTTACAGAGGCGGTGGTATTGGACGTCTTAAATCCCTGGGACCTGATCAAGTGTACCCTAGAACTCTGTGGGAAGCCAGGGAAGTGATTGCTGGGCCCCTTGCTGAGATATTTGTATCATCAATAGTCATACATGAGATGCTGGAAGATTGGATGTTGCCTAATGTGATGCCACTATTTAAGAAAGTTGGTAAGGAAAAGCCAGGAAAGCTACAGACTGGTGAGCCTGACATCAGTGGTGGGCAAGTTGTTGGAGAGAATCCTGAGGGGCAGGATTTACGTGTATTTGTAAAGACAAAGAATTATTAGGGATAGTCCACACAGCTTTCTGCATGGAAAATCGTGTCTCACTAACTTCATTGAGTTTTTTGAAGAACCAATGAAGAGGATTGATGAGGGCAGAGCAGTGGACATGATCTATATGGACTTCAGTAAGGTGTTCAACAAGTTTTCTCATGGTAGACTGGTTAGCAAGGTTAGATCACATGGAATACAAGGAGAGCTAGCTGTTTGGATACAGAACAGGCTTGAAGGTAGAAGACAAAACGTCGTGGTGTTGAGTTACTTTTCAGACTAGAGGCCTGTGGCCAGCGGTGTGTCATAAGGATCGGTGCTGGGTTCATTGCTTTTCTTCATTTATAAAAATGATTTGGATGTGAACTTACGAAGTATGGTTAGTAAGTTTGCAGATGAGACCAAAATTGGAGGTGTAGTAGACAGCGAAGAAGGTTATCTCAGAGTACACCAGGACCTTGATCAGACGGGTCAACGGGCCGAGGAGTGGCAGATGGAGTTTAATGTTGATAAATATGAGGTACTGCACTTTGGAAAGGTAAATCAGGGCAGGATTGAAACACTTAATGGTAATGTTGCTAAACAAAGAGACTTTGGAGTGCAGGTTTGTGGTTCCTTGAAAGTTGAGTCTCAGGTAGATAGGATAGTGAAAAAGGTTTGGTATGCTTGCCTTTATTAGTCACTGCATTGAATATAGTCGTTGGGAGGTCATGCTGTAGCTGTACAGGACATTGGTTACGCCACATCTGGAATACTGCATGCAAACCTGGTCTCCTTGTTATAGGAAGGATTTTATGAAACTTGAAAGAGAGTTTTAGCTATAGGGAGAGACTGAATAGGCTGGGGCTATTTTCTCTGCAGTGTCAGAAGGTGAGGGGTGACCTTTTAGCGGTCTATAAAATAGAGGGCATAGGTTTAAGGTGAGGGGGAAAGATTTAAAAGGGACCTATGGAGTAACTTTTTCACAACAGATGTGGTGCATGTATGGAATGAGCTGCCAGAGGAAGTGGTGGAGACTGGTATAAGTGCAACATTTAAAAGCCATGGATGGGTACATGAATAGCAAGCATTTAGAGGGATACGGCCCAAATGCTGGCAAATAAGACTAGACTAATTTAGGATATCTGGTCTGCATGGGCGAGTTGGACCGAAGGGTCTGTTTCCATGCTGTACAACTCTACGACTTTATATGAAGTTGCCAAGTATTTGTGAATTGTAAAGCAAGAAATTAGAATTTAGTAGTAAAAAGGATAGTGGAGAAAAGAATGTGTAACTCCTTTAAGAGGTGAGGGGTATTTTTGTGCTTAGATATTTTAAATGTATGCCTGTGAGCAGCAGGTTGCCGGTACTGAGTCCTAAAATTGAAACAAGTATATCGAAAGGTCTTACAGTTGGCAGGCAAAACAGCAGTTTTGGTTTGGTGTCTGGACAACAACTCCGAATTTAGCCAATCAACTTAAATCAGGCCCTGAACTACCAAAACCAATTCAATTTAAATCAGGTTGTGTTGATAACATCAAACTAATCCTACATGAGAAATACTATTATGTAATTACAGGTATAAAGAGGAGGGCATTTGGAAAATTGGGAGAGAGCCAACTGCCATCTGAGGGGAGGGCCAAACTTCAGCTGCAGCGAAAGCAAGTCTGCCACCTTAGATACAAACCTGGTTTACACAAAAGATTATGAAACTGTCTGAAAAGACTCATCAATGGTACTACGGCCTTTTAGCTCAAAGTCCTCACTGAAGAAATTAAAGGGAAAAACATTCAAAACAGCAGAATCATCAGAAGAAAGGCATTTGTGACGTGATCAACAGAAGGAAGATTGGAGAAATAGTAGAGAAGACATAGACTGTGTGAACTTGGAATGATTACATTTTAATTTATTATCAGTTAATCACTTATTAATTGGGTTTATATTTGAGGGACTTGCGTTTATTTGAACAGTATTCCAGGACAATCCAGACCAGTTAGGAAGTAGTTAATAGTCAAGCAGGGATAATGGGAACTGCAGATTCTGGAGAATCCAAGATAACAAAGTGTAAAGCTGGATGAACAGCAGGCCAAGCAGCATCTCAGGAGCACAAAAGCTGATGTTTCGGGCCTAGACCCTTCATCAGAGGCCGAAGAAATTACAAAAGAGTTGCAGTGGGAGAGAGATTCCCTGAGGTTGGTCCAGAGGGAGGAGGGTAACTTCTTCAGGTTAGGCATCCCTGGAAGAGGCTTCGCAGTGAGGTTAAAATTGCGATCAGAGATAATGGGAACTGCAGAAGCTGGAGAATCCAAGATAACAAAGTGTGAAGCTGATGAACACAGCAGGCCAAGCAGCATCTCAGGAGCACAAGAGCTGACGTTTCGGGCCTAGACCCTTCATCAGAGGCTCCGATGAAAGATCTAGGCCAAAAACATCAGCTTTTGTGCTCCTGAGATGTTGCTTGGCCTGCTGTGTTCATCCAGTTTCACACTTTGTTATAATAGTCAAGCAGGGACTTGGTTTCATTTGTTAGTAATTCTGTTAACTTATTCATTGTTAGGGTTAAACACATCAATTGTTTCTCACCATTTGTAAAGTGGAGATCAGGGATTTTATTTCTTTTAACCAGTCTTAACAGATTATGAGGGGAAAGGAGAGTTTCTCAGCGTGTTTTGGGCATAATTATTAGAAGGAAAACTCTACATAACAGGTCGAGGCTTGATTTTTGGTTTAACTATCAGACGGGTTTGGCCATTCCCACTCCATAACAGACTCTACGACGCTCTGAATAGCATCTCACCCAGATACACAACCGTTCCCCCCCGTACCCACCCCCATCCTCGTACCCCTGCATCTCCCATACCTAATCCACCTAGCCTGCACATCCCTGAGCACTACAAGCAATTCAGCATCACCAATCCACTTAACCTACACATTTTTGGACTGTAGGAGAAAACCAGGACACATATGCAGACCCACAAGGAAAATGTGCAAACTCCAAGCAGGCAGCTGCCAGAGGGTGGAATTGAACCAGGATCCCTGGTGCTGTGAAGCAGCAGCACAAACTACCAAGACATTGTGTCATCTAAAGAATTTGGGAAGATGTTAATAGGATATTTTAAGAAAATAAATTAACGTCACGTAGTTAGAGCTACATTAGTTTCCACTGCTCCTGGCTGGGGTAGGCTGGGTGCAGCTGCTATGTTGAGTGGGTGCTTGGAGGATTGAAGCCAGTAGCAGGTTGCATGTGCAGTCTGAACCAAACAAACAGTCTCAGTCATTCTCTCCCCCAGGGCAAGCTGGCTCACTGCCAAATGCCTGGGGCAGAAGGAGCAGCAAGGAAGAAATGGCTGGACACTAACAGATCAGAATTTACGCAATTTAACAGGTTACCTATCAGTTCCCAGCAGGGAGTGGACATAGGTTCCTTGCTATAACGATGCTTTAAAGATTATCATTGAATGTGGAAGTTTAGTATAAGAAGGATCCTAGCAGCTGCTTTTTGTTGCAACACTTCCACATTCTCTACGATCTCTTATGAGGTGGTAGCAGACTGATATTGTTACTGATAATGTCAGGTTACCACATTTTAAATGTCACAATTGATACACATTGAAAAGCCTTAATGGAGGTTGGATGCTCCTTGACCAATTATATGTTGGCCACCCCATGGCAGGAGACAGGGAAGAGAAGAGGCAGTTGAAGTTAAAGTAATGTCTTCTTCCAGAACAGAGACTGCAACTATACTCTACTGGTGGGGTGGCAATGGCTTAGTAGTATTATCCCTTGACTGTTAATCCAGAGACCCAGATAACATTCTGGGGACATCAGTTCAAATCCCACCATGGCAGGTGGTGGAATCTGAACTCAATAAAAATATCTGGGGTTAAGAATCTGATGATCATCATGAACCTATTGTCAATTGTCGGGAAAAACCCATCTGGTTCACTAATGTCCTTTAAGGAAGGAAACTGCCATCCTTATCTGGTCTGGCCTACATGTGATTCTAGACCAACAGCAATGTGGTTGTCTCTTAACTGCCCTTAACTATGACTATGAGATGGGCAATAAATGTTACCTGGTCAGCAATGCCCTCATCCCGTGCATGAAAAAAGAAAAAAAACTGGCTGCTGAAAACGTGAGACTGATACAAACAGGAAGCAAGTGGTGTCCACGTATAAGAGTCTACAAACGTGGCTAAAATGGAGGTTCACAGAAGGAAAAATGGTCACTGTCAGCCATGACAGCACCCTTAGCAGTGGGAAGGACTTAAAGTCAGTGGATGCATGGTGGGACTCTGTTAGCTATGTCTCTCTTGATATGGAAACTCATTAAGGTTTGTTTATCTCCTCTTCTGGCAGCAGTGATTAATTCAGCAATGTGATGCTAAGCACTGGCAGCTTTCTGCTAACATGTCCAAAAATCCTTACTTTATGTGTCAACTGCATTTTACGTGAGACTTACTACAACGTAGTCCATCGTGTCCAGCTCCCAGTTTCAAGCGCACAAACACAAACACTGGACCACAACAAGAACACGAAATATTCTTTTCCTCTTCACAATCATATATTCTGAAGTCAATATGTGCACTCTTATTGCTGCCAGACTAAGAGTACAAAGGTTTGGGAACTTCCTGATTATACGTACCAGAATTTTATATACACAGAACATTTATAACAAAAACAATCTAAATTTATATGATGACTTGAATGTAAAAAAAATTAAAAAGAAGTAGGGAGGGTTTAAAAAAAAGTGAAGTAATAGTGTGAGTTACAGCAGAGATGACCAATTGTCTGGTTAAAAAAATGAAACTGGAGAAGGTCTGAAAAAAGTGAAGTGGAAATATTCAAGGAGATAATACCAGAGAGTAGTACAATGTTAAAAGAGTCATCCAGGTTGTTTGGATGAGTACAGGAGATGGTGACATACTGGGATTAAAATTGCTCCAAGAAAATGGCCGTGTCTTAATTTGAAACAGTAAACTACGATCAGCATATTCAGCTGTCAAGACCAAACCCCTGAACTCTGATTCAGTCTCAGTGCTCAGTTTGCTGAATTGAGCCAGCTTGTTTTTGTGCAAGGGGCCCATTGCCCTTATTCTGTAATGAGCTGTGTGGAGAAGAAAGTATATGCAAAGATTCTATTCCAAAATTGCTGTCTCATGATTTCTACTTGGACATACGACATTATACGTTGAAACACTACATGTTCTTGCATTCCCAGAAGGAATAACTTAGAATAAATTTCAAAAATATAAAATACACTAATTGTTTCTAAGTAAGTTACCTCCTGCTCACCTCTACTGAATTTACACAGTGAGTAAGGGCTCAAGAAATGTGATGAACAGGAGCGAATGAGTGAGGGACAAAGACGAGCCATGAGCAAAGGAGTAGGAAGACTGCAGCAGAGAGATTCATAGATTCATACAACGCAGAAAAGGCCTGTTGGCCTATCAAGTCTGCACTGACAGAACTACCAACAGAAAGTGCGTTAATCCCAATTTCCTGCACCTGTTCCATATCTCTGAATGTAATGATACTTGAAGTGTTCATCCAAATACTTTTTAAAAGGTTATAAGGTGTCAAGCCTTCACTATCTTCCCAGGCAGCATATTCCAGGTTCTTGTCATCTATTGAAAGCTTGTTTCCCAAATCTCCTCTGAATCTCCTACCCCTTGCCCTAATGTGATTGATTCCTCAACCAAGGGGAACAGCTGCTCTCTATTCACCCTGTCCATATCCCCCATAATCTTATACACTTCAATTGTCTCTGCCCTAAAGAAAACAATCCTAATTTACCTAGTCTCTTCCCTAAAGCTTAATTTCTCCATCCCAGCCAACGTCATGGTGAACCTTTGTAGCCCCTCCAGATCTATTACCATTCTTCATGTAATGAGGCAACCAGAACTGTATACAAGCACTCCAGGTGTGGTCTGACCAACACTCCATACAACTCCAAAATCACCTCCTTGCTCTTATATTCTATGCTACAACTGATGAAAGGAAGTGTCCCATTTGCCTTTTTAATGATCCTATTCATGTGCTCTGCCAATTTCAGGCACCTGTGAATAATTACCCCAAGATGCCATGATTCCTTTAAGTTACCCAGTGTCTTGCAATTCATTAAATACTCCCCCATCATGTTTCTTCTTCCAAGATAAATCACCTTGCAGTTATCAGGATTAAATACCACCTGCCTCTGGTCTGCCCATCTGGCCAACCTATCTATATTTTCCTGTAAACTACAACAATCTTCTTTGCTATTAACCACGCTACCAATGTTGGTGTCAACCGTAAATTTGCTTAACATTTGCCCCACATTTTCATCTATTTCATTTATGTACATAAGAAACAATAAGGGTCCGAGTACTGATCTTTGTGGTACACTGTTGGGAACTCAAAAAGCCTTTTACCACTGCTGTTTTTGTGTCCTATTAGCCAGTTTCTGATCCATCTTGCCAATTTTCCTGCAGTTCCAATGTGCTTATACCTTTTCAAACAGTCTCCCATGTCTTTACATACAGTTTGTCTTCTTGGTCCTTAATGGGCCTTACTACTCTTTCCCTCGTTAACCTCTTCCCTTTAATGTATTTACAAACTTTCCAAGGGTTCTCCCTAATCCTGTTCGCAAGTCCTTTATCATGCCCCCATTTTGCTCTGCTCATTGCTTTCTTGAGTTCCGTCCTGCACTTCCTGCATTCTTCTAGGGCTACAGATGAATTGTGTCCCTCCTTTGTACTTGCTGAAAGCCCTAGTAGTCTTCCTTATTCAGACCTAAATTGTTCTAGTCATCCAGAGTTCTCTGAACTTATTACTCCTACATGTCCCTCTAAAGGGTACGTGTTGGACCTGTAATCTCCCCATCTTGTTTTTGAATGTTCTCTATTGCTCCATATTATTCATAACAAGCTATTGCCAATCTTCTGTGGCCAGATACTGTTTTATTTTAATAAAATGTGCTTTCCCCCCATCCAAAGCTGTCTTTTGTGGGCCATCTTTTTCCTTGTCCAAAATAAATGTGAACTGTAACGTGTTGTGGTCACTATCATTAAAATAACCCCAACCCCTAACAGTCATATCAAACATTTGTCTGGCTTCATTCCCCAGAAGCAGATCCAGGGCTGCACCATCCTTTGTTGGGCTTCCTTCGTGTTGATATAAAAAGCTCTCCTGGATACGTTTCAAGAAGTCTTCCCCCTCTAGACACTTAATACGATGATATCCTAGTTTATGTTGGAAAAGTTGAATTCCCAATTATTACTCTTACACATCTCTGTGAAAATAGAACATAGAACAATACAGAATAGTACAGGCCCTACATTTTACTATCCTCCATGTGCCTATCCCAGATTCGTTTAAAAGTCTCTAATGTATCCGACTCCACTACCACTGCCAGCAGTGCAATCCACATGCCCACCACTCTCTGTGTAAAGAACCTACCTCTGACATCTGCCCATTCCTTCCTCCAATCACCTTAAAATTATGTCCCCTCATAATAGTCATTTCCATTCTAGGAAAAAATCTGACTATCCACTCTATCTATGCCTCTCATCACCTTTTACACCTCTATCAAGTCACCTCTCATCCTTCTTCGATTCAGTGAAAAAAGCCCTAGCTCCCCCATAGAGCCGCCCTCCAGTCCAGGCAGCATCTTGGTAAATCTCCTCTGCACCCTCTCTAAAGCTTCCACATCCTTCCTATAATGAGGTGACCAGAACTGAAAACGATATTCCAAGTGTGGTCGAACCAGAGTCTTATAGAGCTGCAGCAAATCCTCACAGTTCTTAAACTCAATTCCCCACCAATGAAAGCCAACACACCATACACCTTCTTCACAACCCTATCAACTTGGGTTGCAACTTTGAGGGATCTATGGACGTGGACATCAAGATCTCTATGTTCCTCTACATTGCTGGGAATCCTGCCATTAACCCTGTATTCTGCATTCAAATTCAACCTCCCAAAATGAATCACTTCACACTTTTCTGGGTTGAATTCCATCTGCCAATTCTTTGCTCAGCTCTGCATCCTGCCAATGTCCCTTTGCAACTTACAACAGCCCTCCATGCTGTCCACAACTCCACCAATCTACATGTCATCAGCAAACATCTACATATTTGCTCCCACATCCCTGCTAACTCTTTGAGGGCCTAAAATACACTTCCAGGAGTGTACACAAGGAGCTACCCTGTTAACATTCCTAAATTCTACCCACAAAGACTCATTTGAGGACCTTTCCAAGATATAATCTCTCTTTGCTGCAGTAATTTGCACTTTAATAGTGCTACACCACTATCCTTTTACAGCCTGTCTCACCTAAAGATCCTATAACCAATACGTTGAGTTACCAGTCCAGCCCTTCCCTCAACTATGTTTGTGATGACAAGAATATCACACTTGAGATGGCAAAAGACAAGAGGCAAGGGGAAAGAGCAAGAGAACTTGGGCAGGGAGCCAGTGGGGGAAGTAAGGGGCAAGAGAATGAGAAGCAGTGAGGCGTGGGAGGGATGGGGCAGACAGCTAGGAGCAGAAGGGAAAGAGGAAGTGAGGCACAGGCAGATGGGAAAAAGGAAGCGAGGTAGAGAGGAGCAGGAGAGGGTGAGGTGGCAACAAACATTTATGAGGCATTGAGGAGGTGATGGGGGGAGGGGGGAGGGGGGAGGGCAGACAGTAGTGAGAAACAGCAGATTAGCAATGAGGGGGGTAGGATAGAGGTGCAGAGTAGGTGAGGCTACTGCAAAACAGTACTAATTGTTCTTGTGACTCTACATCAGCCATGGTATAAAAGAGGAAGAGTTGGACATTTAGGCCCTCAAACGTGTACCATTCAATAAGATCACAGCTGATCTGTGTGTTTCAAACTCCACATTTCCTTCCATCCCACCTTGCCCAACAAGAGTTTAACTACCTCAGTTCAAAAAAGTATGCAATGACCTACCTCCACTGCTTTTTGAAAGGCTCACAGCTGTCAGATAGAAAAGAAAGTTATCATTTCTGTCCTAAAAGGGCAATCCCTAATTTTAAAAAAAAGAGTGCCCATTAGTTCTGGGCTCATCCACAGGAGGAAACATCCTTTCTTATCAAAACCCCATTCAGGATCTGAAATACCTCAATTAAGTTACACCCAATCTTTTAAAATTGAGTGAAAATAAGCCCAGTTTCTCCAAACTTTTCCCATAAAACACCTGTTCATTCGAGGTATCAGTCCTTCACTGAACCACCTTTACAAACTTTCTTAAATAAGGAGATCATAATTGAACACAGGACTTGAAACATAGTCTCTCTAATGACCTGTACAATAGAAGAACAACATTCTTACGTTTAAATTTAAGCCTTATCATGTAAGTTTAAGCCTTAGCATTTCTTAGAAATTTGCTGTACATACGCACTATTTTGTGACTCATGCACTAGAACATTTTGATTGCCCTGTACCTTGTATTTTGCAGTTATTCTCTATTTTGGTAAAATAATTCTTTTATTTTTCTATACAAAGTGAAAAATTTCACATTTTCCCATGTTGTACTCCTGCCAGATTTTGTCCATTCATTCAATCTATCTATATTGGTCTGTGTCTTTTTAATTGTCCCCTTCCTCGCAGCACACTTTCCTACCTACCTACGTACGTGTCATCTGCTAATTTAGCTACCATGCCTTTGCTCCCTTCATCTAAATCACTGCAATAAATTGTAAAAAGTTGAGGCCTCAGCACAAACCTGTGTGACCCTATTCATCACATCCTGATAACCAGAGAAAGGTCCATTTTTCCTTGCCAGTCAATCTTCTATCCATGCCGGTGTATTAATCTTTGCTACGTAACCATGGGCTAGTATTTTGCCATATTACTTATGTGGCATCTTGCCTTCTAGAAATCCAAATATAGTACACCACAGGGTGTCCCTTAGCTATTGCAGATGTTACTCCTTCAAAAGAATCTCCAATTGTTAAACATGATTTCCTTTTCACGATCATGTTGATTTCCCAGTTTCCTCGAATTTGGCCCAATGCCAGTTATATTTTCTCTAATAGTGGATTCCAACATCTTCTCCAAGTTGGAGAAATAATGCGGAAAGGGAAATCCTGACACTTGAGCACACAAGCCTCATTACATCAGTCTTGTTAAAGTGGAATTATGTAAATAAGACTTACTGTGTACCTTTCCAATATCTGGGCCTATAGAACACATCCAGAAATAACAGCTTTAATGTTTAACTAACCAAACAGACTCTTTTCTTTGCCACTTCAAGACATCTCCTTTCTCTAGGGCCATCATATTCTTATTAAAAAGAGGCCCCATCCTCTCATCCTTTCTTTCCTTTTCTAATTTTCCTCAATACTTTCTATCCAGGGATGTTTTCAATTTAATCCCAGCCCTAAATGAACATTACAGTAACAATATCACATTCCCATGGGGTTATTTTTTGCCCAGAGCACGTCAACCTAATTTAGTATCCTCCTCGCAGTTTCATGCATTAAATCCTGGCCTGATACCATCTAGCACCTTACCATTTCAAAATCTTAGAAGTTCATAGAATCCCTAGAATGTGGAGCAGGCCACTTGGCCCACTGCGTTCATAACAAACCTCCGAAAAGCATCCCACCCAGGCCCACACTCTACCGTGTCTCTGCATTTCCCACCCTAGACACTACGGGCAATTTAGCATAGCCAATCCATCTAACCTGCACACCTTTGGACCGTGGGAGGAAACTGGAGCACCCGGAGAAAACCCACGCAGGCACGGGGAGAATGTGCAAACTCCACACAGACAGCCACCTGAGGCTGAAATCAAACCCAGGTCCCTGTTGCTGTCAACATAGAATAGAATCCCTACAGTGTAATAACATGCCCTTCGGCCCAACAAGTCTACACTGACTATCACAGCATCCCACCCAGACCCAACCCCCACCTAATCTATACCTCCCTCAACACCACGGGCAATTTAGCATAGCCAATCCACCTAGCCTGCACATCTTTGGACTGTGAGAGGAAACCAGAGCACTCAGAGGAAACCCACGCAGACACAGGGAGAACGTGCAAACTCCACACAGAGAGTCGCCCAAGGGTAGAATCAAACCCAGGTCCCTGGCACTGAGGCAGCAGTGGTAACCACTGAACCACCGTGCCGACCGAAACGAGGCAACAACGCTAAGCATTGATCCATCTTGTACAATGTGTCTCTCCCAATCCCTTTTAAAACATTGTTTATCCTTCCTAAAGCTATAATTTGATCTCTATACCCTGGCCAAGTTAGTTAAATTCTCACCAACACTACCAGCAAACCACCTGTTGGCACTGGATTTGCCTGGCCCGTGGGGGTTCCATTCCCACTGCCCACAAAATGGATTTAATTTATTTAGACAAAATATTATGTTACAGACTTTTAACTTGATGTGTGACACACTTGCGTCGCATTAAAGACCAAAAGATAATGCTGCAATACTCATCAATCAACTTCTATCCACACTCTTGTGACGACACTCTGCAATTATTGTGGGTGATTTAAGGTCTGCTTTGGAGCCCACAATGCTCTAATCTCTGCTGCTCCCCGTCTTTACATCTTCAACCCTCTTTCATGACCTTTTGTTCTCAATAACTGACTGAAGGGCTATTTGGATGAGATACCAGTTTATCTAATACTCCATGAAAAGAAAGCTAACTGAAATTGGAGGGATGGACAGGAAGGAGGGGAATGGAAGGGAAATAATTGATATGGCTACAGGGAAAAGAGTCGAGAAAAATGCCACAAGTGTTGGTCCAATTGGGTTCGTCCTTTTGGGTCATCCTACAGTGGTGGGAGAGTTGATCCTTCTTTGGAACACGCTGGATTAACAGGAGATCAGGGACCCGAGTTTGATTCCAGTCTTGGGTGACTGTCTGTGTGGAATCTGTAGAATCCTGGCAGTGTGGAAAACAGGCCCTTCAGCCCATCAAATCCACACTAACCCTCACTGCATCCCACCCAGACCCATCCCCCCAAGAACCCACCTAATCCACTCACCCGTGAACACTACGGGCAATTTAGCATAGCCAATCCACCTAACATGCACATCTTTGGACTGTGGGAGAAAACTGGAGCACCCAGAGGAAACCCACTCAGACATGGGGAGAATGTGCAAATTCCACACAGACTGTCCGCCCAGGGTAGAATGGAATCCAAGGCCTTGGCACCGTGAGGCAGCAGTGCTAATCACTGAGCTACCGTGCCAAGTATGCACATTCTCCCGAGATCTGTGAGGGTTTCCTCGAGATGGTCCAGTTTCCCCCCACTGTCCAAAGTTTGCATGTTAGGTGGATTAGCCATGCTATATTGCCCATAGTGTCCAGGGATGAGTAGGCTAGGTGGATTAGCCATGGTTAAAAGTGCAGAATTACAGGGATAAGGTGGGGTTCGAGAGTGGGTGGGATGCTCTTCAGAGGGTCAGTGCAGACTTGATGGGCCGAATACCCTCTTTCTGCACTGTAGGGATTCTATGATTCTACAAGATTTTGAACATTTTCTTGTAAAGTACTTTGAGATCTAGTTATATATTTTTTAAAAGAGCTTTGACCTATTAAAGTTGAACAAGTTTGGAAGGTTCTACATCAGATTAGGTTTGGAAAAACATTGCAATTCATGATTTTTACAGCAAATCGTTTGATCATTAAGAGCATGTTTCTTGATTTATGAGATTGTAGGATTGGCATTCATGAGGTTGTTTTGGCTGTAAAGAATTTTAGCACTGCACTGCAGCAGTATCTCTTTACTGGCTCAAAGTGCTTTCTTGCCTCTTGGAAATAACAATCCATTCTAAAATTTTAATCAAAGCACGTATTGCAAGAAAAGCATCTCGACTTCCACACCATTGCTGACATCTGTCAGCACTCCCAATGTATAAAATATCATAGCCATATTTATTCAATTTAACATAACAGACAAGCACGGTTTTGCCAGTCAATGGTTCTACAAACAAGACATTCAAAAGTATGATAATTATAAGCTTAACAGCAGATGATGATATTTCATCCATGTTAAAATGAACATAACAAAGCTGTCTTTCAGGGATGGGTTACAAAGTTACTGAATACGAAACAAAATTAAGTTTACTCAACACTAGCGAGGCCATTAGATTCAAATCCTCCAACACATTACAAAATACAGTCTATTCCTGATAAATTCGAAGGCTGCTGAATTTGAATGGCCAAATACAGAACATAGAACATAACAGCACAGTACAAGCCCTTTGGCCCTCGATGTTGTGCCGACCTGTCATATCGATCTCAAGCCCATCTAACCTACACTATTCCATGTACGTCCATATGCTTGTCCAATGGTGACTTAAATGGGCTTAAAGTTGGCAAATCTACTACCGTTGCAGGCAAAGTGTTCCATTCCCTTACTACTCTGAGTAAAGAAACTATCTCTGACATCTGTCCTATATCTTTCACCCCTCAATTTAAAGCTATGCCCGCTCGTGCTCGCCGTCACCATCCTAGGAAAAAGGCTCTCCCTATCCACCCTATCTAACCCTCTGGTTATTTTATATTTCTCAATTAAGTCACCTCTCAACCTTCTTCTCTCTAACGAAAACAGCCTCAAGACCCTCAGCCTTTCCTCATAAGACCTCCCCTCCAGATCAGGCAACATCCTAGTAAATCTCCTCTGCACCCTTTCCAAACCTTCCACATCCTTCTTAAAATGCGGTGACCAGAACTGTACGCAATACTCCAAGTGCGGCCGCACCAGAGTTTTGTACAACTTCACCATAAACTCTTGGTTCCGGAACTCGGTCCCTCTATTAATAAAAGCTAAAACACTGTATGCCTTCTTAACAGCCCTGTCAACCTGGGTGACAACTTTCAAGGATCTGTGTACATGGACACCGAGATCTCTCTGCTCATCTACACTACCAAGAATCTTAGCATTAGCCCAGTATTTTGCCTTCCGGTTACTCCTACCAAAGTGCATCACCTCACCTGTCTGCATTAAACTCCATTTGCCACCTCGCAGCCCAGCTCTGCAGCTTATCTATGTCTCTCTGCAACCTACAGCATCCTTCGTCACTATCCACAACTCCACCGACCTTAGTGTCGTCTGCAAATTTACTAACCAATTTACTAACCTTCTATGCCCTCATCCAGGTCATTTATAAAAATGTCAAACAGCAGTGGACCCAACACCGACCCTTGCGGTACACCACTAGTAACTGCTCTCCAGGATGAACATTTCCCATCAACCACCACCCTCTGTCTTCTTTCAGCAAGCCAATTTCCGATCCAAACTGCTATATCTCGCACAATTCCACTCCTCCGCATTTTGTACAATAGCCTACTGTGGGGAACCTTATCGAACGCCTTGCTGAAATCCATATACACCACATCAACCGGTTTACTCTCATCTACCTGTTTGGTCACCTTCTCAAAGAACTCAGTAAGGTTTGAGAGGCACAACCTACCCTTCACAAAACCGTGCTGACTATCCCTAATCAAATTATTCTTTTCTAGATGTTTAGAAATCCTATCTCTTATAACCTTTTCCAACACTTTACCAACAACTGAGGTAAGGCTCACTGGTCTATAATTACCAGGGTTGTCTCTACTCCCCTTCTTGAACAGGGGAACCACATTTGCTATGCTCCAGTCATCTGGCACTATTCCTGTAGACAACGACAAGTTAAAGATCAATGCCAAAGGCTCAGCAATCTCCTCCTTGGCTTCCCAGAGGATCCAAGGATAAATCCCATCCGGGCCAGGGGACTTATCTATCTTCACTCTCTGTAGGACTTCTAATACCTCTTCCTTGTGAACCTCAATCCGACCTAGTCTAGCAGCCTGTATCTCAGTATTCTCGACAACATTGTCATTTTCTAGAGTGAATACTGTTGAAAAATATTCATTTAGTGCTTCCCCTATCTCCTCTGACTCCACACACAACTTCCCACCACTATCCTTGATTGGCCCTAATCTTACTTTCGTCATTCTTTTATTCCTTAAATACCGAAAGAAAGCCTTAGGGTTTACCCTGATCCTATCCACCAACAACTTCTCATGTCTCCTCCTGGCTCTTCTGAGCTCTCTCTTCAGGTCTTTCCTGGCTACCTCGTAGCCCTCAAGCGCCCTGAGCATTCACATCTCATCCTAACATAAGTCTCCTTCTTCTTCTTGACCAGAGATTCCACTTCCTTCGTAAACCATGGATCCCGCGCTCTACAGCTTCCTCCCTGCCTGACAGGTACATACTTATCTAGGGCACACAGGAGCTTTTCCTCAAATAGGCTCCACATTTCTAATGTGCCCATCCCCTGCAGTTTCCTTCCTCATTCTATGCTCCCTAAATCTTGCCTAATCTCATCGTAATTGCCTTTCCCCCAGCTATAACTATTGCCCAGTGGTATACACCTATCCCTTTCCATCACTAAAGTAAACATAACAGAATTGTGATGGCTATCACCAAAGTGCTCACCTACTTCCAAATCTAACACCTGGCTGGGCTCATTACCCAGTACCAAATCTAATGTGGCTTCGCCCCTTGTTGGCCTATCTACATACTGTGTCAGGAAGCCCTCCTGCACGCACTGGACAAAAACTGACCCATCTATAGTACTCGAACTACAGTGTTCCCAGTCAATATTTGGAAAGTTCAAGTCCCCCATGACAACTACCCTGTCTCCTTCACTCCTATCGAGAATCATCTTTGCTATCCTTTCCTCTACATATCTGGAACTATTCGGAGGCCTATAGAAAACTCCCAACAGGGTGACCTCTCCTTTCCTGTTTCTAACCTCAGCCCATCCTACCTCAGTTGACGAGTCCCCAAACATCCTTTCTGAAAATGTAATACTGTCCTTGACCAACAATGCCACACCTCCGCCCCTTTTACCATATTCTCTGCTCTTACTGAAACATCTAAATCCCGGAACCTGCAACAACCATTCCTGTCCCTGCTCTATCCATGTCTCCGAAATGGCCACAACATCGAAGTCCCAGGTACTAATCCATGCTGCAAGTTCACCCATCTTATTCCGGACGCTCCTGGCGTTGAAGTAGACACACTTCAAACCAACTTCTTGCTTGCCGGTGCCATCTTGCATCCCTGAAACTTTAATTCGGACCTCCCCACTCTCAACCTTTTCTATACTCGAAGTACAATTTTGGTTCCCATCCCCCTGCTGAATTAGTTTAAACCCACACGAATAGCCTTAGCAAATTTCCCCCCCCAGGATATCGGTACCCCTCTGGTTCAGGTGAAGACCATCCTGCTTGTAGAGGTCACACCTGCTCCAGAAAGAGCCCCAATTATTATTTTAGTCTTCTTGGCAGGTGAAGTAAATATCATCAAATAACTGCAATTTGAACATGGGGATAAATTTGCAATGACCTTTCA
Organism: Stegostoma tigrinum; assembly: GCF_030684315.1. Taxonomy (NCBI): domain Eukaryota; kingdom Metazoa; phylum Chordata; class Chondrichthyes; order Orectolobiformes; family Stegostomatidae; genus Stegostoma; species Stegostoma tigrinum. The sequence goes on along the minus strand of NC_081362.1, from coordinate 34,903,325 downwards.
GCACCGAGCATTAAAAACATACCAGACTCTGGTGTTCTTTGAAAAACCGAAACACTCCATTTGCCATCTCTGTCTCCTTGTGAAGTGCGAACGGAGAATTCATATATAGAATCTGATGTCAGCTTGTCAATCAGAACTCGCCTGTATTTCTTAGATATCTTATATTCCCATTTGGCAGATTCTCCTTTCTCTCTATATCTAACAGTGTAATATCTGAAACGTCAAGAAGAACACAAAAATAAAACAAAAGTATAACATTTTACTGTTTGTGAATCATTCCAGACAGGTCATCCATCGTGGTTGTGCTAATAAACACAGCATGTGAAAAAAATCTACAAGTTCAATATTATAAAGTTGTTCTCATACTCCATCATGGAGCTATTCTTTATATTTTTTGATGCAATATAACAATTTGCAATCAAGATTTTCTCCACTCCAAGGTTCCTGATTTTGCTGACCTTGAGTCAACTGCTGATTCAAACACATTCAGTAATGTGCCAGCGAGGAAGTGAGTTATTTGTTCTGTGGCTACACAGATCAGACAGCTGGGAGCATGAATCTGCTATTACGAATCACTGTCAACACTATTTCCCTATTGCTTGTACTTTCATTTGGTGATGTTTTACTATCAATAGCAAAATAATACTGAAAGAATAATGTAAGCTTTATCATGCCGACAGGCTGAATAAGCAAAATATTTCAACAATGGAATTCAATGAAAAATATCTCTATGCATAAACACAGATGTGGAGATACCAGTGTTGGACTGAGGTAGACAGTGTCAGAAGTCACTTGACACCAGGTTATAATCCAAAATGTTCCATGACTGGGAGGGAACATTCCTGTCTGGTAATTGATGCACAGTATCCATTCATCTGTTGACACAGCGTATGCATGGTCTCACTAACATACCACGCTTTAAAGCATCCTTGCCTGGACCGCATAAGGTAGACAACATTGGCCGAGTCACTCGAGTATCTGCCGTGTACATGGTATGTGGTGTGATGCTAGTATCCACTTCAATGACATGATATGTCTTGCGAGGTTGCTGTGGCAGGGTTGTGTGGTGTTGTGGTTGATGTTGTCCTGACAGTCTGTTTAAGGTTTCACAGTTGTTTGAAGGTGAGAAGTGGGGGCATAGAGATGGTCTTGGTGAGACATTCATCATCATCATGTTGAAGGCTGCAAAGAACATGGTGTAGCTTCTCTGCTTTGGGGAAGGACTGAACAACGAAGGATACTCTATCGATTGTGTACTGTGCCAGTCTTCTGAGGAGGTTGTTGCGATTTTTTGCTGTGGCACGTCAGAATTGGCAATTGATGAGTTGAGCATGGCATTCCATTCTTATGAGGGCATCTTTCAACATCTTTAGGTCTCTATCATGTTCCTTCTTGTCCGAGCAGACACCGGGCTTATCTGTATCAGATGGGTTCTTTAACATGTTTAGGAAGGAAGCTAGAGAAATGCAGCATCTCAAAGTTGTCTGTGGGCTTGCGGTAGAGTGAAGTACTGAAAAGCCCCTCCTCGATGGACGTGCACATGTCCAAGAATGAGACTGATTCTGAAGAGTAGTTCATAATAAATCTGACAGTGGGATGAAACTGTTTGATATTGTTGTGTAGACATTTCAATGATTCCTCACCATGAGTCCAGAGGAAGAAAATATCATTTAAGTATCTGGTGCGTAGAATTGATTGGAATAAGTATGGTATATTGATGAGACCACGCATACACTACGATAATGGGATGAATGGACACTGCACAACAATCGCCAGACAGTAATGTTCCCTCCCAGTTGGGAAACACTTCAGTGGCCCGACATTTAGCCTCCCATCTTCAGGTAAGCATCTCCCAAGGTGGCCTTTGAGATACACAACAATGCAGAATTGCGGAGCAGAAACTGATACCAAATTCTGTACCCACAAAGATGGCTTCAACCATGATCTTGGATTCAATGTTGTGCTACATGTAACCCCACCATACTTTCTGTATTTATAAAATCTTCCTTACTGTCCTGTTTTGACACCATTAAGTTTGGTAACTTGTTATGATCTCTCTACCTTAGTTTGTACAGTTCTGGATTATTACTACTTTGGTTACACTCTCGGCATGCGATTCTTAGACCTATCACGTTATTCTAGCCATTTGCTTTGTCTCTAGCAAGACTTCATTTTTAATTTTTTTTGTAATGATCTCTCTGTCTCAATTAATCAGATTATAGGTAATCCCTCCACTTGCTAGTCACCTGCAGACACTTTAGGTCACCTGCAGAGACACATTATTTGGCCTGTCGACACTCTGCTCACACTATTTGAGCGATCTTTTGATCTCTGCCTATAAATGATGTGCCTGTGCATTTCTCTTCACTTCAGAAGGAGCATTGTTCTGAAAGCTTGTGATTGCAAATAAACCTGTTGAATTATGACCTGGTGTTGTGTGACTTCTGATCTTAAACGTAAAACAGAAAATACGAGCAGGGGTAGGTCATTTGATCTTTGGATCCTATTCCGCTATTAATTATTGTTGATCATCCAACTCAATAGCAAAATCCTGCTTTCCACACATATCCTTTGATCCCTTCAGTGCCAAGGACGATAGCTAACTCCTTCAAATCATACAACGTTTTGGCCTCAACTGCTGGTGCTGAATTCCATCAGCAAATACCCAGGTCTAGTTCCCCTCTCTCAATTTACAGCCATTTAGATGATAATCTGCCTTTCTGTTTTTGCTCTCAAAGTGGATAACCTCACATCTATCCACGTATTACTGCATCTGCTATGCACTGGCCCACTTACTCAAATTGTCTAACTCATTCTGTAAATCTCTGCATTCTCCTCACAGCTCGGCCTCCCACCCAGGTTTGAGTAATCTGCAAATTTGGAAACAATGCATTCTTCATCTACATTGATAGATATTAAGTGTGTCTAGGTTCTTAGCATTGATCCCTGTGGTACCCAAACAGTCACTACCTGCCATTCAGAAAAGGGACCTGTTTACATTTTCTGAAGGGTCTAGGCCCGAAACGTCAGCTTTCCTGCTCCTCTGATGCTGCTTGGCCTGCTGTGTTCGTTCAGCTCTACACCTTGTTATCCCTAGAATTAGAATCCCTACAGTGTAGAAACAGGCCCTTTGGCCCAACAAGTCTACAGCAAACCTCAGAACATCCCACCCAGACCCATCCCCTCGAGAACCCACCTAATCTACGCCTCCCTGAACACTATGGGCAATTTTGCATGGTCAATCCACCTACCCTGCACATCTTTGGACTGTGGGAGGAAACCGGAGTACCCCGAGAAAACCCACACAGACACGGGGAGAACGTGCAAACTCCAGACAGACAGTTGCCTGAGGCTGGAATCGAACCTGGATCTCTGGTGCTGTGAGGCAGCAGTGCTAACCACTGTGCCACCGTGCTGCCCCGGTTTACTGTGTTCACTCCTACTCTTTATTTACTGCTTGTTGAAAGCCATATGAAATTCCAAATAAACCACATCCAGTGGCTCACCCTCATCAACTCTACCAGTTATACCTCAAAGAATTCCAGTAGATTTGTCAACTCTCTTTTGTATATCCATGCTGCCACTGTTTTCCAAGTGCTCAGCTATTAAATCCTATTCAATGGACTTGAGCTGACTGGTCTATAATTTCAAGTTTGCTATCTGCCTCTCTTTTTGATAGAAGGGCTACTCTTCAATCGGTTGGAACTGTTTCACAGTCTACAGAATCTTGAAAGATGACCACCATTTATTATTTTTAGGGCCACTTCCTTAAGTACCCTGGTAAATTGATTATCAGGGCCTGAGGATTTATCTGCCTTTAATCCCATCAATTTTCCCAAAATTTGTTTTTCCAACTAATATTGATTTCCTTCAGTTCCTCCCCCTCACTAAACTCTATGTTCTTCAACATTTCTAGTCAGTTACAAAAACAGAAGTTGCTGGAAGCTCAGCAGGCCTGTCAGCGCCTGTGAAGAAAATAAAAATCAAAGTTAATGTTTCAGGCCTGGTGACCTTTCTTCAATGTTCTAATATGGTCAGACCTGCTTACCTTCCAGCAACCTCTTTTTTGTTCCCGATTTACAGCATCAGCAGTTCTTTCGTGCTGTTTTTTCTAGTCAGTTATTTGTGTCCTCCTTTGTGAGCGCAGAACCAAAGAATGTATTCAGTTGGTCAGCCATTTCTTTGTTTCTCCAATTTAAATACCTCTATTTCTGAATGCAAGGGAATTGTATTTGTCTTCACTAATCTTTTTTGTCCTTACATAAATATAGAAACTTTTATAGTCAGTTTTTCTCCTCTTGTAAGTTTTCTGTCATACTCTATTCTCCCTTTCTTCATCAATTTCTTTGTCCTCCTTTGCTAAATTCTACACTGTTCCCACTTCTCAGGGCCCTTTTCTTTATGACAAATTTGTATGCCTCTTCTTTGGATCAATGCTCGCTAATTTTCTTTTTAGCCATGGTTTGGCCACAGTTCTCATTTTACTGTTGCACCAAACAGGAATAATCAATTCTGACAGTTCACCCATGTACTCCCTGAATTCTTGCCACTGCTTTCCCATCATGATCCCTTCAAGTAACGTTCCCCACTCTGTCAGCCAACTCACACCTGACATCATTGTAATTTCCTCTAATTAGACATAGGACCCTAGTCTTAGAATCAACTATATTACTTTCTATCTTGATGACGAATTCTACCATAGTATGGATGCTCATCTAAATAGACTTTCCACAATTAGACTGCCAGTTATTCCGTGTTCATTACATAATACCCAGTCTAAGATGGCCTGCTCTCTAATTAGCTACTCATTATATTAGTCCAGAAAGTCATCCTGTGTAAACTCCAGGAATTCTTTCTCTACAGTTACAAGTTTGATTTGCTCAATCCATATGCAGATTAAAGCCACTCATAATTATAGATGTTCCTTTAATGCACGTGTCTCCAACTTTCTGTTTAATGGCATTCTCAACATCACCTTTGAAATAAAAACCGAAAGAACTGTGGATGCTGTAAATCAGAAACAAAAACAGAAGTTGCTGGAAAAGCTCAGCAGGTCTAGCAGCATTTATGAAGAAAAAAATCAGAGTTAAAGTTTTGGGTCTGATGATCTTTCCACAGACCTGAAACTTTAACTCTGATTTTTTACTTCACAGATGCTGCCAAACCTGCTGAGCTTTTCCAGCAACTTCTGTTTTTGTCACTTTTGAAATGTAGGGTCTCTTATACAATGCCCACCAACGTTTTTTGCACCTTGGTGTTTCTCAGCTCTACCCATAAGGATTCCACATCGGTTGAGCTGGCATTCTCTCCCATTAACTTCCACTTTATTAAGCAATGTTATGCCTCTTCCTTTTTGTCTATCCTTTCTAAATAGTGAATACCCCTCGATATTCAGGTCCCATCCCTGATCACCCTGCATAAATATCTCCATAAATATCAAACCTGTTTTCACCTATTTTCACAATTAACTCATCTGCTTTATTGTGAATGCTCCACGTATTGAGGCGCAAAACCTTCAGGCTAGTCTTTTCAACATTTCTTGCCCTGTTCCAATTATATTTCCTGACCCTTGATTTAGAACATAGAACAGTACAGCACAGAACAGACCCTTCAGCCCACAATGTTGTGCCGACCATTGATCCTCATGTATGCACCCTCAAATTTCTGTGACCATATGCATGTCCAGCAGTCTCTTAAATGTCCCCAATGACCTTGCTTCCACAACTGCTGCTGGCAACGCATTCCATGCTCTCACAACTCTGTGTAAAGAACCCGCCTCTGACATCCCCTCTATACTTTCCACCAACCAGCTTAAAACTATGACCCCTCGTGCTAGCCATTTCTGCCCTGGGAAATAGTCTCTGGCTATCAACTCTATCTATGCCTCTCATTATCTTGTATACCTCAATTAGGTCCCCTCTCTCCTCGTTTTCTCCAATGAAAAGAGACCGAGCTCAGTCAACCTCTCTTCATAAGATAAGCCCTCCAGTCCAGGCAGCATCCTGGTAAACCTCCTCTGAACCCTCTCCAAAGCATCCACATCATTCCTATAATACAGCGATCAGAACTGGACGCAGTATTCCAAGTGCAGTCTAACCAAAGTTTTATAGAGCTGCAACAAGATCTCACGACTCTTAAACTCAATTCCCCTGTTAATGAAAGCCAAAACACCATATGCTTTCTTAACAACCCTGTCCACTTGGGTGGCCATTTTAAGGGATCTATGTATCTGACCATCGCTGTCCTTATTCCCTTTTATCTTATGTACTTGTTCCTGATTCCCCTTTCTTTGAGTCCTTGCATAGATGCCCATTCCTCTGCCATTTTAGTTTAAAGCTTTCCCAACCAGTCACATAGAAACGTAGAAACATAGAAGACAGAAGCAGGATGAGGCCACTCGACCTTATGAGCTTGCTCTGTCATTCTTCATGATCATGGCTGATCATCCGTCTTAATAACCTAATCCTGCTTTCTCCCAATAACATTTGATCCCATTCACCCCAAGTGCTATATCTAGTTGCCGCTTGAATACATTCAGTGTTGTGGCATCAACTACTTCCTGTGATAATGAATTCCACTGGCTCATGCTCTTTGGGTGAAGAAATCTCTCTTCATCTCCGTCCTAAATCGTCTACCCGAATCCTCATACTGGTGACCTCTGGTTGTGGGCACACCCACCTCCAGGAACATCCTCTCTGCATCTACCCTATCCAGTCCTGTTAGAATTTTATAAATCTCTATGGGATTCCCCCTCATTCATCTGAACTCCAGTGAAAACAATCCCAACCTAGTCAATCTCTCCTCGTACATCAGATCCACCATCCCCTGAATTAGCCTGGTAAATCTTCACTGCTCTCTGTCGACAGCAAAAGCATCTTTCCTCAGAAAAGGATACCAAAACTGCACACAATATTCCAAGCTTGGTCTCACCAAGGCCCTGTATAACTGCAACAACACATCCCTGCTCTGTACTCAAAACCTCTCGCAATGAAGGCCAACATACCATTTGCCTTCTTTATCACCTGCTGCACCTACATGCTTACTTTGAATGACTGGTACACAAGGGTGTCCAGGTACCACTGCACACTGCCCCTCCCAACTTATAGCCATTCAAATACTGATTTGCCTTCTTGTTTTTGCTTCCAAAGCGAATAATCTCACATTTATCCAAATTATACGGCATCTGCCATTGATTTTCCCACTTACTCAACCTTGTCCAAATCATGCTGAAGGATCTCTGCATCCTCATCACAGTTCACCCTCCCACCCAACTTGGTATCATTTGCAAACTTGGAGATGTTATGCTTGTTCTCTCATCCAAATCATTATTATGTGTTGTGAATAGCTGGGGTCCCAGCACCAATCCCTATGGCACCCCACAAGTTACTGCCTGCCAATTTGAAAAGGACCCCTTAATTCTTACTTTTTGTTTCCTCTCCGCCAACCAGTTTCTTACACATCTCAATACATGGCCCCCAATCCCATACGTTTTAAACTTGCACAATAATCTCTTATGTGGGACTTCGTTAAATGCTTTCTGTAAGTTCAAATATACTACATCAATGGGCTCCCCCTTGCCAACTCAACTAGTTATATCTTTGTAGAATTCCAACAGGCTTGTCAAGCATCCACACTGACTCTGTCTGATCCTGCCACTGCTTTCTAAATGCTCTGCTATAAAATCCTCGACAGTGGATTTGAGAATTTTCCCCACTACCGATGTTAGGCTCAATAGTCTGTAATGCCCCATTATCTCTCTCCCTCCCTTTTTGAACATTGGGGTGACATTAACTACCCTCTAATCTGCAGGGACTGTTCCAATGTCTATAGAATCCTGGAAGATGACCACCAATGCATCCAATATTTCTAGAGCTACTTCCTTATGGACTCAAGGAAGTAGATTATCAGGCTCTAGGGATTTAATCGGTCTTCAATCCCAACAACTTTCCCATTACCATTTCTCCACTAATAATGATTTCCCTCTGTTCTTCTCTCTGACTAAATCTTGCATTCTCCAACAATTCTGATATCTGATTTGTGTCCTCTTTCGTGAAAATAGAACCAAAGTATAAAATCAGTTCCTCAGCCATTTCTTTGCCCCCATTACACGCTCCCCCATTTCCGTCTGTAGGGGACCTACATTTATCTTAACCAATCTCTTTCTCTTCACGTACCTGTAGAAATTTTTAGCGTCAGTCTTTCTGCTTCTTGCAAATTTACTTTTGTAATCCTTTTTCCCCCTTCTTAATCAATCTCTTGGTCCTTCTTTGTTGAATTCTAAACTGTGCCCAATCCTCAGATTAATTATTTTTTTCTGGGCCAATCTGTATGTTTCTTCTTTGGATCAGATACTATCTCTTATTTCCTTTGTAAGCCATGGATTGGCCCACTTACCCATTTTACTTTTGTGACGAACAAGAATAAGCAGTTGTGCAGTTCCCGCAGTGCCTTCCTTGAATGCTTGCCACTGCCTATCCAATGCCATCGCTTTAAGTAACTATCCCCAATCTGCCAAAGCCAACTCATGCCTTTATACCTAATAGTTTCCTTCATTAAGATCCAGCATAAAACATAGAACAGAGAACAATATAATGCAGAACAGGCCCTTTGGCCCTTGATGTTGCGCCGGCCTGTGAACCAATCTAAGCCCATTCCCCTACACTGTCCCATCATCATCCATATGCTTATCCAAGGACTGTTTAAATGCCCCTAATGTGGCTGAGTTAACTACATTAGCAGGCAGGGCGTTCCACGTCCTTACCACTCTGAGTAAAGAACCTGCCTCCGACATCTGTCTTAAATCTATCACCCCTCAATTTGTAGCGATGCCCCCCCCCCGTACAAGCTGACGTCATTATCCTCGGAAAAAGACTCTCACTGTCCAACCTATCTAATCCTCTGATCATCTTGTATGCCTCTATTAATTCCCCTCTTAGCCTTCTTCTCTCCAATGAGAACAGACCCAAGTCCATCAGCTTTTCTTCATAAGGCCTTCGCTCCAGACCAGGCAACAGCCTGGTAAATCTCCTCTGTACCTTTTCCAATGCTTCCACATCCTTCCTGTAATGTTCGAAGTCAGGCCACACTAGTGTTTTGACAATGTTGCAGCATGACATCACGACTCCGGAACTCAATCCCTCTACCAATAAAACCTAACACACTGTAAGCCTTCTTAACAGCACTATCAACCTGGGTGGCAACTTTCAGGGATCTATGTACATGGACACCAAGGTCCCTCTGCACATCCACACTACCAAGAATCTTTCCATTGACCCAATATTCTGCCTTCCTATTATTCTTCCTCAAGTGAATTACCTCACATTTATCCGCATTGAACTCCATTTGCCACCTTTCAGCCCAATTCTGAAGTTTATCCAAGTCTCCCTGCAACCTGCAACATTCTTCCACACTGTCCACTACTCCAGCAACTTGTGTCATCTGCAAACTTACTAACCCATCCACCAATGCCTGCATCCAAGTCATTTATAAAAATGACAAACAGCAGTGGTCCCAAAACAGATCCTTGAGGCACACCACTAGTAACCGGACTCCAGGCTGAATATTTTCCATCAACCACTTGTTGCCTTCTTACGGAAAGCCAGTTTCTAATCCAAACTGCTAAATCTCCCTCAATCCCGTGCCTCTGTATTTTCTCCAATAGCTTACTATGTGGAACCTTATCAAAAACTTTGCAGAAGTCCATGTACCCCATGTCAACTGCCCTAACTTTATCCATATGCTTGGTCACCTTCTCAAAAAACTTAATGAGGTTTGTGAGACACTGCCCTTGACGATTCCATGCTGACTATCTCTAATCAAATTGTTGCTTGCTAGATGATTATAAATCCTCTCTCTTATAATCCTTTCCAAAACTTTTCTTACAACAGACGTAAGGCTGACAGGTCTGTAATTACCTGGGTCATCCCTACTGCCCTTCTTGTACAAGGGCACAACATTTGCAATCCTCCAGTCCTCTGGTACTAAGCCTGTAGACTATGAGGACTCAAAGATCAAGGCCAAAGGCTCCGCCACCTCCTCCCTAGCTTCCCAGAGAATCCTCGGAAAAATCCCATCCGGCCCAGGGGATTTATCTACCTTCACACCTTCTAGAATTGATAACGCCTCCTCCTTACTAACCTCAATATTTTTAATTCTAGTAGCCTGAATTCAGACTTCTCCTCTACAATATTCTCCTTTTCCTGAGTGAAAACAGATGAGAAATGTTCGTTCAGCACTTCTCCGATCTCCACAGGGTCCACATACAACTTCCCCCTTCTGTCTTTGACTGGCCCTATTCCTACCCTAGTCATCCTCTTATTCCTCACATACCTATAGAAAGCTTTAGGGTTCTCCTTTATTCTGCCTGCTAATGTCTGGTCATGTCCCCTCCTTGCTCTTCTTAACTCTCTCTTTAAATGTTTCCTAGCTAATCTGTAATTCTCCATTGCATCATCTGAGCAATCTTTTCTCATCGTCACATAAGCCTCCCTCTTGCACTTAACAAGAGATACAATTTCTTTAGTAAACCACGGGTTCCCTTACCTTATCATTTCCTCCCTGCCTGACAGGGACATACCTGTCAAGGACACGCAATATCTGTTCCATAAACCAGCTCCACATTTCGATTGTCCCCATCCCCTGCATTTTGCTACCCCATTCTATGCTTCCTAAGTCTTGTCTAATCACATTATAATTTCCCTTCCCCCATCTATAACTCTTGCCCTGTGGCATGTTCCTATCCCTTTCCATCGCTAAACTAAACGTAACCGGAATATGGTCACTCTCTCCAAAGTGCTCACCTACCACTAAATTAAACACCTGGCCTGGCTCGTTACCAAGTACTAGATCCTGTGAGGCCTCCTCTCTTGTCGACCCTTCAACATACTGTGTCAGGAAACCATCCCGCAGACATTGGATAAAAACTAATCGATCCAATGTACTTGAGTTAAAGCAATTCCAGTCAATGTTAGGGAAATTAAAGTCTCCCATAATGACTACCCTGTTCCTTTCATCCTGGAGTCTTGTCTGTGGCCATAGAAACACCTACCTGATTCCCTGACAATTAATCTCTTCTGAATATTGCATTCCCACAGTTTTTACTCACCCTCTGTGGAATGGAGCCAACCATGGTACAACAAACTTGGCTGTTGCTGTTTTCCTCTCAGAGGCCATTCCCTCTCAACAATATCCAAAGCGGTACAGCTGCTTTGAAGAGGAATAACCACAGGATATTCATGTACTACCTGCCTAGCCTTCTTGCTCTGTGTGGTGGTCACCCATTCCCTTCTTGCCTGTGCAGTCTTAGGTTATGGTGTGATCACCTTCCTTCATGTGCTATCGACAATATTTTTTGCTTCACAAATGCACCATATTGTCCCCGTCTGCTAAGTCCACGACAGATGGAAAAAGCTTCTTTGATATTCCAATTACCACAGCATGTTATCCTAGCCTTGCATAGATCAACAGCAGAGGCACTATCAGCATACAATGCCCAAAACTTTAAAACAGAATTAGTTCATTGCATTACAGATAGAGAAGTGTCAAAGATTTTGGAGGTTTAAAGCCCTATGTTATGAAGTGAGCTTCATGGAAATAAAGTTTTTATAGGAGCGAACTAAAGATGAACACCAATTTAAAAGGTCCAAACAGCACATACACCAGATAATTTTAGTTAAAATAAATCAGCACCCGTAAGACAGGTAATGAAAATCACTAAGCATTACCTTTAATATTAAAGTTCAATACTGTCAGGACCATGACAATACAATCTTGAAGCAGTAACTAATTATAATGAATGGTGTAATAAAATAACGAACTGCCAATGTTGGGAACCGAAAGCAAAAACAGAAAGTGGTGGAGAAACTCAGGCAGTCTAGCAACATTTGTGGACAGAAAAACAGAGCTAACGTATAAAGTCCAGAGATACTTCTATAGAACTCGACTCAAAACTTCTGGATAGTATTCCCGAACAGAGAAAATGAACTTGAATCAGTATTGGGTAGTCTTTTTCTTTTAATCAGTTATAGGATGTAGGTGTCGCTGGCTGGCTAGCAATTATTGCCTGTTCCTAGTCACCCTTTAGAAGATGGTGGTGAGCTTTCCTTCTTGAACTGCTGCAGTCCACCTAAAAAAAAATCAACAGATTAAAGTGGCAGCAGAGAGTAAATAGGAGTGCAATTCAGAAAAATTAAGAGCTTTAGAGGCGGAAGGCAAATATAGCAAGAGTTAGAGTGGGATGAAAAGTATGGCAGCGGAGCAAACCTCACAAGAAGGTTCCAGAAGGAGTAACTCAAAACAGGCGGTAATTCAAAGCCTGAAGCCAAAATAAAGTCAGAAAGAATGCAGTGAGAAAGGAGAGGCCAAACCCAAGGGATCTAGCACTTTGATCTAGGGTAGGAACTGCTGCAAGCATCTCAGATCAAAGAGAAGGAACGGCAACAAAAAAATAAATTGGCCTTAAAAAGAATGAAGTTTCAAGTGTAAATAATGCTTTAGAAAGCTTAAATTTGTTTCTGACAAGACCAGCACTCTAACATACAGAAAAGAAGGACATCTCAGCCTTATGTAATACACATTCTTGTAAGCATTTGTGTATGTGTATGTATGTGAACTCGAGGATACTTTTTTGCACACAAAAACATTTTCTTTTATACACTGTGAATGGTTCAGACCTGTAAATAACTGACTGGGACTGTAGTGGAGGCTGATTCCATCGTGGCTTTTAGAAGGGAAATGGAGAACAGAAGAGAAGTGAATTGCAGGGCTACAGAGAAAGGACAGTCCAATAAGAATGCCGGAGTTATATTTCCAGACGCAATTTCCTCTGTGCTGATTGGTAATTGTGATCACAAGAGAGGGAAATGCTGGCAGACCAGATACAAGGATGGGAATGTTGCACATACTGCAGACACAATACATTGTTGATGGAGAATAACAAACAATAAATTCTATGATTCGTGGGGCAGCACAATGTGAAAAACAAGACTATGAATGTGACCTATTGTTGAAAATGCTTATTCTATTGTCTTTCAAGAAACCTATCACTTCCACTTGGCTCTAATTTGATACTTTGAGGTTAATTCTTAAATCCCTTTCGGCAAACTAGGAGTTGAAAGGGGTGTGCATTTTTAATAGTCTCGGATCATCCACATAACTCATCATTAACAAAAGAAGTTTGATTTATTAACTGCTGTTGAAATACTTAGAGAAGTAGCAACAAATTGATTTTTTTTACAAGGGAGGGACAGGCAGGCAGTGTAGGAGTGCCCTGTGGTTATTCTCCAATCAGACAAGTATGCCATTTTGGACACTGTTTGGGGCAATAGCCTCTCGGGGGAAAGAAGCGGTAGCAGCCAGATCAGAGGTGCTACAATTGACACTCCCCACTGTATAACAATGCCAAAGTGCAGATGAGCTGTTGTGATAAGTTATTCTATAATCGGAGGCATGGACAGGTGTTTTTGTTGCCACGGGTGAGATGACAGGTCAATGTGTTACCTCTCTGGTGCCGGGGTCTCCGAGAAGGCACAGGCCACTGTGAAAGGGGAGAGTGAGCAGCTCAAGGTCACGGTCCATATTGGTACTAACAGGGACAGAGATGCAATGTTGCAAAGGGAATTCATGGAGTTAGGTAGAAATTTGAAAAGCAGGACCTCTAAAATTGTAATCTCAAGCTTACTTCCTGTGTGCTATGTGCTAGTGAGGCCAGAAATAGGAGGTCAATATAGTTGAATGCATGACAAAAAAAAAGTTGGTGTAGGGGAGGGAGGGCTTCACATATCTGGACCATTGGGCATCAAGGGCCTATAACAAGAGGAGCAGGTTGCCCCTAAACTGGACAGGCACCAATATCCTTGGGTCTTTGCGAATGCCACTCCTTGAGCTAGTGTGGCGACGGTATGGGAAAACAGAGCAGTAGGTAAGCATGTGGAGTGAATGAGCAGAAGGTAGATGTTACATAAAGTGTATTGGGAAGAACAGGCAGGGCCAGGTTAATGAACACAGCACGACTGGCAAACTGAAGTGTATGTACTTTAATACAAGGAGTATAACAAGTAAAGCAGATGAGCTTAGAGCCTGGATTAAAACATGGGGCCACGATGGCGTAGTCATTACAAAAAATGGTTGAGCGAAGAGCAGAACTGGCAGCTCAATAATCCTGGATTTAGATGTTTTAGGCATGATACACAGGGATGTAAAAGGAGTGGGAAAACAGCATTGCTAATAAAGGGGGCTCTCAGAAAGGACATCTTGGAGGGTTCATCTAGCAAGCCAATATGGGCAGATCTCAGGAATAAGAAAGGTGCAATCACCATAATGGGGTTATCCTGCTGGCCACCCAATGGCCAGAGGGAGGCTGAGGAACGGCTATGCCAGGAGTTCATGGGAAGTCGTAAAAACAGCAAGATTGTTATAATGGGTGATTTTATTTTTTCCAATATTAGAGAACATAGAACATAGAACATAGAACAGTACAGCACAGAACAGGCCCTTCAGCCCACAATGTTGTGCCGACCATTGATCCTCATGGATGCACCCTCAAATTTCTGTGACCATATGCATGTCCAGCAGTCTCTTAAATGACCCCAATGACCTTGCTTCCACAACTGCTGCTGGCAACGCATTCCATGCTCTCACAACTCTCTGCGTAAAGAACCTGCCTCTGACATCCCCTCTATACTTTCCACCAACCAGCTTAAAACTATGACCCCTCGTGCTAGCCATTTCTGCCCTGGGAAATAGTCTCTGGCTATCAACTCTATCTATGCCTCTCATTATCTTGTATACCTCAATTAGGTCCCCTCTCCTCCTCCTTTTCTCCAATGAAAAGAGACCGAGCTCAGTCAACCTCTCTTCATAAGATAAGCCCTCCAGTCCAGGCAGCATCCTGGTAAACCTCCTCTGAACCCTCTCCAAAGCATCCACATCTTTCCTATAATAGGGCGCCCAGAACTGGACGCAGTATTCCAAGTGCGGTCTAACCAAAGTTTTATAGAGCTGCAACAAGATCTCACGACTCTTAAACTCAATCCCCCTGTTAATGAAAGCCAAAACACCATATGCTTTCTTAACAACCCTGTCCACTTGGGTGGCCATTTTAAGGGATCTATGTATCTGCACACCAAGATCCCTCTGTTCCTCCACGCTGCCAAGAATCCTATCCTTAATCCTGTACTCAGCTTTCAAATTCGACCTTCCAAAATGCATCACCTCGCATTTATCCAGGTTGAACTCCATCTGCCACCTCTCAGCCCATCTCTGCATCCTGTCAATGTCCCGCTGCAGCCTACAACAGCCCTCTACACTGTCAACGACACCTCCGACCTTTGTGTCGTCTGCAAACTTGCTGACCCATCCTTCAATTCCCTCGTCCAAGTCATTAATAAAAATTACAAACAGTAGAGGCCCAAGGACAGAGCCCTGTGGAACCCCACTCACCACTGACTTCCAGGCAGAATATTTTCCTTCTACTACCACTCGCTGTCTTCTGTTGGCCAGCCAATTCTGTATCCAAGCAGCTAAGTTCCCCTGTATCCCATTCCTCCTGACCTTCTGAATGACGGAGACACCTTTAGTGTCAGGAGCTTAGATAGGACAGAATTGTTAGTTGCATCCAGGAGGGTTTCTTGAAACAATATGTAGACAGTCCAACTAGGAAAGGGGGCATATTATACCTTGTATTGGAGAAATGAGCCTGGCAGATTGAAATTTCAGCCGGGGGGGGGGGGGGGCGCGGGGCGGGGGGGGGGGGGGGAAAGAGAACAGTGATCATGATTCTGTAAGTTTGAAGGTAGTTATGGATAAGGATAAGACTTGCCCTTGGGTGAAAGAACTAAACTTCCGGAAAGCTAATTACAACAGTATTAGCCAGAAACTAGGGAAATTAGATTGGGGACAGCTGGGGTAAAGCCAACATCTGACATGTAAGAATCTTTTAAGTACCATTAGATCAGAGTTCAGGATCAGCATGCTCACGTGAGGACAAAAGAAAAGGATGGCAAAATCCGGAACCCTGGATGAAAGAAGATATTTAAGGTTTAATCAAAAAGGTAAAGGAAGCATATAGAGGAATTTCTGAAGAAGGGTCCCAACCCAAAATGTCAGCTTTCCTACTCCTCTGATGCTGCCTGGCCTGCTGTGTTCCTCCAGCTCCACACTGTGTTAACCCTGACTCCAGCATGGCAATTCTTACTATCTCTGAAGGAAGGATATGTAAAGTTTAGGAAACTGAACTCAGACACGGGCCTAGAGTATATAAAGGAAACAGAACAGAATGTAAACAAGGAATTAAGAGGGCTAGATGAGGCCATAAAATATCCCTGGTGGCAGAATTAAGGAGAATCCCAAGCATTTTATGTATATATTAAGAGCAAGAGGGTAGTTAGCAAAAGGATAAGTCCACTCAAGTACACAGGAGCAAATTTGTGTGTGGAGCTAGAGGAAGTCGGTGAACTCTTTAATGAGTACCTAACACTGGTATTCACCAATGTTAAGGACATGGATGATGGCAAGATTAGGGAGGGGCATATTGACATTCGAGGGCAAGTCTATATTAAGGAGTCTTGAAAAGTATTAAAGCAAATAATTCCCCAGGCCTGGTAGCTTCTATTCCAGAATACTGAAGGAGACAAGGGTAGCGATTGTTCGGGTTTTGACAGAGATCTCTGTATCCTCTTTAGCCATAGGCAAGATCCCAGAAGACTGGAGACGTTGTTCCTTTGTTTGAGAAGGTCAACAAGGTCAATGCCAGAAATTATACACCAGTGAACGTTACATCATGGTCTGGGAATTATTGCAGAATATTCTTAGGGGTAGGATTTACTCAAATTTGTAAAAGAATGGACTAATGAAGGAAGACAGGCTTGCTTTGAGAAGGAAGGCCTTGACTCACAAATTAAGTTTTTTGAGGAAGTAAGCAGATGATTGATGCAGGTAGGGGAATTGAAGCTGTCTACATGGATTTTATAAAAGCATTTGACAAGGTCCCTCAAAGTAGGCTGGTCCAGAAGATGACTCCATGGCGAGTTGACAAGTGGATACAAAATTGGCTTGATTATAGGTCATAACTCATGGCCAGTGTTTACTTTTATATACATGAATAAATGATTTGGATGAAAACGTAGGTGGTCTGATTAGTAAGTTTTCAGATGACATGAAAATTGGTGTAGTTGTGGACAGTGATGAAGGTTATCAAAGGATACAGCAAGATATATATCAGTCGGAAAAATCGGGGGAGGAGAAATCTGCACAAGTGCGAGGTGACGCATTTCAGAAGGTAAAATGCAAGAGGAAAGTATGCAGTAAATGGAAGATCTCTTACAAGCACTGACATAGAGAGGTCTTGGAGTGCAAGTCCATATCTGTATGAAAGTGGCAACACAGGGATAAAATGGAAAATAAGGTGCATGCATACTTGCCTTTATCAATTAGGAGATTGAGTATAAAAGTTGGCAAGTCACTCTGCAGCTGGATAAAACTTTAGTTAGGCCACATTTGGAGTATCACGTGACACTCTGGTCACGACACAACAGAAGGATGTGGAGGCTTCGGAGAGGGTGCAGAAAAGGTTTACCAAGATTTTGCCTGGATAACAATGTATTAGCTACAAGGAGAGCATGAACAAACATTTTTCGGCAGGGCATCAGAGGCTGAGCAAAGACCTGATTGAAGTATATAAAATTTTGAGAGGCATGGATAGGGTGGATAGTTAGAAATGTCAGATACTAGGGGCCATAAGTTTAAGGTGAGAGGGGAAAAATTTAAAGGAGATGAGTGGGGCATTTTATTTTTTTACAGAGGGTGGTAGGTGCCTGGAACATGTTGCCAGGGAAGGTGGTAGAAGCGGATGTGTTATCAAAGTTTAAGAGGCATTTAAACAGAAACAGGAACAGACATAGAATATAGACCATGAGCTGGAAAACAAGATTAATTTAGAATGGCATCATGGTTGGTGCAGGCATGGCAGGGCAAAAGATCTGTTCTTGTGCTGTGCTATTCTGAGGGAGAACAAGCAGTCACGAGATAACAAAGTGTGAAGCTGGATGAACACAGCAGGCCAAGCAGCATCTCAGGAGCACAAAAGCTGACGTTTTGGGCCTAGACCCTTCAGAGAAGGGGATGGGGAGAGGGTTCTGGAATAGGTAGGGAGAGAGGGGGAGGCGGACCGAAGGTGGAGAGGAGAGTATAGGTGGGGAGATAGGGAGGGGATAGGTAAGTCCAGGGAAGACGGACAGGTCAAGGAGGCGGGATGAGGTAGGAGGTAAGAAATGGAGGTGCAGCTTGAGGTGGGAGGAAGGGATGGGTGAGAGGAAAAACAGGTTAGGGAAATGGAGACAGGCTGGGCTGGTTTTGGGATGCAGTGGGGGGAGGGGAAGAACTGGGCTGGTTTTGGGATACAGTGGGGCAAGGGGAGATTTTGAAGCTTGTGAAGTCCACATTGATACCATTGGGCTGCAGGGTTCCCAAGCGGAATATGAGTTGCTGTTCTTGCAACCTTCGGGTAGTATCATTGTGGCACTGCAGGAGGCCCATGATGGACATGTCTTCTGAGGAATGGGAGGGGCAGTTAAAATGGTTCGCGACTGGGAGCTGCAGTTGTTTATTGCGAACCGAGCGGAGGTTTTCTGCAAAGCAGTCCCCAAGCCTCCGCTTGGTTTCCCCAATGTAGAGGAAATCACACCGGGTACAATGGATACAGCATACCACATTGGCAGATGTGCAGGTGAACATCTGCTTAATATGGAAGGTCATCTTGGGGCCTCTGATGGGGATGCAGGAGGTGGTGTGGGGGCAAGTGTAGCACTTCCTGCGGTTGTAGGGGAAGGTGCCAGGTGTGGTGGGTAGTGGCCAGGAAATTTGTTGCTGTTGGGATGGTCGAGACATAAATGTCAATCAGAATATCCTTTGTCCTTCTGTAAATTGTCCACTAGATCTTTTATATCTTTGGATATAGCTGAGGTTAGTGCCTCGTCTAAAAAGTTTGAAAGAATAAATTTAACAACAATGAGGAAATAAATTGCACAAGATGCTGGGGAAAGAATACCTTTGATTAATTAACCTTATGCTTTTTATGGGATTTATGAATTACCAAGGTCATTATTATCTAAGCAGGATGAGAAAGGGGATCCTATATGACTAATTAAAAACCCAAAGAACTGTGGATGCTATAAATCAGGAACAAAAACAAAGTTGCTAGAGAAGCTCAGCAGTTCTGGCAGCATCTGTGAAGAAAAAAAAATCAGAGTTAACGTTTCGGGTCCAGTGACCATTCCTCAGAACCCGAGTTTCGACGATTCTACGATCAAAACACTAACTCTGATTTCTTCTTCACAAATGCTGCCAGACCTACCAAGCTTTTCCAGCAACTTTGTTTCTGATTCTACATGACTGGTCACCAAGACAATAGCTATTGCAACAGTGCAGATCGATAAATGCAGTCTTAAACCAGGCAGCAGCATAAACCCTATCTTAAGGTGTAACATTGAATCCTTACTTTCTCTGACGTGAAGGTTTAAGACAAAGACATAAATGTAACTTTTATCATTGATACCACTTCAATCTGTTATAAATTATTGTTCACAAACATACAAATAAAAAGCTTTTGGGATTACTTTGGATTTGTGCTTCTTTCCCAACAAAACAGTTCTTAGCCATAGCATTCATAAATATTAAGCAGTTGTCCATATTTACAATGTATGAAGAAAATAAACCTTCTGTGCATCAAGGGATTTGAAAAATACACATTCATGAATGAACAAGACGAAAGAATTTATCCCTTTCACACAGAGGTGCATGAATTGTGCATTTCCATTGAACTTTCAGCTAAACACAATGTTAAATTCTTGATAATATGTGTATATATGTAAACGTCTTGTAAATAACACGCTCTTCTAGCAGTGCTACTTCCTGAAACATTTTCAAAGCCGCACTTCATTTTACAATAGTGTATTCTGCAACTTCACATGAACTAATGAGGAATTCAATGGGAAATCTCCTTGCTCATGCAAACTTTACAAATTAAACAATCTATAAAGCATTTGATGATAACAACATGTGAGGCTGGATGAACACAGCAGGCCCAGCAGCATCTCAGGAGCACAAAAGCTGACGTTTCGGGCCTAGACCCTTCATCAGAGAGGGGGATGGGGTGAGGGTTCTGGAATAAATAGGGAGAGAGGGGGAGGCGGACCAAAGATGGAGAGAAAAGAAGATAGGTGGAGAGGAGAGTATAGGTGGGGAGGTAGGGAGGGGATAGGTCAGTCCAGGCAAGACGGACAGGTCAAGGAGGTGGGATGAGGTTAGTAGGTAGGAGATGGAGGTGCGGCTTGGGGTGGGAGGAAGGGATGGGTGAGAGGAAGAACAGGTTAGGGAAGCAGAGACAGGTTGGACTGGTTTTGGGATGCAGTGGGTGGAGGGGAGGAGCTGGGCTGGTTGTGTGGTGCAGTGGGGGGAGGGGACGAACTGGGCTGGTTTTGGGATGCGGTGGGGGAAGGGGAGATTTTGAAGCTGGTGAAGTCCACATTGGTACCATTGGGCTGCAGGGTTCCCAAGCGGATACCATTGGGCTGCAGGGTTCCCAAGCCGCACCTCCATCTCCTACCTACTAAATCTCCCCTTCCCCCACCGCATCCCAAAACCAGCCCAGTTCGTCCCCTCCCCCCACTGCACCACACAACCAGCCCAGCTCTTCCCCTCCACCCACTGCATCCCAAAACCAGTCCAGCCTGTCTCTGCCTCCCTAACCTGTTCTTCCTCTCACCCATCCCTTCCTCCCACCCCAAGCCGCACCTCCATCTCCTACCTACTAACCTCATCCCACCTCCTTGACCTGTCCGTCTTGCCTGGACTGACCTATCCCCTCCCTACCTCCCCACCTATACTCTCCTCTCCACCTATCTTCTTTTCTCTCCATCTTTGGTCCACCTCCCCCTCTCTCCCTATTTATTCCAGAACCCTCACCCCATCCCCCTCTCTGATGAGGGGTCTAGGCCCGAAACGTCAGCTTTTGTGCTCCTGAGATGCTGCTGGGCCTGCTGTGTTCATCCAGCCTCACATTTCATTATCTTGGTTTCTCCAGCATCTGCAGTTCCCATTATCACTGATGATAACAACGTGACTGCTTATATCAGGAGAGAGGTCTGCTCTGTCAGCAAGTGCTGAGTATCTGCTTCGTACCAAAGGCACTGCTGAGATTGGAAACTCTCAAACTGGCAAAACTACATACGTGAACCTTCTTGACCATTCACTGGCAACAGTTGATTGAAACCATTGAAAAATCAAGTTCCACTGACCAATATCATATCTGTGTTTCAAACAAAATAGACAAGTTTTCAGTGGCATATCAATGAAGTTCAGTTCTCATAAGGAATTTAAGGAATTTGCGCTGAGCACTCCATTCTATCATTCTTTGTAATATTGTGGAGATGCAGGGAGTTTTAAACAAATCTTTTGTGAAAGAGAATGAATGAGCAGTTTAAAGGATGTAAGAGAATTTGAAGACAGTCTAAGTCTTCTCTGCTTGTTAAGAAACGTAAGTGAAATGAGTTTGAGCCTCAAATTTGGTATTAATTGACATTTAATTGTTAAGTGTGTAAAACTGGTGTCTCGTTGTAAACTGGGATGTCCTTCCGAGCCTGGAACAGAACAACAATTAGGGCAGATTCAAAGAACTTTACACCACACACATGACCTGAACTATTCAAAGCTGACAACGGAAAAGATTTCCATAATTTCACATGGAGTTATGCTCAGAAAGTTGTTCTTCAGAAAATAAAGATAAAAGTGATTGTGAGAAAATGAGGATGAGTCAGCTCAATGGACACATCTTGGTTAGCACATAAAAGCATAAAAATATAGGAGACAATAAGATATACAGCTGATGAACACAGCAGGCCAAGCAGCATCAGAGGGACAGGAAAGCTGACATTTTGGGTCTGGCCCCTTCTTCAGAAATGGGAGGGGAAGGGGAGTCTGAAATAAATAGTCGGGGGGGGGGGGGGGGGGTGAATGGAAGATGGATAAAGGAGTAAGGGTGGGGGTTGGTCAGTCCAGTGAAGATGGACAGGTTAAGGAGGCAAAGATGATGATGAACATGTCGTCCAAGGAGTTGAAGTGGTTCGCGACTGGGAGATGCAGTCATTGGTCGTGAAATGTGCGTAGGTGTTCCACAAAGCGGCCTCCAAGCCTCCACTTGGTTTCCCTGACGTACAGGAGGCCACATGAGGAACAGCAGATACAGTATATCACATTAGCAGATGTGCATCTGTTTGATGTGAAAGGTTTTCTTGGGGCTTGGAATGGGGGTGAGCAGGAAGGTGTAGAGGCAGGTATAGCACTTCCTGAGGTTGCAGGTAAAAATGCCGGGGCTGGTGGAGCTGGTAGGGAGAGTGGAGCGGACATGGGAGTCACAGAGAGAGTGGTCCCTCTAGAAGGCAGGTAAGGGTGGGGATGGGAAAAACGTCTTCGGTAGTGGGGTCAGATTGCAGGTGGCGGAAGTGCCAGAGGATGACGCGTTGGATCCAAAGGTTGGTGGGGTGGTACGTGAGGACGAGGGGGACTATGGTTTTGTGGTTATTGCGTACTCCTTGGTCGACTGTACCATCCTGGGCCTTGTCCAGTGCCACAACAATGCCACCCAAAAGTTGCAGGAACAGTACCTCATATTTCGTTTGGGAACCCTGCAGCCCAATGGTATCAATGTAGACTTCACACACTTCAAAATCTCCCCAACCCCAACCATAGCCCCAAACCAGCCCAGCTCATCCCCACCTCCCTAACCTGTCTGTCCTTTCTCCCAACTATTCACTCCTCCCACCTCAACCCCACACTCACCTCCTACCTACCAGCCTCATCCCCGCCTCCTTGACCTGTCTGTCTTCCCTGGACTGATCAACCCTCACCCTAACTCCCCACCTACACACCTTTACTGGCTCCATCCCCGCCTTCTTGACATGTCGGTCTCCTCTCCACCTATCTGCTCCTTTATCTATCTTCCATCCGCCTCCCCCCCCACTATTTATTTCAGAATCCCCCTCCTCTCACCCATTTCTGAAGAAGGGTCCAGATCCAAAATGTCAGCTTTCCTGCTCCTCTGATGCTGTTTGGCCTGCTGTGCTCATCCAGCTCTACACCTTGTTATCTCAGATTCTCTAGCATTGGCAGTTCCTAATATTCATAAAAATATTGGAGTTGTGGAACATAGGACTCTTTAAGCCAGCTTTGCCATCTTCTACTTCAACACTTCACTGCCCACTCCCTATAGCACATGATTCTTGAAGATACCAAGCATTGCCTTGTCCTAGCCTTAAATATATCCAAAAAAATGGAGCATGCAAATTCCTTTGAGATAGAGAAATCCAGATATTCATAATCCTTTGAGTGAGAAAATGTTTCGTTCTTACCCACATACTTGATATATTATCCTTGCCTACACGTTCTAGCAAGAGGCAAACAATTTCCGTGACTATCCTGCCAAACTCCTTCAGGGATTTTTTTATTTAAGATTTTTTTAAATCAACCTGTTCAGAGATGTTACAACACACCTCTGGAGCAGGTGGCACTCAAACCCAGGCCTCCCAGTCCAGGGTTAGAGACATTACCAGTGTGTCACACACGGGCGTAACACTCCTTCAGAATCTTATGAATTTCAATTAGGTCACTTGAATTCATAGAATCATAGTATCCAAACAGTGTGGAAACAGGCCCTTCAGCCCAACAAGTCCACATTGAACCTCAAAGCATCTCATTTTCTATTCATTTAAGTTGCAAACAGCACAGGTCCAACTTATTCTGATTCTCATCGCAAAACAATCCTTATCCTAGAAACAAATCTAATGAATTTTATATCACCATCTCCAAACTAAGTGGATTAATCCTTGGATATGGAGACCAAAATACGCCAGGTGTATTTGTACCAAAACGCGACACAATTGTAGCAAGCCTTATAGAGTCATACGGCACAGAAACAGACTCTTTGGTCCAATTCTTCCGTGCCAGCCAAGTCTTCCAAATTGAACCCAGTCCCGCTTGTCGGTGTTTGGCCCATATCCCTCTAAACATTTCCAATTCATGTGTCTGTCCAAATATCTTTTCAATGTTCTGACTGTATTTGCATTTACCACTTTCCCTAGCAGTTCATTCCACATACAAGCCACTCTGTCAGAAAAAAATATTGCCCCTCAGTTCCATTATAAATCTTTCTCCTCTCACCTGAAAAATATGCCTTTCAGTTTTGAACTTCCCCACCCTTGGGAAAAAGACCTTTGTTACTCACCTTACCTATGCCCTGCATGATTTTATAAACCTCTGTTAAGGTCACCCTTCAAACTCCCACACTCCAGTGAAAGAAGTCTAGGTTATCCAGCTTCTCCTTATAACTCAAACCTTCCAGTCCCAGCAACAATGAGTAAATCTTTTCTCAATCCTTTCCAAAGTAATAATATCCTTCCTTGTAGCACGGTGATCAGAACTGTACACAGTACTCCAAAAGTGGCCTCACCAATCTGTTACTCCAAATTGCTTGCAATAAATACGAACATGCCCTTGAAGTTCTTAGTTGCTTGCTTTACCTTCATGTTTCAAGACCAGTTTTAAAAAAAAACATTAAAATTCCAAAATTGATAACTTCACACTTTGCTACAGTTTATTCTGGCTGACATCTTGTTGTCTGCTTACTTAATCTGTCTATTTTTCTTTACAGCTTCTTTCTTTCCCTGACCAGTGGATGCACTATTCTTGGACTCTTTGCCCAAGACATTGACATAGATTGAAATTAACTGAGGCCCAACTACCTATTTGCTGCGCTATACCACCAATAAGAAAAGATCTCCTTTTATGTGTTTTTGTGTTCTGAGGAAGGGTCACCGGACCTGAAACGTTAACTCTGTTTTCTCCTTCACAGATGCTGAGCTTTTCCATCAACTTTGTTTTTGTCCCTTTTATTATCTATTTGTTTGCTCATTTTGCCAGTCTATCTATGACCTTTTGACATTTTACACAAACCTCAGACTGCCAAAATGTTTTTAAATTGGTGCATTTTGAGAATTTGTCCTATATGCCAAGATCAATGTCACTAATACATATCAGGAAAAGCAGGGATCGTAAATTCCAGGGTATTTCACTTACCAAAAATTACTGTTTACCACTGCACTCCATTTCCTGTTACTCAGCCAATTTTATGTCCATATTGCTACTGTCCTATTCCTGTTGCAAGTTTACTTGAGCTTACTGTACATAATTATATAAAAACTTTTGAAAGTATGTACATCACAACATCATCAACCTTCTGTAACATTATTAAAAAAAACTTCAGCAAGGTAGTTCAACATAATTGGTGTTAACAAATCACTGTGGCTTTCATTAATTAGCATTTGCTAAAATGGCTACTAATTTTATCCCAAATTATTGATTCTAAAATTTTCACCACTACAGTTAAAGTTCACAGGTTTATAGTAAAACTTTGGCAAACATCACTCTTTTTAGCACCATACAAGTCTAAAAAAGATTCAAAACATATGGCCAGCAGATTGACAATTTCATTCTTACTCTGCTCAGAATCATCGGATGTATCTCATCCATTCCTGGCATCAAATCACATTTAAGTATAAACGTCCAATCCAATACTTTTTCTTTTTCAGTGCTAAATGCATTAGGTGTCTGGATAAAAACACAACTTCACCCACTGTGCACTGACGATGGAGGACGTGAAAATTGAAGGTGGTTGATGTGGTGCCAGTCAAGTGGGCTACTTTGTCCTGGATGCTGTCAAACCTCTTCAGTCTTCAATACCCATCTGGGCAAATTGAAACAATTTAATTATGAGTTGTAATGGGCCTGCCATCACAATTATCTATGCCATGTGCCATTCTACCTTTAATGTAAGGCACAGTCCTCTGAAGTTTCATAGAATGCTGACAGTGTGGAAATTCATCCTTTGACCCAACAAGGCCACAATGACCCTCAGAACGTCCCACCCAGACCCGTCCCCCTATAACCCACCTAATGTACACATTCATGAACTGTATGGGCAATTTAGCATGGCCAATCCACCTAGCCTGCACATCTTTGGACTGTGGGAGGAAACCAGAATGTCTAGAGAAAACCCACGCAGACACGGGGAGAACATCCAAACTCCACACAGACAATCGCCTGTCAGTGGAATCGAACCCAGGTCCCTGGCTCTGTGAGGCAGCAGTGCTATCCAATGAACCACTGTGCCGCCCCAAAGTGTTGAATGAATGGATGGTCCTTATCTCTCCTACCTTGAATCTGGTCGCAGTCATATTAATTTCAATTCTCTGTAATAGATTGTTAATATACATAGCATTAACAAAATACTGCTTTTCTAACAGCCTCCATCTCAGATTCTTCAGTCAAGATGTCATGATTTCTTTACCAGTTACATTTCTGACTGATTTATGTTAACTCCTTATTCCACATCAGCCCACAGACTTGCTGCTTGGTCTGACTGTATAGGTTTTGGAGAATCAAAAGATACTGCATTCCCAGGCTCTGACACAGGCACAGTGATTATATCACTGGTCTAGTTCATTTTCTAGTCATTGGTAGCCCCGAGGATGCTGACAGTCAAAGATTGAGTGACAGCAATGTCTTTGAATGTGAAAGCCTAGCACTTCTGTGTTGTGAATAATAGCATGCCATATATCAAGCCAAGCCTGTTGATATGGACACAGACTCCTTCTGTATCTGAGTCATCATGATTGTTGCTGGACTTTGTGTAAGCATCAGTAAACATCCCATCTTCTGATCTTATGATAGAGAGAAGGGCATTGACAAAGCAGCTGGAGGTGGCTGGGAGTAGGATACTAGGCTGAGAAACCCTTTCAATGATTGCTGGAGCTGAGACAATTGGCCTGCAGCAACCACAGCCATTTTCCTTTGCATCTGCTGAGATTCTAACCAGCCCACAAGTACCACTGACTCCAGTTTCCTTAGGGCTCCTAAATACCACACAAAGTCAAGTGCTACAATGATGTCAATTTGTCCAAGGCTGCAGTGATGTCACAAGCTGAGAGGCCTTTGCAGAATCCAAACCGAGCATCAGTGAGCAGCTTATTGCTGACTAAGTACCACGTGATAATAGTCGATACCAATTTCCATCACTTTGCCAACAGGTAGAAGACTGACATTGTAGTAATTGGTCAGGTTGGATTTGTCTTGTGCAGCACGTGATTTTTCACATTGCTATGTAGCTTTCAGTTTTATTGCTGTTTTAGAACAGCTTGGCTTGAGGTCACAGTTAGCTCTAGAGCATAGATCTTCCGTATTATTGCTAGAATGTTGTCAGAACCTGTAGCTTTTGTAGTAACTTCAGTAGTTTGGAGATATCATGTGGAGTGAATTAAACTGGCTGAAAACTAGCAACTATGATGCTGGGGACCTCAGGAAGAGGCAGCGATGAACCACATGGCACTTCTAATTGAAGATGGATGCAAATGTGTCAGTCTTTTCTTTTGCACTCTTGTGCTACCATTCTTCTATTATTCTATGTGCAACCAGTTCCTCCTTCTAGTCATTTAATTTCCCTCTCACCATTCATGACTGAAGTGGCAGAACTGCAGAGCTCAGACCTGATCTGTCAATTATGGACTAGTTTGGTTCTCATTATTACATACTGCTTATAATGCTCAGCATACCTGTAGTCCTGTATTGTGGCTTGACCAGGTAACAGCTCATTTTTAAACATGCCTGGTGCTGCTCTTTGTATGTCCTCCTGAACTCTTCACTGACATTTTATTTTAATTTTGCTTGTTTTAATTGCTTTTTCAATTCCTCTCTAAACCTTCTATGTTTTTCTTGTGTGCTTGAACAGGTTTCAGGGAGATACATGATTAAGAACCATTTCCTGGATATTTTTGCTCTACCCTTATCCTTCATGTGAATACAATTTGACTATATGTCAACTATCTTTTCTTTAACTGCTCAGTTACAGATCCCTTCTCATTCTTCAGTTAATTACTCTTAATCTGGTCACCCCTTTCTTACCATTACCAATCTAACCACATCATTCAATGATCACTATTCCCAAAAATCATCACAGACATGATCTACCTGGCCCAATTTATTTTCAAGACCTGGGTCTAGCAGTGTCTTTTTTGTCATGCACTGGAAATGTACTGCTGAACACCCTCAAGAAGCTCCTAGCTTTTTCTGCCTTTACATTATTATCCCAGTCTATATTCTGATATTTAAACTCCCTCACTGTGATTACTCAGGTACTTAGATTTCTCAATTCCCCTGTAAATTTGTTCCTCCACAGCCTTCCCACTAGTTGTTGACCTGTAGACTATTGTGAACAATGTAACTGCACCTTAGAGAATACCCCAGACAGATCAAAGGCAATCTACTTGGCTGGATATAAGGAATCTATAAGATGCAGTTGAATGTTCACATTAATTAATATGGCCACCATCTGTCTCCCTTTTCTTCCTTTTCTATCTTTTCAATAGCACCTTTTATCTTGTCCGGTCTGTCTTTGAGCGAGATCTCTTATCATCATATCGCACATTACAATCTCTATCTGTAACTCACTAACTTGATTTACCCCATACTCTAGGCATTCACATACATGCATGCTAACTGGTAACCTTAAGTTAGATTTTATTATTTTCCCTCTAACCACCTTACACCATATTATTAACTACTCTAGCCTACTAGAACTGAACTGGCTATGTTACTATGGGTTTGGCTCTGGCTGCACTCGCCTGATGATCTTCATAAAGATGTACGGTTTTTCTTTTAATCAAATAATAACTTTAAAGATCCACATTCTAAGCTTGCTTCTCAATTGTTAACTATCTTACTCATCTGTTTTGGTTTTCCATCTCTTTTATTTCTCCCTTTAACGTCATTCCTAATCACTGCTTACTGAATTACTTAATCTACCACAGGTACAGATATTTGCAGTTGCTGTTCAAGTGCCAATACTTTAACTACAATTTATTAAATCTTTTGAACAATTTATAGCTCCCTTTACCAACACTGTTTACTATAGACAATAAAATTTGCACAGAGAATTTTTCTGTCAGCAAGGGTGCTTGCCATTGACCTTGACAAAAACTGTGCGGAGAGATCTAGCAAATATTTGTGATAGGAATTGGAAGTTTCAGCATGTGATTAATTGTAACAATCATTAATGGGGATTGTCTTTGTTCAGCTGCAGCGATGGCATCAAGTTAGTAGTTAATTACATTATGCAAATTCACAGCATAGAATTTACTGACTATAAAATATAACTAAGCAAAAAATAAAGTGGAAAAATGGGAGACATACAAAGGAGTAGGGTAATGGCTGAAGTACAATAAAATTTAAATACAGTTAAAATATACTTTAAATATACTTCAAGTATTTAAAAATGTTGACATAATAGAAAACTTTAATATTATACAAAGTGTTTTCTGAAGCTAGAGTCATCAGCAACAGTTAAATACAAATGCAGTCATGTCTTATTCAACAAGGTATATATTTTCAAAGCAGTGCTTACAGTGGTACTAACAGCACCAAAGAACAACCTGTCATCAGTCACTGATTTCTATTCAATGAATTCTGGGAGGACAGCAACAGCACATCCCCAGCGGAGGTAAAAGTCACTGACAGCAACTTCTGGGTTTTTGCATTTAACTGTACATGCACGGGTCCAGGTGTTGCTGCCAAATTCAGAGATGTAAGATGACAAATTCTGATAATTTCATTATCATTTTGAATAGAAAATGAGGGCCAATGACTCATCTAGCAGAATAAAACCAATCAAAAAAAAAATCAAAAGGCAAGTTTTGCAAGGCTTCAGTTTGTTAGAAGGGCTGTATATTCAACTGTCACATATTTAAATAGCAGGGTTGCTTTGACTGTGATTTTCTCTCCCAAGTTCAGAGAATTGAAACTAAGAATTGAATGAATCTTCCTTGGAGCCTACTAGATGCTACCTGCATGCATCTATCAGTGTGGTCTGAAACCTAGCAAGATATGATCCCATATGTCAGTAATGTTAGGGATTATGGGGATTGCTTAAGTGAACTGGTCAGTTACATCTCATTTGTTTTTTTCCCTTTTCATTCATACTGAAACTGTCTGTTTGTCTGTCTATCTTTGAAAAAGACTGAGGGCTAGAATCGAGGAGAATTGGGTTTAAATCAAAGGCATTAATTAGGTTACCTTATGGTTTAAGTTTGCTCTGCTAAAGCTACGATGTTATTACTAAAGATTCTTTGTTTGAATAATAAACCCAGTGCCTAGTATTGATTATTTACAAAGTCGGTTAGGAACCAATGGGGTCAATATTTAGGACCTTTGAAGATTTAAATTTACTGTGTTGTGAATACAGAAGTAGGGAGGCTGATTTGATTTGGCTGTTGGTCTCCTTGTCATAAAGCATGAGAACCATCTGCTTATTACACCTTCCATTCCTAGTTGATCAGTATTCCACCATGTGAAGCACAAATTGGAAAGGTATCCAAGATGGCAAGGGCACATTAGAGGTTTGCATAGGCCTGGGATGGAAACCAGAATGAGCATTACCAATGAAGCTTAATAATGCCACTAGAGATTTAGCAAAGCCATGAAGCAGTTATTTGTTAGACTGGGCCTGCAACAAGTAGAGAAAGAACCAATATCAGCAAAAATTGCTGCAATAACCCTGCTCCCACTGTTATAATAGTGGATTTAAACAAACAAAATCTTCAGATGACAACTATAAGATTAACTGTCATGATAAAGTAGATCTGCTGCTAGATGTTCCTTTCCAGTTTGGGATCTACAGAAATTGCTTTGTCCAACATGCTACTTTGTCTAATGCGAAGAACCTTTTGTCTTACACATAATGTAGTTCATTGCACTTCAGCAATTAGGGATGTGTCACATTGGCATGATGAACACCATTACAAAGACTATGAGGACTCCTGGGTCGTAAAACTGTCACCTTTGAGTTCTATTGCTGTTCTACTTTTCCCCTCTTAAGTTCTGATGACATCAGGCTGATCACATAGTCTTCAGCATTAATCCTATCAGAACCATTACCTTAGGCAACACTTGCCAAACTACTAGTTGCAGATGCATCTGTGTCTGATAAGAGTGACCACTGCACAGTTCAAGCAACACTAAGCTGACATCGATATGCTGCCACATGATTTTGCACATCCTTACCAATGCTATAAAACCAGATGACCAATACTGGATCAATGCAAAGTTTGGAAAAACAATAGCAAGTGCACAAAAATCTGAGTTCATATCATGACTGCATATGTGCCAAACAACAGAAACAGCATTCAATCAAAAGATGAAACAATTCCATGATCAGTTGCTTGGGAGTACAGAACTTGATTATTGTATAAAAAGACACATTGTCAAAGCTTTATGTCTTGCAGTCATCATTTGTCACTGAATAACTGTAGGGCATTCTGAGAAGGTGTTAAGAGGAAGGTATAGAGGAGACGTCAGAGGGAGGTTCTTCACCCAGAGAGTTGAGAGCGCATGGAATAGTTTGCCAGTGGTAGTCGTGGAAGCAGAGTCATTAGTGACATTTAAGCAACTGCTAGACATGCACATGGGCAGCAGTGAATTGAGGGGAATGTAGGTTAGGATATTTTATTTTTGGATTAGGATTATTCCACGGCACAACATCATGGGCCGAAGGGTCTGTACTGTACTGTACTTTTCTATGTTCTATGTTCTAGAACAAGAGGGCAAACAAACTGATCATCGTATATATTGGCATCCGTTGCATAGTAAAGAAAGGCATTAAGTCCAACAAGCAGAATATGGGGAGCTAGGAAATAGATTAAAGAACAGGACCCAGAAGGTAGTAATCTCTGGATTACTTCCAATGCCACCTGCTAGTGAGTACAGATGAAGGAGGTTAATTCAGATGAATGCACGGCTGGTGAAATGGTGTAGGAGGGATGGTTTCAGATTTCTGGGATATTGGGAGCGTACTTGGGGGCAACAAGATGTGTACAAGGCAGATGGATCACACCTGAACTAGAACGGGACCAGCATCCTTGTGGGTGTTTTGTTAGTGTTGTTGGGGAGGGTTTAAATTAATTTAGCAGGGGTTGGGTCCCAGAGAAAATGTTCAGCGAGATAAGATGAACAGTTAAAATTAGAAGAGACAAGCGAGTCAGGAAGGGATAGATGTTATAGGCCACTTAAGGTACAAAGGATTTTGACAAGGTTGGATGGTATTTGTTTTAATGGAAGGAGTCTGACAAACAAGGCAGATGACTTGAGAGCACAATGTACAACATGGAGGTATGATATGTCACTGCTATCCCTGAGTCATGGTTGAGAGGAGGACAGGATTGACAGTTCAATATTCCAGGATACAGGGTCTTCAGGCAAAGCAGGGGAGGAGGTACCAGAGGGGGGGATATCACAATATTGATCAAGGAATCAACTGCAATGCTGAGGAGAGATGACATTTTAGAAAGCTCCTCAAATGAAGCCATATAGGTACAATTTATAATCCAAAAAGGATCAATCACATTTCTGTAGATGCGCTATATGTCCCCCAACAGTCCGAGAGAAACAGAAGACAGAATTGCAGGCAAATAAGATTAAGAGGTGACCTCACTGAGGTATTCGGAATTCTGAATTATTCTGACAAAGCATTTTGTTTCCACTAGTTGGTATATCAGTATCACGGGGTCACAATTTTAAGACTGTCAGCAAGGGAGCTAGCAGTGAGATTCAGGGAAATGTCTTTACTCAGGGATTTGTTGGGATTTGGAATGTGCTACTTGAGAGAGCAGTGGATGTGGATTCCATAGCAGGTTTCAAGAGAGACCTGGATATATATTTGGAAGTGAAGAAGTTATAGGCTGGAGATGGTGCTGGAAAGTGGGATTAGCCGGTACTAACATGATGGACTGAATGGCCTCCTTCTGTAATGTAAAATTCAATGATTCTATGAAGTGTAAAAGTAATAGGTTAAGATAATAGGGGATTACAACTTCCCCAACACGAAGTGGGGTAGTAATGTGAAAGGTTTAGAGGAATTGGAATTCTTAAAATGCATCCAGGATAGCTTTTTACGACATATAGAGGGCCCTACAAGAAGGATGGTGGAGGCAGGGGTGGTGTTTCTGAGCTTAATTTTAGGTAATGAAATTGGCAAGTGTTTAAGTAACAGCAGGTCAGCGTTTTGCAGACTAATAATAAATCTGTTAGATTCAAGACAGCATTGGATAAGGACAAGGCATAAAAACTCGAAATTTAGATTTAGATTTTATTGTCACGTGGACTCAAGTACAGTACAGGAGTACAGTGAAAAGTGTAGAATGTCACCCATCTTAGTATATTAAAGACAGACAAATGAAAGAAAAAAAACAGCGAAAAGAAAAGGAAAAATCTAGATTACCTCCCCTCACTCCACCATGAATCCTCGTCACCAAAAGCACAGAGCCACCAAGTCCATCCCTCAGTCTGCAAACATTCAGGTACGCCAAGAACCCACTCACCACTGCAGCTGGAATGTCATCACCTCTGCCATGTCCTGAAGCCTCGCTGCTGCCACGAGAATCACGTCGCAATTCTTTGGCACTATCTTGCCTCCATCAATATCATTGTCACCATGAGTCATCACTGGGCAAGTCTTGGCAATGCAGCGGCCACTGAACCACTAGTCCTGAAGTGGGCTCAAACGTGACTCTGGGCCCATCACATCAATGCAGTTGGTGCCTGTTCTGGCTAATGTTGTTGCTTCTGTTGCCTCCTGGGGCTGCCATTTCAGCAAAGAAACCCACCTGCTGACCCCCTTGAACTGCTCCAGCTGCTAGGATCAGGTACAATTTAGCCAGAGTGGATTGGGAGCTGATTCTTTTAGGTAAATCTGTGTCAGATTCAAGGGGAAAATAAGGAAAGCATAGGCCAGCAAGTTGGGATAAAGTCAAAGGGTTGGACCAACAAATCTTCTGAATCCCAGATACGATTTGATAAAGGGTGAAGGGGTTGATACAGAAGATTCAAAACAGCAGCAATTCCAGAGGGGTAAAGAATACGCAAGAGAAAACTTGAAAAGGGAGATTAGGCGAGCCAAAAGGAAGCATGAAAGAATAATGGCAGGTAAACTAAAGGTAAGACAAAAGTTATTTCATTGGTACATTTAGGGTAAAATGAGGAAGAGAGTATGGTCCATAAAAATCACAATGGTAATTATTATGTGAAGCTAAAAGATGTGGGTAGGGTTCTAAGCAGTTACTTTATGTTGGTGCTCACCAGTGAGGGGGATGGTGTGGAAAGCTGAGTGTGATCTGGCAAGCTTACAAGTCTGGGGCCTGATGAAATGTATTCCAGGCTGTTAAGTGAGGCAAAGGAGAAACAGTAGGGGTGTAAGCAATAATCTTCAATTCCACTCTGGCCACAGGAAAGATATAAAAGGAATCAAGGACAGACAATGTCATTCCTTATTCAAGAAGGGATAAACCAGTAAAGTACAGACCAGTCAGTCTAACTTCGGTGATGGGTAATTATTGAAGCAATGATACAATTAACTTACAGTTGAAGAGGCATAAATTAATCAAGAATAAAGAACTTAGTTTTTTTTTAAAAAGAACTTAAACAATGAATTCGAAAGGCTAAAAAAGTTTTGTGAAAAGTCATTAGCAAACAAGATTAAGAAGAGTCCCAAGGTTTTTTACACATGCATAAAAAGGGAAAGGGTTGACCACTCGAGGACAAAAGAGGAAATGAATGTGAGGAGCCAGCAGAGACAGGTGAGTTCCTAAATGAATAATTTGTGTCGGTATTCACCGAAGAGAAGGAATTGGCGGAGGATGATCTCAGGGAAAGCAGTGTCAAATTTCCAAGCCAAGTTGCTATTAAAAAAGGAAGGGGCTTTATGCGTCTTAGAAAGTATGAAGGTAGGTAAGTCTCTGGGTCCTGATGGGATCTATCCCAGAATATTGATGGAGATAAGAGAACAAATTGCTAGAACATTGACAGACATTGCTGTATCCTGTTTAGCCGCAAGTGAAGTCCCAGAGGACTGGAGAATAGCCAATGTTGTTACGTTGTTTAAGAAGGGTAACAAGGATAATCCAGGAAATTATCAACCTGTGAGTTTCACGTCGGTGACAGAGAAGTTACTGGAAAAGACTGTCAGGGACGAGATCTATATGCATTTAGAAACAAATGGACTTATTAATGATAGACAGCCTGGTTTTGTATGAGGGCGGTCATGCCTCACTAACTTAATTGAGCTTTTTGAGGAGGCAATGAAGATGATTGATGAGGGAAAAGTAGTTGATATTGTCTACGTGGACTTCAGTAAAGCCTTTGACAAGGTCCCTCATGGCAGACTGGTACAAAAGGTGAAGTCACATGGTATCGGAGTGAGCTGGCAAGATTGATACAGAACTAGTTTAGTCATAAGAGACATATGACATCAGTGGAACAATGCTTTTTGGCATGGGACTTCTACTGTTCATGGTCTACATAAATAATTTGTAGGAAAACGTAGCTGTTCTAACTAGAAATTTTTGTGGACAATGCAAAGAGTGGTGGATTGTGGATAATGAAGAGGATTGTCGGAGGATACAGCAAGATATAGATCGGTTGGAGGCATGGGCTGAAAAATGGCAGATGGAATTTAATCCAGACAAATGTGAGGTGATGCATTTTGGGAGGTCAAATACAGTTGGAAATTAGACAGTGAATAGCAGAACCCTTAGGGATATTGACATGCAGAGGGATCTGGGTGCGCAGGTCCATAGGTGGCAGCAAGGCTGGATAAGGTAGTAAAAAAGGCCTATGGCATTCATTGGAAGGGGCATTGAGTATAAGTATAGGCAAGTTATGCTGCAGCTTTATTGAACTTTAGATAGGCAACATTTGGAATATTTTATAAAGTTCTGGTTACCACATTACCAGAAGGATGTGGATGCTTTAGACGGAGTACTGAAAAGTTTACCAGAATGTTGCTTGGTATGGTGGATATTAGCTATGAAGAAACGTTGGATAGATTGGGTTTGTTTTCATCGGAACACAGGAGATTGAAGGGCGACCTCCCCCTCTCTCCCTATTTATTTCAGAATCCTCTCCCCATCCCCCTTTTCCGATGAAGGTCTAGGCCCAAAACGTCAGCTTTTATGCTCCTAAGATGCTGCTTGGCCTGCTGTGTTCATCCAGCCCCACACTTTGTTATCTTGGATTCTCCAGCATCTGCAGTTCCCATTATCTCAGAAGACCAATACTCATTTCGTTAACTCTTGACATTATAAGTATTCATAAAAGCTCTTTCTTACTGTTTTTTATGTTTCTAGTTATCATCTTCTCATACTTTAATTTTTCCCTTATTATCATCTTTGATTTTTTTATATTATATCCTATCTTCCAACCTATTTTTGTCTCATTATATGTTCTCTCTAAGCTTCATACTACATTTAATGTTTTTACTTAACCATGGATGGTCCCTATTTTCTGCAATATAAACTGACATTTTTCCATCCACCATCAGTTCTGAGGAAAGGTCACAGGACCCGAAATGTTAACTCTGTTTTCTCCTTCATAGATGCTGCCTGGCCTGGTGAGCTTTTCCAGCAACTTTGTTTGTTCCTGGATGGTAGGTCCAATGCTTGGAATTCTTCCTTCTTGCTGGAATATATTTATTCTATATAATCTGAAATATCCCCTTAAATATCTGCCACTGCACCTTTGTTAACATTTCCTTGAACTTAATTTGCCAGCTCACTCTAGCTACCTCTACATTCAGGCCTTCTTAATAACTCTTATTTAAGTTTAATATGATGCAAACAACATGGATAGAGTGGCAGGTATGAGGCTTTTTCCCCATTCTGGAGGGGTCATTTACTAGGGGACGCAAGTTAAAGATGCTGAGGTGAGGGGAGGTGGTGTTTAAAAGACATGCACGTGGCAAGTTTTTCGCACAAAGGGTGGTGAGTGCCTGGAACACACTGCCAGGAGGTGGTGATGGAAGCAGTCACAATAGCAGTATTCAATAAGCACCTATAGAAATGCATGCATTGGAAGGGAAGAGAGGAATACTGACCCTGTAAGTGAAAACAGTTTTAGTACGCAAGGTCAAAACCTGTTGGTGCAGGCTTGGAGGGCCTGTTCCTATGCTGTATTATTCTTTGTTCTTCTTTGTTCTTTAATAGTCAGCATGGTTTTGTTGAGGAGAGGTCATGTCTGACCAACTTGATTGAATTTTTCTAAGGCTAAACCAGGTAAGTAGATGCTTTGCATGTAGTCTAAGTACACTTCAACAAGGCTTCTTTAAATAAGGGTTAGAATCATAGAATAGAATCGCTACAATGAGAGAACAGGCCCTTCGGCCCAACAAGTCCACACCAAACCTCAGAGCATCCCACTCAGACCCATCCCCTTATAAACCCATCAAATCTACACATCCCCGAACAATATGGGCAATTTAGCATGGCCAATCCACCTAGCTTGCACATCTGTGGACTGTGGGATGAAACCGGGGCACCGGGAGGGAACCACACAGACACGGGGAAATTGTGCAAACTCCACTCAGACAGTCGTCCGAAGGTGGAATTGAAACCAGGTCCCTGGCTGCCCTGTGAATCCTGTGTAGGACTGGATAAAGAGTAAATAAATGGCAGACACCAACGACTCAAAACAGCTGAAACTAGGGAAGTACATTGGACAGGGCTAGTGAAAACTCCATGGGACCCAAGAAAATTTGGTAAATCAGATACCAAATTAGCTGAGCGGTGAGAAGCAGAGGATGATGGGTAAGGGGTGATTTTGTGACTGGGAGCTTGCGTCTAATGGAATTCTGCAAGGATCAGTTTTGCAGCCCTTGCTATTTGTGGCATATAGAAATGATTTAGGCTTCAATGTTGGTGGGTTAATCTGTAAGTTCATGGATGTTACAAATATCAGTAGAGTGGTAAACTCTGAGGAGGACAGCCTTAGACTACAGGAGTATGGAGACAGGCTGGGCAGATGGGGCTGATCAATGGTAAATTGAATTCAATGCTGAAAGCAAGAACAGAAATTGCTGTGAAAACACAGCAGGTCTGGCAGCATCTGTAGAGAGAAATCAAAGTTACTGTTTCAGGTTTCAGACCTTTCTTCAGAACAGATAAAACAGATAAGTGCGAGATCATGCACTTGAGCAGGACAAACCAGGCAAGGTAAGATAAATGAATGGTAGGACCCTGGGAGTACATGATGAACTGTTGGACTCCAGGAAGCATATAGGATCAAAGGGATATTGATGTGTATATCCACTGGACCCGTGAAGTTGTGGAACCATTAGATAAGGTCCTTAAGGTAGCATAGGGGATACTTGCCTTTATAGCTGAAGCATAGATTTTAAGAACAAGGAAATAATATCAAGACTGTATAAAGTGTACGTTGGCCACAACAAGAGTATTGTGTGTAGTTCTGGAATCCACATTTTTGGGGTGGGGGTGCAGCGGGGGTCATGGTTTGTGTGTGATTGCACTGGAGACAGTGCAGAGAAGATTTACCAGATGTTGCTTGACCAGAGAGCTATAGTTAAAAATAAGATTGGACAGACTGGGG
Organism: Stegostoma tigrinum; assembly: GCF_030684315.1. Classification (NCBI taxonomy): domain Eukaryota; kingdom Metazoa; phylum Chordata; class Chondrichthyes; order Orectolobiformes; family Stegostomatidae; genus Stegostoma; species Stegostoma tigrinum. The sequence continues at coordinate 34,864,802 of NC_081362.1, read as the reverse complement.
TTGTTTTCCTCGGAGCAGAGAAGACTGAGTGGGGACATGATTGAGATGTTTACGGGAAGTAATATTTCCCTTTGGTGAAGGCTGAATGACTAACAGGGGTAAAAGATTTAAGATAACAGCAGGAGGTTTAGAGGGATGTGAAGAAAATTTGTTTCACCCAGCAAGTGGTGGGAATTTGGAACTCACTTCCTGTAAAGAGGCAGAAACTCCGATAACATTTAACAAGTACTTAGATATGCACTTGCAATATCAAAGCATCCAAGGCTATGGGGCATGTGCTGGCAAATGGGATTGGAAAGGTTGGGCACTTGTTTTTGACCAGCGGAGACTCAATAGACTGAAGGACCTTTCTATATGCTGTAGACGTCAATGATCCTATGGCAATTTACAAGAATACTAATTCAAGATTCAGATTTTCAATGCTGGTATGATGTCAATTATGTAGGCTGGCATATTGCTTTGTTTCTTTTATTTTTTTCTCTTTTTCACTTTGGAGCAGAGAGTTGAAGTTCAGAATTGATCTTTGAACTTTTTACACCAGCTTGTTTGAAAAATGAAAAGGAAACATTAGACTGATGTTTGCTATTCTGAACTGACCCAGAAAAATAATGTTGAGTAATTATAGTTCTAAGGACAAAGTAGACATTTCAGTGCTGAGATGCTATGCTCAGGGACTGGCAGGAGGTTGGATGTCAAAGTGGTCATTTAAGGGAGGGCCAGTGCTGGCCTGCCAACCATAGGAAATGTTGAAAATGAAGGACAAGACAAAGGATGAACCAGCTTAAGACATGCTTGAAACATTTACTCTGCCCTCCTGGTAACTGCATGCCATGACAAAAGCTCAAAGTATGGAGCTTGTTTCAGAAGTCTTGTGTCAGGCACACGAATGACATGACCCGCCCAGTATAGATGACTGACCATAACCAGTGCGTCTATACTGGGATAAAATTGGAAAGAACTGCGGATGCTGTAAGTCAGAAACAGAAACAGAAATTGCTGGTAAAGCACAGCAGGTATGGCAGCATCTGTGAAGAGAAGTCAGAGTTAACGTTTCAGGTCTAGTGACCCTTCCTCAGAACTGACGGTAGCTAGGAAAATGTCAGGTTTTATGCAGAAGATAAGGTGAGGGGAGGGAGTAAGGAGTAAACAATAGCTGGGAATATAGCCCAAAGAGAGAGAAGAACAATTGGATGGACAAAAGCAGAGATAACAATCTGGCTCGGAGGGTGAATAGCTATTAATGGAGACTGTAAATGGCTAACAATGAGTTGTGTGTAATCGCAGGCTATGCAATAAGACCACCTAATATGTGGAGTTAGAGGCTAGGATGTAGGAGCGTTCAAGCCCTTAAGTTATTGATCTTGATATCGACTCCAAAAAGCTGCAGTGTCCCCAAGCGGAAAATGAGGTGTTGTTCTTCCAGCTTATGCAGAGCTTCACTAGAGCATTGCAGCAAGCCTGAGACAGAGATATTGGCCAGGGAACAGGGTGGTGCTTCGAAGTGGCAAGCAACTGGAAGCTCAGGATCATTTTCATGGGCAGAACATAAATGTTCATAAAGCAGTCAGTCACCCAGTCTACATTGTGCTTCCCCAATGCAGAGGAGACCACATTGTGAGGAGCGAATGCAGTAGACTAGATTGCATGAAGCACAGGTAAACCACTGCTTCACTAGGAAGATATGTTTAGGCACTAGGATATTGAGGAGGATGGAGGTAAATAGGCAGGTGATACTCCTTCAGCAATTTCAGGTACGTTCCCTAAGCATCATCACTGAAGCCTACCTGCCCCTTTCCCACCAACATTCTAGTGTCACTATTGACCAGAAAGTTAAACAGAGCAGCCAAAATAATTTGACTACAAGAGCCGATCAGAGACAGGGTAGAGTCATCAAGTCATAGAATCATACACCACAGAAACAGATTCTTTGGTCCAACCAGGTATCTCAAACTGAAGTAGTCCTATTTGCCTGTGTTTGGCTCATGTCCTTCAAAACCTTTTGATTAGATTAGATTCCCTACAGTGTGGAAACAGGCCTTTCAGCCCAACAAGTCTATACTGCCCCCTTGAAGCATCCCACCCAGACCCATCCCCCTATAATCCACACACTCCTGAACACTACGGGAAATTTAGCGTGGCCAATCCACCCAGCCTGCACATCTTTGGACTGTGGGAGGAAACCGGAGCACCCGGAGAAAACCCATGCAGACACGGGAGAATGTGCAAACTCCATACAGACAGACACCTGAGGCTGGAATCGAACCCGGATCCGTGGTGCTGTAAGGCTGCAGTGCTAACCACTGAGCCACCGTGCCACCCCTATTCATGTATCTGTCCAAATATCTTTTAAATGTTGTAATTGGACCTGCTTCAGCCACTTCCTCTGGTAGGTAATTCCATGCCTTTTAGTTCTGTATTCCCCTAACCTCTTCACCTTATCTATGCCCCTCTTGATTTTATAAACCTCTGTAAGGTCATCCCTCAGCCTCCAACTAACTGGGAAAAATGTCCCAGCCTATCCAATCTCTCTTTATAACTCAAACCCTCCAGTCCCAGCAACATCCGTGTAACTGTTTTTCTGCACCCTTTCGAGTTTAACAAAATCCTTCCTGCAGCAATGCAACCACGTCTTGTACAGATGCAACTTATGTGCCGACTCCTCTACTTAATGCTCCGACCAATGACGGCAAGCATGTTAAATGCCTTCTTCACCATTCTGTGTGCCTGAGACACCACTTTCAAGAATTATAAACCTGCATGTTAGCGAGTTTTGAGAAGATTTGTAGCTCAGGTTGAGGTTCTGGATGTGAGTTTGCTCGCTGAGCCGCAAGGTTAGTTTTCAGACATTTCGTCACCGTTCTAGGTAACATCATCAGTGAGCCTCCGACGAAGCGCTGGTGTTATGCCCCGCTTTTTATTTATCTGGTTAGGTTTCCTGGGGTTGGTGACGTCATTTCCTGATCTTTTTCACAGGGGATGGTAGATTGGCTCCAAATCAATGTGTTTGTTGATGGAGTTCCAGTTGGAATGCCATGCTTCTAGGAATTCTTGTGCATGTCTCTGCTTGGCTTGTGCTAGGATGGATGTGTTGTCCCACTCAAAGTGGTGTCCTCATCTGTACGTAAGGACATGAGTGATAGTGGGTCATGTCGTTTTGTGGCTAGTTGATGTTCATGTATCCTGGTGGCTAGCTTTCTGCCAGATTGTCAAATGTAGTGTTTGTCACAGTTCTTGCAAGGTATTTTGTAGATGACGTTTGTTTTGTTTGTTGTCTGTATAGGGTCTTTTAAGTTCATTAGCTGCCGTTTTAGTGTGTTGCTGGGTTTGTGGGCTACCCTGATGCCAAGAGGTCCGACTAGTCTGGCAGTCATTTCGGAAATGTCTTTGATGTAGGGGAGAGTGGTTATGGTTTCTGAGCCCGTTTTGTCTGTTTGTTTGGGTTTATTGCTAAGGAATTGGCGGACTGTGTTCATAGGGTACCCATTCTTTTTGAATACGCTGTATAGGTGATTTTCCTCTGCTCTGCGTAGTTCCTCTGTGCCGCAGCGTGTGGTGGCTCGTTGGAATAATGTTCTAATGCAGCTTCATTTGTGGGTGTTAACTATCCCAACGCCCACACATTAACGAATAACAGTCACGTTTGGACGTTGAGCATTTTTCCCCTGCCTCCGCCTCCACGCTTACTTCTCTGACTGGGAGCCTAACCCTCCCTCCACTGACCCCTTCACCCGCCTCCAACACAAGTCCTCCTCCTGGACACCACCCCCAGGCCTCCTACTCTCCCTCAACCTCTTCATCTCCAAAGGCTGAGAAATCAATCGCCTCAACTTCTCCACCCCCTCACCAATTCCAACCACTCCCCTGCAGAACGTGCAGCCCTCCGCTCCAATCCCACCCTCACCATCAAACCCGCAGACTAGGGAGGTGCAGTTGTAGTATGGCGCACTGACCTCTAAATTGCTGAGGCCAGACGCCAACTCTCCGACACCACCTCCTACCATTCCCTGGATCATGACCCCACCCCCGAGCACCAAACCATCATCTCCCAACCCATCCACAACCTCATCAACTCAGGTGACCTCCCATCCACAGCCTCCAACCTCATTGTTCCCCAACTCCGCACTGCCAGCTTCTATCTCCTTCCCAAAATCCACAAACCTGCCTGCCCTGGTCAACCCATCGTCTCCGCCTGCTCCTGCCCCACCAAACTCATCTCCACCTATCTGGACTCCATCTTCTCCCCCTTGGTCCAATAACTCCCTATCTACATCCGTGACACCACCCATGCCTGCCACCTCCTCCAGAACTTCGAATTCCCTGATCCCCAACACCTCATTTTCATCAATGACGTCCTGTCCCTATACACCTGCATTCCCCATGCAGATGGCCTCAAGGCCTCACCCTCACCTTCTCTTTTGATTCCTCCCACTTCCTACAGACAAAGGGGTTGGCCATGGGTACCCGCATGGACCCAAGCTATGCCTGCCACTTTGTAGATTACGTGGAACAGTCCCTCTTCCATACCTAGACTGGCCCTAAACCCCACCTCTTCCTCCGTTATATTGAAGACTGTATTGGCGCTGCCTTGTGCTCCCAAGAGAAGCTCGAACAGTTTATCCACTTCACCAACACCTTCCACCCCTACCTCAAGTTCACCTGGACCATCTCCAACACATCCCACATTCCTGGACCTCTCCGCCTCCTTCTCAGGCAACCACCTAGAAACCGATATCCATTTCAAGCCCACCGACTCCCACAGCTACCTAGAATACGCCTCCTCTCATCCAGCTTCCTGCAAAAATTCCATCTCCTATTCCCAATTCCTTCACCTCCGCCACATCTGCTCCTAGGATGAGGCATTCCGCTCCCGTACAGCTCAGACGTTCTCGCTCTTCAAGGACCGCAACTTCCCCCTCACAGTAGTCGAGAACGCCCTCAAATGTGTCTCCCACATTTCCCACAACTCATCCCTCACACCCCATCCCTGCAATAACCGCCATAAGAGAATCCCCCTCGTCCTCACATACCACCCCATCAACCTCCGGATACAACGCATCATCCTCTGACACTTTTGCCATCTATAATCCAACCCCACCACCAAAGACATTCTTCCATTCCCACCCTTGTCTGCCTTCCGGAGAGACCACTCTCTCTGGGACTCCCTTGTCTGCTCCACACACTCCTCCAACCCCACCACACCCAGCACTTTCCCCTGCAACTGCAGGAAGTACTACACTTGCCCCCACACCTCAACCCTCACCCACACCCCAGGCCCCAAGATGACTTTCCACATCAAGCAGATGTTCACTGGCACATCTGCCAATGTGGTATACTACATCTGCTGAACCTGTTATGGCTTCCTCTACATCAGAGAAACCAAGCAGAGGCTTGGGGACCACTTTGTAGAACACCTACGCTCGGTTCGCAATGAACACTGCACCTCCCAGTCACGAACCATTTCAACTCCCGCTCGCATTCCTTAGACAACATGTCCATCCTGGGCCTCCTGCAGTGCCACAATAATGCCACCCGAAGGTTGCAGGAACAGCAACTCACATTCTGCTCGGGAACCCTGCAGCCCAATGGTATCAATGTGGATTTCACAAGCTTCAAAATCTCCCGTCCCCCTACTGCATCCCAAAACCAGTGCAGCTCATCCCTGCCTCCCTAACCTGTTCTTCCTCTCACCTATCTCCTCCTCCCACCTCAAGCCGCACCTCTATTTCCTACCTACTAAACTCATCCCGCCCCCTAGACCTGTCCATCCTCCCCGGACTGACCTGTCCCCTCCCTATCTCCCCACCTCTACAGGCTCCAACCCCGCCCCTTTAACTTGTCTGTCTCCTCTCCTACTATCTTCTCCTCTATCTATCTTTGATCCACTTCCTCTTTCTCCCTATTTATTTCAGAACCCTCTCCCCATCCCCCATTTCTGATGAAGAGTCTAGGCCCGAAATGTCAGCTTTTGTGCTCCTAACATGCTGCTTGGCCTGCTGTGTTCATCCAGCTCCACAGTATATATACATGTCTCATTGAGAAAGACACTTGACCCAATCTCAGTCAATGGTAGAAATCTGTGCTGTTATTCAAAACCTTCAACTGTCTCTATTTGCAATATAAACATCACAGAGAGGCACTCCAGGCTCCCAGTCAGTTTCTTCAATCAAACAAAGAATCATTGCATTCTCCAATTAAAGTGTACATTACACATGGAACAGCTTTTGTGCTTGCAGAAATCAGAATAGGCTGACTAGCAGAGGATTAATAAGAAAATAGACCTGGCTGAAAGGGCTGAATGGACAGCAGAGATTTGTAGTTACTAAAAAGGGAAGGTAGTCTTATGGTATGTAATTAGACTAGTAATCATAGAATCCGTACAGTGTGGAAACAGGCCTTTTGGCCCAACAAGTCCACATCAACCCTCAGAGCATCCCACCCAGACCCATCCTCCTATAACCCACCTAATCTACACATCCCTGAACACTATGGACAATTTAGCAAGGCCAATCTACCTAGCCTGCACATCTTTGGCACGCAGAGGAAACCCATACAGACACAGGGGTAATATGCAAATTCCACACACACAGTTGCCCAAGGGTGAAGTTGAATCCGGGTCCCTGGTGCTGTGAGACAGTAATCCTAACTACTGAGCCACCATGCTGCCTGCACTAGTGGCCTGTACTATAATCCAGCAAATATGAATTCAAATTTCACCATGGCAGTTTGAGAAATTTAACTGAATTTAATGAAAAGAAACAGGACATAATAAACAAAGATGGCATTAGTAAAAGAGAACAGAAAGGTAGAAGGAAAACACCAACTTGTATCCAAGGAGTAAACTCAGCTTTTCAATGTTAGACTGCTCTGATCCCACAACAACTGCCACCTGCCCTTTAAGTAGCCCAGTCAATTGGAAACTGAACATAGAACAGTATAGAACAGTACAGGCCCTTCAGCCCATGGTGTTGTGCCGACTAGTATCCTACTAAGGTCAAGCTACCCTGCATACCCTACACTTCACTATTCTAAACTATTTGACCTTATGAAGCTGGTTCAAAAAGGCATCCCACCACATCTCCATAATCAATGATGACAGCATAACAGCATTTTTAGCTGAATAGTGGGAGGTGTAAAAATGTACAGATGAGAGTTTCAGGAACGCATGGTCTCAGATAGTTGCAGAAGGTGATGAAACAGAACAGGGTAAAACTGAAAAGGTGCAAGGATCACACAAGGTCAGAAGCTCAGCTTCAGGTCAAGTAGGTTTTGAACAAACTTTTGTGGGACTGCTGGAATTTGGCTTTGAAACCTGTTTTGAAATCATCCTAATGGACACCTAAGCATACACACGTGTAAAATGTTAACTAGAATTTTATTCTAATTGGTGTTGGATAAACGGCTGTATTTGTATTTCCAGATGCTGATTCCTTGCACATAGCCCAAGAAAGCCAGCCAAATAGGAAAGAAGCATGAGTCAGAGTACAGACTGTAATTTATTGTCAAAGTGCATACCTTTCTGAACCAGCATCATGATTCTTATTCCTTTGAAGAGCAGGATCAACCCAAATAACAAGCACCGATTGTGGACTCATAACGCGAACTGTTATGTCTCTGGGTTCATACAATTCATTATTCCCTAAAACAATAAGAGTGATGATCATCCAAAATTAATCATTGTTGTAGCAAAAATAGTTATAAAAATTTTAAGAGTGCAGTCTCAATCATCAAATACACATATTCATGATGTAAGTACAGATGTCAATGCACCCAAAGAACAGCTCTCTCTGGACTTTCCACATATTAAAGGATTAGCCTGAAAAATCAGCTAGAGAATCATCTTCAGTCCAGTGAAGGTCAACACAAACATCAACAGCACCTTGTCTGTTGAGTAGGTGCTTTACAACCTTTGATCTTTAACTTTGAATTAGCTTGTTAAATTCAAAACTTCAGATCACAACACCTATTCCCAATTTTTCAGGACACTAGGTGCAAAGATTAGTTTTACTGTTCCATTGAAATCTCCTTGAGACTCATTTTCTTTTTACCATTCTAATACCACCTGATTTTGTCATATAATTTTATCCATTTAAGTTTGGAGATCTTCCATTTTGATTTGTTTATTCATCCAACCTTCTAACACTTACACCAAACCCTTTAATCTGGCTCAGATTTGCTTGAAACCTCAAACTGCAACTGCTCCAGTTATGATCGTACACCCTTTGTTTCTCTCTGAAGATCTACTGTACTGCTTCAGTTAACCTATCCTGTCCGTTGGATGGCATCAACACTGCTCACAGCAGTCTGCTACAAATTCAAAGTGAAATTTTTATGATTTGAATTCAAATCATATAAATTTCACTTTGAAAAAGTTTCAGGCTCCAAGAATTCTCAGTTTGAAACCCATTTTTATGTAACTTATCTTGGAAAATATGTTACTTACTTATAAATACATTTATGATCACTTTTAGAGTTATGTATTTATGTCTAATATCTAACCAGTGTGGAAAAGTGTCAAGCTTCTGATGCTACTTCGTTTCAATAGGTGTTCTGATGAAACACACCTTCATGTTTTGTTGGGCTTGTTCTGTGAATAGGCTTCCTCTGCCCTAGGATATTCCTTGTCCGAGGAGATGTCCCAAACATTGATTCAGGCACTTTGGGAAGATAAGCATGAAAATACAAGAAAAGAAAGTACTGCAGCATTCATTATAATCTTCGGTATCTTCTGATCATGACAGGTTCACATTGTAAAACTGAGAAACCATAAATGATCACTGCACACATACATTTCACTAAGTTTACAACACTATGATTGAATTTCTATACCAAGATATAAAATTGAATTGACTCAACAATTGAAAGATTTCTGTAGCATCTTCAAAGCAATTTCAGTATTGGATATATTGGCATTGTAGTAAAAGAACCTACCAAGTTTTTGTACTTTACGTCTCCTTTGTTCTTTTGGATGTGGTGCATATTTCCTTCTCCTGCCAAGTAGAAAGCTTCTAGCTTGAGGGGTACGAGGTGATCTCAGTCGCGGTGAAACTGTATCAGCTGAGGGCCTGACTCGCAGATGACGAGGTCCTTCTGATACTCTCCTCTCTAAAATTAAAGAGATGGCTGGAATTAACTGCCTCCTGGTCTGCACTTAAAGTTTGCAATTATAAACTTGGATCAATATAGCTCATTTAGAATTGGACACTGCCCTATAGAGCTTCAGAAAGATAAGAGAAAGGATGCAGAGCCAAAGGAGAAGGGACAAAGGGGAAAGAGATGGATTTTGAGAACTTTCTAAAAGGGAACAAAACTGAAAAGAAAATCAGAAATAGAATTCCAGAGGGAAAGGGTCAAGGTAGCTGCTGGGGATAGGGTGATTCACCAAGATTAGAGAAAGGAAAATTAATTTTGAGCAAGGCTGTAGAACTGGAGGTGATAAGGGATTGCAGTATATATCGGTACCAATGACACTGGTAGAACGAGGGATGAGGCCTTACATCAAAAGTTCAGGGAGCTAGGCAATAGATTAAGAAGCAGGACCTCGAATGTTGTTATCTCAGACTACTGCCGGGGCCACATGCTAGCATACAGAGAAACAGGAGAATAGAACAAGTGAATGCGGGTATTAAGAGTTGGGCCAGGGGAGATCCTAAATCACTGGGACCATTTCTGGGGCAGGTATGACCTTTACACATAGTCATTACAAGACGAGAGGGAGGCCATATTGGATTTAATGCTTGGCAACGAACAAGGCCAGGAGTCAGATCTCTTGGCGGGAGAGCATTTTGGTGATAGTGATCACAACTCCCTGACCTTTCCTATAGTCATGGAGGGGGCTAGGAGCAAACGGTATGGGTAAGTATTTACTTGGAGGAGGGGGAATTACAATGTTATTAGGCAAGAACTGCGGAGCATAAATTGGGAATTGATGTTCTCAGGGAAATGTACAACAGAAATGTGGAGGTTGTTTAGAGAGCAGTTGCTGCAAGTACTGGATAGGTTTGTCCCACTGAGGCAAGGAAAGGATGGTAAGGTGAAGAAACCTTGGATGACAAGACATGTGGAACATCTAGTCAAGAGAAAGAAGGAAGCTTACTTAAGGTTGAGGAAGCAAGGATTGGACAGGGCACTAGAGGGTGACAAGGTATCCAGGAAGGAACTGAGGAATGGACTTAGGATAGCTAGAAGGAGGTATCAAAAAACCTTGGTGGGTAGGATCAAGGTGTTCTATGCTTATGTGAGGAACAAGGAGGTGGCCGGAGTGAGGGTAGGGCCAATCAGGCATAGTGAGAAGAACTTGTACGCGGAGTCACGGGAGGTAGTGGAGACCCTAATAAATACTTGACTTGTGTTCACCAGTGAAAGGGGCCTTGATGTTTGTGAGGATAGCTTGAAACAGGCAGATTTTCTCAAACAGGTTGACATTAGGAAGGAGGATGTGCTAGAAATTTTGAAAAACATGAGGATAGATAAGTCCCTTGGGCCAGACAGGATATACCCAAGGTTACTACGGGAAGCAAGGGAAGAGATTGCTGCCCCTTTGGCAATGATCTTTGCTTCCTCACTGTCCACCAGAGTAGCACCAGATGATTGGTGGGGAGCAAATGTCATTCCCTTGTGCAAGAAAGGGAATAGGGATAATCCTGGGAATTATAGACCAGTCAATCTTACTTCTGTGGCAGGCAAATTATTGGAGGGAATTCTGAGAGATAGTGTTGATGATTATTTGGAAAAGCACAGTTTGATTAGAAATAGTCAGCCTGGCTTTGAGGGGGGCAGGTCATGCCTCACAAGCCTTACTGAATTTTTTCAGGATGTGACAAAACACATTGATGAAGGCACAGTAGTAGATGAGGGGTTTCAGCAAGGCATTTGATAAGGTTTCCCATGGTGGGCTTATTCAGAAAGTAAGGAGGTATGGAATTCAGGGAAATTTAGCTGTCTGGGTACAAAACTGGTTGCCCAATAGAAGACAGTAGGTAGTAGTAGATGGCGTTATTCAACCTGGAGTTTGATGGCCAGTGGTGTTCCGCCAGAATCTGTTGTGGGACCTCTGCTCTTTGTGATCTTCATAAATGATTTGGATGAGGAAGTGAAAGGGTGCATTAGTAAGTTGGCCAATGATATGAAGGTTAGTGGAGTTGTGGATAGCATGAAGAGCTGTTGCAGCTTGCATTGGGGCATGGGCAGGATACAGAGCTGGGCAAAGAAGTGACAGGTGGAATTCAACCCAGAAAAGCGTGAAGTGATTCATTTTGGAAGGTCGAATTTAAATGCAGAACATAGAGTTAATGGCAGGATTCTTGGCAGTGTGGAGGAACAGAAGGATCTTAGGGTCCATGTCCATAGGTCCCTCAAAGTTACAACTCAAGTTGATAGGGTTGTAAAGAAGGTGTACAGTGTGTTAGCTTTCATTGGCAGGGCAAGTGAATTTAAGAGCCGCAAGGTTATGCTGCAGCTCAATAAAACCCTGGTTAGATCACCCTTAGAATAGTGTGTTCAGTTCTGGTCACCTCATTATAGGAAAGATGTGGATGCTTGAGACATGGTGCAGAGGAGATTTGCCAGGATACCGTCTAGACTGGAGGACAGGTCTTATGAGGAATGGTTGAGGGGGCTAGGGTGTTATTCATTGGAACAAAGAAGGATGAGAGGTGACTTGATCGAAGTATGCAAGATGATGAGAGGCATAGATAGAGTGGTTACCCAGAGCCTGGTTTCAGGGTGGAAATGGCTACGATGAGGGTCATAATTTTAAGGTGATTGGAGGAAAGTATAGGGGAGAAGTCAGAAGTCGGTATGAAATGTTAAAGGGTGAATATTTGTTCCGCTGACATGTAAGAAATTAGGTGCTGAGCTGTACCATGGGCACCCCTGTCTTGCAGTCAAAATGTGGTAATCTAATTATACTCTGCACTCTTAAGAAGATGAGGAACTGTCTAGAGTGGTGATTGAGAAGTGAGGAACTGCCTAGTTGTACACATTGTTTTTGGGCAGCTGACCTTTGCTTCTAATGTTAGGTGATTAAGTCATGTACTATCACCGTTGCTAGGCATATGGCTATGGGGAAGTAAAAAGTTGTACCTTGCATAAATGGCTGACTGTGATGTAAAATCCTATATAAAGGGAAGACGGTTCCTTTATCGGGGGAGGGGGCATCACTGTGCAATACGCCACATATAGCATGGAATATGTAGAGTGATCCTCTACATTTGTAAGGAAAAAGTCTCTGGCTATCCACTCTATCTATACCTCTGATCATTTTGTACTTCTCCATCAAGTCACTTCTCATCCTTCATTGTTCTAAAGAAAAAAGCCCTAGCTCTCTCAACCTTTCCTCAGAAGGCTATCCCTCCATTCCAGGAACCATCCTGGTAAATCTCCTCTGCACCTTTTCTGTAATGAGGCATCCAGAACTGGACACAAAACCTTGATTTGACTACATTTGGAGTTTTGTAAAGCTGGAGCATAGCTTCTCAGCTCTTGAACACAATCCCTCTACTAATGAAAGCTAACATACTTTACAACTCTATCCACCTGGGTGGCAGCTTTCAGGGAACTGTGGATTTGAGCCCTGAGATCCCTCTGCTCCTCCAAACTGCCAAGAATCTTTCCGTTAACCCTGTATTCTGCTTTCAAATTTATCCTTCCAAAATGAATCACCTCACACTTTTCATAGTTACAATCCATCTGCCACTTCTCAGCCCAGCTCTGCCTCCCATTAATGTCCCTTTGTAACCTAGAACAGCCCTCCACACTGCCTTATTTAAATCCATGTATACCACATCCACTGCTCTACCTTCATCTGAAGTAAGACTAACTGGCCTGTAATTCCAGGGGTTACCCCTGTACCCTTTTTTGGACAAGGGAATGACATTTGCCTCTCTCCGATGTTCCAGCACTATACCCGTGGACAGTGAGGATGAAAAGATCATTGTCAAAGGCCCTGTGATCTCTCGCCTCGTGTCCCATAGAATCCTTGGATAAATCCCATCGGCTCCGGGGTACTTCTCTATCTTCAAGTTCCTCAAAACTCCTAGTACATCTTCCTTACTAACATCCACCTCCTCTAGCCTACCTGCCTGCTTCACACTGTCCTCCCCTACAACTAGGTCCCTTTTAGTTGTGAATACCAAAGATAAGTATTCGTTAAGGGCCTCTCCTACCTCTTTTAGGCTCCGTACACAAATTCTGTTTGCAATCCTTGATTGGCCCTACCCTTTCTCTGGTCATTCTCTTATTCCTCATGTACATGTAAAAAGCCTTGGAGTTTTCCTTGATCCTTTCTGCCAAAGTTTTCTCAAGTCCCTTAGAGCTCTCCTAAGCCCTTTCTTCAGTTCCTTTCTGGCTAACTTGTATCCCTCTAGAGCCTTTTCCAATCGTTGTTTCCTAAACCTTATGTAAGCATCCTTCTTCCTCTTAACCGGTCATTCAACCTCTCGAGAACCAAGGTTCCCTCACTCGACCGCATCTTCCCTGCCTACTGGGAACGAACATATCGAGCACACACAGTATGCATTCCTTAAACAATCTCCACATTTCTCTGACAGCATCTGTTCCCATTTTATATTACCCAGTTCTTGCCTAACAGAATTATAATTACCCTTTCCCCAATTATAAACTTTACCCTGCTGTATCTATCTATCCTTTTCCATGACTATTGTAAATGTAACAGAGTTATGATCGCTACCGCCAAAATGCTGTCCTACCAACATGTCTAACAGTTGGCCCAGTTCACTGCCAAGCACCACATCCAAAGTAGCTTCTCCTCATGTTGGTCTATCTACATACTGTGTCAGGAATGCTTCCTGAACACAAAACCTGCTCCATCTAAATTATTACAACTAAAAAGTTTTCAATCAATATTTGGAAAGATAAAATCACCCATGACTGCAACCTTGTGACTTCTGCACATTTCCAATATCTGCCTTTCAATCTGCTCCTCCACTTCTGGATGTGAGTTTGCTCGCTGAGCTGGAAGGTTAGTTTTCAGACGTTTCATCACCATTCTAGGTAACATCATCAGTGAGCCTCCGACGAAGCGCTGGTGTTATGTCCCGCTTTCCATTTATCTGGTTAGGTTTCCTCGGGTTGGTGATGTCATTTCCTGTTCTTTTTCTCAGGGGATGGTAGATTGGCTCCAAATCAATGTGTTTGTTGATGGAGTTCCGGTTGGAATGCCATGCTTCTAGGAATTCTCGTGCGTGTCTCTGTTTGGCTTGTCCTAGGATGGATGTGTTGTTCCAATCAAAGTGGTGTCCTTCCTCATCTGTATGTGAGGATACGAGTGATATTGGGTCATTTCGTTTTGTGGCTGGTTGATGTTCATGTATCCTGGTGGCTAGCTTTCTGCCAGTTTGTCAAATGAGAAAAAGAACAGGAAATGACATCACCAATGCAGGAAATGACATCACCAACCCAAGGAAACCTAACCAGATAAATAGAAAGTGGGACATAACACCAGCGCTTTGTCGGAGGCGCACTGATGTTACCTAGAATGGTGATGAAACGTCTGGGAACACACCTTCCAGCTCAGTGAACCAGCTTACATCTGGAACAAAATAAAGACCCACTCTCTTGTGGACCGAGAGGAGGAGAGTGCTGTGTTGGAGGTGAAAGGAAGACGTCGGGTTGGCTGTGCACCCTTGCAACCAGTGGATCTTAATGCTGGCTTCGGCCTAACGCTGGTTCAGGGGAGCAGCCAACCTGCAACGATGGCTGCGGCAAGTGCTCGTGCCCCAGGTCAGGGGGTCCGGAACACCATCCGTGTTTCCGTGAAGAAGGTGGATGAAGGTGCACCTGTGGACCGCACCTTCTTCGTGAAGAGGGTCCTGTTGGACTGTTGTGGGTTCGCTGCTGCGGACATTTACTGCCTGCAGGATTTCCCCGGAGGAGGTTTTTACGATGTGACCTTCAGGAGTGCCAAGCTTTGCGAGCGCTTCCTGGAGGTTTTCAAGGAGAAAGGGGGTGAGGGCCCCCTCTCTGTATTGACCGCTGTCCCACTGATTGTGATGCCAGCGCAGAGGAGCCGTATGGTGACTATACACATGTACAACCTGCATGTGCCAGCAATTGATGTCCTGACCTTCCTTGGAAGGTATGTGAAGGGGGAAGGGGACCTAACTGACATCATGGACCCCTTTGGCATCTGGACCAGTAAGAGGCAGGTCAAGGTGACGCTGAGGATGGGCGTGGACGGGAATGTCGTACACCCACCATCCAGCTTCGCAATCGGCGGGAGCAAGGGCTACCTGACCTATGCAGGGCCACTTAAAGTCTGCCATGCCTGTGGTAGGTCAGGTCACGTGGTGGCCGACTGCAAAGCCACCATCTGCAGGAACTTCAGGGAGGAGGGACACCTTGCAGAGGATTGCCCACAAGACAAAAACCGCAACTTTTGCGGGGAGGTGGGCCACCTGTATGGGGCATGCCCGCAGCGGGGGACCACCTACGCCCAGGTCGCCAGCAGGGGCAATGCGGGGCCAGCACCCCCTCCCCCCCCCCCCCCCGGAGGAGAGGAAGGCACCAGGGCCCTGCAAGGACCCCACTAATGTGCAGGAGGGCCTGAGGCCAGCAAAGCACCCCTGCAGGCTCCGCTCCGCTCCACACCGCCCCCCACCCCCGACAACGCGGAGTCAATGGAGGCGGCGACAGGCGAACGAGGGGAGTGGACGACGTTCCGGAAAGCAAGGAGGAAGGTGCGTCGGCGGACCCAGGAACCGCAACCATCAGGCGGGAAGAGGCAGTTACAGGGGGGCTATAAGAGCTCCTCTGACGACGGGGATTCGGAGAGGGCCCGCCCGAAGCAGAAGCTAAAGATCTCAAGGGGGAAGGAAAGCAGCACAACGCTTCCAGGTGACGGGAGGCGTCCTGAGGCTCCCTCCGACACCCAGTCACGTGCTGCTGGGGCACTGGAGGGCCCCCCGGAACTTCCAGGCGGGAAGGAGGAAACAGCACTGACTCAGAGGCGGACTCTCCTGCCTCTGTACCCCCGACAGGGGGATGCCAATTGCAAGGCAGCACGGACGGTTTCCTGAGCCCGGACAGCGTCCAGCAGTTAGCCCGTGCAATGGGCATGAAGGGACAGATAGAGGGGCTGGACCTTGGACTTGGGGAGGGTACTGCGGTCACTGCCCACAATGGGGGTACGAGTTGCGAGCATTAATGTGCACAGCGTCAAATCCACCTCAAGATGCGTGTCCACGTTGGCCTACCTGACCACCATCAGGGCGGACCTCCTGTTTCGCCAGCAGGTACGGGAAATGGTCCGGCGCCTGGACCTGTGGGCCTTCGATCTGGTCGGCAGGGTAATGACTGTCGCTCCTCGGGCCTGACTATTCTGCTGCAGGGGCGTCACTTCATCTCTCAAGTTCAGGAGGTGGTGGGGGGGGGGCGCCTCCTCGTGGCTGATGTCACCTACAGGAACGCTCCCCTGAGGCTGATCAACGTGTACGCCCCAGCGGTACGGAGTGAGCGGTTGGCAGTCCTGCAGCGGCTTCCACCCCTGCTGGCTACGTCCAGGCCGGTCATCCTAGGTGGAGTCTTCAATTGCATCATCGATGCAGATGGAAGATCCGGCGTGGGGACAGCAGGTGGGGGGAGTCAACTGGCCGTCACGTCCAGATTCCTGATGGGCACGGTGAAGGACGCCAAGCTGCTCGACGTCTTCAGCGCCCCTGCAGATGGAGTGCAGCGGAGGTACACCTGGTCGCGGCCAGACGGGTCTATTCGCTGAAGGATAGACTTACTGTTTGTGTCACAGGCGTTCTCGGTCAGGTCCACTGGCATCGAGCCGGTGTTCTTCTCTGACCAGTGCCTCCAGCTGGCCGACTGTCACTTACAGGACGACCAGCCGGCCAGCAGGGGGATGTGGAAGCTCAACATGACTCTGTTGACCCCAGAGAATGTCGAGGAGCTTAAGAGGGAGTACGGCAGTTGGAGAACCGTGAAACCCCTCTTTGGATCTCCGGATGACTGGTGGGAGACAGTGAAGGAGAACATCAAGAGGTTCTTTGTCCTCAAGGGTGTTCGGAAGGCGAGAGAGAGGCGGGGAAAGCTGTCGTGACTCCAGAAAAGGATGCAGAACCTGCTCCTTCTGCAGTTGATGGGGGTCAATGTATCGGAGGACCTCCACGAGGTGAGGGGCCAGCAAGCCTCGCTCTTCGCCGCGGAGGCCTCCAGGATAATCTTCCGGTCCAGGGTCCGCTCTGTGGAGTGGGACGAGACGTGCTCGCGTTTCTTCTTTCAGAAGGTGCACAAAGAGAGCTCTGTGCTTAGCCGGCTGAAGGACGACGACGGCTGGGTAACGTCGTCTCGGCCCGACACTTTGAGGATCAGCAGATCCTTCTACGCCGGACTGTACGACACGAAGCCCACGGACAGCATAGCCTCCGAGTCGTTCCTGTCATCTATCACGGAGGTCTTGGACGACAACACGAGGGGGTGGCTGGACCGGCTGATATCCCTGGACAAGCTGACCAGAGCCCTCAAGTCCTTGGAGAGGAATAGGACACACGGGAGCGACGGCTTACCGGTCGAGCTGTATTCCGCTCTGTGGGGCCTGATCGGCCAGGACCTGCTGGAGGTGTACAATAGTGCACTTCGGGCAGGGGAAACATGCAAGTCCATGAGGAAGGGCATCATCACCTTCATTTACAAGAGGAAGGGGGAGAGGGAAGAAATTAAGAATTGGCGTCCCATTTCACTATTGAACGTGAACTACAAAATCCTGGCCAAGGTCATAGCCAACCGGGTCAGGTCTGTGCTGGAGTCGGTGATTCACCCTGACCAAACCTGTGCTGTGCCAGGCAGGAAGATCGCTCAGAGCCTCGCACTCATCAGGGATACGATCGCCTATGTACAGGACAGGCGGGTGGACACCTGCCTCGTCAGTCTGGACTAGGAGAAGGCCTTCGACAGAGGGTCTCTCATGCTTACATGAGGGACGTCCTCTCCAAATTGGGGCTCGGGGAGGGCATCCGCAATTGGATCTGGCTGCTCTACACCAACATTGTTAGTGCAGTCTCGATCAATGGGTGGGAATTGGACAGTTTTCCCGTCAGATCTGGAGTCAGGCAGGGCTGCCCGCTCTCTCCTGCCTTGTTCGTGTGCTGTGTGGAGCCCTTCGCCTCATCCATCAGGAAGGATGTGAGCCTGAAGGGCGTGACTAGCCCAGGCAGCGGAGGCCTTCAGGTCAAGACTTCCCTGTACATGGACGATGTTACCATCTTCTGCACCGATCGTCGGTTGGTGAGTAGACTGTTGGACATCTGCGGCCAGTTTGAACTGGCTCGGGTGCCAAAGTCAATAGGGGTAAGAGCGAGGTCATGTTCTTCGGGAACTGGGACGACTGCTCCTTCATCCCCATCACTGTCAGGACAGACTACCTGAAGGTGCTGGGTGTTTGGTTTGGTGAAGCTGGGGCGTGCACTAAGATTTTGGAGGAGCGTATCACCAAATTTGAAGCAGAAGCTGGGCAGGTGGACGCTCCGGTCCCCCTCCATCGCGGATAAGAACCTGGTTGTCAGGTGCGAGGGGCTTTGGTACTGTTGTATGTGGCGCAGGCCTGGCCTATTCCCTGGACCTGCGCTGCTGCGGTCACTCAGGCCATCTTCCACGTCATTTGGGGGTCAAGGATGGACCAGCTCCACAGGGACACCATGTACAAAGACCTGGAAAATGGGGGAAAGGACGTACCGAACGCCACCCTCGCTCTCAGTACGCAAACACCAAGTGTCACTACTTACTGAGGTTCTACCTGTCCCCGGTGTTGCGAAGGATGGGCCTGGCCTCGTTGCCGCGGAACGCTCTGAGTAGTTGGACCGTTCCGTACCACCTGTCCTTCGTGGAGAAATTTTTGAAATGAAACACCTTTGACCACAAAGCCGTCAGGCAGTGGTCAGCACGTAGTATCCTCGAGACCCTTCGGGAAAAGGAGAGGGTGGATCCCGTCGTGTGGTTCCCCACGCAGACTGCCAAAGTAGTTTGGCAGAATGCCTCATCGCCAGAACTTTCAAACAAGCACAAGGACATTGCTTGGCTGGCGGTGAGAGGGGCTCTGCCAGTGAGATCCTTTATGCATGCCCGGAATCTCTGCGCCACCGCACGCTGCCCTCGAGGTGGCTGTGGGGGGGGACGAGACTGTCGCTCACCTCCTTCTGGAGTGTGCCTACGCGCAGGAGGTCTGGAGGGGGATGCAGTGGTATTTGTCGAGGTTCGTCCCGAGCAGCTCCGTGACGCGGGACTCCGTGCTCTACGAGCTGTTTCCTGGGACGCACACAGAGACCAACATCAACTGCGCCTGGAGGACCATCAATGCCGTGAAAGACGCTCTTTGGTCTGCCCGCAACTTGCTGGTCTGCCAGCTGAAAGAACTGACCCCAACCAAATGTTGCAGACTGGTGCACTCCATGTCCAGGACTACATGCTGAGGGACACGCTAAAGCTTGGGGCAGCCCCCGCCAAGACGCGGTGGGGAAAGACCACGGTATGAAATCCCTTGTCCAGAATAGAAAAAAGGGCCCTCTCTGGTAACTGGGCCCAGCTGGCACCTTCCCCAACTGGTCAGGGGGCCAACTGGGACTGTGCGGGGTGACAACTGCCGGGGTATTTTCTTTGCTTTGTTTTTTTTCCTTCTTTGTTTGTTTTTTTTTTCCTTTTAGTTGGTGTACGTACCCCCTGGGTAACCCGGAACGGCTTGCATGACTGGGTAGGTGTAGAAATGTTTTATTTTTTGTACATCTTATGAATAAAGTATATTTTTTCAAATAAAAAAAGTGACAATGTCTGAAAACGAACCTTCCAGCTCAGCGAGCAAACTCACATCCAGAACCTCAACCTGAGCTACAAATCTTCTCAAAACTCCTCCACTTCTCTGCAATTATTAGGGTGTCTGTTAAAAAAAACCCCAACAAAGTGACTGCTCCTTTTTTTTCCTGACATCAACTCAAACTGACTCTGTAGACATATCATTCTCGAACTGCCTTTCAGAAGCTGCTGTACTAGCCCTGACTAGCAATGCCACTCCCCCTCCCTATTTTTCTTAAGCATCTAAATCTCGGAACTTCCAACAACCATTCCTGTCTCCAAGTTACCCAAGCTTCTGTGATGGCCACAACATCATAGTTCCAAGTACTGACCCATTCTCTCAGTTCAACTACCTTATTTCTGATACTTCTAGCACTTCAAACCATCCCTGTGTCCACAATTTTGCTCCATCAACTGCATTTCTTTATTAACAACCTCACTCCCTGTTGTGTCTGTTGGAAGGCTGAATGTGTCATTCTCTGAATTACAAATCCAGTTCCCCAGCCCCTGCCAAACTAGTTTAAACCATCCCATTTGGCTCAAGTAAACCTCCCTCCCAGAACATTTGTGCCCTTCTGGTTCAGGTGCAACCTGTCCTTCCTGCACAGGTCCCATCTTCCCCAGAATGTGCTCCAACCACCCACATTATGGAAGCCCTCCCTCCTACACCAGCCCTGTAGCCACGTGTTTAGCTGCAATCTCTCCCTATTTCTTATCTCATTATCACATGGCACTGGCAGTAATCCAGAGATAACTACCTTGTTTGTACCTGACTTCAACTTCCACCCTAACTCCCTGGACTTGTTTTTCACGTTCTTAGTCCTTTTTCTACCTATGTCATTGATACCGATGCGTACCATAACTGCTGGTTGCTCACCCTCCCCCTAAGGATCTTGAAGACACAGAAGCTGTACTGTTCTATGTTCTGACAGTCTGCACCTGAGCCAGAAATGAGATTAACATCCTTGCAGGAGGGTTTGCTAATGCTGTTGCGTGGAATCTTAATTGCATCAACAGTAGCAGAGGACAAGTGCTTTAGTTACTGCATAACTTAGAAAAAGAACAAAGGCAGAATAAGTTCAGCCATGTTGTGTTTCAACTGAGTAAGGCAAGGCTGGATGTCCTCTACTTTACCGTTAGGAATATTAGAGGTAAGAGTATGGATTGATAAATGAAATTGAGATTATTGTTGTCATCAAAAACATGGTTGTGGAAGGGATAAGACTGGTAACTTGATATTCCACGGTATGGGATTTTCTGACAAGAGTGGGGAGGGTGCGAAACTGGAGGTGGTGCTATTAGTTAGAGAGTCAGTCACTGCAATAACGAGGGAAGATATCTTGGAAGAATCGTCAAATGAGGCTTTGTGGGTACAGCTTTGGAATAAAAAGGGTGCAGTCACACTGTTGAGAGTGTATTCTTGGCTCCAAACAGTCAGCGAGTATTCAAGGAGAAGGTACGTAGTGAGTTCTCCAAGGAATGTAAAAATAACAATATTAGATTTCAGCCACTCAAATAAAAATGAGATCATCATAATAAAGAGTTTAGAGGGGCAGATTTCTTAAAGTATAGATGAGAACTTTTTATATCAACGCAAGAATAGTTCTACAAGATACGGTGCAGTGCTGGACCTCATTCTGGTGAATTAAGTTGCACAGGTGTTCGAGGTCACAGTGGAGGAACATTTTAGTGATAACAACCACTAATACGTATATTTTCAGTTTGTTATGGAAAAGGAAAATGGTAGTCTGCATAAAAAGGGTTTTGGATTGGGCTAAGACAGAATCCGTTAAATTAAAGCAGGATCTGGCCAACACAGAATGGGAACAGCTATTTGAGATAAATCTACAACAGAACAGTGACAGGCATTCAAAAAAGTACTGGGGACAGTACCGGCCCAAACTATTCCCTTTTTATACATTCAGGCCATTTGCCTGTGACTTTTGAATACTGCCCTACTGATTGAGAATCTATTTAACTCAGCCTTATAAATACCACAAGAACTTTTCCCCCACAGCTCTAAATGGCAAGGAATTCTAAAGACTCACAACCCTCAGAAAAGAAATTCTTCCTCATCTCAGTCTTAAATAGGTGCCCCTGTATTCTGAGACTGCGCTTACTGGTCCCAGATTCTACCATGAATTGAAACATCCTCTCAGCATTTACCCTGTCTAACCTCTTCAGAACCCTACATGCTTCCATGAGATCACCTCTCATTCTTCTAAACTCCAATGTGTCCTAAATTAAAACCAAAAAAACTGCGGATGCTGTAAATCAGGAGCAAAAACAAAGTTGTTGGCAAAGCTCAGCAGGTCTAGCAACATCTGTGGAGGGGAAAACAGGGTTAACGTTTCGGGTCCAGCGACCCTTCCTCAAACCCTTCTGAGGAAGGGTCACTGGACCTGAAGTATTTAAGTCTGTTTTCTCCTCCACAAATGCTGCCAGATCTGCTGAGCTTGGCCAGCAACTTTGTTTTTATTCCCAATGTGTCCTAACCGGTTTAGCCTTTGCCCATGAAGCAATTGCTCTATACTGGGATTATCCTAGTGAGCCTTCTTTGAACTGCCTCCAATGAAACGCTCTATTTCCTTAAATAAGTTGGCAAAACTGCTCATAGTACACCAGATGTGGTCTCACCAGCACCATGTACAGTTGTAGTAAAACTTTCCTACTTTTAGATTCAGACTCCCTTGAAATAAGGGTCAACATTCCATTAGCATGCATTCCTTAATGCTTGAAAGGCCAAGGCAAAGTTTCTTTTCAGAACATCGAATGAGCCAGAGAATGAAGTGGATCTGCAGATGACAGACAGCTCTGAGGTAGCGCATGAATTTGCAAGGTTGATAATGTCTTAATGAAATTTTGTAGCTCGGGTTGTGGGTGCAGTTGTTCGTTAGCTCAACAAGTCCAAGTAGCCCTCATCCACAACTGATCACCTCTGGAAAAACTGGATCAAACATGACCTCCCATTATCAAAATCATGCTGACTGCTCTTACTTAATTCCTGCCTCTCAGAATGCAGATTAATTCTGTCCCTCAGAAGTGATTCTAACAGTTTTGCCACCACTGAGATTAGACGGCGTGTGGTTGCCTGGTTTATGCCTTGCTCCCTTTTTCAAAAACAGTATCACATTGACAGGCCTCCAGCATATCTCGTGGTCAGAAAGGAATTGGACATTTTTGCAAGTGCCCCTGCTATGTCCTCATTTGCCTCATTGAACGATCTGGAATATCTGTCGTTCATCCAGGAAATTTAAATTCTACTTTTAAACCTGCCAGATCATTCAGAACATCCTCTCGCTCTATGCTACCCTTTTTAATTGCATCACAGTCCTTCTCCCTAACTATTATACCCATTTAATCCTTCTAACTGGTGCACATTGACCCAACATATTCATTGGTTAGAAACCTACCTATATCCTGTAGCTTATGCACAAATTACCGCTGTGGACCTGAATGTGCCATATTCTTTCCCTTATTACTCTTTTACCCTTAATGTACTTACCTACCAGTGTACTTCCATGTCCCTTTTAGGTTTCCTAATCTCCCGTTTAAATTCCCTCTTGCACATTCCATACCAGTTCTAAGTGGTTAAATTTGCAATTATCATATTGGAATATGTGGTAGAATCAGAGGATTGATTCAGAAATTTGAGGATTTGTAAAATAAATGTGTCGACCAATGATCTATGAAGTTCAACACAAAGGATAGAAAAGTAAATACAACACTTAATTATTTCACAGTGAGTTGAAACAAAAACGAAACCAGGAATCCAGTTCAGATTCTGACGCATTCTAGGTTAGCATTGCTGCCTCACAGTACTAGGGATCCAGGTTTGATTCCACCCTTGGGTGAGTGTCTGTGTGGAGTTTGCACATTCTCTGTGTTTTCATGAGTTTCCTCGGAGTACTCCAGTTTCCACCCACAGTCCAAAGATGCACGTTAGGCAGATTGGCCATGGTAAATTTCCCAGTGTTCAGGGATGTGCAGGTGGTTTAGCCATGGGAAATGCAGGTTACAGGGGATCAGGTAGGGAAGTGTGTCTGAGTGGGATGTTCTTCAGAAGATCAGTAATGGACTTGATGAGCTGAATAGCCTGCTTTCACACTGTTGGAATTCTAGGATTCTAGTCAATACACCACAGCAATCAAGATCTACAAAGTGTTAAACTAAATCTGAACTTTATGAATATAAACCAGAGGAAGTTATGATCAAAATGCACAAGGTCCACTCAGACTACACCTAGAGTACTGTCAATGAAAATGTGGATGCATAATGAATGCTAGTTTCTGCACAAGACAAATGCGGTCCCTGCCAAAATGATAATTACCTCAATGAGCCTGGATGAACATTTAACTTCCACTGTCTTTAGTTCAAGCAGTGAAACTTAGCCTACTGGGAGCCAAATTTAACTTAATATAGCACATTATTGTAGGATTGAGCAAAAATCGCCCATATTCTAAAATACTAGACCAAAACCCAGAACTTTTCAAAAATAAAACTTTTGAAAGTAAAGAAAAAGGCAGCTGGGCAATGCTCTGGGAAAAATGCACACACATAGGGATGGCTGCCTGGAACCATTATTTGACACGAAAATCTATTTCATACCTCTATTCTTAAAAAAAATTAAATCACACTTAACACTCTAGACTGAAACTTTTACCCTTCAGGCTACCCAAACACAGACATTATGGAGCCTGTATAGATACCAAGGTTTTCAACTTCAATCAATATTTATGCACAGAGATACTGGACATTCCAATTAATCAAAATACATTCACACCTACTCTTAACTATCAGGAAGCCAATTGCCTTAAAGGGGACACCAGTAACACAACGGCAAGTGCAGATTGGGCATGAAGATAACAAGCCCACTATTAGTACAACTGGAGGCCCCAATCTCACAACAGGAGATTCACCCCATGAGCTGTCCACACAGCTACCAACAGGAGAGGATCCGAAAGAACTACTACCCTGACCGCAATCCCCACAGCCTTCTCCAGAAGACGGATCATGACAACAATCCTGAAACCTACCCAACTTCTTTAAAAGGCAGCAATGGAACCAGACAAGCATTAGTATTCTACGGCTCGAAGACAAACTCTTGCACACAGAAACCCACTTTCTCACTATAGTCGCTGTTTACCTTGTCCTTATCATCATCTCATCAAAATACTAAGTCACCATGACTCTGTCCCCTCTACTCACTAGAGATCCTTTGTTTGTTATTGTCCAGTGGGGAAACATCACATATAGGCAAGCAATTAGACAATTCCAAACATGACATTTTATTTACATCCAGCAGAAGCAAACACAATGCAAACCAAATGCAAATCACAATCAATAGTGATTTGACAGTCCAGGATTGTCTTCTATTTGAACTGGGTGTCATTCAGGTCCTGTCTAGCTTACAGTGCCCGAGTTTAGCTATATCATGCACAAGGAGGGTACCCCTCTCCAAATTTCTTGCCCTCCTTTTTAAATCACTCAAGGTTTTTGAGAAGATTTGTAGCTTGGGTTGTTGATGCAGTTGTTGACTTGCTCACTGGAGTTGGTAAGTTTGCTCACAAACATTTTGTTACCATACTAGGTAACATCATCAGTGCGCTTCCGGTGAAGTGATGGTGTTCTGTCCCACTTGCTGTTTACGTGTTTCAGTTTGCCAGGGTGGGTAGTATCACTGCTGGATTTGTTTCTCAGTGGTTGGTATATAGGGCCCAGTTCTACAAGTTTGTTAATGGATCTCCGGTTTGAGTGCCAGGCCTCTAGGAATTCTCATGCATGTCTTTGCTTGGCTTGTCCTGGGACGGCCACGTTATCCCATTCAAATTGGTGTCCCTCTTTGTCCATCTGTATTCAAATGATTTATAGTTGGTCATGTCTCTTAGTAGCTAGTTGATGTTCATGAATCCTGATGGCTAGTTACATGCCCTATGTAATGTTTTTGCAGTCTTTGCATTGCATCTTGTAAATAATGTTGGATCTGTTAGTTGTGGTTGTCAGATCCTTTATTCTCATCTGTAGCTGTCAGTTTGTGGGCTACCATAAGTCCAAGGGGGAAGAGTAATTTGGTGGTCATTTCAGGTATATCTTTAATGTATGGTAGATAGCAAAGCCAAGAAAGAACACCTATACTGTGTCTTTAGAAACAAGAGTTACCGGAAAAGCGTAGTGTGCCAATACCCACACAACAGAAAGACACAACACGTCTAGAGACACTAGTCACCCTACCATACAAATCCAGAAGTGATGTCATCTGCCCCTGCAAACTGAGACACATAAATAGCAAGTGGGGCAGAACATCAATGCTTCATTGAAGGTGCACTGATAATGTTACCCAGCATGGTGGCAAAACATTTGTGAACAAACTTACCAGCTTGGTGAGCACGTCACCAACCACTTTAAACAACAATCTCCTTTCTCCCAGTTCCTCAGCATCTATCACATCGTTTCAATGCCTATACAATTTGTGTAGCTTACGGGATGCCAGATAATGCAGCACACACTGTCTGGACTCTACCAGAAGGTTCCCTCAAGCAATGAAACCACATTTTCAGCTGCCTATTGTCTGCTCAACCGCAGCTCTGATTAGAACATGGGTACCAGCTTAAAGGTGACACACCTACCAAGTGATTGATACATTACATCAAAAAGGAAGTGCTTGCTGTGCTCCGTGTTCTTTCTCATCCCATATCCACAGTCAATTATTAATGTTATTGTTGCATTCATTACAGTCATTTTAAAGTCATTGCCACTAACTTCTGCGTCATTAAGATACCAATTTACAAGCACCAACGGCACAGTGATAATTGTCTTTCAATAGCATTTGAACCCTAAGCATGTTCACTGTGTTAATTGCAAATGAATGAAGAAATAATTACAACTAAAGTTAAATAGCCAGAATTTTCAAATCCATGCTTCATATATTTGCCCATATATTGCCCAAATATCATGATGCTTAGCAGACGACAACCCATGCTTTTACTCAAGGTGAAACTCACTCCACTCACCCTGGACATTGTCCCATCCATTTTTCAGTTGCATTTCACATTTACAGAAAGACAAATGGTGGGTGGAATGTTGACAACAGGCGCCACCTGCACCAGATACCCTTCCACAGACTCCATATCGCCTTTGGATTTGCTCTACCATGGGAGCCCACTTTCACCCATTCCTCTTATGTGGAGATGGACCACATTGAAATTTGACTCCGATTGTTCTCTGTTCCCTTTCAACTCCAATGAGACCTACCCTGCCTTTTCTTTGCTCCTGTGGGATTTACAATGCTGATCACTGCCAATATCCCCCTTCCCATGGCTTACCAAGCACTCCAATGCCTGCCTCCCAAGTACCTGGATTACCTGACCCGATCATGTCCTTATTCACACCTCTACATCTGCCTCTTCTTTCCCAACCCCAGGCTCAACCTTCCCAGCCCAATGATGCCTGTGTTCCTCTTTGAAATTCCCTCAAAGATCCATGTATGGATTTCCCAAGACTGTGTTTGCCTCAGACCTCTGAATAATTTCAACAGACATCCACAAACATGACTGAACAGGCCCTGACTGCTGCCTTTGTAGCTCCCAGATGAACAGTATATCATTTCCCTGACTGATTGTACTGCTCCTTCAGGACTGACCATTGCCCACTCCTTAGACTGCAGTTGCAAATACCCTCAGACTGTAAGCAGCCCAAGTAGACAATATGGTTTTGTGCAGGGAAGGTCCAGTCTTACCAAACTTAATAGAATTATTTGAGGACGTGACAAAGTTGATCGATGAGGGAAAGGCTGTAGATGTCATATACATGGACTTCAGTAAGGCGTTTGGCAGGCTGATGGAGAAAGTGAAGTTGCATGGGGTCCAGGGTGTGCTAACTAGATGGATTTAAAAAAAAACTGGCTAGGCAACAGGAGACAAGAGAGTATTAGTAGAAGGGGTTTTCTCAAATTGGAGACCTGTGACCAGTAATGTTCCACGGAGATCTGTGCTAGGACCACTGTTGTTTGTGATATACACTAAATGATTTGGAGGAAGGTACAGATGGTCTGATTAGCAAGTTTGCAGATGACACTAAGATTGGTGGAGTAGCAGATAGTGAAGGGGACTGTCAGAGATTACAGCGGAATACTGACAGACTGGAGAGTAGGGCAGATAAATGGCAGATGGAGTTCAATCTGGGCAAATGTGAAGTGATGCATTTTGGAAGATCTATTTCAAGAGCAAACTATACAGTAAATGAAAAAGTCGTGGGGAAAATTGATGTTCAGAGAGATCTGGGTGTTCAGGTCCATTGTACCCTGAAGGTGGCAACGCAGGTCAATAGAGTGGTCATTGCTTTCCTTCACTGACGGGGTATTGAGTACAAGAGTTGGCAGGTCATGTTACAGTTGTATAAGACTTTGGTTCGGCCACATTTAGAGTACTGCATACAGTTCTGGTCGCCACATCACCAAAACAATGTGGATGCTTTGGAGAGGGTGCAGAGGAGGTTCACCAGGATGTTGCCTGGTATGGAGGGCACTAGCTACGAAGAAAGGTTGAGTAGATTAGGATTATTTTCATTAGAAAGATGGAGATTGAGGGGGGACCTGATTGAGGTCTATAAAATCATGAGGGGTGTAGACACGGTGGATAGCAAGAAGCTTTTCCCCCAGAGTGGGGAACTCATTTACTAGGGGTCATGAGTTCAAAGTGAGAGGAGGAAAGTTTATGGGAGATATGCGTGGAAAATTCTTTAGGCAGAGGGTGGTGGGTGCCTGAACACGTTGCCAGCGGAGGTGATAAATGCAGACATGATAGTGTCTTTTAAGATGTATCTGGACAGGTACATGGATGGGCAGGGAGCAAAGGGATACAGACCCTTAGAAAATAGATGACATGTTTAGACAGAGGGTCTCGATCAGCACAGGCTTGGAGGGCCGAAGGGCCTCTTCCTGTGCTGTAATTTTCTTTGTTCTTTGCTCTTTGAACACTGACTGTCATGTGGCCCTGGAGTAAATGAAGACCATGTCTTAACTGACAGTACCAGGATTCCAAGGACAGAAACTGTCCGTTGACTGAACGGAGGACTATTTCCCAAACATTACCTGACATTGCATTTATTCATCCAAATGGCACAATGCATTTGTCAAACAGGCAGCTGGCACGTGCTCTGGGTAATAGAAGGATACCTTGGTGTGCCGTACAGCAGAATATCACTTGTTTGCACCTCCCCCACCGAGACAAACTGCTACTCACAAGCATGACAAACAGCTTGTGTGTATGCATGACAGACTACATCGATATGGCAGTTCTGATAGCCTATAGGCACTGGCTAAAGCACCAGTGCAAATGGAAACTGTCTACATCAGACTCGGCGGTCACAAGCTAATAAGTGCATCACTGACACATCTCTGCAGTTGGTCAAGGAAGAATCATCAGAAGATCAAATACCTGATTCAGCGTGTCCAAACTCTGGGACTAGAATTGGACCAGCTTCTTGACTAACTGGATTCTATCCTCAGCCAAGCAAATGTTCGTTCTTTTTGACTTTCACACTTTGCCATTTTCATACATCACATGCAGTGCATTTACCACAAAAGATGTGGGCATATGCTATAGCTCGGACACTGATAGTTACTTTTTATGTGTTCCCCAGTGCCACAAGCTGCCTGCATTTCTTTCAGCATTTAAAAGCAGACTAAAACATTGACACTGATGCCTCAAACTTAGTTCTAAAGACCTTGGGTGCTACAATACAGGTTCAGTTTGGTAGATGCCAGACTTCATGTCTGTGCTAAATATCATGCATATCTAAAGGCGATGCCTTGCTGTCTCTCAGCTCAAAATGACCTGTCACAGGCATGCAATTCCTGGCTCTCCTTCTGCTCTAAAGCATATACTCAATACCCTAAAGTCATATGAATTTTCTTACAGCATTTGTTATCTTTGTACCCATAGGGATTTCTTTAGAATCTAGTGAGTTCTGAAACGTCAAAACTAATGCAATAATTATTCATTAATAATTACAAATTAGATCAACAGGTTCAGGGGTTTTGTCAGCTCTTAGTCTCATTGTTTCTTCAGTACTAGTTTTTATTCGAATAACTTCTTTCATGTTCCTTCTTCACGCTATAGCATTAATTTCCCACTATTTCTGTGCAGATATTTTCCCCTTTCAACTTTAAGACAAAGTCAAATTATTTGCCTGTTATTCTCTTATTTTCAATTATAGATTATCCTGTTTCTGCCTCCAAGCGTTTATTTCCTCCATTTATTTTCCTTCTTACATACCTATAGAAGCTTTCACAATCTTGGTCTCCACTGATTTGATATTCTAGCGCTTCTATTAATTATTTGATTATCATTTGCTGAATTCTGAAGTCCTTCCAATCCACATGCTACCAAAGAGTAGGAAGCCTTATACAATTTCTATTTTAAGCTAATAATATCTTTAACTTCTTATGATGTTTTATATTCATTAAGGGAACATGTTTATTGCAAATTGAGTTAATTATTTAAATGCTTGCCCTCACTTACTTTCTATCATATTTTTATCAATGTACCTTATAAGCTTCTCACAGTTCATACCAACACATTTTGTCTTTTCCTTCAGATTAAGACTCTAGTTTTGGACTAAACTAAAGTCATGTTCAAACGTGGTTTGATTCACACATGCTGTGGCTACTTCGAGGAGTCTATTCACTGCACAATATCAGATCGAAAATAATCTATTCCTTTGTTGGTTCTTTAATATATTGTTCCAGAAAATTTACCCTGGACAGGTACATGGATGGGCAGGGAACAAATGGACACAGACCCTTAGAAAATAGATGACAGGTTAGACAGAGGATCTCAATTGGCGCAGGCTTGGAGGGCCGAAGGGCCTGTTCCTGTGCTGTAATTTTCTTTGTTCTTTGTTAATACAACTCATAATCTTATCCACTTTTATTGAGTACCTCTCAACCTCCCCTGCTCCAAAGGAAACAACCCAAGCTTATCCAGCCTTTCTTCATAGCTGAAAAGCTCCATCCCAGGCAACATCCCTCTGCACCCCCTCCAGTACAATCACATGCTTCCAATAGTGTATTGACCAGAACTGCATACACTATGCCAAATGCGGCCTAATCAAAGTCCTGTACAGCTCCAATACAACTTCCCAGCTCTTATAATCTATGCCACGGCCTCCTCCTGTCAATCACCTGGCTAATCTTTTTGTCAACTTATTTACCTATCCCTCCATAGTCTCACTGATATAATTTATAAATGTCATGGACAATGAGGAATCCAGAATTCCTGTCATATACCACTTCATATCGGGCTCCAGTCATAGAAACAACGTTCTGTCTCTCGTCACTAAAATAACAGAATCTCTACAGTGTGAAAGCAGGTCATTTGGCCCATTGAGTCCACACCTGTGAGGACCTCAGATCCACCCCCACCCTATTGCATTCACCCTGCATTTTCCATGATGTAGAACTTCAAAAGACATCGACAACTTATTAGAATGGATAGATAGGTAGCAGATGAAATTCAAATGTGGAGGAGAGTAAGACAAAATATTTTTGTAGAAATAACATGGGGATATAGCAGAAAGTAAAATACACTATGCTAAAGGATATACACAACCTGCATTTCTAGTATTTAAAAGGGGCAGCATGGGTGCTCAGTGGTTAGCACTGTAGCCTCACAGCACCAGGGGCCCAGGTTCGATTCCAGCCTCGGGCGACTGTCTGTGTGGAGTTTGCACATTCTCCCCGTGTTTACGTCGGTTTCCTCCAGGTGCTCCGGTTTCCTCCCACAGTGCAAAGATGTGCAGGCTAGGTGGATTGGCCATGCTAAATTGCCATTGTGTTCAGGAGTGTGTGGGTTATAGGGGGATGGGTCTGGGTGGGATGCTTCAAGCAGCGGTGTGGACTTGTTGGGCCGAAGGGCCTGTTTCCACATGGTAGATAATCTAATCAAAAAAAGTGGCAAGAGAAAAATTATGGTTAATAAAGCATACAGGATCCTAAGCTTTATCAATTAGGGTTTAGAGTACAAGAGTGTGGTGGCTGTGTTGAACTGTATGAAATACTAGTTAGACCTATTCTCTACATGAAAAATGCAAACAGTGGTTGCAGAAGACATTTTTTATGAGAATGGTAACAGGGATGAGAAGCTTCAGTTGTCAAGACAGATTGAAGTAGTTAGGATTGCTTTTCTTGCAGAGTAGAAGGTTAAGTGAAGATTTGTTTGGAGTTTTCAAAATCATGAGGGAACTGGACAGAACAGACAGAACAGAAACTGTTCCTGATCGTAAAGGATCAAGAACCAGAGGACACAGCTTTAGAGTCATTTTCAAAAGAAACAAAGTGCAAGCCAAAAAAGCATTTTCATACAGAGAGTCATTTGAGACTTAAATGCATTTCCTGGAAGTGTGTGGAAGCAGATTCAATTGAAGTATTCAAGAGGGCATTAAATGAATATTTAAATAATAGAAATGTTGTGCAGGATTACAAAAAAAGGCAGAAGAATGGCATTAGCTTATCAGACAAGTTGCAAGAAGATTCCAAACAGTTTACAGAGGGAACCATAAATAGAAATTGCTGTTTTGGGAAGGGGTCTGAAGAAGGGTCATTTGACACAAAATGATAACTCTGAATTCTCTCCTCAGGTGCTGTCAGATCTTCCGAGCTTCTCCAGTAATTTTTTTTTGACTCAGATTTACCGCATCCACAGTTCTTTCGTTTGTTTAGGTTACAGAGATACTGATAGGTTAAGTAAATAGGCAAAATGTTGGCTAATGGAGTATGATTGGGAAAATGTAAAGTTCATTTAGTAAGGCAAGACAAGAGAACAGAACATCAACTAAACAAAGAAAAATTGCCGAAACCTGCAACACAAAGGGACTCGGGGGTACTTGTGCATGAAACAGAAAGCTAGCACACAGGTGTAGTTAGTAATCAGGAAATCTATTGGAATATTTGCTGTTATTTCAAGGGGGTTGGAGTAGAAGAGCAGGGAAGTCTTTTCACATCTACACAAGGTGCAGATGAGACCTCATCTACAGCACCGTGAGCAATTTTGGTCTCTTTATTCAAGGAAAGAGATCATTTCATTGGTTGCAATTTACAGAACCATCCCTGGTATCAGGGGACTGCCTTATGAGCAAAGGCTAAACAAGTTAGGACCGTACTCATTGGAGTTTCGAAGGTTTGAGAGGTGGTCTCATTGAAACATACCAGATTCTTAAGGGGCCTGAAAGGGTACATGCTTACAGAATGATTCCCCTTGTGGGAGAGTCTAGGATCAGAGGGCATAGTCTTAGAATGAAGGGGCAGGATTTAGGACTGAGATAAGGAAGAAATTCTTCTCTAGGGTTGAGAATCTTTGGCGTTTCTTACCACAGAGATCAGTTGGGAGAGTCCTAGAGTACACTTAAAACTAAGATAGCTAGATTAGTGATAAGGAGGGTAATCGAGGGTTATGGGAAAGGGCAGGAAAGTGGATGTGAACAATGTCAGATCAGCCATGATCCTATTGAACGGCAGAGCAGGCTCACGGGGGCAAATGGCCCATTCCTGTTCTTATTTACTAAG
This sequence comes from Stegostoma tigrinum, assembly GCF_030684315.1. Classification (NCBI taxonomy): domain Eukaryota; kingdom Metazoa; phylum Chordata; class Chondrichthyes; order Orectolobiformes; family Stegostomatidae; genus Stegostoma; species Stegostoma tigrinum. The sequence continues at coordinate 34,831,438 of NC_081362.1, read as the reverse complement.
GTATTAAGGTCTTATGGAAAGCTAATGCAGACCCAATGGACCATGTGGCTTCCATTTGCACCATAACAATTTTGTGATTCTGTGGTTTTAACATTGTCTGGGAAGGGTGATTTATAGTGTGTTATATGCAGGAAAATCATTAGCACATTTTTCAATAATGTGTTAATGATTAAACTATACAAAACAGAGGAAACCTTCTGCTTTATTGTACGAAGATTTAAAACAGATCATCAGGTGAAATATATATTGGTTCTGTTTACTGTATACAGCACACAATACTAAAAGAAATCCAAAAAATGAACACGTCCTTCTGTATGTCAAACCATTGTTTTCCATGTAATGAGATCTACTTTTTAAATACATCATTTGCAGATATTTATAAAACAAGGCATTTACAAACAATTCACAAAAACAAATCACCAAAGGAATCTAATTAAGTCCTGAATGAGGAAAGTATTCATTAACATCTTTGCCCTCTCAGATCAGTTTTGAAAGTTTTCACTTCACTTGTAAAAGATTAGAAATGAAATAGATCAGGCATTGGTCACCTCCTCTGGTTCTGTGGCATTTCAAATGACAGTTCAATGTCTCAGGCTCAATATAGAATGCAATTTCTGAATTTTTTACTGAAACTTTCCAGTGAGCAATCCACACTATAAAAAACTAGAAGCAACAAAGCAGGAGCAATATAGTTTTATCCAAGTTCACCAGGGCATGACCTGCCTTTCAAGGAACACCAGCTGTGCCACGAGTACTGTTGCAAACAAATTGTTCTTAATTCAACATAGGGATAGAAGGTACTTTGTTTAATTCATCTATGTGTGTTTTCTGCCCAAAGCAGGAAGGTCAGTTCAGTTCAGACTGAATGAGGGAAAATGATTGGAAGATTTAGAAGAAGAAATCTACAGTAGTCTTCAGAGAACCTTTTGGCAGGCAGCAGTCAGCATAAATATAGATAAGGCTGGATGAACACAGCAGGCCAAGCAGCATCAGAGGAGCAGGAATGCTGACATTTCAGATCTAGACCCTTCAGGAAACAAAAGGCAGCATAAACAGCCAACTTTATAAGAGCCACACTTAACATATAAGTATAGCCTGGAAGTCTGCTCAAAATCAGGATAAGGAATTGAAGAACCTACAGTTGTAAGATCTTTCGAAAAGGTCACATGACCACCTAGTCAATAATTAATGGAACTAATTGCTCATGTAATTGGTACGTGGAGGAATAGCAAGATTAAAAATAAAAATAAATTCCGGTGAACTGCGGCATACTTTTTGGATTTGTCTAAACAAAAGTGAACGAATTTGAAAATTTTGAACTCTTGGGTTTGGGTTTTGGCTGGGGAGTGGGTTGCAGGACAACATCTGGTGTAAAAATAACTTTATACCACAAGACGCTGCAAGCTGGGTTGTAAAGTTAGGGAAGTATGCTTCGTTAAATTTCTCTTCATTTACAGACAACTTGATGTTAAAATGAATTAAATTTGGTAGTGTTGTTCTGTTAAATAATTACTGGGTGCTTAGAATTTTAACAGTCCCTAACATGATCAATGGGTCAGGAGATGTTATGCTGTGGTAAACATTTTACAATTTTAACTTACGTTCCTTTTCACGGAATAGTTGTCTATTAATAATATTATAAGATTGTAATTCCTTCCATCTAACAATTTATGCTTTTAATCCCAAATGGGATTAAAAATACTTGCAAACACACTTGAGGGTCCAAGTCAGAAAGTCTATCTAATATGATCCAGTCCTTTGACATAAAAGGGGAGTCTGCAATCAAGCAGAGCTTTGTAATATGAATTTCTAACAGCTCAAAACTTCTTGACTCTTTTTGTGTCCATTGTAAAATAACCATTTGCGCATGCCTGGCTCCAAATGATTAACACACCATTTAGGGGTTCTTAGTGGGGGAGAGAAAAAGGAATAAAATAACTATTTAATAAAATGTGAGGCTGGATGAACACAGCAGGCCAAGCAGCATCTCAGGAGCACAAAAGCTGACGTTTCGGGCCTAGACCCTTCATCAGACCCTCTCTGATGAAGGGTCTAGGCCCGAAACGTCAGCTTTTGTGCTCCTGAGATGCTGCTTGGCCTGCTGTGTTCATCCAGCCTCATATTTTATTATCTTGGAATTCTCCAGCATCTGCAGTTCCCATTATCTCTGAAAATAACTATTTAGCTTGACAGTGGCAGCCGTGACACAACATTATCTTCATTTCTTTCTGTTTTTATCTGCCGACTACCAGAGCAATATTTGAGGTGCTTTAGCTACCCTTACTGATCCTAGGCAAGGAAAGAGGGTGGATGCAATTGATCAATGACTGCCATCTTGACTATGCATGTGCACGCATGTACATGGATATGGACGTACACATGAAAACAAGTTCTCTCATGGAAATATTTCTTCTAACAATTAGTCTGAAAATACAATTTTAGCTGTAATCAATGCCTTCAGAAACTTGGGCGACGACTGGCAAGAAAAAGAAAATCAATAATGGTTTGGGTGGTGGCAAAAACATTGAGATTAACCTTGTGTGTTTACATTAGAGTTGAGAAACATGTTCTTTACAGTGCACTCATCATCATGCACCTTATCCCTGATTGCAAAAGCAGCAAATCTTGCACACATTAGAGCATCCAAATGTTATAATAAATCTCATTGTATCACTGAGCAACATTTTAACATTTCTTATGCAAATTCTAATTACGCTATTTAAAATTCACTTCTAAAATGATGTAATTCAAAGTTCTGGATGTAAGTTTGCTCGCTGAGCTGGAAGGTTAGTTTTCAGACGTTTCATCATCATTCTAGGTAACATCATCAGTGAGCCTCCGGTGAAGCGCTGGTGTTATGTCCCGCTTTCTATTTATCTGTTTAGGTTTCCTTGGGGTGGTAATGACATTTCCTGCATTGGTGGTGTCATTTCCTGTTCTTTTTCACAGAGGATAGTAGATGGGCTCCAAATCAATGTGTTTGTTGATGGAGTTCCGGTTAGAATGCCATGCTTCTAGGAATTCTCGTGCGTGTCTCTGTTTGGTTTGTCCTAGGATGGATGTGTTGTCCCAATCAAAGTGGTGTCCTTCCTCATCTGTATGGGTCATGTCAGGCCCATAGTCTCGCTACTTGGAACACCAACGTATAGATTAGCCAAGGAACTACACCAAAGACTAAAACACCTAGTAGAAGACTCAAGCCACTCCACTCACTCCACCCAAGAATTCCTGAACAAAGACACCAAGATAGAAGAGGATGAAATAATGGTCTCCTTTGACGTAACAGCCCTGTTCACATCCATCAACATCAACATGGCCAAAGAGACACTGACTACACTATTAGAAGAGCCAAAGACACATACACCAGATACCATCAACCTCATCAGCAAGGACAACATCATTAAGCTCGTGGACCTATGCCTAACCACCCACTTCACTTTCAAATACAAAACCTACAGACAAACCAACGGAACACCCTTGGGATCTCCAATATCAGGGTTCTTAGCAGAGGCAGTAATGCAGAGACTCGAACAAACAGCTCTGCCAATCATCCAACCCAAACTTTTTGGGTCCACTACGTGGATGACACCTTTGTCATCACTAAACAAAACAAATTAGAGGAAACCTTCAAGGCCATCAATAATACCCTTACTGGCATAACATTCACAAAAGAGGAAAACAACAACAAACGGCCATTCCAAGATGTCACAGTAGAGTGAACAGTCAATGGGGAACTTCAAACCAGCGTCTACAGGAAAACAACACACACAGACCAAATACTGAACTACAGGAGCAACCATCCCAACACCCACAAACGAAGCTGCATTAGAATATTATTCCAACAAGCCACCACACACTGCAGCACAGGGGAACTATGAACAGCAGAAGAAAATCACCGATACAGCGTATTCAAAAAGAACTGGTACCCAACGAACACAGTCCGCCGATTTCTCAGCAACAATCCTAAACAGACAAAACGTGCCCAGAAACCATAACCACTCTCCCCTACATCAAAGACATTTCGGAAATGACTGCCAGACTACTCAGACCTCTTGGCATCAGGATAGACCACAAACCCACCAACACACTAAAACAACAGCTAATGAACTTAAAAGACCCTATACCGACAACAAACAAAACAAACGTCATCTACAAAATACATTACAAGAACCGTGACAAACACTACATTGGACAAACAGGCAGAAAGCTAGCCACCGGGATACATGAACATCAACTAGCCACAAAACGACATGACCCACTATCACTAGTATCCTTACATACAGATGAGGAAGGACACCACTTTGATTGGGACAACACATCCATCCTAGGACAAGCCAAGCAGAGACACACACGAGAATTCCTAGAAGCATGGCATTCCAACCGGAACTCCAACAAACACATTGATCTGGAGCCCATCTACCATCCTCTGTGAAAAAGAACAGGAAATGACATCACCAACCCAAGGAAACCTAAACAGATAAATAGAAAGCGGGACATAACACCAGCGCTTCACTGGAGGCTCACTGATGATGTTACCTAGAATGGTGACGAAGCGTCTGAAAACTAACCTTCCAGCTCAGCGAGCAAACTCACATCCAGAACCTCAACCTGAGCTACAAACCTTCTCAAAACTCACTAGTAATTCAAAGTGTATTTTAATATTTAAACTGGTGGAAGTAAGAATTTAGAAGAAGAAAATAAGTGGCATGGGATCCTGGAACTTTTTCACTGACGATCCGACTGAAGTGCTAGGTTGGGAATTCAGTTGCAACTTGTAAATAAAATGCAGAATAAAAGCATCATGGCTGAGGCAGACAGCACGAAATATGCTAAAGAAATGATCACACAAAATAAATAATTCCAAACAGCATTTAGAACATAGAACAGCACAGCACAGGCCCTTCGGCCTACAAAGTTGTGCCGACCTATTAACTACCCCGCATGCCCTACATTTTACTCTCATCCATGTGCCTATCCAAGAGTCTCTTTTTTGAAAAAAATATTTTATTTAATATTTAATTGACATTTTGCTAGTTACTACTTTTTTAAATAGATATCAAAAAAGATTAGTATTTTCAAGTGCTGAGGTACTGTTACCTAAATATCAACACTGCCATGTAATGTTCAGTTCATCTGTTTTTATTCATTGACAGGATGAGGGTGTTGCTGGCTAGGCAGTATTTATTGTCCAACACTAAATGCCCACAGGGCAGTTAGGAGTCAGCCACATTGCTATGGCTTTGGAGTCACATGTAAGCCAGACCAAGTAAGAATTTTCCTGCCCTAAAGGACATTACTGAACCAGATGGGTTTTTCCAACAATTGGCAATGGATTCATAGTCATCATTAGACTCTTAATTCCAAATATTTATTGAATTCAAATTCCACCATCTGCTACGGCGGGATTAGAACGCAGGCGCTCAGAACATTAGCTGGATTTCTGGATTAATGGTCCAGCGATATTACCATTCGGCCATTCCCTCCTGTACATGTAAATATACAATATTTATTTTGAGATAGATGCTAAATATAGAAAATTATATCTGCACTAAATGTGCTATTTTCATATTTCATACATCTAATTTTTGGGGAGTTTCCAACAAAATATGTCAAATACTTGAAAATTTAAAAATGGAGGCATATATAGGTCACAGGGCTCTCCTGATACAAAAGGTACTCGTGAAAAAGCTTCACATGCAATAAAGGGGGTAGTGGACCCTCAAGCGAGAGCAGGATAATACATTGTGATAACTACAGCCGATGAATTATAATAATTTTATAATGTTTCTGCACTTCCCTGAATATTGTCATAAAGATATCCAGTGGCTGAAAAATCCCAATCATTTCTGTTGAGGCCAACAAATAAGCTGTCCAACTTGTGTGCTTACATTCTCGGCTCATGTTCTGATCCCTTCAATTTCTACCCTTTCCTCAGTCACATCAAAACATCTTAAGCTGACAATGCTTCCAAGATCATATCTAGTCTGTTGCTAGTTTAACTTGTTACGGTAGGGAGCCAGACAGTCAAACAAAGTCAGCCTTTCTATCTCTATTTCCTCACAGTAAACATACCAAGTAGTCACTCCAATGGTTCCTGACCAGGGTTTTGAATAACTTTATCACAGACTTTGTGAATATTTAATTTCCACACATCAGAAACAGAAAGAATTAACTATATACACAATAACTTCAGAAGCAAATGGATTTATTAACAATAGCCAGGATGATTTTGTGTGGGGAAGGTCATAACTCAATAACTTGATCGAGTTTTTTGAGGACATGATGAAAATGATTGTTAAAAAAAAACGCGGTTGATGTTGTCCACAAGGACTTCAGTAAAGCCTTTGACAAGGTCCCTCATGGCAGACTGGTAAAAAAGGTGAACTCATATGGTATCACGGTACATGAACTGGCAAGATGGATACAGAGCTGGTTTAGTCATGGGAGACAGAGTGTAGCGGTGAAAGGATGCCTTCTGGAATGAAAGTCTGTCACTAGTGATGTTCCACAGGGTTCAGCGCTGGGATCTCTGCTGTAGATGATCTACATAAATGATTTGGAGGAAAATGTAGCTGGTCTAATGAAAAAGTTGGCAGATGATATGAAGATTGGGGGAGTTGAAGATAGAGAGGAGGTTTAACGTTTTAGCAAAGAATTCTAGCTTGGGTTGTGAGTGAGGCTGTTGACTTGCTTGCCCAGCTGGCTTGTTTTCATCACCATGCTAGGTAACATCATCAGTGAGGTCTCCAATGAAGCGACGTTGTTCTACTTGGCTTGGAATTGATACTGTCCAGTCTGTTATGGTGTCCCAGTTTTGTTCTGCATGGGTTTGTATACGAGGTCAAATTTTATAGCATCAGCAGTTCTTACTATCTCCAATTCTATACGTTTGTTGATTACATTATGGGTTGAGAACCATAGCTCTAGGAATAGTGCCTGTCTGTGTTTAGCTTGGGCTATTATGATTAAATTTGTCGCAGTTAAACTGATGGCCTTCATTGTCCGAGTGTACTGGGATTAAGGAAAGTCTGTTGTGTCATTTTGCTGATAGTTGGTGTCTGTGTATCTGATGGCTAGTTTCCTTCCTGTCTATCCAATGTAATGCTTGTGGCAGTTATTGCATGGCACGGTGGCATTGGAAGTGGGGGGAGGGTGTAGTGTTGGTGGTGGAGGAATGGACTATGGTGTCCCGGAGGGAATGGCTGATGCGAAGTGCAGGTGGTGGTGTTCTGCTGGAGTTGTCTGAAATGGCAGACAACGATCCTTTGAATGTAGAGGCTGCTGGGATGAAAAGTGAGGACAAGGGCAATCTCATCATGCTGTTGCGAGTGATAGACGGGAGCAAGGGCGGAAGCTCTGGTGATAGGTCGGATACGGTTGAGGACCCTGTCAACCATAGTGGGTGGGAAACCATAGTTTTGGAAGAAGGAAGCCATATCAGTTATGCTGTTTTGGAAAGTTGCATTGTCTGAACAGATATGGCTTAGGCGAAGGAACTGGGAGAATGGGGTGGAATCCTTGCAGGATGTGGGATGGGAAGATCTCTAGTAAAGGTAGCTATGGGAATCCGTGGCTTTGTAGCGGATGGCAGTGGACCGTTTATTCCCTGAAATGGAGACAGAGTGGTCAAGTGGTGGTGTATGGTGATTGTTCAGGCCTCTGGTCAAGGAAGAAGCTGAGAACTCTTCACAGTAGCCCTGGTAGGGAGTGGAGGTATACAGGGTTTGCAAATCCATAGTGAAGAGGCAGCACTTGGGGCTAGGATCTGCAAACTGACAATATGGCCGAGGGCATTAGAGGAATCATGATGTAGATAGACAGGGTCTGAACAAGGTGGGCGGGGGGGGGGGAAGAGAATGGAGTGAAGGGAAAAGCAAACAAGCTGGGCGGGGAGGAACAAGCTGATACAATGGGCCAAAAGCTGACATTTTTGGCCTAGGCCCTTCATCAAAAAAAAGGGGAGGGGGAGAGGATTCTGAAATAAATAGGGAGAGATGGACCGAAGATGGGTAGAGGAAAAGATAGGTGGAGAGGAGAGTATGGGTGGGGAGGTAGGGAGGGGATAGGTCAGTCCAGGGAGGACGGACAGGACAAGGGGGCGGGATGAGGTTAGTAGGTAGGAAATAGAGGTGTGGCTTAAGGTGGGAGGAGGGGATAAGTGAGAGGAAGAACAGGTTAGGGAGGTGGGGATGAGCTGTGCTGGTTTTGGGATGCAGTGGGGAAGGGGAGATTTTGAAGCTGGTGAAATCCACATTGATACCATTGGGCTGCAGGGTTCCCAAGCGGAATATGAGTAGCTGTTCCTGCAACCTTCGGGTGGCATCGTTGTGGCACTGCAGGAGGCCCAGAATAGACATGTTGCATAAGAAATGAGGGTTTGGGGGGGGGGGGGGGGGGGGCGGGCGCGGTGGGGGGAGTTGAAATAGTTCCCGACTGGGAGGTGCAGTTGTTTATTGCGAAACAAGTGTAGGTGTTCTGCGAAGCAGTCCCCAAGCCTCTGCTTGGTTTCCCCGATGTAAAAGGAAGCCACAACGGGTACAGCGGATGCAGTATACTACACTGGCAGATGTGCAGGTGAACATCTGCTTGATTCTAAGCCCCACCTCGTTCTCCATTACATTGATGACTGTATCAACACAGCCTCATGCTCCCAAGAGGAGCTCGAACAGTTCATCCACTTCACCAACACCTTCCACCCCAACTTTAAGTTCACCTGGACCATCTCCAACACATGCCTCACCTTCCTGGACCTCTCTGTCTCCATCTCAGGCAACCACCTACAAAGCGATGTCCATTCCAAGCCCACTGGCACCCACAGTTACCTAAAATACACCTCCTCCCACCCACCTACCTGCAAAAATTCCATCCCCTATTCCCAATTCCTTCGCCTCCACCACATCTGCTCCCACGAGGAGGCATTCCACTCCCATACATCCTGGATGTCCTCATTTTTCACAGACCGCACCTCTCCTACCCCCACCGGTGGTCGAGGACACCCTCGACCATGTCTCCTGCATTTCCCACAACTCATCACTAAAACACCCCACCCGCACCATAACAGCCAAAAGAGAATCCCCCAGTCCTCACATACCACCCCACCAACCTCCATATACAACGCATCATCCTCTGACACTTCCACCATCTACAATCGACAGCACCACTAAAGGCCCATCCCCACCCTTGTCTGCCTTCCGGAGAGGCCACTCTCTCCGCGACTACCTTGTCCGCTCCACACTCCCCTCCAACTCCACCACACCCGGCAGTTTCCCCTGCAATCACAGTAAGTACTACACTTGCCCCCACACCTCCTCCCTCATTCCCATCCCAGGCCCCAAGATGACTTTCCACATCAAGCAGATGTTCACCTGCACATCCGCCAACGTGGTATACTGCATCCGTTGTGGCTTCCTCTACGTTGGGAAAACCAAGCCGAGGCTTGCGACTGCTTTGCAGAACACCTATGCTTGGTTCGCAATAAACTGCACCTCCCAGTCACGAACCATTCAAACTCCCCCTCCCATTCAAGAGATGACATGTCCAACCTGGGCCTCCTGCAATGCCATAATGATGCCACCCGAAGGTTGCAGGAACAGCAACTCATATTCTGCTTGGGAACCCTGCAGCCCAACGGTATCAATGTGGATTTCAACAGCTTCAAAATCTCCCCTCCCCCCACTGCATCCCAAAACCAGCTCGTCCCCACCTCTCTAGCCTGTTCTTCCTTTCACCATCCCCTCCTCCCACCTTAAGCCACACCGCCACTTCCTACCTAACCTCATCCAGCCCCCGAACCTGTCCATCCTCCCCGGACTGACCTATCCCCTCCCTAGCTCCCCACCTATCTTCTCCTCTACCCATCTTCAGTCCACCTCTCCTTCTCTCCCTATTTATTTCAGAGTCCTCTCCCCATCCCCCTTCTCTGATGAAGGGTCTTGGCCCGAAACGTCAGCTTTTGTGCTCCTAAGACGCTGCTTGGCCTGCTGTGTTCATCCAGCTCCACAATTTTTTATCTTCGATTCTCCAGCATCTGCAGTTCCCATTATCTCTGATACAATGGGCCTACTGAGACAGCCTGTTTGTGGATTTTGGGAAGGGAGTAGAAGCGGGCTGTCTGTGGTTTGGAGACTATAAGGCTGGAGAAACCCCAGAGGTAAGAAGATTGGTAGCAGTCCCAGCAATAATGGCTTGATAGTCTGAAACAGGAGCATGGTCTGGGGGAGGCAGGAAGAAGTGTCTAAGAGTTGGCATTGAGCCACAACAAGGCATCAATCAGTGCACTAGGCTACATCATCACCATCCTTGTCGGCGAGTTTGATGACACAGTTAGGGTTAGACCTGAGAGAACTTCAAAAATTATACAAGATAATAAAGTGTGAAGCTGGATGAACACAGCAGGCCAAGCAGCATGTCAGGAGCACAAAAGCTGACGTTTCCGGCCTACACCCTTCATCAGAGAGGGGGGTGGGGTGAGGGTTCTGGAATAAATAGGGAGAGTGTGGGAGGCGGACCGAAGATGGAGAGAAAAGAAGATAGGTTGAGAGGAGGCATATATATTGGCCAGAAAAGGCAGCAAACCTGACAAATGGTAAAAATTTAAAATTCAGCAGAGGAAGACAAAGGGTTTAATTCAGAATGGGAAAATAGAATATGAAAGTAAGTTTGCGAAAAACAAACACTGACCACAAAAGCTTCTATCGATATGTGAAGAGAAAATGACTGGTCAAGACAAATGTAGGTCTCTTGCTTTTAGACTCAGGTGAATTCATAACGGACAACAAAGAGATGGCAGACCAGTTGAACAAATACTTTGGATCTGTATTCACTAAGGGAGGACACAAATAATCTTCAAGGAAGGCTAGGGGACAGAGGGTTAAGCACAAAGGGGAAACGGGGGGAAAGCTTTAATCAGAAAATGGTATTGTGGTAATGAGAACAGGAGACCAAAACTGCACACAGTATTCCAGGTGTGGTCTCACCAAGGCTCTGTGCAACTGCAACAACACATCCTTGCTCCTGTACTCAAAAAACTCTCGCAATGAAGAAGTCTCCTAGTCCAAGGAAGGACATTTTGCTGTGGAGAGAATCCAGCAAAGGTTTACCAGGCTGATTCCCGGGATGGCAGGTCTGACATGAGGAAAGACTGGATTGACTGGGCTTTTATTCACTGGAATTTAAAAGAATGATGGGGAATCTCACTTAAAAACATTTAGAAACATTTAAAATCCTGACGAGACTAGACAGATTAAGTGCGAGAAGAATGTTCCCAGTGTTCGGAAGTCCAGACAATAGGTCACAGTCCAAGAATAAGGGATAAACCATTCAGGACTGGGATGAGGAATAATGTCTTCACTCAGAGTTATGAACCTGTTGAATTCTCTCCCACAGGTAGCTGTTGGGACCAGTGCATTAGATATAATCCAAACTGAGTTAGACATGGCCCTTGTGGTTAAAGCGATCAACAGGAATGGGATACTGAGATTGCATGATCAGACATTATCATCTTGAAAAGGTGTTGCATGCCTTAAGGACTGAATGGTCTATTCCTGCACCGATTTTCTATATTTCCATGTTTTAATGAGAGAGCAAAGTGCAGCAATTTGAGAAGGGGGCAGGTTAGTGTGTGTGACAGGAGCAGAGAAATTGAGATGGCCAATGACACACTAACAGTTTTCAACATTACTATCTCTACCTTTCCGAATTTTGCATACCACAATCACGTCACTCCTCAGCCTTCTCTGTTCCAAGGAAAGCAACACCAACCTCCTCAATCTCTCCTTGTGGCTACAAATTCTCCAACTCTGGCAATGTTCTAGTAAGTCTTCTCTGCGGTCTCTCGAATGCAATTGTCCTTACTGCAATATGGTGACCAGAACCGCACACAATATACCAACTGTGACGTCACTAGTGTCTTAGTGAGTTTCATCAGTATATCTCGACTTTTGTATTCTATCCATCTGGAAACAAAGTAGAGCATTCCATATGCCTTCTTTACAACCTTATTTACCCATATTGCTATCTTTAGGCACCTGTGCACTTGCACACCAAGATTTCTCACGTCACCTACTCCTCTTAGTATTTTCCCATTTATTGTGCATTTTCTTTAACTGTTTGACCCCACTAAATGCATTACCTTGCACTTGTCAGAACTGAACTCCAACTGCCACTTTTCTACCCACTCCACCAATCTACCTGTATCATTTTGGAGCTGATAGGTATCCTCTACATTATCCACAACATGTCCAATTATTGTGTCATCTGCAAATTTCCCAACTGTTCCCTCAGATTCAAATCAAATCATTAATGTACAAAATAAATAATAGGGGACCCAACACCAAGACCTGTGGAACACCACTTGAAACAGCTTTCCATGCACAAGGGCAGCTATTAACCATTAGCCTTTGCTTCCTGTTACTAAGCCAACTTTGGATCCAATTTGACGTGTTGCCCGATATCTTACAAAGGCTTGTACCTTCTTTGACCAGTTTGCCATGTAGGACCTTGTCAGTTGCCTTACTAAAATCTGCATAGACAACATACATTGTACTATCCTCATCAATCCTCCTTGTCACTTCCTCAACAATTTCAAAGAAATTTTATATGACTGTATGACCTTCGCTTATCAAATCCATGCTGGGTATCCCTGATGAGTATATGCCTTTATAATCGATAGAATCAATTTGAGTAATTAGATAAACTAACAATTTGACTATCACCAAAATAAGATTAACTGGCCTATAATTGTTTGGCATGGTCTTTATACTTTTTAAACAAAGGAATCTCATTTGGATTCCTTCAGTGCTTTAGCACCTGCGTCCAGTGAAGGCTGGAAAATAATCCCCAGAGCATCTGTTATTTCTACCCTGACCACCTTCAACGTTCTAAGGAAAAATCCATCTGGTCGTGATTACTTATCTAGTTTCAAGGATTCCAACTTCTTTTACACTTCCTCTCTCATTATGATTATTAGTCCAATATTTCATACTGTTCTTTGCGGATTACTAAATCCATATCATCCCTGTCCTTTGTGAATATGGAGACAAGAGAATTATTTGAAATTCATCCCATATCATTTGGATCCTCACCCAAGTTGCCTTCTTCATCTCTGACAGATCCCACCACCATATACTGGTTAAACAACTTTGGGTTTTCCTTTATCTGTTGGCTAGTTCTTTTTTAACCAGCTCTTTGATTTCCTTATTTATACTTTCGTTGCTTCATCTCTGTACTTTCTGTATTCCTCTAGGTTATCTGCAATGTTGAGTTTTTGACGACAATCAAATTTTCTTCTTCTGTTTAATCTCCTCTCCCCCCCCCGCACTCGCGCGCGCCCACGTTCCGCCCCCCCACCCCCCGGGACTGGGTGTGATGCTCTGAGGGTTGGTGTGGACTTGTTGGGCTGAAGGGCCTGTTTCCACACTGTATGGATTCCATGATTCCATGAACCATTGTCCCAAAATCCACAAGTCATTCTCAGCCCACAATGCAAAGCTAATAAAAGAATAAAAACAAAAATAATGAAAAATCAGCCAGGGTTCTAACAAACCTAATAATTTTGATGTGGAAAAAATATCTGTGGAGATAAAAGGGAAAGAGTTCCACTTCATTTATGTCAGAATATGAATAAACTTGAATGGTGAGATCAGAATTGAACACATGAAAGCAAATTGTGTTGAACTAATCCAAAAGTAATAATCAATGGTTTGTAAGTATTTGCATGTTAAAGGCTTGTAGAAACATATGCTTCTTAAAAACAAAACAATACATATGATATGAAGACAAAAGACATGAAACGAGGAAACAAAGATTTATAAAAACCCCTTTCAAATATTACAAAAATCACAGTGAATCACAGGTAGTGTCAGGTCAATTGTTCGAAATGTTTTACTTTGGTATATCAGAATGTTTATTAGTTTCTTCTTGTTATTAAATGCATTTCTTTCCAATTTTTATATTTCTGTTGTTATTGATGGGAGTTTAACAGTCTGCATCAATTTAATCAGTAACGTGTAATTATAAACTACTTGGGCTTCCTAACTAAAATTACATTTATTACATTTATTATAGACTACCACTTCCACAGGCACTGTGTAGGACTTAATCCTGAATCATTGACCTCCCATTGATACTTGTTCTACTCTTCAGTCATGTGAAGTAGCAAATATCAACCCAATAGTTGAATGCAACTGAGGTAACTGCTGTCCCATTTCTTGAGTCACATTTCATAGGACTCCTTTTTATACTGTGAATCCTTTGATTCCATAATTGATACATTGGAGATGATCACTGTCCAAATGTAATAAGATGCATTAGGATGGGTAAAATTCTAAGCGTAAAAAAAAACATATACCGCTGTATATTCAAGGCTGCTAAGTGGGAGAAAGACATAGATACTGTGCACGATACATTAACATCCATTAATAATTATATCAGGCTCCTATAAAAATAAATAAGATGATAGGATAAGTTGCCACATAATATTGCACAATCTGCATTTAATAAAGTGTTCTAATTAATAATTGGAAAGCAAACAAAAAGACAGAAATTATACTTTAGGCATGACAGGTAAAGGGAAACCTAAGTACATAAAGTAGTTAAACCAAGAAAAATCCAAAAAAAAAGTGAGATGCACTCTGCGCTATTTCTTTTGCAGAGGGGTATTGTCACTGTGTCTCCTTTGACAGGCAGTTAGTATTTTTCTGAAGAAGGTTCTAGGCCCGAATCGTCAGCCTTCCTGCTCCTCTGATGCTGCTTGGCCTGCTATGTTTATCCAGCTCTACTCCTTGTTATCTCAGTTAGTAAACAACTTGGAGTTATCTCGGGGGGTTCATTTTAAAAAGAGATAAAGTAAGTAGACTGGTATTGTTGCTAAACTATTAATCCAGAAACCCCGGTGGAGTTACAATTTAATAATAATTTGGGACTAAGTATCTAATGATGACCACAAAACCATTGTTGATTGCCAAGAGGAAAAACTATTTGGTCCACTTATGCCCTTTAGGCAGGAAACTGCCATCCTTACCTGGCCTGGCCTACACGAGGTTGACATTTTAATGCACTCTGGCAATTTAGGGATGGGCAATAAATGCTGGCCTAGGCAGTGACACTCTCATCCCATGAATAA
The DNA here is from genome assembly GCF_030684315.1 of Stegostoma tigrinum. Taxonomy (NCBI): domain Eukaryota; kingdom Metazoa; phylum Chordata; class Chondrichthyes; order Orectolobiformes; family Stegostomatidae; genus Stegostoma; species Stegostoma tigrinum. Next base: position 34,816,317 of record NC_081362.1, on the reverse strand, counting down.
ATAATAAAACATGATGATAGAAGCTGTCCTTTTGCTTTAGTATTTCTTTCTGGACTGGTTACATTTGTGGCAAAAGTAAATGCTCTTCGTGCAAATGCATGTATTTACAATCACAACCTGGAAATTGATGCACAGAGATTGTTGCAAGATGGTCAGGACAAGATTGTAAGTTCTGCAGAAATATTAGACAAAATGTAATGGGGAGGGGTCTAGCTTTGGTAATCATGGATCAAATCACTTCTTGACCGTTTTTGGGCAGTAAGGCAGGGCAGGTACTGAAGTAGGAGAACATGTTGGGTCTAAACATGGTAATTCTATTAGTTTTAAAATTGTTATAGAAAAGGGTAGGCCTTCCATAAAAGTTAAAAAACTTTTTACTGGAGTCAGGCACATTTTAATGGTAAGAGACAAGAACTTTCAAAAGTTGATCAGAGTACTCAGTTTGCAAGCACACGGATATCTGACAAGTGGGAAGCTTTCAAGAGTATGATGATGAGAGTTCAGAGGCATTATATTCCTGACAGTGAAGGGTAAAGCTGGGAAGATTAAGGACCAATGGATGAATCTTATTTTCATAATTCTTATGAAACGAGAATCTTATTTTGGATAAAGACAACTTGATTCAAATGAACCTTTAAAGAAAACCGTGTAGAGGCATTCTTGAGAAAGAAATTTGGAAAGCACGGAGGGGTAATGAGATCGTATTGGCAGATAAGGTTGAGGATAATTAGCTTAATAGCAGAAGACAGAGTGGTGGTGAATGCTTGTTTTTTGGACCGGACGCCTGACAGCAATGGTGTTCTACAGGGACCGTCTTTGGGTCCTCTTTTGTTTGTCAATCACATAAGTTATTTAGTTGAGAATGTAAAGGCATGGTTATTAAGTGTGTGGACAACACCAAAATTATTGGCGTGGTAGACAGTGAAGAAGGTTCAAGATTATAAAGGGATCTTGATCAAATGAGTCAATGGGCTGAAAAATGGCAGTTGTATTCAATGTGGATGAATGCAAGGTATGCATTTTGTTACAACAAACAAGGGTAGGGCTTATACAATTAATGGCAGGGCTTTGGGTAGTGTTGTAGAAGACAGACCTTGGGGTTCAGGTACAGAATTCTTTGAAATTTGCATCACATATAGACAGGATGATTAAAAAGGCATTTAGCACACTTGCCTTCATTGTTCAGTTCTTTCAGTAGATTATTTGCAAAGTCATGTTGACGTTGGTGAACAATGGTGAGACTTTTTCTGGAGTCTTCCTTCCAGGTCTGGCTGCCCATTTATAGAAAGGGTTTGATTTAAGCTGGATACGGTTCAGAAGAAATTTACCAGGTAGCTGCCGAGTATGGAAGATTTGAATTGTAAGGAAAGGCTTTAGTACTGGAGTGTAGGAGGTTGACAGATGACCTCAGAGGTTTATAAAATCATGAGTGGTACTGGTAGGGTTAGCAGTAGGTGTCTTTTGCCTAGTGTGGGGATTCCAAGAATAGGGGCATTTTTTTTTAAGGTTAGACAAGGGAGATTTAAAAGGGACATTTTTTTTTAAACATAGAGGGTGGTTCACATGTAAGGAAGTGGAAGATATGGGCACAATTACAACATTTAAAAGATGCTAAGATAAGTACATTAATAGCAAAGGTTTGGAGGGATATGGGCCAGGAGCAGACAGGTGGGGCTACTTTAGTTTGGGATTATTTTCAGCACGGACTAGTTGGACCAAAGGATGTGTTTCCATGCTGTATAATTCTATGCTTCTATGACACTTATCTGAAGGAGGCCTTTGCAATAGATGCAAGCACAACACAACTTCTGACAGCTGCAAAAACATCAAATGATAAAGGAAGTTGGATATTGATGACACTTACTCTGAACCCTCACTCCTTTTTTCCTTGAATGCTTCCCATTGATCTGAGACTCCGACCTTCAAATTGCTGTTTCCAACTCCAGGTAAAGAGGATTGAAAACAGATACTTACAGGTAAATCATCAGCAAATTCAATGGGAGGCATTCAGGAAAGAGACTAAATGTTCAAAACAAGTTGATTCCTTAAAAAAAAAAGGACAGAATTATCAAACTCAGGACACTGGAATGTCAGATTAGGAGTACACAAGAGGTCAGAATTAGACTAACAGAAATACTTTGGGGTTATCGGACTTAAAAAAGAAGATAGCCAAGGATGAAACCACACAGAGGTAAGAACACAAAGAGAATTTTAAAATTAAGTTTGCTAAAACAAGAGACTATTAGGTCAGTGAGCACTGGGATAACAAGTGGGCAAGTGGAACTTGGTGCAACTTCAGTTATGACAACAGTGATTTTAAGAAGCTGAAGTTTGTTGGGTGTGGTTTTTGGGACATTAGCAGAGAAAATACTTTAATAGTTCAGTATGGATGCAAATTTTAGTAGACTTGGAAACGTGATGCTAAGGAGTTGCAATTGGTTTTGGCTTTGGTGATGGGAAGATTGTATCAGAAATTCACCTGGGGGTCAAATGGGATTCAAGTTTTGTTCACAGTTTGAGTCAGTCTCAGACAGTGGCCAGGGATCTAATCTGCAGCTTTTTTCAAAGGCAACAGAGGCGACTGGCATTGTTTTTTGTTAAAGATGTCATGAAATTGACGGCTGCGCAGCTGAAGAGGAAATCTAGATTAAATTATTTGTAAGTATCAGGACTGAGCCAGTTAATTGCCCTTCATCAGGTCATTTTTGCAATGCTGAACGTATCCAGCTCACAGTTATACTGGAAGGCAAGGACTTTGTGCTGGACCTCTAACCTTCTCATAAAAGGGATGGTATTAATCACAGTATACCAGTGTCCCCTAAATAGGGTTTGGCTCATAAGGACCAGAGATGAATTTTCCAGATTTATTGAGTCATACAGCAGAGAAATTGACCCTTCAGCCCAATCTCTTGATGCTAACCAAGCTTCCTATCTGCCTGCATTTGGCCCATAACCTTCCAAACCTTTTCTACTCACATATCTGTCAAAATGTCTTTTAAATGTCATAACCATACCTGCGAGCACCACTTTGTGGAAGTTCATTATACATACAAATCACTGTGTGAAAAACATGCACTTCAGGTTCTTTTTAAATCTTTCTCCTCATCTTAAAATTATGCTTCCTAGTTTTGATTTTGTAAACCTCTATAAAAAGGTGACCACCAACATCCTACGCTCCTATGAAAAAGCTCCAGCTTATTCTTTCCCTAACCGATTTGAACTCTTTTTTTGTTTCTACAAGAATGTGGCTTTAGATTGTTCATGACAACCATGTGAACCAGTAGGTCCAGTCTCACTTTTTGCAAGTTTATGTAATGTTAAACAATTCAATAAAACGCAATGCTATGGCATAGGGATTTTTGCAATACATTCACTAACATTATGGCGAGTTACTCTGTTCACCATGTCTTAAGTGCTGTGAGGCCCTTGAATGTTATGACACTTCCATAATGATCCACACCCTTTAACAATTAAGATTTCCTGCCTCCACAAGCCTACCAGGCAATGCATTTCAGAATTTCCTCAAAACCTCTCTCAACCTCCTGTCTTTCACATTCAAATTTCGCCCCCTTGATATTGACACTTTGACTAAGATGAATAACTGCTTCCCAGCTACCCTGTCCACTCTTCTCAATCTTACAAACCTCAGTAAGATCAGCCCATCAGCTCTAAAGAAAACAAGCAGAGCCTATCCAGTGTCTCTTCATCATTAAAATGCTCCATCTCAGGCAACATCTTCGTAAGACCTCTTTGCACCCCCTCCAGTTCAATCATACCCATCCTGTAGTAAAGGGACCAGAACTGTGGCCTAACCCAAGTCCTGCATAGCTCCAACATAATGCCTGCTCTTATAATCTATACCATGAGTGACAGAAACAAGTGCTCACATTCCTTCTTAACTACCCAATAAATCTTGATATTATAATAAATCTTCCTGCTGCCTTCAGGGATCTGTAGGCAAGAAACCAAAGATCTTTCTGTTCCTCTGAGCTTCCTGCCATTCGTAGAGTACTGCCTTGTCCTATTACTCCATTTCAAGTCACCTTGTATTTATCAGGGTTAAATTTCATCTGTCACTGATCTGCCCAACTGGCCAATCCTATCTGAAGTGCTTCTTCTTTCCTGTCAACCCTCTGACCAATCTTCGTTTCATCAAAACTTTCTTTTCATCCCCCAGATTCTCATATTTTGTTTGAGGAAATTTTGGAATGCACTGCCTGGGAGAGTCATTGAGGAAATCTTAATTTTTAACTCATATCTGGATCAGCACTTGACATGTCATACCATTCAAAGTCAAGGGCCAAGTGCTGTAAAGTGAGATTAACATAGATAGCTCAAAGCAGATTTGATGGGTCAAAGGGCCTCATCTGCATCACGCATATATCATGATTTATTGGGACGCCCATCATTGATCCCTATGGTACAGGTTGGTTTTCTCTATTCATTTTCACAGGAATGTAGGTACTTGCTGATTTACATTTGTTGACTATCCGTAGCTGCTCTTGAACTGAATGGTGGAGTGTAACCGGTCAGAAGGCAGATCCCCACAGCAGATTGTGCTACCGTGCTTTTATTGTCTTCTGTTTCCAACAACTACAATTTGCTTGTGATTAATTTGCCTTTCCATTATATTCTAAATACATTGATAATGCTATGTTGCAAGATACCAACACATGAATGAAGAGCAACACTAGGCCAATTGGTAAGATTGTTTGTGTTCCAAATTCCATATTGCCATTAATGCCTGATAAACTTAAGATTCTTGTTAAGCAAGAGAATCTACCTTAAAATGTTCAATGACTCCACTTCTACTGCCTTCTGAGACAGAGTTCCAAAGTCAGACAACATGCCGTCAAAAAAAATTCCCCTCCTCTGTCCTAAAAGGGCAACCCCAAATTTTAAAACACTGCCCTTTGACTCTGGACTCTACAAGAATCATCATTCTTTCCATCTGAAAAACATTCAGGACTTTTAAACTTCAGATCGTTCCTCACTTCTCTGGATTTGCAACAGGCTGAGCTTGTTTCATTAATCTTTCGTTGTAAGATAATTCACTCATTCTAGTTATCAATCCAGTAAAACTCCTCTGAACTGTCTCCAAAACATTTATATCCTTCCTTCAATGAGGAGACCTACACCATTTAGACTATACAAGCTGGGGTAACTGTAGCAGAACATTCTTACTCATATGTTCAATTTCATGGAATCCCTAGAGTGTGGAAACAGGCCATTCAGCCCAACAAGTCCACACCGCCCCTCAGAAGAGCATCCCACCCAGATCCATTCCCCTACCCTGCATTTCCCATGTTTAACCCACCTAATCTAAACGTCCCTGGACACTATGGGAAATTTAGCAAAGCCAATCCACCTAGTCTGCATTTCTTTGGACTGTGGTAGCAAAATCGTAGCACCCGGAGGAAACCCAAACAGACACTGGGAGAACGTGCAAACTCCACACAGTCACCCAAGGCTGGAATCGAACCTGGGTCGCTGGTGCTGTGAGGCAGCAATACTAACCAATGAGACATCATGTCACCCCAATTTCTCTTGTCATAAAGGATATCATCCCATTAACCTCCTCATTGTTCAGTACCTGCTTACCAATTTTTTATGACTTATGCACTGGAATATCTAGATTTCTCTGTAGCTTGGGATTCTGAAGTCTAAGTAATACTCTGCTTTTTTATTGTTCCTGCCAAAAATTGAACTTCACATTTTTTTCACAATATACTCCAACTTGCAGACTTTTCTCCACTCATTTAACCTATCAGTATCAGTCTGCATTCTTGTTATGTATTTTAAACCCATTTATTTTTACTATTTCTTCATCAGACAATTTTCTACCTATGCCAATATATTACCACCTACTCCTTGAGCTCCTACTTAACACAATAGGATTGTCAAGTGCCTTCTGGAAATCCAAATACAGTACACCAATAAACTCCTCTTTATCTACAGTCCATGTTAGTTCTACAAAGAATTCTAATTAGCTGATGACAATTCACCTTGAAGGAACAATTGATGAATTGATTGCACAAAACCATGCTGACTTTTCCTGATTACATTTGGTTTTTCAAATGCCCAGTTATAACCCACCCAATACTTTGTTCTAATAGTCTCCCCCGAATACATTTCAAGCTAACTGACCTATTGTTTCTTGTTTCCTGCTTCTCTTTTTTCTTGTCTAGAGGACTTATATTTGCAACTTTCAAGTCTAATTGAACCTTCCCAAAATCTAATGAATTTTGGAAAATTAACACTAACGCATCTACTACCTTATTGGCCACCTCCTTCAAAACTCTTGGGTGAAATACTGTTTTCACAGTGATTAAAACTTAACCAATTTTTTTTTGTCCTTTTGTTTAAAAAGCCAGAAGCAAAATATTTATTCAATACATCTGTCATTTCTGTAACACCCCATTCTTGTCCTCCAGAGGATCAACTTTCACTCACACTTTTGTTTTTAGATGCTTGTAGAGACTCCCACTATCAGTTTATGCTAACCTGGTTAGCTTTCTCTCATGCTTTAATTTATTTGTCCAGATTAACCTTAAACCCTGCCATTTTGAGTATTCTGATCAGTCATCCAACCAACCACCGACTCTTATGCAATTCTGTGTTATTTTTCCTTAAGGTTGATGCTTTCCTGAGCTTCTTTAGTTTATAATGGATGGTGGACCCTTCTCTTGGAATGTTTCCTTATAGTAGGAATGCAGTTATTTTGAGTACCCTAGAGTACCCCTTTAAATGTTTGCTATTGCTTCTCTACTGACTGATCAATATAATATCAAGATCACTTGGATTCCATGGAAGAGTCACATTGGACTTGAAATACAAACCATTTTTCTCTCCACCAATACCAGAACTGTTGAGTTTGTCCAGCACTTTCAATTTTCACTTCAGCTCATTCACCTTTCATTTCCATGTAGTTGCCCTGATTTAAGTTGGAGATACTCTTCTTAGATCCACTATTCTCCATTTCAAACTTGATGTAAAATTTGACCATATTATGATTGTTTATACCTAGAGAGGCTTTTACTTTGACCAATTAATTAATGGTGTCATATGAAACAATATCAAAGCTAGATGAGCCTTCTTTCTCGCTGGTTCCCCAACATGCTTGCTGTACATGTAAGCACGTCGGATGATCACGTTAAAAGTCTGACCATATGACATGCTGATACCATTAGGCATTTTAGAGGGGAGAAGTTTAGTCGAGCTTGCTCCTGTTTGGAGTGACTACCTCCTTAATAAAATTTCTTGCTTTATAAAGTGCCCTGGCCCCTAGTGATTCTCAGAAACACAACAGAAAAAATAAAACAGTAACAAGGATTAAAATTGCTTTGGGGTTCACATTGATTCATCAAGCAAAGAATCACACTCCCCACTACAGATCTCGGAAGTGCTTAGAAGATGATGAGACAGCTACAGGCAGTTTTAAAAAAGGAATTCATTCCAAGGAAGAGAACAGTGCAGAACAAGCTTGCCACGTGCTCCATCCTGAAGAAACACTGAGTAAGTAGGGGAAATCTTTTGAGCTCGATATATAGAATCGGTGGGGGGTGGGGAAGAAAGCATGCAGCCTCAGAAAGACCTTGCATTTAAACGAGAAAAGCAATCTAGTCAGCAGGAAGCTGTCATGGGTGGACCAGCAGCACAGAGTTTCTTTAGATATATAAAGGATAAAAGAGAGGCAATAGTGGACATGGGACTGCTGGACAATGATGCTAGAGAGATAGTAGTGGGGAACAAGGAAATGGCTGAGGAACTGAATTATTACTTTGCATCAGCCTTCACAGTGGAAGACATTAGTAATATCCTAAAAATTCAAGAAAGTCTGGGGGGAAGAGGAGGAGGCCAATGAAAAACTGAATGGCCTGATGGTGGGGATAAGTTATCTGGACCAGATGGACAGGACCTTGGATTGCGAAGGAGATAGATGGAGAGATAATGGAGATAATCATGATGATCTCTTAGGAATTGTTAAGAGTCAGGGAGGATCCTAGAGGAATGGAAAATTGCTACCGTGATACCCCTGTTAAAAGAGGGAGTGAGCCAAAAGACAGGAAATTACAGGCTAACTAACCTAATCTTGGTCATTGGTAAGATTTGAGAGTCCACCATGAAGCATGAGATTTCTGAATACCTGGAAGTGCACTGTAAAATAAGGCAAAGTCAGCATGGCTTTATCAAGAGGAGGGCATACCTGACAAATCTGTCCGAATTCTTTGAGGAAGTAACAAGCAGGTTAGACTAAGGAGAGCCAATAGATGTTATCTACCTAGACTTCCAGAAGGCCTTTGACAAGGTGCCGTATAGGAAACTGCTCAGTAAGATAAGGGCTCATGGTGTTAGAGGCAAGGTGCTAGCATGGATACAAGGTTGGCTGTCTGGTGGAAAGCAGAGAGTGACGTTAGAAGGGTCTTTCTCAGGATGGAAGCCGGTGACAAGTGGTGTTCCACAAAGGGCAGTGTTGGAACCACAACTTTTCACTTTATACAATAATGATCAAGATGAAGGTACTGAGAGCATTTTGGCTAAGTCTGCAGATGGTACAAAGGTGGGTGGAGGGACAGGTAGTACTGGCCGGGGGGGGGGGGGGGGGGGGGGGGAGAGAAGAAGAGAGGCTGGAGGAGGATTTGGACAGGTTTGGAGTGTGGGCAAAGAAGTGGCAAGATGGAGTACAACATGAGAAAGTGTGAGGCCATGTACTTTGGTCAGAAGAATGAAACTATGAACTATTTTGTAATTGAGGAGAAAATTCAGAAGTCTGACGAGCAAAGAGATTTCTAGTCCACAATTCACTCAAAGTAAACTTGCACATTGAATGAGTAGTTATGAAGGGCGGGAAAAAGAGTGGAAGGGCTATAGTCATTAGGGATTCAATCGTAAGGGGAGTAGACAGGCAGTTCTGTGGTCGAAAACGAGACTCCTGAATGGCATGTTGCCTCCCAGGTGCACGGAACAGGGATGTCTCAGATCGGTTGTGGAACATTCTGAAGGGGGAGGCGAACAGCCAGTTGTTGTGGTGCATATAGGGATCAATGATATACGATGAAAATGAGAGCAGATCCTACAGGCAGAATTTAGGGAGTTAGGAGCCAAGTTAAAAAGTAGGACCTCAAAGGTAGTAATCTCAGGATTGCTACCAGTGCGATGTGCTAGTCAGAGCAGAAGTGAAAGAACAGTCAAGATGAATGCGTGGCTTGACAGTTGGTGCAGGAGGGAGGTTCAGATTTTTGGGACATTGGGACCGGTTCTGGGGAAGGTGGGGCTATTACAACTCGGACGATCTACACCTGGGCCAGACTGGAACCAGTGTCCTTTGGGTGCTTTTGCTAACGCTATGGGGGAGGGTTTAAACTAATGTGGCAGGGGGATGGGAACCAAATATTGGACAGGTTATTGGACAGAAAGGAGGTAGTAACTATAGCCTGTAGGGAACTCGATAATTAAGTCAGCGTGACTAAAGGGAAGAGTAGGCAGGGAGCAGATGATGAACGCAAAGGGACAGGTGGTCTGAGGTGCATTTGTTTTAATGTGAGAAGTGTAATAGATAAGGCAGATGAACTTAGGGCTTAGATTAGTACCTGGGAGTATGACATTATTGCTATTAATGAGACTTGGATGACGGAAGGGCAAGATTAGCAACTAAATATCCCAGCGTATAGATGCTTCAGGTAGGATAGAGAGGGGGATAAAGGGGTGGAGGAGTTACATTGCTGGTCAAAGAGGATATCACAGCTGTACTGAAGGAGGGCACTATGGAGGACTCGAGCAGTGAGGCAATATGGGCAGATTTCAGAAATAGGAAGGGTGCAGTAACAATGTTGGGGCTGTGCTACAGGCCTCCCAACAGCCAACGGGATATAGAGGTACAAATATGCAAACAGATTATGGAAAGGTGTAGGAGCAACAGGGTGGTGGTGATGGGAGATTTTAATTTCCCAACATCGATTGGGAGTTACTTAGAGTTAGGGGTCAAAATGGAACAGAATTCGTAAGGAGCATCCGGGAGGGTTTTCTAGAGCAGTATGGATGTAGGCCAACTCGGGAAGGGGCCATACTGGGCCTGGTGTTGGGGAATGAGCCCGGCCAGGTGGTTGAAATTAGAGTAGGGGACTACTTTGGAAATAGTGACCACAATTCCGTAAGTTTTACGATACTCATGGGCAAAGCTGAGAGTGGTCCAAAAGGAAGAGTTCTAAACTGGGGGAAGGCCAACTATACCAAAATTCGGCAGGATCTGTGGAAGGTAGATTGGGAAAAACTGTCTGAAGGTAAATCCACATTTGATATGTGGGAGGCTTTTAAAGAGAGGTTGATTAGCGTGCTGGAGAGACGTATTCCTGTGAAAATGAGGGATAGAAATGGCAAGATTAGGGAACCATGGATGACAGGTGAAATTGTCAGACTAGCCGAGAGGAAAAAGGAAGCATACACAAGGGCTAGGTGACTGAAGACAGATGAAGCTTTGCAAGAATAATCAGGAATATAGGGTGATTCTGAAATGAGGAATTAAGAGGGCTAAAAGGGGACATGAGATATCTTCAGCAAACATGGTTAAGGAGAATCCTAAAGACTTTTACTCATACATAAAGAGCAAGAGGGAAACTAGAGAAAGGATTGGCCCACTTAAGGACAAAGAACAGAAGTTATGCGTTGAGTCAGAGAAAAGAGGTGACATTGTTAATGAGTACTTTGCATCGGTATTCACCAAGGAGAGGGGCATGATGGATGTTGAGGTTAGGGATAGTTGTTTGATTACTCTAGGTCAAGTCAGCATAAAGGAGCGAGGAAGTGTTGGGTATCCCAAAAGGCATTAAGGTGGACAACTCCCAAGGTCGGATGGGACCTAACCCAGGTTTTGAGGGAACAGAGAGAGGAAATAGCCGGGGCCTTAACAGATATCTTTGTAGCATCCTTAAACACGGGCGCGGTCCCGGAGGACTGGAGAATTGTGAATGTTGCCCCCTTGTTTAAGAAGGGTAGCAAGGATAATCCAGTTAATTATCGACCGGTGAGCCTGACGTCAGTGGTAGGTAAGCTGCTGGAGAAGATACTGAGGGATAGGATTTACTCCCATTTGGAAGAAAATAGACTTATCAAAGATAGACAACATGGTTTTGTGCAGGAAAGGTCATGTCTTACCAACTTAATAGAATTTTTTGAGAATGTGACAAAGTTGATTGATGAGGGAAAGGCTGTTGATGTCATATACATGCACTTCAGTAAGGCATTTGATAAGGTTCCCCATGGCAGGCTGATGGAGAAAGTGAAGTTGCATGGGGTCCAGGGTGTGCTAGCTAGATGGATAAAAAAAAACTGGCTAGGCAACAGGAGACAGAGTAGTGGTGGAAGGGAGTTTCTCAAGTTAGAGACCTGTGACTAGTGGTGTTCCACAGGGATCTGTGCTAGGACCACTGTTGTTTGTGATATACGTAAATGATTTGGAGGAAGGGACAGGTAGTTTGAATAGCAAGTTTGCAGATAACACAAAGATTGGTGGAGTAGCAGATAGTGAAGGGGACTGTCAGAGATTATAGCAGAATATAGATAGATTGGAGAGTTGGGCGGATAAATGGCAGATGGAGTTTAATCTGGGCAGACGCGAGGTGATGCATTTTGCAAGATCTAATTCAAGGGCAAACTATACAGTAAATGGAAACGTCCTGGGGAAAATTGATGTACAGAGAGATCTGGGTGTTCAGGTCCATTGTTCCCTGAAGGTGGCAACACAGGTCAATAGAGTGGTCAAGAAGGCAAACAGCATGCTTTCCTTCATCGAACGAGGTATTGAGTACAAGAGTTGGCAGGTCACATTAGAGTTGTATAAGACTTTGGGTCGGCCACACTCAGAGTACTACGTACAGTTCTGGTCACATCACTAAAAGGATGTGGATGCTTCGGAGAGGGTGCAGAGGAGGTTCACCAGGATGTTGCCTGGTACAGAGGGCACTAGCTATAAAGAAAGGTTGAGTAGATTAGGATTACTTTCATTAGAAAGATGGAGATTGAGGGGGGACCTGATTGAGGTCTACAAAATCATGAGGGGTATAGACAACGTCGATAGAAAGAAGCTTCCCCCCCCCCCCCCCAGAGTGGGGGACTCAATTACTAGGGATCATGAGTTCAAAGTGAGAGGAGGCAAGTTTAAGGGAGATATGCGTGGAATGTTCTTTACGCAGAGGGTGGTAGGTGCCTGGAATGCGTTGCCAGCGGAGGTGGTAAACACAGACACGATAGTGTCTTTTAAGATGTATCTAGACAGGTACATGGATGGGCAGGGAGCAAAGGGATACAGACCCTTAGAAAATAGATGACAGGTTTAGGCAGAGGATCTTGATCAGCGCAGGCTTGGAGGGCTGAAGGGCCTGTAATTTTCTTTGTGCTTTGTTCAAATGCAACTTTGGCATTAATTTTGAGACACTTGAATATAAAAGCAGGGATGTACTTTTGAGGCTCTTTACGACTCTGGTCAGGTCTCATTTGGAGTACTGTGTGCTGCTTTGGGCCCCATATTTAAAGAAGGATGTACTGGCCCTGGAGTGGGTTCAGAGGAGGTTCACAAGAATATTCCCAAAGCTTAAGTTATGAGGAGTGTTTGAGGACAGTGGGTTAATACTTGATGTAGTTTAGAAGAAGGGAGAATCCAATTGTAACTTACAGAATACTGAGTGGCCTACACAGATTGGATGTTGGGATGTTGTTTCCATGGGTAGAAGAGACCACAGCCTTATAGTAAAGGGAAGACCTTCAGAACAGAAATAAGGAGCAACTTCAGCCAGAGAAAGGCAAATCTATGGAATTCTCTGCCACAGAAGTCTGTGGAGGCCAGGTCATTGAGCATATTTAAGACAGAGATGGATAAGTTCTTGATTGTCAAGGGATCAAGGGTTTCGGGGAGAGTGGGAGTATGGGGTTGAGAAACTTATCAGCCATGACTAAATGGTGGAGCAGACTCAATGGGCTGAATGGCTTAATTTCTACACTAATATCTGATAGTTTTAGTGTCATGCTCAAACTTGTGCTACATTGTGCCAGGTGGGCCCATTATCTTTTTCAAATTAACAAATAGCGAGAATTTTTTATGCCTCAGGATTGTGAGATGAAAGTACAGAAAGCTGGAATCCCTCCACAGAGATTTCATTATTTTGTTCAAGCTAAAATTGAACAAGATATATTTGTCCTTATATTCCTGAGTGTTGTTGAAAAATAGTCTAACCTCCTGATGAGTCTGTTATGCCAAAGAAACAAAGTTCCAAAACTTATAAAAAGAGAAAGGAGGAATCATATATAATCATTTTTCACCAAAATCATTGATGATTGCTGAAAGCTTTAGATTCCCCAAACACAACCAGCATCATGGTGAATTAATCTCCCAGCCTGCTTCAGTTTTCAAGATACAAGCAGAATTCTGTGAATTCAAAGACAAAATCATTGATGCTGTCAGAGACAGAGTACTTTAAGATGTGAAGCAATCCCAAACAGATTAGTATTAGAAAGGAACCTAGATTTCTTTTAAAGAAAAGCACTGAAAGTAACACAGTCTCAATAGAACTGTAGAACATAAGAAATAACAGGAGGCAGCCATCTGGTCCCTTGAGCCTACTCACGGGTCAGAACATGCCTACATGAAAAGCATCCGGAAGATACTACACGCTCCGACACACTCATCACACTAGCTGAGATCAGGAACACATCGGAACTAACCATAAGATTCCTACAACTGCTGGGCATCAGAGTGGCACACAAGCCCGCATCAACCCTACGACAACTGCTCACCCGAACTAAAGACCCACTCCCCACCATGGACAGGACCAATGTCATCTATAAGATCCCCTGAGGAGACTGTGAGAAACACTACATCGGACAAACTGGAAGGAAACTAACTACAAGGGTACATAACCACTAACTGGCTACAAAACGACATGGCCAATACTCACTCATCTTAAATCCACATGGATAAGGAGGACCACCAACTCAACTCTGACAACACTAAAATCCTGGGACACCTAACCAGAGACAGACACGGGAATTCCTAGAAGCCGGGTACTCCACGAAGAAAGCCATCAATGAACACACAGAACTTGACGCCGTGTACATTCCAAAGGAAAACCGAAGGTGAGGCAATCCAGCTCAACGGACCCCAGAGTTTAAAAACCAGGTGGGAAAACACACCAACACTTCACTGCAGGCTGCACTAATGATGTTACCCAGCAGGGTAATGAAATGTCTGTGGAACAACAAACCAGCTCAGTGAGGCAACCAACCTCAACACCTACAACCCGAGCTACAAATCTACTCCAAAACCTGTGAACAAAGAACAAAGAACAGAGAAAATTACAGGACAGGAACAGGCCCTTTTGGCCCTCCAAGCCTGCGCCGATCGAGACCCTCTGTCATCTATTTTCTAACGGTCTGTGTCCATTTGCTCCTCGCCCATCCATGTACCTGTCCAGATATATCTTAAAAGACGCTAACGTGTCTGTGTCTACCACTTCCGCTGACGTGTTCCAGGCACTCACCACCCTCTGCGTAAAGAACTTTCCACACATATCTCCCTTAAACTTTCCTCCTCTCACTTTGAACTCATGACCCCTAGTAATTGAGTCCCCCACTCTGGGGAAAATGCTTCTTGCTATCCACGTTGTCGATAACCCTCATGATTTTGTAGTCCTCAATCTCCGTCTTTCTAATGAAAATAATCCTAATCTACTCAAGGTCTCTTCATAGCTAGCACCCTCCATACTAGGCAATATCCTGGTGAACCTCCTCTGCACCCTCTCCTAAGTGTCCACATCCTTTTGCTAATGTGGCGACCAGAGCTGTATGCAGTACTCCAAAATGTGGCCAAACCAAAGTCTGATACAACTGTAACATGACCTGCCAACTCTTGTACTCAATACCCCGACCGATGAAGGAAAGCAGGCTGTATGCCTTCTTGACTACCCTATTGACCAGCGTTGTCACCTTCAGGGAACAATGGACCTGAACACCCAGATCTCTCTGTTCATCAATTTTCCCTAGGACTTTTCCATTTACTGTATAGTTCGCCCTTGAATTTGATCTTCCAAAATGCATCACCTCGCATTTGCCCGGATTGTACTCCATCTGCCATTTATCTGCCCAACTCTCCAGTCTTTCTATATTCTGCTGTAATCTCTGACAGTCCCCTTCACCATCTGCTACTCCACCAATCTTAGTGTCATCTGCAAACTTGCTAATCAGACCGCCTGTACCTTCCTCCAAATCACTTACATATATCACAAACAACAGTGGTCCCAGTACAGATCCCCATAGAACACCACTGGTCACAGATCTCCAATTTGTGAAACGCCCTTCCACTACTACTCAGTCTCCTGTTGCCTAGCCAGTTTTTTATCCATCTAGCTAGCACACCCTGGACCCCATGCAACTTCACTTTCTCCAACAGCCTGCCATGGGGAACTTTATCAAATGCCTTACTGAAGTCCATGTACATGACATCTATAGCCTTTCCCTCATCAATCAACTTTGTCGTATCCTCAAAAAATTCTATCAAGTTGGTAAGTCATGATCTTCCCTGCACAAAACCATGTTGTCTTTCACTGATCAGTCCATTTTCTTCCAAATGGGAATAGATCCTATCCCTCAGTATCTTCTCCAGCAGCTCCCCTACCACTGACGTCAGGCTCACCAGTCGATAATTACTTGGATTATCCCTGCTGCCCTTTTTAAACAAGGGGGCAACATTAACACTTCTCCAGTCCTCCAGGACCTCACCCGTGTTTAAGGATGCTGCAAAGATATCTGTTAAGGCCCCGGCTATTTTCTCTCTCTGTTCCCTCAAAACCTGGGATAGATCCCATCCGGACCTGGGGACTTGTCCACCTTAATGCCTTTTAGGATGCTCAACGCTACTTCTCTCCTTATGCCAACTTGCCCTAGAGTAATCAAACATCTATCCTTAACTTCAACCTCCGTCATGCCCCTCTCCTTGGTGAATACCGATGCAAAGTACTCATTAACAATGTCACCCATTTTCTCTGACTCAATGCATAACTTCTGTTCTTTGTCCTTAAGTGGGCCAATCATTTCTCTAGGAAGCCTCTTGCTCTTTATATATGAATAAAAGGCTTTGGGGTTTTCCTTAACCATTTTTGCTAAAGATATCTCATGTCCCTTTTTAGCCTTCTTAATTCCTGGTTTCAGATTCACCCTACATTCACTACTCACAATGTGGTTTCTTTTACTTTAGCAAGATCAAATGCAGATTGAGAAACTGCTTTGCAGAAGATCTCTACTCTGTCTGTAGGAATGACTTCAACCTTTCAATTGCTCACCATTTCATTAAATCACCTTGCTCCCAGGTTAACAATTCCACTTTTGCATTTGTAACGTCCTGGTGAATCGCCTCTGCACCCTCTCCAGTGCGCACTCATCTTTCCAAACTGCACATAGTATTCCATCTGCTACAGTTTTCCATACAACCTAGAGGAAAAACATCCCATTTTCCACGTAGACATTTTGGAGACCATAGGACTCAATGTTGAGTTCCACAACTTCAGGAATATAATCTCTATACTCTTTTTTCTTACTTCCATCTCCCTACACTGGCCTTGTCTTGTTCCTGCCTTGTTGGTGGCTTTCTTCTCAGCAGACTTGTCTGATTTTCACCTTTTTACAGTTAACATTTACACCTATTTTCCATCACTACCATCCCTTACCAGCATTATCACTGAGTGCCCTGGACAAAAGACACAGGCAATCTGTTCTATTTGCTCCTCCTCCCCATCTGTTTATGGCACAACAACAAACATTTTCCAATTTTTCTGTTACAAAGAAGAATCATAGTGGATTCAAAGTGCTAACAGTACTTGTCCCTACCACCAGACCTGGTGAGTTTCTTCAGCATTCCTTGTTGCTATTTTAGATTTCAACAACCTGAAGTATTTTGCTTTTAAATAAAGCAAATGGCTGCTGCCATTAAAAAAAACCTTAAAACATCCATCCAAGAGGTTCTCCTTCTCTAAGACATGATGGCCAAAATGGGACCTGTTTTCTATCCAAATGAGACACCTTATCACAACTCTGTAATTCAAATACTAGTAACAATCCAAGGTGTACAAGTCCATAGATCCATGAAGATGAGAGGACAGGTAGGCAGGGTAGTATTGGAAGGACGTGATTGCATTGAAGAGAATGCAGAGGAGATTTACCAGAATGTTACAAAAAGAAAAACTGCTGGAAAAACTCAGGTCTAGCCGCATCTAAGGAGAGAAAGAAGAGTTAACATTTCAAGTCTACCCTTCTTCAGAACCGATGGTAGTTAGGAAAAGGCTTGTATTTATGTAGAAGATAGGGTGAGGGGTGGGCAGGAGGAGGAGTAAATCATAGGTGGAGATAGATTCCAAAGGAAGAAAAGCAGTTGGACATTCAGAGGAGTGGGTAAAAGGTCAGTTTGATGTGGAGGTGTCAGTGTTGGAATGGGGTGGACAAGATCAGAAATCACACGACACCAGGTTATAGTCCATCAGGTATATTTGAAAACAAACTTTGAGCCTTGCGTCTTCTTCAAGTGTTTGTACAGTTTTGGATTACTTGTTACTTTGGTTAGACCCTCAGAATGTGACTCTTATACCTAGCATGTTATTCCAGCCATTTGGAATGTCTCCAACACCACCTTACTTTTAATTTTTGTACTTATCTCTGTCTCAATTAGTCCGACTATAGGTCATCCCTTCACACTTGCTATTCAACTGTTGACATTTTACTCATATTGTCTGACACTTGATCACCTGCAAAGACTTATAACTCAGCCTGTCAACAAGCCACTCATTCCATTTGTATGATCGTTTGATCTCTCTGCCTATAAATTCTGTGCCTTTGTCTTTCTCCTTACTTCGCCTGAAGAAGGAGCAGCGCTCCAAAAGTTTGTGATTTCAATTAAATCTGTTGGACTATAATCTTGTGTTGTTTGACTTCTGACCTGGAAAGGTGTGGCTAGCTCTCACAGACCAGGATTTCTAATTTTCATTTAGTTTTTTGGTTTAGCTTTAAGCAATTATCGTGGGTGTGAAGTGTTTGCCCGCTCTCAGTTACAGCCAGAAGCTGGGGTTTCTCTGACTCTATTTGTATCGGGTTACCTATGAAAAAAAACCTGGTTTTCTGACTTTGCCTTTTTGTCAAAGGGTGTGTCTGAGATGTTACTGCATTAGAACAGTTAATTAGTAATAGTTATGGTATCTATTATTGAGCTAAGTTTTCCAACAGAATTGTTATTCTAGATTCCACTTTTTTTGGTTGTATTTTATCTACAGTACTTAAATAAATTGCATTTTTGCTTACCATTTGAGTAATTTTTGCCTCTGGAACAAGACACTTTACAATTGCCTTAAAAATGAGAAATTGTTAGGGTCTAGGCTGTCTCCTTAAAATATTTTACAGGATCCCAGTCTGGTCCATAACACTGGAATGAAAAATGTCGCAAGGTGACAAAAGATGTAACAGAATCCTCAGTGAGGGTTAAATCTCTAGGGACACATCCTTCCTCATTGGTAGTAAGCAATTAAGTGATCCAGGCTGTGCCTTCTGCGCATTTGGAAATCACAGGGATCTTAAGCTCTATTCCATGCCATACACCTCAACCTGGTTCAACAAGGGTCAGTTGAAACATTTCTGAATAAGGACCCCAATCCCCTCACCCTCAATATTCATTCATTCTGACAAACCCTTTGTAACTGGAGCTGTGCCAGTCACTTCACTAGGCAACCAGACACCTCTCTGTTTAGTGTGACCTTCCTCTGCCGCCAGCTCCTCCTGCTTTTCTGCTAATGTGCTGTTTCCTTTCTGGGTCTCACAGCCCTGAAGCTCTGTAGTTCTCTGAAGGGTATTATTATGGAGAACACAAGAGGCTACCACAAATGATAAGCTGCTTACAGGAGGGCATTGGAAGGTGCCATCTGCCTGGTCCAGACACTAGAATTGGATCTTCAGATGCCTGATGATCCTTACAACAGTGAGCTAACAGAACTGGTCGCTTTGATACTGTTAAAACTTTCACTGGGCAGTGAAAAGTCAGATCTTCAAGAGCTGTCTCCTGTTCACTAAGGTCCATTCATAACCTTCAAGGAGGTGGAGTAAAGAGCTAATCTGATGTGAACTGGCAGAGAAGAAGACTGCACAGATTGGAGATAATGGGGATAATGGGAACCGCAGATGCTGGAGAATCCAAGATAACAAAGTGTGAAGCTGGATGAACAGAGACGGAGGTGGGACCTATTAGTAATTTTATATACTTCAGAGACCTGGCTAGAGTGAACTGTCAGTCTTTTTCTCAGGGCGAAAATGTCAAATACTAGGGACCATAGGTTTAAGTTGAGGGGGTAATACTTAAAAGGAAATAGTCATACAGCGTGGAAATAAACCCTCCAGTCCAACCAGTGCATGCCGACCATAATCTCAAACTAAACTAGTCCCCAGCTGCCTGCTCCTACCCATATCTTTCCAAAACTTTCCTATTCATGTATTTACGTATGAGGAAAGTGTTTTGCACAGAGGTTGTAGGTGACTGGAACACAGTGCTCCAGGGGAGGTGATAAACATTACTATTGTATCTGCTTCTATCAGACTAAAACAGCAAGCTTCAAACTCTGCAGAAGTAGTAAATATGATTCAAATATAGAAAAACAAACACGAGGTAAGTCAGAATGGCTGGAATGAAGTAGAAATTTGTTCATGAATTTTGCATCTGGAATAGAATCTTGAAGAAAGAGGTGTTTTATTTTCTGCTTGTTTTCTATTATCAATTGTAGAAAGGTCAGGAGAACCTTCAACTTACCAGCTGTACAATTAGAACTGCAAACATGATGGCTTTCTGCAGTCATCATCACAAAATAAACTTCTCCAGGCTCTGGAACATATGGCTTACATCAGTGAGTTGTCAAAACTGCATGAAACTTATAGAATCTGAAAGCAACACTATTTCAATTCTAATAAAACTTGGAGGTCTGAGGAATTCAAAGACATATGGCTGGTATCTCTATTTCACATCACAAAATATCAGTAACCCACTCACCTACATCCTCTAATATAAAAGACTGTTTGTCTTCATCTGCCTTAATGAACTTGAGGTTTTCCAGAGTTTTACCATAGGTAATAGTATAGTGATCCACAGGTCTCTTGGATACATTTTTCAGTGGCTCCCAGAGGACTTGCAGTCCTCTTTCATGAGGCAGAACCTTTATATTCTTCAGCTTCCAGCTGGAAACAACTGCAGTAAAAGAACATTAACATCTCCTGTCAGTCTTTATAAAGTACAACTCAATATTTGACAAAAATGATTTTGAACCATTGTAGAATAGTTTGAGAATTCTAAAGCAAAATGCTGCAGATGATTGAAATCAGAAAAAAGAAAATCAGAAAATGCTAGAAACATTCAGCAAATCCAGGAGCATCTTTGAAGGAGGAACATTATGATTCACTTTTTGACTTTTCATCAGAAAATCTGTTTTTCAGCTTTATGGCTATAGAAAGTCTTTATTAGGATCTTTTATCTCACTGAGGTGACTTCAGGCCAATCCACATGCAATTACTTGATCCAAAAACTCTGCTCACATTTTGACAGCTGTGATGAATTTCAACATTGCAGCTATGACAATCCACAACATCTTATTAAAACTCAAAATTTTTAAAGAATAAAGTCAACTCCCCTTACTCTCAATGTTGACAGATCATTTTTGTAAAAAAAAATCCAGGATCCAGGTCCACATCTTTGCGACACATTGATCAGATCCTGTTTGCATGTCAAATTTTGTTTTATTCTACACATTAAGATACTTTGTTTACAAACAGGGGCAAAAAGTTGATTTCTCAATCATGTGGTGTGCTATTCATGCACAATGTCAAAAACTGCCCTCATGCACTAATAGCATGGCAATGTGCCTTTAATGCAATGTCTCAGTGCTGAATTCAATTGTGTTGATACTTGATATGTTTTGATAAGATCTTGATATGCTTTGTAACAGTACATTTTGTTGGCCACCCCTCAGTTTTGACGGTTTGAACTTATACAAGTTGCATGCACACACAACAGACATGTCTCAGCATGGAACTGGAAGATATATTAAATGAGATGTGGTATGTTTTGAGTTCACAAAGAGATCTTTCAACTATTACAATTTGTCCCAGTATAGACTTTTGCACATCCAAACATCCATTTGGCTATACATGTGTAACAAATTATTTTAAAGCACATTCAAGATTCTGAAAACTTGCCAATTATACAAACACTTTCCCCTTTACCAATTCTAGCAGTTAGCTACATCATTATTTATGGAGAGTTAGAAGTTAGGCTGTTACAGAGGAAGATGGGATTTACTCCACCTAAAGCATTTGGCAGTGTTTGCATGCTATCGACTTATGAAATCTCATGAACAAATGTTGATTGTTTCAGGGCACGGAACAGTATATTTCTTATCCATTCCACTTAGCGGTACAAAGATAGGCAGCCCTTCACGAATCACCACCATTACATGATGGAAAGTGGTCTGTATGCTCCAATGAATCGCTGTCCGATGCCCTCAGGAGTTCCCTGCTTTTGGTAGGGTGATCCAAGGCGAGCAGAAATGGGCTAAGGGTTTAGGTGCCAGCCAAAGTAAGATCAAATAAGCTTTCTCTGGGACAACAGGCAACTGTTAAGGCAGCAATAGCCTGCAACAAGATAGTGCCCATCATTGTTGTGTGCTACATCACTGAACTCTCACTACCAACCCATCAAGATTACATGTACAACAAATGCACTTCAGGTCCTCATGTTAAATAAAGGTACACCACAGGCTTCTACTAGAACCCATTTTTCAAGTCCTGTGGTGATGGAGAGTATTCTGTGAGAATGTTAGGGTCTGAAAGGGGTAAAATGGAAGGTGTTAAGTGCTGCCCAACATATGATAATGGTACAGGCTTGGGGAGAGGACAGCTCAGGAACTTGAAGGACAAAGACGAACCATCTGGGTTTTCTTCAGTCTGTCATATAATTGGCCAAGATTTTCCAATTGCTTGAGAGTCATTTCTGTAGCACAGATGAGAGTTATGCATCGGGACCCTGTGGAATCCCAATGTAGCAGACTCCAAGGGGATTACAAGGGAAATTGAAGATTCTGATGGGAAATTCCCTGAGCCTGGACCCTCTTGAAGGCATACATTCAAATCAGAGAACACCAATGATTCCACTGCAGTTAAGTGTTACTCAGGAAACATTTGTCTATTAAAAACCTAGTCTAATTTCTAGATAACAAACTGACCCCAAACCCAATTACACTTCTCACAGATCCTTTATAAACCCAGATCATAGCTTGACTGGATTTGGAAAATCTGTTGAACGTGCATGATTAGTAAGCTTTGCACATTCAAGAAGGAGAGATCACATCCAGAGAAAGACAGACAGCCCGAGTGAGCATGTATTTTGGTGGTTTCAGAACAGCGAGGAAATAGAACTGGTAAATCTGTCTTTACTTTCTCCATTTCACGAGTTTAAAATTCAGTAGTCTAGTTAGAAGGTTAATAAGGTATCTGTCTCAGCTGACAGAGTCAGGAACAGTTATCAGTCAATTGCCTGAAAGTTGAAGAGGGCCTCAATAGATTATCACTGAAGTTTAACCAGTTAAAGTCAAAGGCATAGAGCAAAGAAACAAGCCTTTCAGCCCACCATGACTGTGTCAATCAACAAACATCAAACTATACTCATGCCACTTATGTGCAACTGGTCCATAACCAACAGTGCCCTGGCATTTTAAGTCAGAAGTTACACAACATTAATTTATAGTCTAACAGGTTTATTTGAAATCATAAGCTTTGGAGTGCTGCTTGTTTGTTAGGTAAAGTTACACTTCACATGAGAAGCAGCAGCGCTCCAAAAGCTTGCAATTTCAAATAAAGCTGTGGCCTATGAGCTGGCGTTGTGTAACTTCTGACTTTGTCCACCCAAGCCCAACACCAGCACCCTCCATAACCGGGCAATTCAAATGCTCATCCAAAAGCTTCTTAAATGTTGAGAGAGTTCTTGACTCCACCATGCTCTCAGGAAATATGTTCCATATTTCTATTATCTTCTAGGTGAAAAACATTCACCTCACATCCCCTCTAAGCCACTTACTCTCCTCCTGAAGAATTTATGGCCTATGGTCGTAAGCAAGTCTGCCATGATGAAAAGATTCTCATGATCTACCCTATCTATGCCCTCTCATAATTTTGTATAATCATATCCTCCCTCAGCATCCTCTGCTCCACAAAAAAAACAACCCAGCCTATCCAGTCTATCCTCAGTTTTTACGTTCCAGGCAACATCTCAATGAACCTCCTCTGCACCCTCACCACTGTAACTGCATCATTCCAATATAGTGTGATCAGAAATGCATGCAATATTCGATCTGTGGCCTAACCAATGTTCTACAAAGTTGTATTAATACTTCCTTTCTCCTATATTGTGTGCCAGGCTGATGAAGGCAAGTACCCAAGTATACTATCTTCACCAATCTATTTACCTAAGCTGACACCTTCAGGGATCTTTGGACTTGTACAGCAAGATTCTTTTGTTCCTCAGTACTCGCTGTAGACCTACCATTCATTGTGTACATCTTACCTTTATGAGGCTCCCCAAAATGCATCACCTCACATTATTCAGGATTAAATTCCATCTGTCATTGCTCTGCTCGATTTAGCAGCAATGTATGTCAGACTGTAGCTGGAGACCATCCTCCTAGCACCACTAATTTTGGTGTCATTTGAAACTTATTAATTATACCTTCCACATTCACATCTAAGTTGTTAATGTACATAACGAACAGCAAACACTCCAGCACCAAAACCTGTGGTGCATCACCAATAACAAGCTTCCAATCACAAAATACAACCCTCCACTGTCAGTTTTTGCTCCTGTTGTTCGGAGTTTCTCCCCTCCCAAAAATTTCCCTGCCACTGACATCAGACTAACTGGGGTGTACTTACCTACCTATTATTGCTGCCCTTCTTGAACAAAGGAATCACATTAGTCATCTTCCAATTATCTTGTATTTCACCTGTGGTCAGCAAAGCATTAAATATCCTTGCCACGGCACCAGCAAACTCCTCTCCCACTTCCCACAGCAGCTTGGGATACATCTCACCATGCTCTGGAGATTTGTGTGCTTTTATGCCCACTAAAACATCTAATACCTCCCTATTAACACACTGGTCCTAACCTGTCACTATACTACTTTTAAAAGACTCCCGGGTTCCAAATGTAGACTTACCTGCATGTAGCTGCTCCCAGTCTGTTTGCCAAATCCTGACTAATGATATTGTAATCAGTCCTTCCCCAATTTAGGCACTTAACCTGTGCACTATCCTTATCCCTTTCCATGACTTTGAAATGTACAGTATTATGGTTACCTTAGCCAAAATGCTCACTCACTGTCACAAGGTGGTGATCCCAGTTAATGTTAGCGAAGTTGAAATTCACTTCTACTACAACTATATTCCTCTCACATATCTATGATTTGCCTACATATCTGTCCCCTTATTTCCCTGACTGTTGGGAGGCCTATATGCAAGCTGAGCAAAGTAACTGCTCATTTTTCATTTCTAATAGATAGCTTCATTTGAAAACATCCTCCCTCATCACCCCAGTCAAGGTCTCCTTTACCAACAGTGCATTATACCACCTCTCTAACTCTGCTTTCTCTCCATTAGATGCTGTCAAACCTGATGTATTTCTCCAACAATTGCTGTTTTCCTTTGTTTTATTCTTTGCTGGTGTATTATGTTCTCCTACTGATAAAGTCAAGGATGCTGTATGGTTTATTGACCACTCCGTCACCTCATCTTGCCACTTTTCATAATTTATGCATGCACACCTCCAAGTTCCTTTGGTCCTATACTCCGTTTACAATTGTGACCTTTTATAATCTCAGTAAGGACTAGACAGAGAATAATAACAACCTCTCTGCATTCACTTTCACTTGTCAGCTCAATGCACCAAGTTCTGTACTATCCCCCTCACAGTTCACAAAGTTTCATCAAATTCTGAAATGATGCCCTATATGCCAAAGTCTGTATATTAAATTTACAACAGGAAGACCAAAGCCCATCACCGAGTGAGAAATTCCACTACAAACCTTCTTCTGATTCAAACACAATCTGAATGCTGTGCTTCCAATAACTCAGTCACTTCTGTATTCTTGTTTTCACTGTCCCTTGTATTCCATAAGCTTATAACTCTGCTCAACAGCCTGTCATTCATGACTTCAGATGCCTCTTGGAAGGCCACATATACCATCAATAGCATTAGCCTTCTCAAACTTTTGCTCCCTCAGCAATAAACTCTAGTAAGTTAGTTGAAACAACTTGCCTTTAATAAAATAAATGCTGGCTGTCCTTGATTAACCTGGATTTGTTCAGGTAATTATGATTTTCTTCCTAATTATGATTTTTTTAGAAGTTTCCCCACAACGATTAACCAACAGACTTGTCTTTGCAAACTTCTGTTTTAAACAAGTGTGTACCATTTACAATTCTCCAGGCCTTTAGCACACCTTGAGTCTGAAGAAAGATTGGAAAATTATGGCCATGCCTCCATGATTTCTACATTCTCTTCCCTCCATGTCACTGGGTGAAAGACATTCGGTTCTGGTACCTTCTCAACACTAAGGACACAAAAGTTAACCAATGCCTCCTCAACAATTTAAATTCTTCAGGTATCTGAATTACCTTTTCCTTCCCAGTGATCCAAGCATTATCGTCTTCCTTTGGAAGGACAGATGCAAAGTATTCCCTTCATCTCAGCCATACTCACTGCCTCTAGGTTTAAATTTTCTTTTTGTTCCAATTTAACCCCACTCCTGTTTTTCCCACCATTTCATGATTTATAAGTCCACAGAACATTTAATTCCCTTTCATGTTAGCTAGTAGTCACTTTTCAAACAATTTGTTGGCTTCTTTGCTTCAGCACTGAACAACATACATTCAAACAAGCTCTCAGTTGTATTCTCCGTTCACATTTGACACTAGTATTTTTTTTCTTCTCCATTTTAAACTATTTTTCTTCCATCATTCAGAGATGTTTGGATTGGTTTGGCATACTTTTCTACTTCCTAGGATTAAAAACTTTTCCTGTGACCAAGCTCTCCTCTCCAGGCATCCCATTGTTCACCAGGAACTCTTCCTTACATGCAGTGACTTGACTGAAGTATATGACTGAATAAGGCAATCATAATCCATTGATTGTACGCCAAGATTTATGTGGCATAGAAAGGAGAGGCCATTCAGCCTTTCAACGCTGCTCTACCATGTGATCCTGATCTAAAGAAAGATAACTTTGATGGCATGAGGCATGCATTAGCTAGGATTAGCTGGCCAAAGATACTTAAAGTGTCGACAGTGGATAGACATTTAAAGAATACATGGATAAACTTCAAGAATTGCACATTCCAATCTGGTGTAAGAGTAAAACAGGGAAGATGGCTCAACTGTGGCTAATGAGGGAAATCAGGGATAGAGTTAAAGCCAAAGAGGCAGCATATAAATTGGCTAGAAAAACCAGCAAACCTAAGGACTTGGGAGAAATTTAAAATTCAGAGCACATAGGGTTTAATTCAAAAGGGAAAACAGAAAATGAAAGTAAGCTTGCAGAAAACAAAAACTGATTGCAAAAACTTCTATAGATATTGAAGAGAAAAAGACTGGTGAAGACAAACTATAGGCCTATTGGAGTTAGAATCAGGTAAATTCAAATGAACAACAAAGAAATGGTAGAAAAGTTGAATAAATAATTTAGATCGGTATTCATTAAAAAGGGGGACACACATAACCTTCAGGAAATGTTAGGGCACAGACGGTCATGATAGAGAAACTAAAGAAGATCCTCATTATAAACGGTATTGAGGAAATTGTTGTGATTAAAACCCATTAAGTCTCCAGGGCCTGATGCTCTACATCCCAGAATACTTAAGCAAGTGGCTTAGAAATAGAGAATGCATTGGTGACTATTTTCCAGCCTTCTTTAGACTCTGGGAAAGTTAGAATTGACTGGAAGGTAGCTAATGTAGTCCCACTCTTCGAAAAAAGAGGGAGAAAACAAGGAATTATAGGCTGGTTGGCATGAAATCAGTGGTGGGGAAAGTGCTGGAGTCAATTTTTAAGGATGTAATAACTGAGCATTTGGAAAGTAGTGACAGTATCAGTCCTAGTCAGTACGCATTCACTTGAAGGGAAGTCATGTTGTTAGACAAATATGCAATTTTTTGAAAACATGACCAATAGGAAGTGACAGATTACGTGAAAGATTACGCAGTAGATGTTGTGTATCTGGGCTTCCAAAAAGCTTTTATCAAGATTCCACACAAGAGATTAGTAAGGAAAACTAACACCCATGTTATGGAGGTAACGTACTGACATGGACAGAGAACTGGTTAGCAGACAGGAAGCATAGAGTCGGGATAAATGGTTCCTTTTCAGAGTAACAGGCAGTGACGAGTCGGGTGCCACAGGGTTCAGCAGTCCACAATACACACTAACAATTTGGATGAAGGAATTGAATGCATTATCTCCAAACTTGCACATGACACAAAGCTGGGTGGCAGGGTGTGCTGTGAGAAGGATACTAAGAGGCTGCAGGGTGATTCAGGCAGACTGACTGAGTGAGCAAAAGCAATACGATGTGGATAAATGTGAGTTTATCCACTTCGGTTACAATAACAGGAAGGCAGATTATCATCTGAATGGTGGCAGTTTACAAAAAAGTGAGGTGCAACAAGACCCAAGGGTCATAGTGGAAGTCATGAAGGTGCAGCAGGTGGTGAGGAAAGCATTCTGGTCTTCACAACAAGAGGATTTGAGTACTGGAGCAAGGATGGCTTGAAGGAAAGATGGCAGGGCAGATCTTGTAGAAAGATGGAAATCCTGATGGGACTAGAATAGCTGGTTGTGGGAAGAATGTTTCTGATGTTGGGGAAGTCCAGAACTAGGGTTTATAGTCTAAGAATAAAAGGGGGAAGCCATCAGGATGGAGGAAGAATTTCTTCACTCAGTTATGAGCTTGTGAAATTCTCTCCACAGGAAGCAATTGGGACCAATTCATTAGATATATTCAAGAGGAAGCTGTACGTGGCCCTTGCTGCTAAAGGGATCATGGGATTTGAAGAGAAAGTGGGAACGGGATGCTGAAATTGCATGAATAGCATTTAAGCGACACGAAAACCACATGATGGCAGAAACTCATGACATGAGCAGACATAATTGAACTGAGGTATGACTGATTGCATAAAGTCTTTTGTTCCCATTGCACACTATGCAACATTATAAATAGTCCGGAGGTGATGGATAGACCTTGAGTCCATAACTTATTTATACGCTTTCATTCACAGAGACGCACATTGCATATTACTACACAAGAGGTGCACAGTTAAGAGATTCAGCCTTGTTCTATAGAATCAGAGTCACCATGGCACAAGAGAATAATGTTTAATCCATACTGGCTTCTGGTGAATCAATCCAGTCTACCCCATTTCCCCCCAATTGTCCTGTAAGTTGATCTCCTTCAAGTGTCCATCCAATTTCCTTTTGAAATTATTAATCATCCTTGTTTTCATCACATCTTGAAGCAGCAGGTTCCAAGAAGTCAAGTAAACCCCATATAATACCCATTATCTGGCCACAATGTGAGAAATTCAGTGGTGTTTTCAATAAAATAACCACCAGGCACATAAACTACAGGCCTCAGTTTAACAGTCATTCAAAACAAACTTGTATGAAACGACATCAAGAACTAAGCAACTGAGGGCTGGAATTAACAAGAATAACAGAGACAGACGATATGTTCGTGTTGAAGTCATCACATTATTTACTAATTGAATAAAGTAGATAAGACAGAATTTCTGTTGTTACTGCCAACAGTGTGTTCCGGAATCCAATAAGATTTATGCAAAACTATTTTCAAAAGCTGAGTGTTTTCTTGTTAAAATTCTCCAGTGGAATGTGGGCATTGCTTGTTAGGCCACAATTTATTGCGTTCCTTGTCTCAGTCATGAATGGCTTACCCCTTATTCTTAGACTGTGACCACTTGTTCTGGATTTCACCAACATTGGGAACATCTTTCCTACATTTAGCCTGTCCTGTCCCATCAGAATTGTATATGTTTCTACGAGATCCTCCCCCATTTCTTCTAAATTCCAACAAATATAAACACAGTCAAACCACTGTTTCCTCATTAGTCAGTCCTGCCATCCATACAATAGAATCCCAACAGTTTGGAAACAGGCTGTTTGGCCCACAAATCCACGAAGATTCTAAACAGTACATCACCCAGAGTCATCCCATTGCCTGCACACCCCCCCCCCATCCCCCACACAGACAGTTGCCATACGCTAAATTGAACCTGGGTCCCTGGTGTTGTGAGGCAGCAGTGCTAATTACTGAGCCACTGCGCCGCACCATTCCAGGAATCAGTCTGGTGAACCTTCGCTGGACTCCTTCAATAACAAGAGCATCCCTCCGCAGACTACAGAACCAAAACTGCACACAATACTCAAGGTGTGGCCTCACCAAGACCCTATATAACTGCAAGACATCCTTAATTCGATACTCAAATCCTCTCACAGTGAAGGCGAGCGTACCATTAGCCTTCCTCACTGCCTGATGTTAGTGGTTCTAGGTTTGGAAGGTGCTAAGTATCTATGGTGAATTTCTGCAGTGCATCTGTCGATAGTAAATATTGCTGCTTCTGAGTATGTGGTAGAATGACATTTGTAGATGTGGTGCCAAGTGGACTGCTTTGTCCTGGATTGTGTCAATCTTGAGTGTTGTTAGAGCTGCACTCAAGTCAAGAGTGTGATGAAATATTTCCCACTTGCCCAGCTGATATTTCATCACACTCCTGACTTGTGCCTTGTAGATGGTAGACAAACTTCGAGGAGTCAGGTGGTGAGTTACTCACTGTGATGTTCAGCCTTTGAACTGCTCTTGGCGCCACCATATTTACACGGAAAGTCAAGTTCAGTTTCTGGTTAATAGTAATCCTAGGATATGGATAATGAGGGGTTCTACTTATTGGAGATAGTCATTGCTTGGTATTTGTGTGACACAAACGTTACTTGTTGCTTTTCACTTGTCAACCTAAGCCAAGATTTTGTTAAGGTCTTGCTGCATTTGAACAGGCACTGCTTCAGAATCTGTGCTGATACGCTGAATATATGCTGAACATAGTGTATAAATATATCATCACCTCTGTCCATATGATGGAAGGAAGGCGAGTGATTAAGCAGCTGAAGATGGTTGGGCCTAGGGCACTACCTCGAAAGTGCTCTTTTGCACAGCTGTACTGCCCTTACCTCTGAGCCAGGAGGCCATTATTCAGTTCGACCTACTCCAGGGATGCACATCAACATCTTTGAATAGGTTAGTTAAAAACATTTACCTTTTAGAAATCCTGCAAAGATGTCCTGGAGCTGATGACTCACCTCCAACCACCAGACATCCTCCTTCATATCAGCTAAGACTCCAAACAGAGGAGAGTTTTCCCTGACTCCCAGTGACTCCAGTTTGATTAGGTCTTGTTAATGTTACAATGGGTCAACTGCAGCCTTAATGTCAATAACTGTCGCTCTCAGGTCATCATTGGAAATCAGCTGTTTCACCCATGCTTGAAATAAGGCTGTAACGAGGTCAGGAGCTGACTGAGAAAACTATTATCAGGTTCTACTTTATGGAGTTGTTGATGACATTTTCCATCACTTTACTGATGATTGAGAGTAGACTGACAGGGAAGCAATCGGCCAAGTTAGAGTTGTTCTGCTTTTTGTGTACAATTCGTATCTGGTCAATTTCCTACTTCACTAGACAAATACCTGTGTGGTAGCTATACACAAACATCTTTGTGATGGATATGGCAAGTTCTGGAGTACAAATCTTTAGTGTTATTGCTGGAATGTTCTCAAGGTCCCTTGCTTATGCCGTAACCTGTGCTCCCAACTGTTTTTTGATACTTGTGTGTAGTTAAGCAAATTGCCTGAAGACTAGCATATGATGGTGGGGACTTCTAGATGAGGTAAAGATCAGCTCAGGACATCTGTCTGAAAATTATTGTCAATGATTCAGCCTCATCTTTTGCACTGAGTTCACACATCATTGACAAAAGGGATATTGTGGAACCTCCTCTTCATAAAATCCCTACAGTGTGAAGAGAGGTCCTTTGGCCCAACAAATCACACTGACTCTCAGAACATCCCACCCAGATCCATCCCCCGATAACCCAGCTAATCTACACATTCATGAACACTGTGGGTAATTTAGTATGGCCAATCCACCTAGCGTGCACATTTTTGGACTGTGGGAGGAAACTGGAGCACCCAGAGGAAACCCACGCAGACACGGGGAGAATGTGCAAACTCCACAGATAGAGTCGCCCAAGGGTGGAATCGAACCTGGTCCCTGGTGCTGTGAGGCAGCAGTGCTAACTACTGAGAGTCACCATGCCACCTCCTTGAGCAAGTTAGATAACTGTCCACCACCATTCATGAGTAATCCTCTTGATTTAGTTTGTAATATAAGCTGTAACATAAAAGAAAAGTGCTGCAGATGTCAGAAATCTGAAACAAACACAGAAAATGTTGGAAAAATTCTGGTAGCATTTGTGGGGTCAGAAACAGATCATGTTTGAGGCCAATATGACTGACCTTAAAAAAAGTTCGAAAGCTCAAAATGCTAATTCAGTTTCTCTCTCCAAAGATGCTGCAGACCTGCTGAGTTTCAAGCATTTTCTACGTGCCTGATGGATTATGAACTCCTTTCAAAGAATGTTGTCAAAGGAAGCAGCATGCATTCATGTGATCCGAGATTCTGGGAGAGTAAAGCCAGACATGTGTCAGTGTAAGAGTGTGGTCTCAGACTTATGATCATCTTGCAATAAAGATAGAATGTTTTGAAACCAGTCATCAATAATTGTTGAAACAATTCTAATCCAACACAAGAATGTAATGATGTGCCTGTGAACTCCAGCCTAGAATCTTACAAAAACAAGGTTCTAATATAAAGATTGTTACAAGTAGTTTAAACAAATTTTCCAAATTTTTAATTGTATTAATACCCATTTTAAAAATCCTCCAGAAGTAAATCTAATTGAAGGCAGAAAGAAGATTGAAAGCATTCTCAACATTTTCGGAAATTTAAGTATTCCACATTTTACTGATTGATTGGACCTTCGGTTGCCTGTTTTGGGATTGCAGCTATTTGAACTTCACAACTGAAGAGATTATTTCCACTTGCTACTTCTCAATCAATACATTATCTGTACTAAATTGTGCTCATTCTATGCCATGATTGCAAGATTGATTTAATAGATGAAGGGCTTGCCACATGAGCAGTTATTGAGAATACTGAGTCTGTACTGGATGGAATTTAGAAGGACGAGTAAATGGGATTTCTTTGAAACTTACAGAATATTGAGATGCCTGGATAGAGTGAATGTGGATATGTTTCCACTAGTGGGAGAGACTAGGACCCAAGGGCACAACCTCATGAAGGAACAACCCTTTAGAACTGAGATATGGAAGAAATTTTTCAGCCAGAGATTATGAATCAGTAGAACTCATGGCCTCCAGAGTCTTCTGTGGCAAAGTCATTAAGTGTGTTTAAGACAGAGCCAGAGACAGATAACTTTTAATTTGTTACTAAACAAGACCTATGAAGAGAAGGCAGGAGAATCGAGTTGAGAAACATATCAGAATTGATGGAATGGCAGAGCAAACATTATGGACCAAGTGGCTCATTTCCGCTCTAATATTTTATAGTCTGAATGAATTATGAGATCCTGCTGCAAGAGCACTTCTGTTGAGAGAAAATAAACTTGCTCTCAAGAAGAATATTGACATTTACAGGAGGTTCTGATGTGGCTAATTATCAACTGAAGTGTATAGATCGGAAATAAATGAGGTGAGGTTGGACAGTCCAAACCTTCCAGTCACAAAGCAATCATTAAAAAAAGGAAAATTAATAAGGGTCAGCTAAAAGATTAGAACTACTAGATATAAATACAAATGGGGAACACTACAAGAATAAATAGAAAGCATCTCATTTCTTATAAAAACTGCAGATGGTGTAAATCAGGAAGAAAAAAAACAGAAGTTGTGGAGAAGCTCAGCAGGTTTGGCAGCAGCTGTGAAGAAAAAAAAATCAGAGTTAATGTTTCAGATCCTTTCAGACCCTTCCTCAGAACTGTTAACTCTGATCTTATTTTTTATGTCCTAGAACATAGAACATAGAACATAGAACAGTACAGCACAGAACAGGCCCTTCAGCCCACAATGTTGTGCCAACCATTGATCCTCATGTATGCACCCTCAAATTTCTGTGACCATATGCATGTCCAGCAGTCTCTTAAATGACCCCAATGACCTTGCTTCCACAACTGCTGCTGGCAACGCATTCCATGCTCTCACAACTCTCTGCGTAAAGAACCTGCCTCTGACATCCCCTCTATACTTTCCACCAACCAGCTTAAAACTATGACCCCTCGTGCTAGCCATTTCTGCCCTGGGAAATAGTCTCTGGCTATCAACTCTATCCATGCCTCTCATTATCTTGTATACCTCAATTAGGTCACCTCTCCTCCTCCTTTTCTCCAATGAAAAGAGACCGAGCTCAGTCAACCTCTCTTCATAAGATAAGCCCTCCAGTCCAGGCAGCATCCTGGTAAACCTCCTCTGAACCCTCTCCAAAGCATCCACATCTTTCCTATAATAGGGCGCCCAGAACTGGACGCAGTATTCCAAGTGCGGTCTAACCAAAGTTTTATAGAGCTGCAACAAGATCTCACGACTCTTAAACTCAATCCCCCTGTTAATGAAAGCCAAAACACCATATGCTTTCTTAACAACCCTGTCCACTTGGGTGGCCATTTTAACGGATCTATGTATCTGCACACCAAGATCCCTCTGTTCCTCCACGCTGCCAAGAATCCTATCCTTAATCCTGTACTCAGCTTTCAAATTCGACCTTCCAAAATGCATCACCTCGCATTTATCCAGGTTGAACTCCATCTGCCACCTCTCAGCCCATCTCTGCATCCTGTCAATGTCCCGCTGCAGCCTACAACAGCCCTCTACACTGTCAACGACACCTCCGACCTTTGTGTCGTCTGCAAACTTGCTGACCCATCCTTCAATTCCCTCGTCCAAGTCATTAATAAAAATTACAAACAGTAGAGGCCCAAGGACAGAGCCCTGTGGAACCCCACTCACCACTGACTTCCAGGCAGAATATTTTCCTTCTACTACCACTCGCTGTCTTCTGTTGGCCAGCCAATTCTGTATCCAAGCAGCTAAGTTCCCCTGTATCCCATTCCTCCTGACCTTCTGAATGAGCCTTCCATGGGGAACCTTATCAAATGCCTTACTGAAGTCCATATACACCACATCCACAGCTCGACCCTCATCAACCTTTCTAGTCACATCCTCAAAAAACTCGATAAGGTTTGTAAGGCATGACCTACCCCTCACAAAGCCGTGTTGACTGTATTTGATCAAGCCATGCTCTTCCAGATGGTCATAAATCTTATCCCTCAGAATCCTTTCTAACACCTTGCAGACGACAGACGTGAGACTTACCGGTCTATAATTGCCGGGGATTTCCCTATTTCCTTTCTTGAAGAGAGGAATTACATTTGCCTCTCTCCAGTCCTCAGGTACGACTCCAGTGGAGAGCGAGGATGCAAAGATCTTCGCAAGTGGCAAAGCAATTGCATTTCTCGCTTCCCAAAGCAGCCGAGGACAAATCTGATCCGGGCCTGGCGACTTGTCAATCTTAATGTTTGACAAAATTTTCAGCACATCAGCTTCCTCTATCTCTATCCATTCCAGCATGCACACCTGCTCTTCAAAGGTTTCATTCACTACAAAGTTGGTTTCTTTCGTAAAGACAGAAGCAAAAAACTCATTTAGGGCTTCCCCTACCTCCTCAGGCTCCACACACAAGTTCCCTATGCTATCCCTGATCGGCCCTACTCTTTCTTTGACCATTCTCTTATTCCTCACGTAAGTGTAAAATGCCTTTGTGTTTTCCCGGATTCCTTCTGCCAAGCCTTTCTCGTGCCCCCTCCTGTGGGGGTAACAATGATTTCCTACAGGCAGCTGAACTGTTTTACACAAGAATCCAGTTTAAAAGAGAAATTAGAACAAGCTGATAAAATTGATTGCTGGAGAGACAGAGAGAGAGATAATAGGAACTGCAGATGCTGGAGAATCCAAGATAACAAGGTGTGGAGTTGAATGCTCCAACTCCACACCTTGTTATCTTTGCTTGCTCATGAATCAAACAGGTTACTGTCATCAAATCTAGAAATAAAAAAAGGTTTTGCACTAATGAAATGATGACTGCAAGAAGAAAGAAACAAGGGAATGTGAAGTATCAGAGAGATGCTCGTGCTATGTGCAACATCATGAGCTTCTCAGACTCATGCGAATTTATTTAAAGTGGTGATTCAAAAATGTAACTGCTCAAGGTCAAGTTGAGCTTCCTTGTTTGAACAACATTCACCCTTCCAAGTAAGGCTCAGCCAAGTGTCCAATACAACAGACTGAAAACAAATAATGCAGTTCCAGATACTGGACACTAAGCAAGTTCCCACCAAGTTACCAGAACTCAGTCAATAGCTTGGTTTGGTAATCACTTTGTATGCCAGAAGAGATGTGCAGTGCTTTGCTTGACAACAGGCTATAGATTGCTGAACAGATGATGAGTGTCTTACACAGATAAAGCATAGTACACAATTAGATGCAATCCCATACGAAGTTATGATGAAAGCCTGGAATGATCAAGGACCCACTGCTGCAGGAGTATATTCAACAAGCAGAGCAGAGGTGATTCTCCAAGATGACTTCTGCAGCAATAAAACCACTGAAGCCTTAGATAGTGGTGAGTTACAGAATGAAAATGAAACAACAGAAAGACAAATTCTACTTTTCTAATCCAAACAAAACAAAGTGAGAAGGCCAGCCCCAGTGCAAATAAAAGTTAGTCCACTTGGCAATTTAGGACTCATGTATAACAAAAGGTGACAGCTTCTCTACATGGTGAGCATGAATGACCAGCTCTAACATAAAACCATAGACATACATGTAACTGTTGTTGACTTAATGGTATTGTCACTCGAGATCCAGGTATAGTTCTGGGGGCCCGGGTTGGAATCCCACCGTGTAACATGGTGAAATACAAGTTCAACAGAAACCTGTAATTAAGAGTCCAATGATCACCACAGAGCTGTTGTCAATTGCTGGAAAAACCCATCAGTTTTGAATCACATCTACATAGTCTGTGAAGAAAATTACCAGATGTACAAACTTGCAAATTACAGTGGATTAAATTTTTTTAACTGGAAGGGGTGTTTAAATTTTTTTTAAACATCATACCAATGCATCTTCTGAATTCATATGTAAAAGAAAGATTTAAGCATTTATACGTCACATAGAACACCAGAGACTCAAGGAGAAAGTGCAATCAGGTCCAACAGATAAGTTTTAGAGAGCTAGACAAATTTAGTCACTAGGACCTCAAAAGAGAAATTTTTGGATTAGTGTCAGTGGCACTTGTTATTGCATTAAAAAAAGAGGATAGTGCAGAAGGCAGGACTTTAGATTCATAAAGGATTGGAACAAGTTCTGGGAGAGATGAAATCTGTACAAGTAAGGTAGGATAGGGTTCTGGCACAGAGGTTTACTGGTGTCAATGGAGAGACGTGCCCTGACATTAGAAATCGAATGTAAAAACAATATTGGCAATACTTATCAGGTCAGCTGGCAGCATCTATGGAGAAACAGAATTCAAGTTTCAGCTTGATCTTTCATCAGAACTAGGAAAAGTTTAAACCTATTACACTTCTAAGCAAGTGAAATGGGGAAGTATAGAAATAGAACAAAATGTAAATCCTGTGACTGGGTGCAAGAGTCATTAAACAACAAAAAAGAGAGTTGGTGCAGTGCAGGTAAAGCGAGCAGCAATGGCATAATAAAGGAACAAAGTCTGGGTCCAGAGGAAGTGGGTTTAACAAAATTATGAACAGCTAACATCTATAATCAAAAAAAGATGCAAACAAGGTTAAGGAAGACATATGCAAAGTAAAGGAAAGAAAACGGAGGGCAGGAGGCACAGATTGCATTCCGGAATTGTTGAACCCAAGACTGAATTCAAAAAGCTGTTTAAAAAAAACCAAAGGATGAGCTGACATGGAGCTACAGGGTCTTGCTTACAGGCTGATCTGATATGTTCTACAAAACAATTACCTTATCTGCATTTGTTCTCCCATAGTACAGCAGACTGCATTTTAGGTAAAAAGTAAAGAATATACTACATTGAAAAAGGACACAATCATAGTTTTAGCTGGAAAGAGCATTTTGGACTTTGAACAGTGAAGAGAGAGGAGGTAAAATGATAACATTGCACCTCCTGTGCTTGCATTGAAAGATGTTGTTATCTGAAGGGAGCAAGGTGTTAGGTTCAATAGAATTTGCTGGCAGGTTCAGAACTAGTTCTGATGAAGAATTACCAGACTCAAAATGTTAACTCCATTTTCTTGCTACAGATGCTGCCAGACCTGTTGAATTTTGCCAGAAATTTCTACGTTTGCTTCAGATCTCCAGCATCCACAGTTCTTTGTGAGCCCCGAGCATGGCGGATGGAACAGTCCTTCACAATGTTAGTGGCAGATGGGAATTGAAGCTGCCTGGTCATAGCCTCATATTGGCGATGGCCAAAATGACAGAGGACAATCTGTTGAATACAAAGTGGGGTGGAAGGTGTGGACGAGTGGAACCCTTCTGAGAGAGAGATGGGGGTAAGAAGCAAGATCAAAGTATATAAAATACTTCAGATATGGGTTTAAGGCCCTATCAGCCACAAGGTGGTAAGACAAAAGAGAATCTGTGGTATAAGATTCATGTAAATCATGATGTAACGGATCACATGACTGACATCAGGTAAAGAGTGACAGGTCCAGAACAAGCATGTGAAGAGTGAGATCTGAGAGACTACACTAGCCAGCCAAATTGATAAATTACTTTTTTTAAAAAAAATTCGCTCACAGGATGTGGGTCTTTATTGCCCATCTCCGATTGCTCAGAGGGCACTCAAGATTCAATGACATTTGGATTCAGATACACATGTAGACCAGGCCAGGCAAAGGACAACAGATTTTCTTCCCTAAAAAGAACAGTGACCCAGACAGGATTTCCCAACACAAGAACAGAAGTTGCTGGAAAAACTCAGCAGGTCTGACAGCATCTGTGAAGAGAAATCAGACTTAACATTTCAGGTCCAGTGATTCTTCCTCAGACTTCTGAATGTTAACAGATTTCTCTTCACAGATGCTGCCAGACTGCTGAGCTTTTCCAGCAACTTCTGTTTATGTTTGATTTATAGCATCCGCAGTTCTTTCAGTTTTTATTTAGGAATTTTCCACAAGCGGCAGTAGTTAAACGGTTGCCATTATTGGCTGGTTTGCCTCTGATCCACGAGCTCCACTTAAAATGCCAGTTACATATAAAAATGTATTACCCTATATTAGGTGTTGAAGAGCCTTCCTTTGAGATAATGACCAAGCAGCCTTGGGGGCAGTGTATGTGCTCACTCAAATAGCTCAGACATACTGCCGACAAGTATCTCAATGCACAGAACATCGCACTGATTTGAAGCACAAGATAAAGTACAATCATCAATTGGGGAAAAAAGGAAGGCACGCAAAGTTGTATCATAACTGAAGAAGTGACCAAGATGGAAAAACATGAAAAATCCAATGGCATTTTTAAGAAGCAGGTACTACAAAATGGAGAGATAACACAGTGTAGAGCTGGATGAACACAGCAGACCAAGCAGCAGAGGTGCAGGAACGCTGACATTTCCAGCCTATACCCTTCTTCAGAAAATGGGGGAGGGGAAGGGGGTCCTAAAATAAATAGGGAGAGATAGGAAGGCAGGTAGAAGATGGATAGAGGAGAAGATAGGTGGAGAGGAGACACACAG
This sequence comes from Stegostoma tigrinum, assembly GCF_030684315.1. Lineage (NCBI taxonomy): Eukaryota > Metazoa > Chordata > Chondrichthyes > Orectolobiformes > Stegostomatidae > Stegostoma > Stegostoma tigrinum. The sequence goes on along the minus strand of NC_081362.1, from coordinate 34,777,298 downwards.
GTCCTGAAGGTTGCAGGAACAGCAACTTATATTCCACTTGGGAACCCTGCAGCCCAATGGTATCAACGTGGACTTCACAAGCTTCAAAATCTCACCTCCCACTACCGCATCCGAAAACCAACCCAGCTCATCCCCGCCTCCCTAAACTGTCCTTCCTCCCACCTATGCCCTCCTCCCACTTCAAGCCCCACCCCCATTCCCTACCTAGTAACCTCATCCCGCCCCTTGACCTGTCCATCCTTCCTGGACTAACCTATCCCCTCCCTAACTCCCCACCTACACTCTCACCTTTATTGGCTCCATCCCCGCCTCTTTGGCCTCTCCACCTATTTTCTCCTCTATCCATCTTCAATCCACCTCCTCCCTCCCCCTATTTATTTCAGAACCCTTCTCACTTCCCCCATTTCTGAAGGGTCTAGGCCCGAAACATCAGCTTTCCTGCTCCTGTGATGCTGCCTGGCCTGCTGTGTTCATCTCTATACCTTGCTTTCTCAGATTTCTGCAACAAATGCCATTAGTCTACCTGCTTATTACAAATGTTACTGAATTCACATTTCATCAAGCATGATAGGATTTATTCCTGTGTTCCCAGAACATTAATCTGGGTTCTGCATTGCTAGTCCATTAACATTATCACCACATCATCACATAAGGAAGAAGCACTGAGCCTTCAAAACTCCTTATTAGGAAATGGAGGTGTAATGGTAGCGAGTTTTGAGAAGATTTGTAGCTCAGGTTGAGTTTCTGGATGTGAGTTTGCTCGCTGAGCTAGGTTAGTTTTCAGACGTTTGAAAAACTAACGTCTGAAAACTAACCTTCCAGCTCAGTGAGCAAACTCACATCCAGGTGTACTGGGCTTGACCATCCATGATTCCATTTCCTGGTTTCCTACTGTTAAGAACCAGAATTTTATGTTTAAAATGGCCACCCTAATATTCTTTGTTTGAAGATCTCCAAGCTGTACAAATTTCTTTCAACACTACTCATCTGAGAAAACTGAGGAAGATGCTGTGAGCACCAAGCCTTTATTAAATCTGGTGTTCTGACGATTAAGCAACCTAAAGTGTTGTCTAATCTTATTTCATTGGCACTTCTGCCATTCTGATATTCCCAATATCATAAGCCCATGCAAGAGATTTTTATGTTTAAAAACCATTGGCAAACTATGGACGATCTTTATTTAAATATTATGAGGGATTACCTCTAAAAGATGGGTTAACTCAGACACCTCCATACCTACGATTGTAAAAGGTTAGAAATAACCAAAGCCTCTCCCCACCAACCCCCTCAACCCCATTAGTCTGTCTCTCTGTCCCCATTTTGGGGTTAATTTAAACCGTACATTTCCAAACAAAATGATACGTAAGCCTCCATTACTGTCGTATAAGGTAAGTTGTTCTAAAATAGTTAATGTGGGAGATTACATTAGGTCTTACCCAATCTAATGATCTTGCAGTCCTGGGGTGGAGAATGAAGAGTCCAGATCTAGATTCTAGATGTGATTAGATATGTCACCTCTGAATCCTGACAGATATAATTACAAAGACTAAGCAGCCAATGAAACTTCTACCAATTGCTACTATGCAAAACAAATATCTTTTCTTGTTAAAACTCATGAGTGGTCCACCCTTTCCCACTTAACCAAACAGGCTCTGAGACTCTGTATGAAAAGGAGAATTTGTAAGAAAATACAAGGAGGATTCGTGGCAGTAATCTCAACTCCAAGCTGCTAGTTGTTAGTTCAACAGACATACATTATTTACTGCATGTCTCAAAATGGTCAGCTTCAAATGAGTACGAGAAAAGATGGTGTTTTGGGACTATACATTCACACTATCCTCAGTTACATGACATTAAACATGAAATGACTGACGGCAGCTCTAAAGCACATCTGGCTAAACATTAAAACTGCATGCTTTGTATTCCTTGAGAACAAAACTCCAAATCACCAGATTTGATAGGCCCAAGGCAAAACAAAGAGTAGTAGCATTGGCAAGAAACTATCCCAAACAACTCTTGCCCATTAACACATTTTGGCCAAGATAGAAAATTCAACAGAATACCCTAAGTGGTCGCCTCAGGAAATACTACACTCATTATTCAGAGACCACTGCCCAGATCCTTCAATCAGGGTTGGAAACTCAACATTGATTAAATGCCCAAACAGGGCAGAGCACAACAGGTAAATTCACAAGGAGGTTATGGGGTAAGTCAAGAATATTATTAGCAACATAAGGAAAAACTATAAAAGTAAATTAAGAAATTGAAAGAAACATAATAAACTATTCTAGAGTTACATAAATATAAAAGGCAAGTTGGAACAAAAAAAAATTGAAGTTTTTTTTTCCTATTCATCTTGTGGGATGTGGGTGTCGCTGACCGGCCAGCATTTCTTGCCCATCCCCAGTTGCCCTTGAGAAAGTGGAGGTGAGCTGCCTTCTTGAACCACTGCATTTCTCCTGCTGTGGGTTGACCCACAATGCTATTAGGGAGGGAATTCCAGGATTTCGACCCAGTGGCAGCAAAGGAACAGCAATATATTGCCAAGTCAGGGTGGTGAGTGACTTGAAGCAGAACTTGGAGGTGGTGGTGTTCCCATATATCTGCTGCCCTTGTCCTTCTAGATGGGAATGGACATGGGTTTGGAAGGTGCTGTCTGAGGATCTTTGGTGAACTTCTCCAGTAGATAGTACACACTGCTGCTTCTGAGCGTCAGTAGTCGAGGGAGTGAGTGTTTGTGGATGTAGTGCCAATCGAGCAGGCTGCTTTGTCCTGGATGGTGTCGAACTTCCTGAATGTTGCTGGAGCTACACTCATCCAGGCAAGTGGGGAGTATTCCATCACACTCCTGACTTGATCCTTGTAGATGGCAGCAGGCTTTGAAGAGTCAGGAGGTGAGTTACTTGCCGCAATATTTCCAGATTCTGTCCTACCCTTATAGCCACTGTGTTTATGTGGTGAGTCCAGTTGAGTTTCTGGTCAATGGTAACCCCCAGAACACTGATAGTGGGGAATTCTGTGAAGAAGTGTTAATTATTAAATAATTATTTCTCTTCAATGCTTGCTGGGGAGATAGATCAGCTGAACATGTCAACTGCAAATGAGACAATATAATTGCATTTAAACAAGTGTGTAAGTGAATTATAGAAAATTATGAAAACACTTGGTCCAGACAGTTTGTATCAGAGCATTTAGAAAGAACTTAGGGAAGAGCAAGCAACGACACCGTTGTAAATATTTAAGTGCACATTGGAAAAAGATGCAGAGTCAGAAGACTGATGACTAATTAACTATAGGCTTATATTTGAGCATAGTCCCATTATAGATCCAGGGAATCACAGACTAGGGTTCAACTGTAATGATAGAAGAAAAAAAATAGAATTCTTGAGAGATAAACCTTTTAAATAAAAAGAAATCAAAATTAGAACAAATGAGTAATGGAAGCAAATTACTGCAAATGTTGGAGAACGGAAACTAAACGAGAAAATGCCGAAAAACTCAGGGCTGGTAGCACTGCGGAGAGTGAAACAAAGTTCTTTGTTTGAATCCGACAGGTCGTCTTCAACTGGTCCGAAGTAGTGTAATATCACACTTGAAACATTAAAATCAGTTTCTCCATCTATAAAAGTCGCCAGCGCTGCCAAGGTTTTCTAGCACTGTTTTAGTATAAAACAAGGAGTACTTAGCATGGATTTCAAAAGCAAAGATCTTGCTTGACCAATCTGTTGGTTCCTGTTTCAAAGAATTCAGAAGGAGTAAGAATACTGTAACAATGCAAATATTGAACATCCAAGGCACCATATAATCACAAAATTGAGTACAGATGTCTACAGTCCAGCTCTCTGAACAAGCAATTTACCAAGTGCCATTCATTTTCTGACATAATCTTACATATTGTAATTTTTCCCATAATTCAATTTCCTTTTTCTTTTTGAGCAAGTGACAAAGTTGTTTGATGAGGACAGGACGGTACAGGTTGTCTATATTTATCAAGACCTTGGACATAGTCCCTCATGGCAGGCTCATACAAAAGGTGAAGTTACTGGAATCTTTGGTGAGCTGGTAAGATGGATACAGAACTGGCTTAGTCATAGAAGAATGGAACAGTGGAGGGCATTTTTCTGATTGGTAAAATGTGACCAGTGGTGTTCCACAGGGTTCAATGCTGAACACTTGTTGTTTCTAAAACATAAATGATTTGGGGGAAGAATGTAGGTGGCCTGCTTAGTGTGCTGATGACAAAGATTAGGTGAGCTGCTGATAGCAAGGATGATTACCAGAGGACACAGCAGAATATAGACAGGCTAAAGACATGGGCGGAGAAATAATGGTTGGAGTTTAATTGGATAAATGACAGATGGAATTAATTGGATAAACGCAAGGTGATACATTTTAGGACATCTAATGCAGGAGGAATGTATACAATAAATGACAGAACCCTAAGTCACATCAACATACAGAGGGATCTAGGCATACAGGTCCACAGTTTCCACAAAGTGACACCACAGAGGAGAAGGCTGTCAAGGAAAAATAGCATGCTTGCCTTTAATAGTTGTGTGTAAAATTGGTAAGTCATGATGCAGATGTGTAGAACTTTATTTAAGCTACATTTAGAATATTGTATATATTTCTGGTCGCCACACTACCAGCAGGATCTGAAGGCTTTGCAGAGGGTACAGAAATGACCTACCAGGATGCTGCTTTATTGGGGGAGAGGAGTGGGTGGTATTAGCTAGGGGGAAGAGATTGGACAAACTTTGGTTTGTTTCATTTGAACGTGGAAGGATGAGGGGTGACCTGACTGAAGTTTACAAAATTAGGAATGACATGGAAAGAGTTGATAGTCTCTTTCCCAGGGTAGAAATGTCAATTAGGAAACAGAAGTTTAAGGTAAAAAGGGATAAGTTTAAAGGAGATGGGAGAGGCAAGCTTTTGTTTTACACGCAGAGCTGGGTAAGTACTTGGAATGAGCTGCTAGAGGCAAATACAATAGCAAATGCTTACGAGGCACCTTAACAGATATATGAATAGGCAGAGAATAGAGGGATATCGGCTGTAGGGACACAAAAGGTTTTGTGCTTAGAAAGGCGTTATGTATCAGCACAGTCTTGGCAGGCTGAAGGGCCTGTTACTGGTTCTCCCAATGTTTCACTTGAACCTGCTTCCACCACACCCTTTTTTTTTTAAAAAGCTTTCCACTGCTGCTTTTGACAACTGTCCTAAGTTCATGTCCTCTTATCCTTGACCGTTCAAACCAGTTTTCCTATATCTACTCTGTCCTAATGTTTCATGATTTTGGATATTTTGGATATCTTTTCTCAAACTTCTGCAACAAAAGTAGTCCCAACTTCTCTAATCTATGTGACTGAGTTCCTCAGCCCCGGAAGCACTTTCGTAAATCTTCTCTGCACTCTGTCTAATGCTTTCACAACTTTCAACAAGTGTGGAAACTCAAATTTAACAGAATACTCCAACTGAGGCCAAACCAGTGCTTCATACAAAACCAATATAATCTCCTTGCTCCAGTACACCATGTCTGTAAAATGAAGCCGAGGATGTTGTGTGCTTCATTAACCACTCAAACTGTCCTACCACCTTCAATGATATACGCACCTTCACATTCAAGTCTCTCTGCTCCTGTGAAACCTCCAATTAGATTTGTAACCTTTATAATGTCTGCTTTCTACCTACTAAAGTGAATTACTTCATATTTTTCTGTATTGAATTTTATCTGGCACTTGTTCATCAATCTCAACACATCCAATTCTTCTCAAAAACACTACATGACCTTCTACACAATTCACAAGTTCCAAATTTTGGATCATCTGCAATTCTTGAAATTATGCCCTGCATATCAAGGGCACAGATGGCACACAGCCTTAGGAGTAAAGGGAAGGCCTTTTAGAACAAAGATAAGGAGAAACTTCTTCAGCCAGAGAGTGGTGAATCTATTGAATTCACTGCCACAGACAGCTGTGGAGGCCAGGTCATTGAGTATGTTTAAGACAGAGATAGACGAGCTCTTGATTATCAATGCAATCAAGGGTTACAGAGAGTAAGCAGGAGAATGGGGTCACTCAGCCATGATTGAATGGCAGAGTTATTAGGTGGGCTGAATGGCCTGATTTCTGCTGTGTCTTATGGTTAATGCATTATGCATCAAGAAGAGTAAGAATCCTGATACTAACCCATGAGGAACTTTAATACAAACATCCTGCCTGTTCAATAAGCTTCTATGAACCACTAGTCTCTATTTGCTGTAGTCAGGCCAATTTCACATACATGGTGCCACTGTCCCTTTCGCCCCACGAGCTATTGCTTTGCTCACAGGTCTGCAGAGTGACATTTCATGAACTGCCTTTTAGAAGTCAACATACACCTTATCAACAGAAATGCAACCAAAAATCTTGAATTAATAATCCCTTAATAAATCCATGCTGCCTTTCCTTAATGAACTCACGTTGGCCCAAGTGACTATTCATCAGGTTATGAATTATTATTTTTAGAAGCTTCCTCAAAGTTAAGGTGACTAGTTTATAGCCATTAGATTTGCCTTTACCTTCTTCAAAACAGGTGTTTTGTATTATTTGGGGTTTTTCTTTCCTTTGTCACAACCACACCCCCATATCTATCCCTCAGCATCGTAGTAAAGTATCAAAGGATGTACAGATAGCCTGTTCAATACCCAATGATCATCAAATTTTAAACCTCCCCATTATCCGAAATTCCTTTTTCTCACCTTATAGAAGTGGAGAAGGTTAAAGGCTCAGAGTGGAAGTAAAAGAGGGGGTCAGGATTGGGGTCCCAGAACATATGCATAGGAAGGTGGTGGTGGTGGGGGGGGGGGGGGGGGGGGGGCGAAGATGGGTGTGCAGTGTTTGGATTGTGGTCCCAGAACAGATTACACTGGGGGGTGAGGTTGGGTCCCAGGTTGACAGTGCAGGGTTGAGAGAGAGGCCGAGGTCCTGGAATGAAATTGGAATGGAACGACAGCCAGTGAGGGCTAGACTCTTATGACATCCATGCAGCTTCAAGGATCAGGGTTCTAGAACAGGGGTGCAGGCGGGGAACAGCTGAGGTCGTGGGAGATATTTTGAAATATCTCCCGGCTGAAGGTCTACCTCCATTTTCTTTGCCATCCTTTATTTCTAGTCTACCCTCTGCTAGATTCTTTTAATTACTGAAATGGTTTCTATTAAAAATGGATAGTTTCTTTGAGTTTTCCTTGTCTCTTTCCTTAACCTACAGATATTAAGATTCAAACACAATTATATTACAATTATTAGTCAGATGATCTCATACTGAAACAGATTCTACCGTAATCATAGAATCCCTTGACTCTGCACTGATCCTCCAAAGGACATTCCACCCACACACAGCCCATCACCGTCGCCCAATGGCCCACATTTACCATGCCAAATCTACCTAGTCTACACATCCCTGAACACCAAGGAGAATTTCAGCATGGCCAGTCCACCTAGTCTGTACAGACGAAACCCAAGCAGACACAGAGAACATGCAAACTCCACACAGACAGTCAGCCGAGGCTGAAATTAAAACTGGGTCCCTGCTGCAGTGAGGTAACAGTGCTAACTACTGAGCCACTGTGCTGTCCTTTGGTACAAAAAACTAAACTTCAGCTTTCAAGACCCAAAATGTCAAACTTTCCTGCTCCTCTGACACTGCTTGGCCTGCTGTGTTCATCGAGCTTCACACCGCATTATCTCAGATTCTCCAGCATCGGCAGTTCCTACTATCTTGTCAGCGTTTTCCTGACTGGACTGAACCATATGAAGACAGGTATTTGGGCAAACATTTCAATACTGATAAGCTTTGGAGTGAATACGCATTTCATCAGGTTAACTGCATCAAGTTTCCTCCAATCTAGCATAGACTATTGCTAATTACCCAAACTGAATTTCCAGTTTCCCAATCTGAAAATAACTCTCCAATTTTTCTCCACATTCCTTATTAAAGCCTGTTCTCTCAGTTAAAAATCTCACGATTGTCATTCTCTAATGAATATCATAGAGTTTCATCTATTTACTTGATGAGATTTCCTTTATCTCATACTTTCTTTAAGTTTGTGTCTTTCATCATTGTTTGTGGAAGCATAAGAATCAATGTCTGCAAACTGTTGAGTACCTGCAGATTGTAATATCTCTGATGGCAGAACTCTTTTTGAATGATTTCTGACGTCCTTCATCACAACACCATTTGAGAGTGTAGTGACAACTGGTACAGCGACTTGTTAAGCTCTGGTTAAGTTTCTTTTGTTGGTGATTTTGCTACAAGGTTCAATATTCTCATGAACCTTTATAACTGCAACTAGTTTTGTGGAGCTAGAAATTCTTTTATGACTTGGTTCTCCAGTATGTTCACCTTTGTTCCCGATAGGAACAAGAAACATGATTGTTGGTTACGAAGACTCATTTACTGTCGAGTGTCAAACCTGCCTGTTGTAGTCCACTCAGCAATGTTCTCGCTTTCATGTCATGCTCAGCTTGAGTGGAACCTTATATCAACACATCATCCATGCAGCAAATAATTCCGTGCAAGTTCTTTGAAGGATTTAACATTATTCTGAAAGCTTTCTGGTGCTGATGCTATTCCAAAAAATAGCATGTTAAAACAAAATATTCTAAATGTTGTTATGAATGTCACAAGTCAAGACTCCTCTAATGATTTTTACCTGAATCCAATGTTAGTTCTAGCCTAATTTTGCTAAACTCACATTTATACCATTGGATGGACTTCTTTTGAGATTTATTGAGTTCCACACAGTCATTGCTTAGCGTTATGCATTTGTTTAACATCAGAACTGGACCCGTAAGAGCATTAATTCTTTTGTTTTTAAATAACTGGTAAAATGGCTTCTTGTCTTACAATTGAGTTGCTCCCTTTCTTCACTTCTGGAAGTAAGTGGCCTGGATGCTTTTTTGTGTGCATACAGCAGATCCACTTCTTAGCTCTGTTTTATATAATACATTGGTTTCAGCTTGCCCTATCCCATAACTTCAGAAATTCTGCTCTAAAATCAGATTGCTAATGCTAATCACTAGGTGTACAAAATGATCAGTGGTATAGAGTGGCAGCCAGAGACTTTTTCCTAGTGAGGAGGTAGCTATTACGAGGGGGCATAGTTTTAAAGTGAAAGGAGGTAGATATAGGGGAGATGTCAGAGGTAGTTTCTTTACTCAGAGTGGTATACATTGCCGGAGAGGGTAGTAGAGTTGGTCTCATTAGGCGCCTGTTAGATAAACATGTGGATGATAATATGAGGTAGGGGTGGAGGTTAGAGAGACCTTAGGATTAGGGTAAAAGTTCAGCACAACATCGTGGGCCGAGGGGCCTGTACTGTTCTATGTTCTAACGTGGTTTATTTGTCTTACTTTGACTGCTAAGATAAAAGAAACTCATACCAGGTTTTGTCAACATACAAGAAAACAAAACTTGCTATAAACAAACTGATTCTTTAAGGAGTGGCAAAATGGATTGATACTAAGATGCAAACTAAAAATATATCCTTTAAATGACAACACACCATTACATTCACACTAAAACAGGACAGAGGTCTGCAGAAATACTGTGGTTCTCAGACTGCTGAATGAACCTAATTTCAAATCTAATGGTGATCTTGCTTTTGTGCACCTTCAGTGCAGCTGTAACCTCACATGCTTTGCTCTGTCGTCTGCAAGGTGTTAGAAAGGATTCTGAGGGATAAGATTTATGACCATCTGGAAGAGCATGGCTTGATCAAATACAGTCAACACGGCTTTGTGAGGGGTAGGTCATGCCTTACAAACCTTATCGAGTTTTTTGAGGATGTGACTAGAAAGGTTGATGAGGGTCGAGCTGTGGATGTGGTGTATATGGACTTCAGTAAGGCATTTGATAAGGTTCCCCATGGTAGGCTCATTCAGAAGGTCAGGAGGAATGGGATACAGGGGAACTTAGCTGCTTGGATACAGAATTGGCTGGCCAACAGAAGACAGCGAGTGGTAGTAGAAGGAAAATATTCTGCCTGGAAGTCAGTGGTGAGTGGAGTTCCACAGGGCTCTGTCCTTGGGCCTCTACTGTTTGTAATTTTTATTAATGACTTGGACGAGGGAATTGAAGGATGGGTCAGCAAGTTTGCAGACGACACAAAGGTCGGAGGTGTCTTTGACAGTGTAGAGGGCTGTTGTAGGCTGCAGCGGGACATTGACAGGATGCAGAGATGGGCTGAGAGGTGGCAGATGGAGTTCAACCTGGATAAATGCGAGGTGATGCATTTTGGAAGGTCGAATTTGAAAGCTGAGTACAGGATTAAGGATAGGATTCTTGGCAGCGTGGAGGAACAGAGGGATCTTGGTGTGCAGATACATAGATCCCTTAAAATGGCCACCCAAGTGGACAGGGTTGTTAAGAAAGCATATGGTGTTTTGGCTTTCATTAACAGGGGGATTGAGTTTAAGAGTCGTGAGATCTTGTTGCAGCTCTATAAAACTTTGGTTAGACCGCACTTGGAATACTGCGTCCAGTTCTGGGCGCCCTATTATAGGAAAGATGTGGATGCTTTGGAGAGGGTTCAGAGGAGGTTTACCAGGATGCTGCCTGGACTGGAGGGCTTATCTTATGAAGAGAGGTTGACTGAGCTCGGTCTCTTTTCATTGGAGAAAAGGAGGAGGAGAGGGGACCTAATTGAGGTATACAAGATAATGAGAGGCATAGATAGAGTTGATAGCCAGAGACTATTTCCCAGGGCAGAAATGGCTAGCACGAGGGGTCATAGTTTTAAGCTGGTTGGTGGAAAGTATAGAGGGGATGTCAGAGGCAGGTTCTTTACGCAGAGAGTTGTGAGAGCATGGAATGCATTGCCAGCAGCAGTTGTGGAAGCAAGGTCATTGGGGTCATTTAAGAGACTGCTGGACATGTATATGGTCACAGAAATTTGAGGGTGCATACATGAGGATCAATGGTCGGCACAACATTGTGGGCTGAAGGGCCTGTTCTGTGCTGTACTGTTCTATGTTCTATGTTCTAAACTGACTATGATTTGCCCGTACTGCACACAAATCAAAGCTTTTCACTGTACTTGCGTACGTGACAACAATAAATCAAATCTTACCATATCTTCTTCCCCGTGTAATTTCTTAACTTCCATCCGTGTGGAAGGTACATCTTACAATCCAAGATCATTTCTTGCTGTTGTATTTGTTTGAACTCATACTAATTTAGCTATCCAGACATCTTTTCCTACCTGCTCAATAACTTGTATTTGTACCTTTAATTCATTAATTTTACTCCAAATAGTGCACCCATTTAAGTAAAAATCTATTAATGTTGCCTTTTTACCATTTTCCCCCTTCTGACTCTTTGCTGATTTCCTGTGTTTTACTACACTGAGTGTTTTTACGCAAATGGCTTTCCTACCTATCCAGTTCTGAAGGGCCACTGGAGCCAAAACATTCACTGATATCTCTCCACTGATGAGGCTAGACCTGCTGAGTTTTTTTCAAGAAATTTCTGTTTTTATTCCCGATTTCCAGTATCCACAATTCTCAGAGTTTTGTTTTGCTTTGTAGGCATACACTTCCGATAATTACTCAATAGCTGTAGCTATTCAATTCACTCGGCCACTGGTCCCAGCGTAGTTCAAGTGATGCCTGTTCAATTAGAAGGACCCTCTTTCATCCCAATACAGGTGCCAGTGCCCCACAAACTGAAACCTATTTCACCACAATTTCTGAACTATACATTTAAACTCATCAAGTTTATTATGTAATGCCAGTTTTCACATGGCTCAGATAGTACAATAGCCATTACTACCTTGGTTGGAAATAACACAGTGTGGAGCTGAAGGAACACAGCAGGCCAGGCAGCAGAGGTGTAACAAAGTTGACATTTCAGGTAGGGACGTTTAGAGCGGCACAATGGCTCAACATTTAGCACCGCTGCCTCACAGCATCAGGGACCTGGGTTCGATTCCACCCTTGAGCGACTGTCTGTTTAGAGTTTGCACATTGTCCCCATGTCTGCATGGGTTTCCCCTGGATGCTCTGGCTTCCTCCCACAGTCCAAAGATGTGCAGGTTAGGTGGACTGGCCATGCTAAATTGCCCGTAGTGTTCATGGAGGTGTAGATTAGGTGGGTTGTAGGGGGATGGGTCCGGGTGGGGTGCTCTAAGGATTGGCGTGGACCTCTTGGGCCAAAAGGCCTGTTTCCACACTGTAAGGATTCTATGATCTATGATCTTACTATCTCTGAGTGAGTTACTACCTTGTTGGAGATACTTTTTAAAAATTTAGCTTCTGTGTGTTCAAATTCTTTCAGCATAACCGCACTAGTTCTATCACTGTTACTGGTACCAACACGGATGACAGCAACTGGATCCTTCACCTCCCATCCCTCATCAAGCTCTTCTCCAGCCCTGAAGAGACGTCTTTAACCTTAGCACCAGGCAGACAGCATACCCCTCAGAACGCTTGCTTGCAGTTGCAGAAAACAATAACTAGCCTGCCAATTATACTGCCTTCTGCATTCCTATTTCATTTTCCTGTTTGAATGGCTCTCTGTACCACATGGTCAGATCGCTTATCCTCCTTGCAGACCCAACTCTCATCCACACAACTTGCAAGAATCTCATAACCGTTTGGACAATTACTGGCCGGGAGCTTCTCTAATGCTACCCAAATGATCTCCATACTTAACTCACGCAATGTGTTTGATTGTCTCCTAGAAAAAAAATTAGATTAGATTCCCTACAGTGAGAGAACAGGCCCTTCAGCCCAACAAGTCCACACCACCCCTTGGAGCATCCCACCCGTACCCATCCCCCTATAAACCACACTGCCCTGAACACTACGGGCAATTTAGCATGGCCAATCCACCTAGCCTGCACATCTTTGGACTGGGGGAGGAAACCGGAGCACCAAGCAGACACAGGGAGAACGTGCAAACTCCGCACAGACAGTCGCCTAAGGATGGAATCAAACCTGGGTCCCTGGCGGTGTGAGGCTGCAGTGCTAACCATTGAACCACCGTACCGCTTCAAGGGTCCAGGTAACTTGGTGATGTGCTGCAATGTCTGCAGTTTAGACTCCAGCTCCTCAACTCTGATCCAAAGTTCCTTGAGCTGCAAAGACTGACTACAGATGTGTTCCTTTTTTGCTAAAATCAGTTTCCAGCAACACATCACCTATTCTGCTTTCACCATATTTGATTTAATGAATCAATTACTCTAGAATGACTTGTCTTTACACTTTTGATTTTGGTATTTTTTGCAAATTAAAATAATTACAATCTCATATTTAACAAGATAATGAGATGACAGATTTAAATGCAAACTACTAGAAACATTCACCAATCCATTGCTTTCCCTGAAATAAAACAAAAAAAATGTGGACGTTGAATATCTGAAACAAAACAGGAATTACTGGAGAAACTCTGATTTGGTAGCATCTCTAGATAAAGATAGAATTAAAATTGAGTCTAGTGATCCTTCTTCCGACAGAAGATTACCCTTTTGATGAAGGATTACTCAACTCGAAACATTAACTCTACTCTCTTTCCACAAATGCTGCTCAATCTGAGTTTCTCCAGCAATCTGTTTTTACTTCACTGCTTTCCCTGCATTCGCTTCACATTGTGGTGCATGTTATCATTCTACCTCTGGTCTTACTGCAGATATACCACTAGATCCAATCTTTTTATCCTCTCCCAGTCACTCCTCTCACTGGAGATCTTATATCCAGCAGATAACCTAAAAAAGTTCCTCTTTCCACTTCTGTGCCAAACTCCCTTTTTGAACCAAAAATCCCACCTAACTATTCTCAACGCATTTTCCTGCACTCAGTCCATAGCCGTGTATGCCTTGGCATCACAAGTGGATATTCAAATACTTAGACCATAGACACCTAGTGTGGAAACAGGTGCTTCAGTCCAACAAGTCCACACCAACCTTCAGAGCATCCCACCAATCTGAACACTATGGACTATTTAACATGGCCAATCCATCTAACTTGCACATCTTCGAACTGTGGGAGGAAACCAGAGGAATGTTATGAGAACTCCTACCTCTACCACCCTTACAGGTAACGAGTTGCAGATTCCTACAAGCTGCTGGGTTAAATTTCTTTTCCCTCATCTCCTCTAAACCTCCTGCTTCTTATCTTCAATCTGCGCCTCGGTTACTGATCACACCATCAAGGGGAACATTTATTCCTTTCTCCACTAGCTATGCTCATTATCTTATACATCTCAATCATGCCCACTCCCCTCATTCTCCTCTGCTCTCAGGAGAATATTCCCAATCTACACAACCCCTTTCATTACTAAAACGCTCCAGCCCCAGTAACAACCTGGTACATCTCCACTGCATCATCTCCATTTCAATCACATTCCTCCTTTAATGTGGATTCCAGAATTGCACTCAATACTCTAGTTGTGGTCTAACCAACATTTTAGACAGTTCCAGCGTAATCTCCTTAATCTTAAACTCTACACCTCAGATAACAAAGGTAAGTCTCTTGTGGTGCAAGGTCCCTACTTCTGAGCCAAGAATCCCAGATTCAAGTCCCACCATCTCCACAGGTATATAATAGCATTTCTAAACAAGTTAACTTTTTTAAAAAATCCCATATGCCTTCTTACTTCACTTTATCTACCGGTTTTGCTATCTTATAGGACTGTGGATATGCACACCAAGGTCACGCCATTCATCATGCGTTCTACCTGCCTTGTTTGCCCTGCTCAAGTGCATCACCTCACAGTAATCTGGTTTGAATTCCATTTTCCCACTGACCAGTCCATCTGATCAGGCTGTCAATATACCACTGTAATCTACGGCTACCTTCTTCACTATTTACCATCCCACTAGTTTTTGTATCATCTATGAATTTACTGGTCAACCTTCTTATACAAAATAAATTAAATTTGAATATACAGTAAAGAGTGGAGCCTTGCAGTAGTCCACTGGACACAGGCTCCTAGTCTCAAAAACACTCTTAACTATCACCCTCTGTTTCTTGCCAATCATCCAATTCTGATTCCAAAATGACCAAATTTCCTCGGATCCTGTGCCTTCTTACCTTTGCTATCAGTCTCCCATGCAGGACCTTATCAAAACCTGACTAAGTTGAATGCATTCCCCTCATCCACAAACCTGGTTACCTCTTTTGAAGTGTTCAATCAAGTTGATAGGCATGACCTCCTTTCAACAAAAACACTGCTGACTGTTCGTGATTAACACCCTCTTCTCCAAATGCAGACTAATTCTATCGCTCAGAATTGCTTCCAATAGTTTCCCACCAGTGATTAAACTGACTGGTTTATTCCTTACTTCCTTAGAGTCATAGAGCACACAAGCTGACCATTCAGTCCAACCAATCCATGCTGACCGTAATCCTAACTAAACTAAGTCTCACCTGCCTGCTTCTGTCCCATGTCCCTCCAAATCTTTCCTATTCACGTAGTTATCCAAAATGTTTTTTATAACTGTACCTGCATCCACCACGTCCTCTGGAAATTTATTCCACACACGAACCCACCCTCCGTGTAAACAATTTGTCCTTCATATTTTCTTTTACATCTCTCTCCTCTCACCTTAAAAACGTGCCTCCTAGTCTTGAAATGTCCCATCCTTGGCAAAAGGCAACTACCATTAACTCTATCCATACCCTTCCTTATTTTATGAACTTTTATCAGGTCGTCACTCGATCTCCTTCACTCCTGTGAAAAAAAGTCCCAGCCTATCCAACCTTTCTTTATAACTCAAACCTTCCATATGCAGCAACATCCTTTTCTTCTGAACCCTGTCCAGCTTGATAATATCCTTCTTATAAGTGGGCAACCAGAATTGGAAACAGTATTCCATAAGAGGCCTCACCAATGTCCTGTATAACCGCAACATGAATTCCAAACTCCTAAGTCAAAGGACTGAACAGCAAAAACATTTTCCAGTCCCCTGGCACCTTTCCTGTGGCCAGACAGCAACTGAAAATTATTGTCAGCAGACTTGATAAATCCTTCCTTTCCTCACATAACAGCCTAATATACACTGAACTCCAGAGCTGGATGACATCCACTTCTAAGGCTGCCTAACCTCTCAGAACATACTCTATACGAATTTCTTTAATTATATTCCGGTCCTTTGACCAGACTGGTGTGCGCACATTGTGTTGGTATTCGCTTCAGAGCAACAAAGTATTCACTTCGACTCCAACTTATGTCGTCCAGCACCATGCTCAAGTTATCATTTTAAAAATGACTTCCTTGAGTTTATACCTTTAATTTCAGGCCCATTCTTATCCTTTCCTACAACTATCTTGAATCTAAAGGAGTTATGATTCCTGTCTGCAAAATGTTTCCTGATAATTGAACTACTTTCCTAGTTCATTACATAAAATGAAGTCCAGAACAGCCATGTCTCTTGAAAGGCCTTCTACAAACTGCTTTAAAAATTCCCCTGGATGCATTTTATGAATTCTGTTTTCTCTAAATCTTTTCTAATGTGATTACCTCAGTTAACAGTCAGGAAGTCGAAATCCCTCCCTATGACTACTTCATTACTACTGCACTACTCCAAAATTTGCGGACATATCTGATCTTCTATTTCTCTCCAGCTGTTAGGAGGCCTAAAGTTTGCTCCAGGCAACATGATTGCTCCATTTTGGTTTTTAAGTTCTACTCATATGGCTTTGAGAAGCTTTCTAAGATGTCATCCCTCCTCATTGCTGTAATTGTACTCAATGTTGAATCACTTCCTTCTCTTTCACCTCCTTCCCTGTTTCATCTGAAGGCCCTATAATCCCAAAATATTGAGTTGCCGATCCTTCCCCTCTTTCAACCATGCTTCAGTGACAGCAATGGCATTAAACCCCTTGTTTTAATTTTTCCTCAACTCATCTTGGTTATCGCATTCCTCATGTTAAAACTAATACCATTAAACCTTACTAAAATCCTTTGTGCCTTAGCTGGCCAACAAAGTCTATGTCGTGCCGTCTTTTCCAATTTTTGCCATGCATTTTCCTATGCTGAACCTTCTCTCAAGATCCCAACATCTACCAAATTAGTTTAAACCCTCCCCAACAGCACTTGCAAACCTCCAGCAAGGATACTCGTCCCTTTCTGGTTCAGGTGCAACCCATTGCCTTATGCAGTTCCAATCATCCCAAAAATCTAAAAGCCCTCCCTCTTGCGCCATCTCTCCTGCCACATTCATCTGGACTAACTTTCTATTTTTATACACCTTATTTCTAACACCCAGAATTAATATTTAAGCATATGGTGATCCCATGGGATGTTTATGAATTAATGAGTTAGCAAATCTCATTAAATTTTATAAAAGATTGCAATTCTTGATTTTTGCCGATCTAGCCTTAATTCCCTTTCAAGTACCACTTCATCATCGTTCATGATCCCCGAAATATGAAAACTGCGCTTCAGTACTCATTCACTAGCATAACTTCTGCACTTCACTGAACCAGATGCATCCCTAGCTTTTCCCTGAGCTCTAACCTTGCTTGATCTTAAGTAAATATGACAAAGCAGCTTTTCAACTTGCTCCCTACGCACTGTGCAGAAGTATGCAGACTTTTTCCAAGCCTCTTACAGCTTTTCCAACATAAAGCCAGCAACCTCCCACTTTCTCAGCTTCCCAGTATTTCTTCTGAATTCTGACTTCTACTCCTTGCTGTTAATTCCTAGAGTAGACTCATGGAAGTTTACAGCACAGGTGGTGGCAATTTGGCCCTTGTGCCCATGCTGAACAAACATGACTACACTGATCCAATTTTCAAGCTTTTGCTCACAGTCCTGGAAGCCAAGGCACTCCAAATGAATATTTAAATTCTGCTTAAATATTACAAGAGTCTCTGATTCAATTTCCCTTTCAGATAGTGGCTTGCAGATTCCCACCATCTTCAGTGAAACAATATTCTCAACTCTCCTCTCAGTCTTCCAAATCAACTTTAATCTATGCCATCAGGTTATTGACCTCCCAACAAATAGAAAGAAAGTGCCTGTTTATACCTCTCAAATCTTAACTTGTCTGGCGTCCCCCTCAAACTTGGACACTCCAAGGAAAACAAGTCCGTTTATCCAATCTTTCCTCTTAGCTCAGACCCTGCAATATACTAGTAATTCTCCTCTGCACCCTCTCAAGTGGAATCACGTCCTTGCTATCATGTGGTTACAACAACTTTATGTAGTACACTACACCAGTTAAATCCAACCAGCAGTTTAGTTATTTTCAATTGACCTGTTCAGACATATTGCGATACACTTCTGCAGCAGGTAGGACCTGAAACCTGACCTTCTGGCCCAAAGGTAGGGATACTACTACAATGCCACAAAAATCTAAGTCATTAACCACCATTTTGTACAGTACCAGCATACCTTCCAGCATACAGCTATCCTCTCACTAAGTTACCAACCTACCAATTTTCATGTCATTAAACTTCTTGATCATACTGCTATATTCAAGTCCAAATGACTAACATGCAACACAAAGTGCAAGGCCACAGCAACAAGCACTATGGAATTCTACTGGAAGCAGACTCCCTTCCACAGAAACATGCCTCTACCATCGCCCTGTTTCTGGCCCTTCAGCCAATTTTGGATCCAATGTGCCACTATGCCTCAGATCCCATGGGCTTTTAATTTCTTACCTAATCTACCAACCTTCCCAAAATTATTGCTAAAATCTATGTAGACTACATCTTTTACATTGCACTCATCAACATTCCTGAATCACCTCAAAACAGTCAAACAAATTTGTCAAACACAACATTCCCTTAACAAATCCATGCTGACTATCCCTGGTTAATCAGTATGTCACCGCATGCATAGATATTCTGTGTTCCCCAATTCTTTCTAATAACTTGCCTACCACTGGTTCCACTGAATGGCCCTCTCCATCCTGAGTTTGTTCTAACTGCAGAGCCATCCAACTGTTCGTGCTGCAGTATCAGCAATCTGACCACCCCGTTCTGTTTTTAACATGCCTCATTTGCTGAGAAAAGTGTTGCGACATGTCCCGAAAGCACTGAAGTAGTGCTCGAGAGCTCTTGTGGTGTAGTGGCAGTTTCCTACCTTTGAGCAAGGAGTCCTTTGTTCAAGTCCCACCTGCTCCAGAGATGCATGATAACATCTTTGAAGAGAGATAATGGGCACTACAGATGCTGGAGAATCCAAGATAACAAAGTGTGGAACTGGATGAACACAGCAGGCCAAGCAGCATCTTAGGAGCACAAAAGCTGACGTTTCGGGCCTCCAGCCTTCATCAGAAAAGCAATTTTAATTTTCATTTTTCTTCAGGAAAATTGTTAATTAGATTTTGAATAACGGACATGTCGAAAAGGGCAGAATTAGCCCTGGTACTAGTTACCAGACTTATATCCGTCTCTTTCCAAAATAGCATAAACACACTGACTGCTTTAGTAGAAATATTGGCCAAAACACGCAATGCAGTCATGTGATGGAAAATACTATCATTCTACTGAACAAATAAGTTATGTTTCATACTTCATAAGATAAAATTGTGGAACTTAATGTTGGCCAGTTAGTACATTCCTATTGGTCAGTTTTCATCTTCCTACTAAAAATAACTTGAAATGAAACAGTGGCACCTGTTACTGAAGCACGATAAGTTATTCTCATGATCAGAGGATTCCTTGCGTGTCTGCCACCCGCATTATACACAAACACACAATCTCTAATAATTGCCAATAGTTTGGAACCAGTAAAGATTTCAGTAGTTCCCCAATCGGGTGCGGTACATTTGAATTTGTTTTTTTTCTAAAACATTGAAATAGTTTTTTTATATACTTGTGATCACACAAAATAAAAGTAAACCTCTATAAAATGATAGTCTGAATATAACAAAATATTTATAAAGGAGCTAGTAACACAACACGTATAAGACTTATTGTATTTTACCAAGCAGGTCTAAATCGTTGGAAAACAAATCTCACGTTCGATCATCTCAAAACAAAAATGGATTCAAACAATCTGTCTGCATGAAATAGCAATAGATATGTGGATTAGTATCACGGATTAGAAAGTTAGACCAAACGCTATGAACTGGTGACTTTTTTAATGCTCGGATAACATTGTTGCATCAAATTTAAAGCTTTTTGGTTAAAATCTGATTTCAACGGACCCAGCAACATTGATATACATTGTATTTAAATCGTTAAAAAATGCTTTTTGGCTTTGCTCATCACAGCCACTCATCTAAACTGAACTAAACACAGAGTTCCACAGTGACTTATTACATGACAAGTGAATCAAAAGAATTTCCAGCTGTTTTCAACGTCAATTTGCTAAATGTGGGATTGCCGGAGCCTCACAATTCAGTCACCGCGCATCCAAAGTCGTCTTAAAAATGAAACATAAAAGCATTGCAGACCGGCATGGCAGGCGGGCGGAAGGCTGAATAAGTTAATCAAAAAAAAATTGAGGCAAATGTTTCTTAGAATGACATTTAAAACTATTTTCAACTTCTGCAGTGTGTTAAGAAGTGTTTTAAAATGGCAAATATTCTGCTGTGACTATAAATTCAAAAGTGACACAATTACGTGCTTTTTGTTTTAAGAAAAGGTTGGGACTCAGAGTCTACAGAAATGCTTGTAGCTAGCAGTGGCTAAAGCTAGTAGCAAGCCAATAACAAAACCAAAAAAAAGAGGTCCGGTCAGCATACTGCATTTAAGCACGTCAGTTGTGATAACCTTTATGTTAAAACCCAGCTCACGAACACAAGAGGGGGAATGCCTCTGATTAATCAACTCAATGGATCCAGCTTCACTGACTGAAAATATCACTGATTTTTTTAACAAATGCGAAATAAAACTCAAATTATTCCCCGATAAACCGTATAAAGTTCACAAAAAGCAAACAAGTTGTTCTTCCCGCTCAAAAATGTTTGCAAAACTAAATTACGCCTTTAAACTTTTTTTAAACAAAGGATTAACATTGATACAAACACAACGTCCAGCCTTATCCCTACCTTTTTGCGGCTCTACAGCAAGGAGTGCGACCACGAAGGTGAGACAACTTGCCGCTGTGAACATATTTAGGTTTCGGTGCCGAAAGCAGCAGCTGGTCCCGACTGCGACAGCCACACTCTCCACTCACACCGAACAGGCGGTCTCAGGTAGCCACAGGAAGACTATCCACACGCACACAATTCCGTAATTCTCCTCTTCCCAGCACCCACTAACTCGAAAACCACTATCTCCCCCCTCCGCCTGACAGTGGAAACACCACCTCTCTCAATTCTGCCCTCATCCTATCGGTCAGATGCATTTATCCGGAAACCATCGATATTCTTATATCGTCCCTAACATGGAAGAAATAGGAGTCGTGTAATTCACAGATACTAGGCAAAAGTAGATTGAAGGAGGTCAATTTCTAATTAGAGGTCATCTCTGGGGGAAGGGAACAGACACATTCCTCGCACACAATATCTGTATAATATGAAGTATACTTTCATACACAACTAAATTATGTATTTATACAGTTATAGAGTAATTGAGATGTACAGCATGGAAACAGACCCTTCGGTCCAGCTTGTATATGCCGACCAGTTATCCTAAGTAAATGTAAATTAATAGTTCAATTTGCCAGCATTTGGCCCACATCCCTCCAAATCCTTCCTATTCACGTACCTATGCAAATGTCTTAAATGTTGTAATTGGACCAACCTCGATCACTTTCGCTGGCAGCTCCTTCCATACATTCCACACTCCCTGAAATATCCATTACATCTGTAACGTTATCCCTAATCAAAAATGCCACTCCCCCTTCTCTTTTGCCTCTTCTATAACATTTATACCCCGGAAAATTAAGCTGGCCAGTGCTGTCCATCCCTGAGCCAAGTTTAATTGTGATGACATCCCGGGCCCATGTTCACAATCATGCCCTTCGTTCAGAGATAGTAGGAACTGCAGATGCCAGAGAATCTGAGATAACAAGGTGTAGAGATGGACGAACACAGAAGAATAAGCAGCATCAGAGGAGCAGGAAGGCTGATGTTTCCGGCCTAGACCCTTCTTCATTTTCTGAAGGATCTAGGCCCAAAACGTCAGCCTTTCTGCTCCTCTGATGCTGCTAGGCCTGCTGTGTTCATCCAGCTTTATACCTTGTTATCTCATGCCCTTAGTTCATCTGGTTTATTTGTTAGGCCTTTTGCATTGAAATAAATGCAGTTTAATTTAATCAGTCCTACCTTGTTCTCTGCTTTGTTCCTGGCTACCCTAACTGTTTGACTCCTTTTCCCAATTGCACCAATCTCAGACTGACCTCTTGTCTCACTATCTCCTCGGGTTACCCCCCCAACACCACCTACCCACCACTTACTAGTTTATATCATCCCAAGCAGCTCGAGCAAATCTCCCCACCAGCATATTACACCCCTTCCAATTCAGGTGCAATCCGTCCTCCTTATACAGATCACTTTTACCCCAGAAGAGATTCCAATGATTCAAAAATATGAATACAACTCCCCTGCACCAGCTCCTCATCCATACATTTATCAGTTCCAGCCTCTTATTCCTACCTTCATTACTTCATGGCACCAGGTGTAATCCAAATATTACTACCTTTTAGGATCTACATTTTAAATTCCTGCCTAACTTCCTATATGGTCTCCTCAGAATCTCATCGTTATCCATTTCTATCTCCTTTGCTACAATGTGTACAAAACCTCCTGCTGATCACTCTTCCCTTTGAGAATATTCTGCATAATCTCCAAGATATCCTTGATCCTGACAGTGTGGAAGCATCACATTATTCTGATGTCTTGTTGTTGGCCACAGAAATGTCTCTCTGTGCCTCAAACTAGACAGTCCCTTATCTGAATTGCTCGATGAGTCCAGTGAGGTGTATCTTGACATCAGAAGCAATTCACTGCACTTGCTGGGCGTTGAACTGAGTTTCTGGTGAAACAGCAACAAAATGCCTTTTAATAGGGAGTATTGCTTGTTGTGGCACATCTTGCTGTTTTAATGTGCAGGTTCCTATTTTAGAAAACTCAATTTCAAGAATTCTCAATATAAAAGTTGGAGTAGGTACCGAGCAACTTCATAAGACCGTAAGACATAGGAGTGGAAGTAAGGCCATTCAGCCCATTCGAGTCCACTCTGCCATTTAAATCATAGCTGATAGGCATTTCAGCTCCACTTCCCTGCACTCTCCCCATAGCCCTTGATTCCTTGAGAGATCAAGAATTTATTGATCTCTGCCTTGAAGGCATTTAACATCCTCACCTCCACTGCACTCTGTGGCAATGAATTCCACAGGCCCACCACTCTGGCTGAAGAAATGTCTCCTCATTTCTGTTTTAAATTTACCCCCTCTAGTTCTAAGTCTGTGCCCACCGGTCCCAGGCTCCCCGACTAACAAACAACTTCCCAGCGTCCACCCTTTCTAAGCCATACATTATCTTGTAAGTTTCTATGAGGTCTCCCCTCAACCTTCTAAACTCTAATGAATACAATCCCAGGATCCTTAGCCATTCATCGTACATTAAACCTACCATTCCAGGGATCATCTGTGTGAATCTCTGCTGGACACACTCCAGCACCAGTATGTCCTTCCTGAGGTGTGGAGCCCAAAATTGGACACAGTATTCTAAATGGGGCCTTACTAGAGCTTCATAAAGTCTCAGAAGCACATCACTGCTTTCATATTCCAACCCTCTTGAGATAAATGATAACATTACATTTGCTTTCTTAATCACGTCTCTACCTGCAAGTTAACTTTTAGAGAATCCTGGACCAACACTCCCAGATCCCTTTGTACTTCTGCTTTACGAATTTTATCACTGTTTAGAAAATAGTCCATGCCCGTATTCTTTTTGCCAAAGTGCAACACCTCGCATTTGCTCACATTGAATATCATCAGCCATTTCCTGGACCGCTCTCCTAAACTGTCTAAATCTTTCTGCAGCCTCCCCACCTCCTCAGTACTACCTGCCTGTCCATCTATTTTTGTATCATCGGCAAACTTTGCCAGAATGCCCAGGTCCCTTCATCCAGATCGTTAATCTATAAAGTAAACAGCTGCGGCCCCAACACTGAACCCTGCAGGACACCACTTGTCACCGGTTGCCATTCCGAAAAAGAGCCTTTTATCCCAACTCTCTGCCTTCTGTCAGACAGCCAATCCTCAATCCAAGCCAGCAGCTCACCTCAAACACCATGGGCCCTCATCTTACTCAGCAGCCTCCCGTGAGGCACCTTATCAAAGGCCTTTTGGAAGTCTGGATAGATAACATCCAATGGGTTTCCCTGGTCTAACCTACTTGCTACCTCTTCAAAAAATTCCAACAGGTTTGTCAGGCACGACTTCCCCTTACTAAATCCAGTCTGACCTGTTCTAATCTGACCCTGCACTTCCAGGAATTTAGAAATCTTATCCTTAACAATGGATTCTAGAATTTTACCAACAACCAAGGTTAGGCGAATCGGCCTATAATTTTCCATCTTTTGTCTTGTTCCTTTTTTAAGCAAGGGGGTCACAACACCAATTTTACAATCATCTGGCAACACGGTGGCACAGTGGTTAGCACTACAACCTCACAGTGCCAGGGATCCGGGTTCAATTGCAGCCTTGGACGACTGCCTGTGTGGAGTTTGCACATTCTCCCCGTGTCTGCGTGGGTTTCCTCCGGGTGCTCCGGTTTCCTCCCACAGTCCAAAGACGTACAGGCTAGGTGGATCTGCCATGCTAAATTGCCCATAGTGTTCAGGTGTGTGGGGGTTATTGGGGGATGGGTCCGAGTGGACTTGTTGGGCCAAAGGACCTGTTTCCATGCTGTAGGGAATCTAATCTTTCCCAGACTCCAGGGACTTTTGAAAGATCACAACCAAAGCCTCTGCTATTTCCTCAGCCACCTCCCTCAGAACTCTAGGACGTAACCCATCAGGGCCAGGAGATTTATCAATTTTTAGACCTTTTAGCTTTTCTAGCACTTTCTCTTTTGTAATGCCTACCATTCTCAACTCTGCCCCCTGACTCTCCTTAATTGTTGGGAGACTACTCATGCCTTCCACTGTGAAGACTGATGCAAAGTACTTAATAAGTTCTTCAGCTATTTCCTCATTTCCCATGACTAGCCTTCCAGCATCAATTTGGAGTGGCCCAATATGTACTCTTGCCTCTTGTTTGTTTCTTCTGTACTGAAAGAAACTTTCACTATTATTTCTAATATTACTAGTTAGCCTACATTCATATTTGATCCTCTCCTTCCTTATTTCTCTCTTTGTTATCCTGTGTTTGTTTTAGTAGCTTTCCCAATCTTCTGATTTCCCAGTGTTCTTGGCTGTCTCTTGTTCTTTGATACATTTCCTGACTTCCTTTGTCAGCCATGGCCGTCTAATCCCACCCCGGATAATCCTTCTTTTCTTTGGGATGGACCTCTGTACTGTGTCCTCAAATTACACCCAGAAACTCCTGCCATTGTTGCTCTACCGTCTTCCCCGCTAGGCTCTGCTCCCAGTTGATTTGTCGATTCCTCTCTCATGCCCCTGTAATTACCTTCATTTAACTCTAACACCATTATATCCAATTTTGCCTTTTCTCTTTCAAACTGCAGACTGAACTCTACCATATTATGATTGCTGCCTCCTAAGCATTCCCTTACTTTGAGATCTTTTATAAAGGTCAGGCTCATTACATAGCACTAAGTCCAGAATAGCCTGCTCCCTTGTGGGCTCCATCACAAGCTGTTCCAAAAAGCCATCCTGTAAACATTCCATGAATTCCCTTTCTTTGGATCCACCGGCAACATTATTCACCCAGTCCACCTGCATATTGAAGTCCCCCATGATCACCGTGACCTTGCCTTTGTGGCACGCCCTATCTATTTCCTGGTGCATCTTGCACCCCTGGTCCTGATCACTGTTAGGAGGTCTGTACATAACTCCCATTATGGTTTCTTTGCCTCTGTGGTTCCTCAACTCCGCCCACACAGACTCCACATCCTCTGGCCCTATGTCACTCAGTGCAGCAGATTTAATTTCATTCTTAACTAACAAGGCAACCCCGCCCCCTCTGCCCACCTCCCTTCAGTTCACCATTTGTTCCAAAAAGCCTCCATGTTGGACACCAGGCACCAACATTTCAGGGAAATCTGCATGGCACCGGATGTGATGGGAGACAGTCGAGATGTAAGTAATCAAATGTTCAGCAGCCCACCACCCACCATGATTCTTTATGTCCTATTTTGGCCTGCTTTAGTCCTGGAATGAAAGGATTCAGGGATGAAACTGGATGGCACAACTGTTAATTTTGGTGCAGGTTGGGATATGTCCCCAGCAAATAAGTAGGCAGCTCAGAGGGCATGCAGGGTTAGTGGCTTTGTAAGTTGGAATAGGTGAGTGCAGTTGAGAGAAGATGCTACAGCCACTAGCAGGAGTTGTTGTAGAGCATGACCCTTCGTGGGAGGTGGACATAGTAGTACAGATAGTGTGAGGTATCACAGAAAAGATGATGGCACTTGTGTGACAGAGTAGACAAGTTCGTTGACTTACTTCTTACATTGTTGTGCATTCCTCCAGCCAGCTGAGTCTGCACTGACCCAGGTGACAACCTCAGACCGAGCTGGTACTGGCTACTGTGGCCTCCTGTACTGTTTTTGGGAGAAGAGGACATCCCACATCTGTACCATCCTATCTAGAAGCCCTTCACGTCCCTGCCCATAATGTGAGGTACTAAACTTTCCTGTGCCATGCAGGGGCAATTTCCATGGGCAGCACAGTGGTTAGCACTGCTGCCTCACAGCATCTGGGACCTGGGTTCAATTCTACCCTTGGGTGACTGTGTGGAGTGTGCACATTCTCCCTGTGTCTGCATGGGTTTCCTCCAGGTGCTGCGGTTTCCTCCCACAGTCCAAGATGTGCAGGCTAGGTGCATTTGGCCATGCTAAATTAGAACATAGAACATAGAACAGTACAGCACAGAACAGGCCCTTCAGCCCACAATGTTGTGCCGACCATTGATCCTCATGGATGCACCCTCAAATTTCTGTGACCATATGCATGTCCAGCAGTCTCTTAAATGACCCCAATGACCTTGCTTCCACAACTGCTGCTGGCAACGCATTCCATGCTCTCACAACTCTCTGCGTAAAGAACCTGCCTCTGACATCCCCTCTATACTTTCCACCAACCAGCTTAAAACTATGACCCCTCGTGCTAGCCATTTCTGCCCTGGGAAATAGTCTCTGGCTATCAACTCTATCTATGCCTCTCATTATCTTGTATACCTCAATTAGGTCCCCTCTCCTCCTCCTTTTCTCCAATGAAAAGAGACCGAGCTCAGTCAACCTCTCTTCATAAGATAAGCCCTCCAGTCCAGGCAGCATCCTGGTAAACCTCCTCTGAACCCTCTCCAAAGCATCCACATCTTTCCTATAATAGGGCGCCCAGAACTGGACGCAGTATTCCAAGTGCGGTCTAACCAAAGTTTTATAGAGCTGCAACAAGATCTCACGACTCAAACTCAATCCCCCTGTTAATGAAAGCCAAAACACCATATGCTTTCTTAACAACCCTGTCCACTTGGGTGGCCATTTTAAGGGATCTATGTATCTGCACACCAAGATCCCTCTGTTCCTCCACGCTGCCAAGAATCCTATCCTTAATCCTGTACTCAGCTTTCAAATTCGACCTTCCAAAATGTATCACCTCGCATTTATCCAGGTTGAACTCCATCTGCCACCTCTCAGCCCATCTCTGCATCCTGTCAATGTCCCGCTGCAGCCTACAACAGCCCTCTACACTGTCAACGACACCTCCGACCTTTGTGTCGTCTGCAAACTTGCTGACCCATCCTTCAATTCCCTCGTCCAAGTCATTAATAAAAATTACAAACAGTAGAGGCCCAAGGACAGAGCCCTGTGGAACCCCACTCACCACTGACTTCCAGGCAGAATATTTTCCTTCTACTACCACTCGCTGTCTTCTGTTGGCCAGCCAATTCTGTATCCAAGCAACTAAGTTCCCCTGTATCCCATTCCTCCTGACCTTCTGAATGAGCCTTCCATGGGGAACCTTATCAAATTGCCCATAATGTTCAGGGATGTGTACTTTAGATGGGTTGTAGGGGGATGGGTCTGGGTGGGATACTCCAAAAGTTGCTATGGAAAGGTTGGGCTGAAGGGCTGGTTTCCACACTGTAGGGATTCTATGATCTATGATAAACAGGGGAGCTCTGGAGAGGCAATGTATGTCCAGAGCACAACAGCCTCTTAAAGATTGACTGGTATCCCTGATACCAGCACAATTTTAGGAAACAGTAGTACCAAATTGCTCCAAGAATGGTGTATGGAAAGATAGGGATTGAATTGGATGAGGGGAGCAGGGCAAGTAGTTAATAAGGTGATAATTGGCAAGATACAGTTAGAAATTTGGCTAGGCCTTGAAGCACATCCCCAAAAATCGCAATGCAACTAACAGCCAAAAAAAAACAATGTAGACTCAAGCCTTCACTTAGTGCACAACATTTGAGCAACAGAATGCAAATTGGATTGAGGGTCATAGCCTTACGGGTCTGATATTCCTTACAGGAATCTTTATTGAAGTTGAAGAGTTTAAATATCTGCCATCTAGAGAATCTGGCCACACATTGCTGCTTTGTTCAAAACTTGTAGTTCCTCTTTTGATTCCCCAAACACTGGAATGTGGAGGGCCTCTCGTGCCCTGTCTTTACCAATGTCTGGACTTGCTCATCATTATTTTCTGAAACTTGAAACAGACATGGTGCAGAATAGTGACATCCTTTATTAGGTATTTCTGCTTTGACTACTTTGGCACAATCTTATTTCTGTAATTGTGTATATATTAAATTTCTGACTTTTATTTTTAAAAAGATTAGATTAGATTCTCTACAGTGTAGAAACAGGCCCTTCGGCCCAACAGTCCACACTGCTCCTTGGAGCATCCCACCCAAACCCATCCCCCATAACCCACACACCCCTGAACACTACAGGCAATTTAGCATGGCCAATCCAACTAGCCTGCACATCTTTGGACTGTGGGAGGAAACCCACACAGACGTCGGGAGAAAACAATTAGAGGTTCCACCGAGATTCAAACTCGCATCACTAGATACAAAACCCAGAATGCTAGCCATTATACCATGGAACCAACTTTTTAATGCTAACAACACCTACTCTCAAGGTATATTTCATACACTAGGAAAAAAATGTAAATAGCTTAATTTTAATTTACTTTTTTAATTATTTTAGATTGAAGAAGTAGTCCCATCTACTAAGTAGTCAACCTAACAGTTTGAGTTTTCTGCAGCTAATCATTTAATTGAAGGTATGAACTAACAAACTTACAATATTAAAATTGAAGACAATTACCTGATATACAGCAACACAAATGAATATTATTCTGCTTCATAGGTGTTGTTCTATTTTTAAAGCATTTTCCCACCCTTCTTGAACACTCATCTTTTGCACATTTTGTTCATAAAGACAAGTTTATTTCATCTTAAATGATGTGATATTTGTGATACTATTAGGAGCTTAAGACTCAATGACAATGGTGGAACCTGGTGACCAAATGCCACATGGTTCCTCCTTTTGTAAGGTTAGGTTTATATGAATCTCCATCAGGTTGTGAAGTTGCATTGTCAAGATACCACGTTTGAAAATTTATTTATTTGTGGTTAAAGAGAAAGGAATTTGTGATAAGATACTATTGTGTTGTGTTGTCTCTAGAGTTTGTACGGTATCATGTTGGTTTTGATAGGCCATGTGGGTATCTATGCATTTCTAGCCCTGAGGGTCTCATTTTGTGAAGTTATGGGTGCCAGATTAAATGGACTTTGTCAACTGCAGTGACTAAGAAACATTTGCCTTCGGATTCAATACTGGTTAAAGGTGGCAACAAGCAAAGGAATCTTCCTGGTAGATTTGAAGAGAGTCAAACATGCTTTTCTTTAACCAGAAGCCTTGGTGGACTATAGGAATTAGATATTGATGCATTGAATGAGATGTCAACCTGGTGAAACTACAATGCAGGAATACTTGCATACCAAACAGTGCAAGCAGCATGCAATAGACAGGGCTAAGCAATCCCACAAGCAGCAGATCAAAGCTGTGCAGTCTTCCTACATCCAGTCATGAATGGTGATGACAACTGAACAACTAACACAGAAGGGAATCTCCATAACTATCCCCATCCTTAATGATCAGGAAGCCCAGTACATCATTGCAAAAGATAAAGCAGAAACTTTTACAACAAATTTTCAGTCAGAATTTGCGAGCGCATTATCCATTTCAGCCTCCTCTGTGTCCCCAGCATCCTATGGTGAAAGCGTCAACTGTGAATGCAAGAATGCAACAGCTTCTGACTGGAGGAGATCTCAGCGATTCTGACAGTTTCACTGATGAGGCAACTTTTCTCCATTTTATCCCAAATGATTGAATTTTCCCAGGCATTTTGGGGCTCTCAGGTGTGAATTCTTATTATTTTAAGCCTTGACCTAGGTTCATCAAAGGCATAGGCTGAATGACCAACACCATCTGACCCTGTTCTCCTGCACACTGGGCAGCTGTGTTTACCAGTCACAAGGTGCACAGCAGTAACATACCAAGGCTAATTTGCCTGCACCCTCCAAACCGATAACATCACCTGCAAGTGATCCTCCAAGCCACACCAGTCTGACATTGGCCTTGGAAATTAAAATTTGAACCCTTGAACCTTTCCAAAAATTATGCCAAGGGTACTGCAGTGGTTCAATAAAGGTAGTCGACCACTACCTTCTCAAAGAAAATTACAATTAGACAATAAAGGCTGGCCTAGCGAGCACTCACATCATATTGAAGTAGTAAAACAAACAGTTGAGGTTATTGGGTTTGTAGGTGGAGACGGGGAGGTGAGTCAAGGAGGATCCAGAGGACTGGAAATTCACTAATGTAACCCCCCCTGTTTAAGGGGGGAGTAAGGCAAAAGACAAGAAATTATAGGCTGATTAGCCTGATCTCAGTCATTGGTAAGATTTGAGTCCATTGTGAATGACACAATGAGATTTAAGATTTCTGAATACATGGAAGTACATGGTAAAATAGGGCAAAGTCAGTATGCTTTCGACAAGGGCAAATCACTTGACAAATTTGTTAGAATTCTTTGAGGAGGTAATATGCAGATTAGACCAAGGAGAGCCAATGCATGTTATCAATCTGAAATTCTAGAAGGCCTTTGATCAGGTCCTGCACAGGTGACTTGTGTATGGTAAGGATTCATGGGTGTCAGAGGCAAGATGGGTAGATGCATGGATAGAAAACTGGCTGTCTGCCAGGAAGCAGAGAGTGGGTTTAAGAGGGTCCTTCTCAGGACGTTCTGCAAGGTCAGTGCTGGGATCACAACTTTTCACTTTACACATTAATGATCTAGATGAAGGAACTGAAGGCATTCTGGCTAAGTTTGCAGATGATACAAAAGATAGGTAGAGGGAAAGATAATATTAAAAGGAGGTGGGGAGGCAGCAGAAAATTTAAGGGACAGATTCTCCAGCATTGGCAGTTCCCACTGAGATAACAAGGTATACAGGTGGATGAACACAGCAGGCCAAGCAGTACAGCAGGAAAGAGCAGTGAGTATTCTTCAGAATACCCTTCTTCAGAAATGGGTCTCAGCCCAAAACATCAACTTTCCCACTCCTTTGGTGCTGATTTGCCTGCTGTGTTCATTCAGCTCTACACCTTGTTATATCAGCAGTAAATTTAGATGGGTTAGGAGAGTGGGCAAAGTGACAGATGGAATGTAACGTAGGAAAGTGTGAAGTCGTGCACTTTTCAGGAAGAATACAGGCATGGACTATTTTCTAAGTGGGGAGAAAATTCAGAAGTATGAAGCACAAAGGGGAATCATAGTCTAGGTTTCTCTTAAGGTAAATTTGCAGGTCTAGTTAGTTAGTTAGGAAGGCAAATACTATGTTGACATTTATTTTGAGAGGACTTGCACATAAAAGCAGGGGTGTACTTCTGAGGCTTTATAAAGAAAATCCTCTGAGGCTTTATAAAGCTCTGGTCAGACCATATTTAGAGTACTGAGAGCAATTTTGGGCCCCATACCTCAGGAAGGATATACTGGCCCTGGAGCAGATTTAGAGGAAATTCATGAGAATGACCCCAAGAATGAAAGGCTTAACATATGAGGAACATTTGAGGAATCTTGGTCTATACTCAGTGGAGTTTAGAAGGATTGGGGGGAAAAATCAATATTCTGCAAGTTTCAATTAGAACAGCATGGACAGAGTGGATGTTTGGAAGATGTTTCCACTGATAGGAGAAACTAGGACCTGAGGGCACAGCCTAAGAGTAAAGGGAAGACTCTTTAGAAAAGGGATAAGGAGAAACAGTGACAAGGTGAATCTGTGAAATTCATTGCCAGAGGGTTGTGGAGACCAGGCCATTGAGTATATTTAAGACAGAGGTAGAAAGATTCTTGATTTTCAAGGAGATTGAAGGTTACAGGGAGAAGACAGAAGAATGAAGTTGAAAAATTATCAGCCATGATTGAATGGTGGAGCAGACTCAATGGGCTGAATGTCCTAATTTCTGCTGTGTCTTATGGTCATATGGCATATTTGACCATCTTGACGTGGTTATGAGCTGGCATCTAGGAGATGTTCCAATTATTTCCAGAAGATCTCAAACCTGTCCTGACTCACCTCCCCATCTCCACCTCAACTGTATTTCTTTTACTACTTCAATATGATGTGAGTGCTGGCTAGGCCAGCCTTTATTGTCTATTTGTAATTTTCTTGGAGAAGGTAGTGGTTGACTACCTTTATTGAACCACTGCTGTACCCATGGCATAGATACAGCTCATCTCCTGTAATGACGCACTGTTCAGTAACAGACCCAGAACAATAGGAATCAAAAAGGTGGCAGAATTGCACTGACATGTGGGAAATTGAGTCTCTGATAGAAACCTCTCTCAGCTAGATTATCTCTTCAATGTATCTCAAGCAGGTTGAAGGTTCCTACTGTTTGTGAAAATGATACTACCTCTCCTCCTGCCTCCCAGTGCAGTTTTGAAGAGTTATCAAAATCCAACCCTATATCTTTGCTTATAAAATCAGGGGTCCTTCCTGCTTTTTTTTTAAAAACAGTCTTCTGAACTGGTTGCCTTGAAAGATTTGTGTGCAGATTACCACGGGCAGACAATAATAGGAGTCAACTACTCTGTGTGGAGAAGCCAATTAGGGCAATTTCCTGGCCTTGTTGGCACACTGCCAGTGATTGAGTAAGGAGACATTCAACTCAATAGAGGAAGCTTTCCTGTGGCAGTTAGTGAATGTCATCAGAGTGGAAGATTCTATCCTATAATGCAGAGAGATTGCTAGCAAGAAGGCCTGCCACGCGGTTCCAATGATCCAAGTGGCAGTTCCATTCCTGAGCATCTGATTGGAAGCACTGGGAGGCTTCTAAACAGTGTGGTCCTGAAACTCGCAAGAAAATCCTATTCCACATTCCTTATTAACATTCAATCAAATCCAAGTTAGGAGCACAGAACTGGGACATTTTCAAGATCCACAAAACCCTAGCAGATATGGCCCACAAGTTGGGATTTTCATTCTGGAATGATATGGTTTCTTAAGAGGCAAGTCTGGGTAGAAGTATGCCAGAACTGTGTTGATATTTTGAAAACTGAGTAATTAAATTAAAAACATCCCTCATTTCCTCATGTTTCACATCAAAACTCCGACACATTCCCGTGCTTTGAACCTAGCCACCATAAATCCTCATATTATTCATACACGCCTATGTGCCTGGAGCCTAGCTCTTGATAGAGGTCAGGTACCCTTTTAGATTGTTAAAAGTAGACATTAAAATGTTGTGAAAAGTATGTAAACTCATTTTCATCTGTGAAATCCAATGAACCTGTCACGTGGCAATTACAAAAATGTCAATAGATTTAAAATTTTAGCCCTTTAACATGTTTGAAAAATTGGGAGTGTTTCAAAATCACTGCTGGCTTTTTCATTGTTGGTTGACATAAACCTGAGGGCACCCATTGCTATACTGATGCCACACGATGATTTCACAACCTAACATCATCACAGGATGGTGCCTGTGTTGCACATATTGATTTACAGCTCCAAGTGATGGCAGACTCTTTAAAGTGGACTGTGAATTCCAACATATGCTGTTATCAAGGATCATGCATTTGTTAAAAATGTTGTGGTTAAAAAGAATTGTGTAATTCAAGAAAGTTAAACGTATTGAATATTGCCCCCCCACCAAGAC
This sequence comes from Stegostoma tigrinum, assembly GCF_030684315.1. NCBI lineage: Eukaryota > Metazoa > Chordata > Chondrichthyes > Orectolobiformes > Stegostomatidae > Stegostoma > Stegostoma tigrinum. The sequence continues at coordinate 34,743,046 of NC_081362.1, read as the reverse complement.
ACTTGGAAATTGATCTAATTTCATTTCAGCATGGGTCTTGAAATCTGCCATGGCTGTGCTACCATTATAGATGTAAGGGCAAAGAGTGATGGACAGGGTTTGGATGAATATGTTGACACTAGGTTGATAGAGAAGAGAGTGAAGATGTATAGTCAACATACATGTGGGAGTTAAAATAGTATCAGAGATAATGGGAACTGCAGATGCTGGAGAATTCCAAGATAATAAAATGTGAGGCTGGATGAACACAGCAGGCCAAGCAGCATCTCAGGAGCACAAAAGCTGACGTTTCGGGCCTAGACCCTTCTCTCTGATGAAGGGTCTAGGCCCGAAACATCAGCTTTTGTGCTCCTGAGATGCTGCTTGGCCTGCTGTGTTCATCCAGCCTCACATTTTATTATCTTACATGTGGGAGTTGGTGGGTTTGTAATGGATGTTGGCAGCTAGCTCATTCCCAGAAAGGAAAACACTGATCTCGAAGAGAAAGAATGAGTGAAAGAAGGATCAATTGAAGGAGATAGCAGTCTTGAAATTGGAAGCAAAATTAATTAAAATCTTCCAATTCTGGATAAGAGAGAGCGCAGCACTGGTTATATCGATGTGCCAGAGAAAGAGTTGTGGCTAGGGACCAGAGTAGGACTGCAACAAGGAACGTTCTATTTAACCCATAAAGAAACAGGCATAACAGGGATACACGCAGGTAGCCCTGGCCACACCTTTGATCTGAAGAAAATGCGATGATTTAAAAGCAAAATTGTTCAAAATGAGTTTGAGAGATAGTAGGAACTGCAGATGTGGAGAATCTGAGATAACAAGGTGTAGAGCTGGAGGAACACAACAAGCCAAGCAGCAGAGAAGCAGGAAGGCTGACAATTCAGGCCTAGACCCTTCTTGGTCCTCTGATGCTGCTTGGCCTGCTGTGTTCATCCAGCTCAACATCTTGTTATCACTTGTTCAAAATGAGGACAAGCTTCGTCAGGTGGAGGAGAGTGGTATACGTCTCTACGTTCCTGTCTGCATTAAGATGGTCTAAAGGCTCTCGGCTTCTTTCATGAGAGAAGGTCTGAACAGTCTGCATCCACCACCACTTCCTCTGCCTGGCTGACCCATCCTCACTTCAAACAGCTTCACCTTTAGTTCCTCTCACTTTCTTCAGTTCAAAGGTGTGGCCAAGGAGACTACAAGAGCCCTAGTTATGCCTGTCTCTTTGTGCGTTACATGGAACATTCCTTGTCCCAATTCTACTCAGGTCTCTCCCTGCATCCCTTTCTCCAGTACATCAATGACATCATTTGTGCTACTTCTTTCTCATGTCTGGAATTGAAAAAAAATTATCCACTTTCACCTTGCCCACCTCAGATTCTTCACTCCCATTATATGACATGTCTGTTGTCAATCAATAAAAAGAAAAATCAATAAGAAATATTAATATTACATAAAGAGAAAGCAGTGGTCAGGTGCCATGTTGACTCACTGAAGACTGAATATGCCTATAACTATGGGGAAATGGTAGAAATGTTGAATAACTTTGCTTTAATATTTACAGTACAAAAAGAAGCTTGCCAGAGGTCCTAAGGAAATTAATAGCAAATTGGGAACAGGCACTAAATAACATTAAAAGATTGATAATGAGGAAATTAAAGGAACTAAAAGGAGAGTGGTAAATCTCCAAGACCTGATGGTTTCCATCCAATGGTGTAGCTGTTTGGGTCCTAGAAGAGTTGGAACTTCAGTAAAATGATTCCTGGCTGCTACATTCTCCGAAGTCTCTCGATGTTGTTTCCTCTGGGACTGGGAGAATTGCCTTTAAAGATCTGTGTCTGAATTTACCTTTCAGCCAAGGGGTATGTTTATGGGATGTTACTATATTGGAATAGTTAGTTAATTAGTTATAGGTACTGCATCTATGATTCAGTTAAGTTTTCCAGTAGTTAAGTTCTAAATTTCTCTGTTTTGTTTTGTTTGCATTCTATAGTGTTTAAATAAATTGAGTTTTGCTTAATGAGTGGCTTGACCAGTTACATCCATCTGGAACATGCTCTTCACATCTACCTTTGAAATAAGAAAAAATTAGGGTCTAGGCTACCTCCTTAAGATGTTTTGATAGGGTCTGGTCTGATGCATAACAACAGCACAGACCTATGTGTATGCATTAGCAGTCAATTAGTATCTAATCTCAGCCCATTGATATGCATCTTGCAAACTCCCATGCTCTGCAAAGAAACTACATGGCTACAATTCTAAACATGGAAGTCATTGAAGGTATCTTGTGACTCTGTCTCATAGCTGTTTCTTTAGGCCCTGACCTTGAAGTGCAGTTACCACCAACTCAGGGCAAGCTCCATGTATTGCAAATGCACACACGACACACATCCCTAACCCCCACCAGTCCATAGATGTTGGTGTCAGTCATGGCCAGACCGTCTGCACCATCATTTCACATCTCTGGCTCACTTAGAATATGATTCGATGTGAATCATATAGAATATGAACTTCATTGCTGCACTTTGGAGCACACTGGCACCTTTCATAAAAGTGCTAGGGCCAGGACGCTTTGCATGCAGAGATGGGCATCCATACCATCCTTTGGAGCAGGCTGTACCTCGGAGATCTTTGCTTGCTATCTCAGCACTCTCTCACTTCAAGCCACCTTAGATCCCATTGGGACCTCAACTTGCCCTACGTTTTATGGTAAAGTCTAATTTTAGTCAGAACTTAAGTGCTAACTGTACTTCTGTCTTGCTTGCTATTTAACGCAGACACCATCCCCTGAGAAAAAGAACAGGAAATGACATCACCAACCCAAGAAAACCTAACCAGATAAATAGAAAGCAGGACATAACACCAGTGCTTCGTCGGAGGCTCACTGATGATGTTACCTAGAATGGTGACGAAACATCTGAAAATGAACCTTCCAGCTCAGCGAGCAATCTCACATCCAGAACCTCAACCTAAGCTACAAATCTTCTCAAAACTCGCTCGCAGACACAAAGCCAGGTAGCTTGGTGGGCATTTCCAACACAGTCAGCCAGGGATAGTCTCTGATTTCAAGCCAGGGGCTTAGACATGGTCAGTTGGCTACTTGGGTCAGGGATTCTATATTCATGAACGTCAGGGACTGGTTCAAGGTCAATTGTACAGGTTCAGAGCAACCTTAGAACATAGAAAAGTACAGCACAATACAGGCCCTTCGGCCCACAATGTTGTGCCGTGGATTAATCCTAATCCAAAAGTGAAATAACCTAACCTACATTCCCCTCAATTTACTGCTGTCCATGTGCATGTCCAACAGTCGCTTAAGTGTCACTAATGACTCTGCTTCCACGACTACCGCTGGCAAAATATTCCATGTGCTCACAACTCTCTGGGTGAAGAACCTCCCTCCAACGTCTCCTCTATACCTTCCTCCTAACACCATAAAACTATGACCCCTTGTGGCAGTCAATCCTGCCCTGGGGAAATGTCTCTGGCTATCGACTCTATCCAAGGAAGGAGCTCAAAAATGGTCTGAGGAGAGCCAGGAGGGGGCACGAGAAAGGCTTGGCAGAAGGAATCCGGGAAAACACAAAGGCATTTTACACTTACGTGAGGAATAAGAGAATGGTCAAAGAAAGAGTAGGGCCGATCAGGGATAGCATAGGGAACTTGTGTGTGGAGCCTGAGGAGGTAGGGGAAGCCCTAAATGAGTTTTTTGCTTCTGTCTTTACGAAAGAATCGAACTGTGTAGTGAATGAAACCTTTGAAGAGGTGTGCATGCTGGAATGGATAGAGATAGAGGAAGCTGATGTACTGAAAACTTTGTCAAACATTAAGATTGACAAGTCGCCAGGCCCGGATCAGATTTGTCCTCGGCTGCTTTGGGAAGCGAGAAATGCAATTGCTTCGCCACTTGCGAAGATCTTTGCATCCTCGCTCTCCACTGGAGTCGTACCTGAGGACTGGAGAGAGGCAAATGTAATTCCTCTCTTCAAGAAAGGAAATAGGGAAATCCCCGGCAATTATAGACCGGTAAGTCTCACGTCTGTCGTCTGCAAGGTGTTAGAAAGGATTCTGAGGGATAAGATTTATGACCATCTGGAAGAGCATGGCTTGATCAAATACAGTCAACACGGCTTTGTGAGGGGTAGGTCATGCCTTACAAACCTTATCGAGTTTTTTGAGGATGTGACTAGTAAGGTTGATGAGGGTCGAGCTGTGGATGTGGTGTATATGGACTTCAGTAAGGCATTTGATAAGGTTCCCCATGGAAGGCTCATTCAGAAGGTCAGGAGGAATGGGATACAGGGGAACTTAGCTGCTTGGATACAGAATTGGCTGGCCAACAGAAGACAGCGAGTGGTAGTAGAAGGAAAATATTCTGCCTGGAAGTCAGTGGTGAGTGGGGTTCCACAGGGCTCTGTCCTTGGGCCTCTACTGTTTGTAATTTTTATTAATGACTTGGACGAGGGAATTGAAGGATGGGTCAGCAAGTTTGCAGACGACACAAAGGTCGGAGGTGTCGTTGACAGTGTAGAGGGCTGTTGTAGGCTGCAGCGGGACATTGACAGGATGCAGAGATGGGCTGAGAGGTGGCAGATGGAGTTCAACCTGGATAAATGCGAGGTGATGCATTTTGGAAGGTCGAATTTGAAAGCTGAGTACAGGATTAAGGATAGGATTCTTGGCAGCGTGGAGGAACAGAGGGATCTTGGTGTGCAGATACATAGATCCCTTAAAATGGCCACCCAAGTGGACAGGGTTGTTAAGAAAGCATATGGTGTTTTGGCTTTCATTAACAGGGGGATTGAGTTTAAGAGTCGTGAGATCTTGCTGCAGCTCTATAAAACTTTGGTTAGACCGCACTTGGAATACTGCGTCCAGTTCTGGGCGCCCTATTATAGGAAAGATGTGGATGCTTTGGAGAGGGTTCAGAGGAGGTTTACCAGGATGCTGCCTGGACTGGAGGGCTTATCTTATGAAGAGAGGTTGACTGAGCTCGGTCTCTTTTCATTGGAGAAAAGGAGGAGGAGAGGGGACCTAATTGAGGTATACAAGATAATGAGAGGCATAGATAGAGTCGATAGCCAGAGACTATTTCCCAGGGCAGAAATGGCTAGCACAAGGGGTCATAGTTTTAAGCTGGTTGGTGGAAAGTATAGAGGGGATGTCAGAGGCAGGTTCTTTACGCAGAGAGTTGTGAGAGCATGGAATGCGTTGCCAGCAGCAGTTGTGGAAGCAAGGTCATTGGGGTCATTTAAGAGACTGCTGGACATGCATATGGTCACAGAAATTTGAGGGTGCATCCATGAGGATCAATGGTCGGCACAACATTGTGGGCTGAAGGGCCTGTTCTGTGCTGTACTGTTCTATGTTCTATGTTCTATGTTCTATGCCTCTCTCTACCTTGTACAACTCAATCAGGCTCTTCCTCCTTCTCTCCAGGGAGAAAAGTCCGAGCCCAGTCAATCTCTCCTCGTAAGACAAGACCTCCAGTCCAGGCAGTATCCTGGTAAGCCTCCTTTGCACCCTCTCCAAAGCCTCCACATCTTTCCTATAATAGGGCGACCAGAACTGACATACCCAGTGTGGCTTCCTCTACATTGGGGAAACCAAGCAGAGGCTTGGGGACCGTTTTGCAGAAAACCTCCGCTCGATTCGCAATAAGCAACTGCACCACCCAGTCGCAAACCATTTTAACTCCCCCTCCCATTCCTTAGATGGGATGTCCATCATGGGGCTCCTGCAGTGCCACAATGATGCCACCCGAAGGTTGCAGGAATAGCAACTCATATTCCGCTTGGGAACCCTGCAGCCCAATGGTATCAATGTGGACTTCACAAGCTTCAAAATCTCCCCTTCCCCCCACTGCATCCCAAAACCAGCCCAGCTCTTCCCCTCCCCCCACTGCATCCCAAAACCAGCCCAGCTCATCCCCGCCTCCCTAACCTGTTCTTCCTCTCACCTATCCCCTCCTCCCACCTCAAGCCGCACCTCCAATTCCCACCTACCAACCTCATCCTGCCTCCTTGACTTGTCCATCCTCCCCGGACTGACCTATCCCCTCCCCAACTATCTTCTCCTCTATCCATCTTCGGTCCGCCTCCCCCCCCTCCCTATTTATTCCAGAACCCTCTCTCCATCCCCCTCTCTGATGAAGGGTCTAGGCCCGAAACGTCAGCTTTTGGGCTCCTGAGATGCTGCTTGGCCTGCTGCGTTCATCCAGCTTCACACTTTGTTATCACAATATTCCAGGTGTGGTCTCACCAGGGTTTTGTAGAGCTAAAGTTAGGGAAGTCAGTTGTGAGGATTGAATGCATGCCGGGATTCAGACAGGATAACAAATTGTGAAAGGAAGCAACATATAATCAGTGGGAGACTTTAGTTCAGGGGTTATAACGGAAGGGACTGTCACCAAATTATGCAGGGTGTTTTTCTTCCAGCCAGCAGACAGAATGGATCAAGTAGAATCTTTGTCTTGTAAACTTTCTATGATTCTAAATGGGAGTGCTGCACTGGAGAGGTGCATTTTTCAGTGCCTGGGCTCTCACTGCCTTATCAGGTGGACGTAAAGAATTCCATGGGACTAATTAAAGAAAACAAGGGGAGTTCTCCTAGTGTTTTTGACAATATTTATACAATTTTATAAGAATCCTTTGCTAAATGATTATCAGTAGATTTTCACGTTCATTACTGGATATTCCTTTCAACGCTCACTTATTCTTTCGACCTTAAACCTTCATTGGAGGAGTTTTCTATGAGAAACAATGTCATTTCACTTATGAATGGTTGTCTTATCCTAGCTTCTAAAGGTATTTATGTGATATGGACCTTTCCATTCTTATCAGTTGGATAGTTGCAGCATTTCTCCTATAATTAACATTTTGCCTTCAAACTTTAGTGGGATTTTGCCTTGTATTTTTCCAGACCTCATTTTAGCGATTAAACTATTTGGGTGGTACGGTGGCTCAGTAGTTAGCACTGCAGCCTCACAGCACCAGGGACCTGGGTTCAATTCTAGCCTTGGGCGACTAGGTGGAGTTTGCACATTCTCCCAGTGTCTGTGTGGGTTTCCTCCCGCAGTCCAAAGATGTGCAGGCTTGGTGGATTAGCCATGCTAATTTGCCCTTGGTGTTCAGGGGTGTGTGGGTTACAGGGGGATGGGTCTGGGTGGGATGATCTAAGGGGCAGCGTGGACTTGTTGGGCCAAAAGGGCCTGTTTCCACACTGTAGGAAATCTAATCTAATCTCTTGTTTAGACTTTTTATCATTTGTAGTGAGCAGTAATTTAATACATAAACATTTACATAGGTCGTCTTCATGCTTCCTTTTAAGATGTCCTTTTCCTGCCATCTGTGAAGGACATTTTCATGGCTAACTCCATCAATCTTTAAATTTTTTAGTATTTATATGTACTGTTTCTAATTAGTTATATTCATATCTCAACTAAAGCAGTGTGTCTTACCAGATATTACACAATGAAAAAGAAACAGCAGTCTCCAACTTTGAATCGCTGGGTGAGTGAAGAATTTTCAGACCTGGTACTGTCGAAATGAAAGATAGGACAAGGTCAAACTGAGATTCCTTCCAGCCCAGGTAGCAAACCATGTGATAGCTACTGAAGTTAATAAGAAGCCTGAACAAATAAAAGTAGCATCTCTGTTAACAGTATCAGGGAAGGATTGTATGAAAAAGCAGAAATGCCACTCTGAAGATGATTTTGAACGAATTGAAGGTACATTTTAGAGCCTCTTTTGATTACACTGTATGAACAGATGATATCATCGAAGATAGAATCACTTCTGCCCATAATAATTCTACCATGAGAGTGTCTCTTAATAAAACTATTGACATATGCAGAAGTTTTGAAATAGTCAATCATGAGGTACAGTATATTAGTAAGAGAATGTATGAAGCAATCAATTAAGCAGAGAGATATTCTGAGCCAAACAAGAAAACAGGTTAGAAAAAGGCACAAATATTTGCAGAAAGGTTAAAACTAGAGTAGAGGATATAAATATTGCAAAGGACATCACTCAAAAGAAAGGAAGCATGTACGGCATATGGAAAGCTGTGTTTTAATCATTAATTGGGCATGTGCTTCTCCAGAACTGTTTTTAATTTAGATTTGTAGCATCTGCATTTTGTTGTGTTTATTTAAGCCTATACCGAGGTCCGTTGGAGAGATATTAATTAATGATTCTGACAAATTCTGAAGCTAGATAAAGGCAACTGTTTTCTAACTACATTCCAGATGCTAGTTGGGTAAATTGCATAATTGATTAGATTAGATTCCCTACAATGTGGAAACAGGCCATTCAGCCCAACAAGTCCACACCGCCCCTTGAAGCATCCCGCCCAGGCCCATCCCCCTATTACCCACACATCCCTGAACACTACGGGCAATTTAGCATGACCAATCCACCTAGCCTGCACATCTTTGGACTGTGGGAGGAAACCGGAGCACCCGGAGGAAACCCACAAGGACACGGGGAGAATGTGCAAACTCCACACAGACAGTCGCCCGAGGCGGGAATCGAACCCGGGTCCCTGGTGCTGTGAGGCTGCAGTGCTAACCACTGAGCCACCATGCCGCAAACATTATACATAATGTTTGGTGCTTTGCCACTCCAGAAAAAAAAAATCAACATACACATAAGATATTCAGTGATCTTCCTCAACATTAAGCTATTATGAATGATCTGCTATGAATGTGGAATAAGATTGAAGGTAACATTGCAAGGCACATCAGAATCTAGTTTGATGATAAGAGATAGCATACCCAATGAACCTGAAACTGAACAAGATGATGCATTTGAAAATGGCTAAAGTCAAATACATAGGTCACATACCATCAGCGAAAGGCCTTTGCCTGGTACCCTGATTATAGGGTTTGGTTAAACAGGCATTTTGGCATTTAATCTCATATGAGGGCCTAATAAAACAACTGCTCATCTCTGCAGATATAACACAGTATGGAGCTGGAAGAATAGAGCAGGCCAGGCAGCAGAGGAGCAGGAAAGTTGACCTTTCAGGTCAGGATCCTTCTTCAGGCCCTTCTTCTGCAGCTGCGCTGCCTCCATGACCCCTTGTATAGACCAAAAATGGAGATTAGAAGTTAGTGCTTCTGACAAAGCACTAAGTGCCTGCTATAAAAGAAATGGATAACGCCATACACAATGCTCAATCCTTCTGTTTTGAATTGAGCATAGTTCTCTATTGTCTTTATTCGTGACCGTGATGCAAATACGACAGGCCTTTCCTTTCCATTCAGTAAGATGTGCTATAATATATCACCAACCCCATAAGGCAAAGCATCACACACAAACTGTACTGGAAAATTCAGGCTGAGATGTGTTAAACACTTCCAAACCATTTTAAGTCTTGCTTCACCTCCCTATAAGCCACCATACATTCCTGGGTCCATTTCCACAGCTGCCCTTTTCCCAGTGACTGATACAAGGCTTTTAGCACAGATGCTAGATCAAACACAAACTTACCATAGTAATTTACAAGTTCCAAAAATAATCTCATTTGACAAACATTGTCTGTCTGGTCCAGGAACCTTCATGATAGCCTACAACTTCTTGGGCGCTTTGTGTAGTTCCTCGTCATCAATTACTCATGGATGACATTAAATACATGGCCCAATTACTCTCTAGAGTCTTTTTTTAAAAAAAACTCACATTGCTCTCTTTGTACTTGTAGAAATACAGACTAGAAAGATAGAAGACAGGAACAGAGGAGGCCATTCAGCCCACCGTGGGCAGCAAGGTGGCTCAGTGGTTAGCACTGCAGCCTCACAGCGCCAGGGACCTGGGTTCGATTACAGCCTTGGGTGACCGTGTGTGGAGTTTGCACATTCTCCCCGTGTCTGCGTGGGTTTCCTCTGGGTGCTCCGGTTTCCTCCCACAATCCAAAGATGTGCAGGCCAGGTGGATCGGCCATGTTAAATTGCAAGTAGTGTTCAAGGGTGCGTGGGTTATAGGGGGATGGGTCTGGGTGGGATGCTCCAAGGGGCGATGTAGACCTGTTGGGCCGAAGGGCTCGTTTCCACACTGCAGAGAATCTAATCTAAATCTAGCCTGCACCACCATTCTTCATGACCATGGCTCATCATCCAACTCAATAGCCTAATCCTGCTTTTTCCCCCATAGCCTTTGATCCCATTCATCCCAAATGCTACATCTAGTTGCCACATGAATACATTCAATGTGGGATGGGTGGGATGCTCTGACGGTGTGTGGACTTGGTGGGCTGGAGGGCCTGTTTACACACACTAGTGATTCTATGATTCTATGAATCCTCATATTGTGACTCCATGGTCCTGGACAGCCCCACCATTAGGAACGCGCTGCCTGCATCAACCCTGTCCTGTCCTGTTAGAAAATTCCAAGTCTCTGAGATGATCGCTCATTCATCTGAAATTTAGCGAAAACAATCCCAACCTAGTCAATCCCTCCTCTTACATCAGGCACAATACTCCTGCAATCTCCTAGATTTTTTCAAATACTCCTCTTTGAAGGATCCAGTAATCAAAATATCATCTAGATAATATTGGACTCCTGATAACTGACTTAATATTTGCTCCATGGCCCACTGTAACACTGCTGGTGCTGACATGATGCTAAAAGGAGGTCACTTATAGTGGAAAAGTCCCCTATGTGTCACTACTGTCAGCGGCAGCTGAGACTCCTTTGCAAGCCCCGTCTATAGGTAAGCCTGCGACAGATCCATTTTTGAAAATTTCTTACCCCCTGTCAGTCCACTGAATAGATTTCCCATGAATGGAAGATGGTATTGATCTTCACTCAGGGCTGGATTCACTATCACCTTAAAGTCACCACAAATCCTCACCCTGCCATCTGTTTTTAAGACCTGTGATGATGCTGTCACTTTAAAAAGGTTACTTTGTCCTGGGTTTTTTGAAGAGAGGCTGTTAAGGCAGAGGCTTTGAGTATCTAGGTTTAAGGGCCTTTGGGTTTTTTTTAAATCGTTTTAACAATGGAAAGGGAGTGGCCAGTTCTCAGTTCAGGCTTTTAGTTTTATTTCGATGTAGTCACAAAACGTTTTGAGTGCCAGAAGCATTGCAAACTTCAGTAAAGGATTCCTAACTGACTTTCTCTGAAATCTTTCTGGATGTTGTTTCCTACTGCTGTAAGAAACAGTGTTTGAATTTAACCCTTTGCCAAGGAGTGGGTTTACAAAATGCTACTATATTGGAACCGTTAATTACTTAAGTTGCTGTGTCAGGTCGGTTAAGTTTTCCCAATAGTTAAATTATTCTAAATTCCACTTTTCGTTATTGTTTCAACTCTAGAGTTTTAAAAAATTCTGTTTTGCTTAAAGCTGAGTAGTTTGACCAGTTGCATTACATCTGGAACACCCACTTCACATCTATCTTTAAAAATAAGAAAAAATTAAGTACTAGATAAAAAAAAACGAAAGAACTGCGGATGCTGTAAATCAGGAACAAAAGCAAATCAGGAACAAAGCTGGAACAGCTCAGCAGGTCTTGCAGCATCTGTCAAGGAAAAGACAGAGGTAATGTTTCGGGTCCAGTGAACTTTCCTCGGAATGTTAGTTAGTTAGCGCTATGCCGAGTTTCCACTATTTGATGTGCCCAAGCATTGTCAGCCAACGGGGTTGCTTTGCTGGCAGCCTATTGAGGTCCTAAAGTTGCAAGTTTGAAAGGTGGCTTGAAACCCAGTCTCTTTGTCAAAGCTTTTGCTGGATGGCTTCACGTTGGAGGCCACAAAGCAAATGGTCCTGCACGGCATCTTATAGAACCCTCCAAGTTTGCAATGTTCCACTAATCTCTTTAAGGTGGCCACAAATTGGACAATGGACACTCCTTCGTGCCATACCCATTTGTAAAAAGGAAACTTTCTGCGATCAGCAGCAGCTTGGGTATGAAATCATTTCCTAAACACTTCACATAGCTCTTGGAATATCTTCTCTGCAAGTTTCTCTGTTTGGACCACACTCTTAGTATTGCGAAGGTTTTGCTCCTGAAGGTACTTAAGAAAACCACCATGATGACTCAGTAGTTAACACTGCTGCCTCACTGCACCAGGGACCCAGGTTTGATTCCATCCAGAGGCAACTGCGTGGAGTTTGTACATTCTTGTTGCGTCTGTACAGTTTTCCTGCTGTACTCCCGTTTCCTCCCACAGTCCGTTGATGTGCAGGTTAGGTAAATTGGCCATGATAAATTGCCTGGCGTGTTCAGGGATGTGCAGGCTAATTTGATTCATCATGGGAAATGTATCATTACGGGGAAAGATGGCGGGGGGGGGGGTTGGTGAGTGTGTGGGATGCTCTTCAGAGTGTCAATGTGGGCTCAATGAGTTATATGGCATCCTTCCACACTGTAGGGATTCTATGATTCTATAGTGTCCTCAGCCATTTTGTCCATCTTTAAGAACATATTGAAGTGTTCCTTGTATAAAGTCCAATTCTCTGATTCTTTATCAAATGGTCCCACCACCCCAATTTGACCCATTTTGTTTTCTTGCAGGCGGGAATCTTTTCCACTCAAGTCTAGTAGCCATTCGCAGCCAGAGTCCCCTCTGTGAATGTTTCAGTATTGGTCACTCCCTCTCCCATCATACTCGCGCTCTGTTCCTCCCTGGCATGGCCTGCAGCCCGAGTCCCTTCACAAGTGCTCTCTATAATGACTTTGGTCACTCCCAGGCACGTAGTCTCTTCTTCAGCCATCAATCTGAGTCCACGGGCGATGTTTGCTCTTGGCCTGCTCCTTGGCGAGTACCCTCTTTAGCAAGTTTTGAAAAGTACCCTCTTTCCTGGCATCGTTCTCAGCCAGAGTGCCCTCATGATTGCTTCACTTTGACGTTAATTCCTTAATCCCATGCTGTTTCTGAAATCCATTCAATGTCTCTTCCAGACAAAAAAGAAACAGCATTTGCACACATTTAGTGTACCAGATCCAACTCTCATCACCAGTTGTTGTGTTAGTGCTTCCTTAGGAGCCAAGAATTGTATGTCAGATAGGAAATGGTAAATCTGAACAGGAATATTTTATTGACAATCCTCATGTTTCTCCAATCTCTAGACTGGAGCCCAAGTTCTGCACATTTTTGATCACTTAACTAGCTCTCAAAGGGATATCACTCCCAACTACATACAAACCAGCAATGTTCACTGATGATTTCATTTTGTCAAACACCATTTGTGACTCCTCAAATGCTGAAGCAGTACAGATACATTACCACAAATACAGCAAGTCATGAACAATATTCAGGCTTAAGCTAACAAGTGACAAGTAATACTAATACAACACAAGTACCAAGGGAGAATCTAAACATTACCATATTGAATGCCACAGAATCTATGCACTGAGGGCTATCATTGACCAGAAAGTGAACCGTACTAGACATATCAACATATGTCTAAAAGAACAGGACTCAAGTTAGGAATCCTGCAACGAGTAACTCATCTCCTGACTCCCCAAAGCCTGTTTTTTATCTGCAATGCACAAGTGGGGATTGTAATGCAGTACTTCCCACATGCCTGGATAGGCGCAGCTCCAACAACATTCAAGAAGCTTGACGTCATCCAGAACATTGCAGCCCGTTTCAATTGTGACACATCCACATTCAGTCAATCTATCACCAATAAACAGTAGCAGCAGTGTGTACCACATGCACAATGCAGGGCAGAAATTCATCATTGCTCCTAAGCATGTTCCAAACCCACGACCACTTCGATCTTGCAGATACATGGGAACACAACTACCTGCAAGTTCCGTGCCTAGCTACTCAACAACCTGACTTGGAAATAAGTAAGTCAAAACTTCTAATAAACAATTACTTCGCATCGTAACCATCCAAGAACCACCCCAAATCAGAGTTAAAGTGGGAAAATTTTGGGTGGTTTCAACTGATTTACCTGAATTATTTGTTTATATAAATTGGATAAATTACAAATCTGCTCTAAGTCCTGGGTAACTAGGAATCTAACAAAGCCCTCACTACTGTCCACATCATGACTGGTAGGGACAAGTCATACCCACTCAGTCCAGACACTCCCACCTTTCTCAAGCCATCCCATTGCTGTTCAAGTGTTTTACGTACCTTCAAACAACAGAATGCAGGACATACAGCTGACAGGAGAGGTGCCCTTGGTTTCAACACCAATCCACTCTGCTGCTGGATACAATTATGCTTACATTCCGTGCTACTACTCTGGTAGCGAAGGCTCCTGGCCCAGCGATCTGCCCAAAAAAACTGTACTAAAGATAAGTGGGCAATCTTCAGTCTAATAAATAATCCAAAAACTGTGGATGCTGGAAATCTACAACACAAATGGCAAGAGCTGGAGAAACTCAGCAGGTCTGGCAACACAGAGAGAGAAAGAAACAAAGTTACCATTTTGAATCCAGTGAATCTTAGTCAGAATCTTTAGTATAATGTGGGTTCTAAATAGGGAATCTGACCCAGATCAGAAGATTTAGGCCATTGTTTTTCCTCTTTCAGCAGAACAAAGGAACCCAAGAGGACACGTGGCTTTGCCCAGTTAGCAGATTATACTATGGGGTCTCCATTTCTTTAGGAAGGATGTTGTTAAACCGGAGTGGGTGCAGAAAAGATTCACAAAGATGTTGCTGGGTTTACAGGATTTCAGCATGAAGGTGAGGCTGAATAGGCTGGGGAGTATTTCCCCTGGACCGTTGGAGACTGAGGGGTGAGCTTATAGAGGTTAATAAAATCATGAGGGGTATGGATAGGGTGAACAGCCAGGGTCTTGTTCATAGGGTGTTGAGTCCAAAACTAGAAGCCAAAGGTTTAAGGTGAGAGGGGAAAGGTTTAAAAAGGACCTGAGGGGTACCTTTTTCAAAGAGAGGGTGGTACATGTATGAAGTGAGCTGCTAGAGGAACTGTTGAAGAAGGGTACAGTTATAACATTTAAAAAAGGTATCTGGATAGTTACACGAATAGGAAGGGTTTAGGGGGATATGGGCCAAATGGGACTAGGTCAGATTGGGATGTCTGGTTGGCACAGTCGAATTAAACTGAAGGGTCTGTTTCTGTGCCGTATGACTCTGTGGCTCTCTCATGGGTAGAAGAATAGGGATCACAGGTACATCATTTTGGAGAATGATGCCAGGCAAGCAGTTAATACATCTTCATTCTGAGACACTGTTCTTCCCATCACTTTTGCATCACTAAGAATACCCATGAGATAGTTGATTGGGAACAAAGATGACATCATGTGCTGAACTCATGGCTCATGAATCTCTTTCCTTAAAAGACCACTGAAGACAATGTGCCTCTTTAAGAGGCTTGGAACCACCAGGTACATTGTGGAGCAGACTACTGACGTGTTGAAGCAAGGGTAGCCTCTAAGTTCTCCATGAAATTCTCATCACTGCCTTCTATTTACAAATTCTTAATCAGTTCTCTATGCACTTTAATTTGTTTTGTGGGATGTGGAGTTTTGCAATTTAGCCTCTCTGGTGAACAAAGTCATTATCTGAAACAGAGTCAGGAAACCATGCTTGGTGTCACTGATATTTTTGGGCACTACTGACTCTGATGCCAACGTTATCAAGGCCTAGATGTTCAGTGCATGTAGTCTTGTCTTTTCCTAAAGGACACCAATGAAATTAGTTTTTACACACAATTAGTTTTTACTTACAAGAATTATGGAAATTTTACCGCAATAGTTATAATCTCAAAATCTCTGATTTCTTCATCCAAGGTTCATTTCCGGCACTAGCTAAGGTTGCCATGAAGATCCCACCCTCTCACTCTGGATTCTTATTGGAAATTAGACACTAAGATTAAACTCACAACAAACTGTCTGTCTCTAATCAGAGAGCAGTCCTGCGATCCATCAGGACTATAGAGACTTTACCTACTAATATGACACAAGGAGCTTTTCTAATAGTACGTGTTGTCAATGTACTGTACTTGGAGATTGGCATGTTTTTCAAGTACTTGATTTGTCTTTTGGATTACACTTATTTTTTAAAAAACTAGTATTAACACTTTCTTTGTCCTTTAAACATGTACAAAAAAGTATCAGAAAAGGTAAATCAACATTCTTTCTGAATCTATGCAGAATATCTTATTTCAAGTTATGCTTTGTAAGATATATACCCATGGGAATGCCATAAAATTGCGTCAAAGATTTTTCCCAAAATTGATGTTAAACTTGGCAGTAAATTGAACTCTCGACCGTTTTACTCAAATTATATGCATTTCTATTGGCCACTTTTCAATCCTCAAACTAGTACAGATGTCACTTAAAATCTTGTTATATTACTCATATCTTTTATTACTTTTGAGAACAGAAATCTGCTAAGAACTAACTCTCACATTATGGGCACACTTCTAAATTTAATCTATTTTGTCCTTTTGTTAAATTGTATGTTTAAATTTGAGTTTTTTTTATTGAAAATACAATTATGCAGTAGTATACATTTTTAAAGCTCATGATTTTAATGTTTTATGTGGTAAGTGTAACTCTTCATTTCAGCTCGATATTTTTTACCTTTGTATCATCATCTTCAGTGGATCAAATCAGTTAGTTATAAAAGCTTTTTCACACTTATTTTATCATTGTAATTTAAAATCTCAGTGGCATTTCTTCCAAAATCCATCAAGACTGCAGAGTTCTTTTTCACTGAGGAAAGACCATTGTGAAAATTAACAGATGCCATAAAGCAAGTTTCATTTAGGTTTCCATGACAACTGCCAACAAGGTCAAAGGATCAAGGCAAAAGATGGAAAATTATAGGCCGATTAACCTAACCACGGTTTGATAAAGGTGCATCGCAGGAGGCTGCTGAGCAAGGTGAGGGTCCATGGTGTTCGAGGTGAGCTACTGGCTTGGATTGAGGATTGGCTGTCTGACAGAAGGCAGAGAGTTGGGATAAAAGGCTCTTTTTCGGAATGGCAACCGGTGACAAGTGGTGTCCTGCAGGGTTCAGTGTTGCGGCCACAGATGTTTACTTTATACATTAATGATCTGGATGAAGGGACCTGGGCATTCTGGCAAAGTTTGCCGATGATACAAAGATAGGTGGACAGGCAGGTAGTACTGAGGAGATGCGGAGGCTGCAGAAAGATTTAGACAGTTTAGGAGAGCGGTCCAGGAAATGGCTGATGATATTCAATGTGAGCAAATGCGAGGTGTTGCACTTTGGCAAAAAGAATACGGGCATGGACTATTTTCTAAACAGTGATAAAATTCGTAAAGCAGAAGTACAAAGGGATCTGGGAGTGTTCGTCCAGGATTCTCTAAAAGTTAACTTGCAGGTAGAGTCCGTGATTAAGAAAGCAAATGTAATGTTATCATTTATCTCAAGAGGGTTGGAATATAAAAGCAGTGATGTGCTTCTGAGACTTTATGAAGCTCTAGTAAGGTCCCATTTAGAATACTGTGTCCAATTTTGGGCTCCACACCGCAGGAAGGACATACTAGCGCTGGAGCGTGTCCAGGGGAGATTCACACAGATGATCCCTGGAATGGTAGGTTTAACGTACGATGAACAGCTAAGGATCCTGGGATTGTATTCATTAGAGTTTAGAAGGTTGAGGGGAGACCTCATAGAAACTTACAAAATAATGTATGGTTTAGAAAGGGTGGACGCTGTGAAATTGTTTGTTAGGCGGGAAGACTAGGACGAGTGGGCACAGCTTGATCTCACAAGGAATCAAGGGCTACGGGGTGAGTGCAGGGAAGTGGAGTTGAAATGCCCAGCCATGATTTAAATGGTGGAGTGGACTTGATGGGCCGAATGACCTTACTTCCACTCCTATGTTTTATGGTCTTATGGTCTTAATAGAGTTTGAGGTGGATTCTGTCATTATCTCCACTAAGCTCAACTATAACTTACCAGGGGGAGATACACACAGCCATGCCTATGAACTATTAAAGTTTCTTTTTGAACAGAAATCTGCCTAGAACTAACAATCTCATTCTGGTGCACTTCTGAATTTAATCTATTTAGTCATTTTGTCAAGTCGTGGGTTTGAATAGGGGGTAGGTGATAGCTTAGTGTATTATCACTAAAGTATTAAGCCATAACCCCAGCTCTGGGGACCTGGGTTCGAATCCCACCAAGGCAGCCGGTGGAATTTGAATTCAATAACTGAAAATAATTCAAAAGTTGTCTGAAATTAAGAATCTACTGATCACCATGAAATCATGCCAATTGTAGGAAAAATAACCAATATCCTTCAGGGAAGTAAACCAGCCACCCTCACCTGGTCTGGAGTCCACGTGACTCCAGACCCACAGCAATATGGTTAACTCTCAACTGCCCTCAGAAATAGCCTAGCAAGCCATTATGTTGTACCAATTGCTATAAAGTCTTAAAGAAATGAAACTGGACAGATCACTTGACATTGACCTAGACAGGTCACAGCAGAAACAGCCCTGTCGACCCTGCAAAGTCCTCAACAACATCATAGAATCCCTCTAGAAGGGAAACAGGCCCTTCGACCCAACAAGTCCACGCCGACCTGCAGAGCACACCCTGTAACCTATCTGGACTGTGGGAGGAAACCGATGCAGACACAGGAAGAATGTGCAAACTCCACACAGACAGCTGCCTGAGGGTAGAATCGAATCTGGGTCCTGGCACTATGAGGCAGCAGTGCGAGCCACCATCCTGCCTTAACATCTGGTAGTTAGTGCCAAAATTGAGAGAGAGCTATCTCTCGGACTAATTAAGCAACAGCCTGAGACTGTCACACTGACAATGTCCCAGACGCCACGATCACCCTCCCTGGAAATGTCCTGTCCCCTCGGCAGGATAGGCCCAGCACAGGTGGCACCACAGTGCTATACAGTCAAAGATGTTGCTCTAAGGGTTCTGAACATTGACTCTGGACCACAGAAAGTCTCATGGCTCCAGGTTAAACGTGGGCAAGGAAACCTCCAGCTGATGACCACATACTGTCCTCCCCCAGCTGATGAATCGGTACTCAAACGTTCAACGACGCTGAGGAGGAAGCACAGAGGATGGCAAGGGCTCAAAATGTACTCTCGGTGGGGGATTTCAATGTCCATCACCAAGAAGTGGCTCGGCAGCAGTACTATTCATTAAGATGGTCAGGTCCTAAAAGCATGTAGCTGCTAAACTGGGACTGTGGCAGGTGGTGAGGGAAGCAACAAGAGGGAAAAATATACCTCACCTCATCCTCACTCATCTGCCAGCTGCAGGTGCATCTGTCCATGACAGTATCAGTAAGAGCGACCATCGCACGATCCTTGTAGAGATAAAGTCTCACCTTCACATTGAGAAAAACTTCCATCGTGTTGTGTGGCAGTATCACTGTGGTAAATGGGACAGACTACGCATAGATTTAGCGACTCAAGGCTGGCCATCCACAGAACTGTAGTCCAGCACAATCTGTAACAAAGGACAAAGAAAATTACAGCACAGGAACAGGCCCTTTGGCCCTCCAATCCTGTGCTGAACCAGATCCTTAATCTAAACCTAGATAACAAAGTGTGAAGCTGGGTCAACACAGCGGGCCAAGCAGCATCTCAGGAGCACAAAAGCTGACATTTCTGGCTTAGACCCTTTCGGGCCTATTTTCCAAGGATCTGTATCCCTCCGCTCCCTGCCCATTCATGTATGTGTCCAGATACATCTTAAAAGACACTATTGTGCCCGCCTCCACCACCTCCGCTGGCAACGTTTTCCAGGCACACACCACCATCTGCATAAAGAACTTTCCACACAGATCTCCGTGAAAAACTTTTCCCCTCTCACCTTGAAATCATGACCCCTAGCAATTGAGTCCCCAACTCTTGGGGGAAAAAGCTTCTTGTTATCCACCCTGTCTATAAACTCTCACGATTTTGTAGACCTCACTCAGGTGGACTCTCAACCTCCGTCTTTCTAAACATAATAATCCTAAATCGACAACCTTACTTCATAGCTAGTGCCCTCTATACCAGGCAACATCCTGGTAAACTTCCTCTGCACCCTCTCCAAAGCATCCACGTCCTTTTCATAACGTGGTGACCCGAACTGTAGGCAGTATTCCAAATGTGGTTGAACCCAAGTCTTATACAACTTGAACATGATCTGCCAACTCCTGTACTCAATATCCTGTCCGATGAATGAAAGCACACCGTATGCCTTATTGACCAGCGTTGCCATCTTCAGGGTACAATGAACCTGAACACCCAGATCTCTCTATCAATTTGCCCCAGGACTTTTCCATTTACCGTTTCGCTTGCTCTTGAACTGGGTCTTCCAAAATGCATCACCTCGCATTTGCCTGGACTGAACTCCATCTGCCATTTCTCCACCCACCTCTCCAATGTATATTCTGTTGCATTCTTCGAAAGTCCCCTTCACTATCTGCTACTCCGCCAATCTTAGTGTCATCTGCAAACTTGCTAATCAAACCATCTATACCTTCCTCCAGATCATTTACGTATATCACAAACAACAGTGATCCCAACACAATCCCTGCGGAACACCACTGGTCACAGTTCTCTATTTTGAGAAACTTCCTTCCACTACAACTCCATCTCCTGTTTCCCAACCAGTTCTCTATCCATCTAGCTAGTACACCCTGGGCCCCATGTGACTTCACTTTCTCCATTAGCCTACCACGGGAAACCTTATCAAATGCCTTACTGAAGTCCGTGTATATGACATCCACAGCCCTTCCCTCATCAACTTTGTCACTTCCTCAAAGAATTCTATCAAGTTGGTAAGATATGACCTTCCCTGCAAAATACCATGCTACTTAACACTAATAAGCCCATTTTCTTCCAAATGTAAATAGATCCTATCCCTTGGTATCTTCTCCAGCAGCTTCCCCACCACTGATGTCAGGCTCAACAGTTTATAATTACCTGGATTGTCCTTGCTACCATTCTTAAACAAAGGGGACATTAGCAATTCTCCAGTCCTCTGGGGCCTCACTCGTGTTCAAGGAGGTTGCAAAGATATCTGTTAAAGCCCCAGCTATTTCCTCTCTCACTTCCCTCTGTAACCTGGGATAGCTCCCATCCGGATGTGGGACTTGTCCAACCTAATGCCTTTTAGAATACCCAACACTACCCCTCTCCTTATGCCGACTTGACCTAGAGTAATCAAACATCTATCCCTAACCTCAATGCATCCCTAAGGATTTTCCTTAACGCTGTTTGCTAAAGATATTTTATGACCCCTTTTAGCCCTCTTAACTCCTCGTTTCAGATTGGAAGAATATCAGGAAAGTTGGACCAAAGCTTCGTATGTTTTCAGTTACCTAGGCCTTATGCATGCTTCCTTTTTCCTCTTTGCTCATCTCAATTTCACCTGTCATCCATGGTTTCCTAATCTTGCCCTTTCTATCCCTCATTTTCACAGCAACATGTCTGTCCTGCATTCAAATCAATCTCTCGTTAAAAGCCTCCCAATTATCAAATGTGGATTTACCAAACACCTGCTCCCAATCCATATTCCCCAGCTCCTAATGAATTTTGCTATATAGTTGGCCTTCCTTCAGTTTTGCACTTTTTTTTCAGGACCACTCTCGTCCTTGTCCATCAGTATTCTAAAACTTATGGAATTGTGATCACTAATCCCAAAGTAATCCCCTACTGAAAGTTCAACCACCTGGCCAGGCTCATTCCCCAACACCAGATCCAATATGGCCCATTCCCAAGTTGGACTATTTACACACTGCTCAAGAAAACTCTCCTGGATGCTCCTTACAAATCCTGTTCCATCTAAACCCCTAACACTAATGAATTCCAGTCAAGGTTGGAAAAATGAAAATCTCCCATCACCATCACCCGTTGCTCCTAAATGTTTCTATATTCTGTCTACATATTTGTGCCTTAATCTCATACTCACTATTGGGAGGCCTGTGGTACAGCCCAAACATTGTTACCATAGCTTTTCTATTTCTGAGCTCAGCCCATAGTGCCTCACTGCTCGAGTCCTCCATAGTGCCCTTCTTCAACACAACTGTGATATCCTCTTTGACCAGTAATGCAACTCCTCCAACCCTTGTACCTCCTTCTCTATCCCACCTGAAGCATCTATATCCTGGGATATAGAGTTGCCAATCTTGCCCTTCCCTCAACCAAGTCTCAGTAATACCAATATCATCATACTCTCAGCTACTAATCGAAGTTCACCTGCCTTACCTACTACACTTCTCGCATTAAAACAATTGCAACTCAGACCACCTGTCCCTGTGCACTCATCATCTGCTCTCTGCCTACTCTTGCCCTCGGGTCACACTGACTTCATTATCTCGTTTCTTATAGGCTTTAGCTACTGCCTCCTTACTGTCCACTAACCTCCTCATTCGGTTCCCGTCCCCCTGCTACATTCGTTTAAACCCTCCCCAACAGCGTTAGCAGAAGTACCCCCTTGGACATTGGTTCCAGTCCTGCCCCAGTTGTAAACCGTCCGATTTGTAATAGTGTCACCCCCGAGAACCGATCCCAATGTCCCAAAAATCTGAACCCCTCCCTCCTGCACCATCTCTCAAGCCACTCTTAGTCCTGCCTATTCTTCCATTTCTACTCGGATTAGCATGTGGCACTGGTAGCAATCCTGAGATTACTACCTGAGGTACTACTTTTTAAAACTTGGCTCCTAACTCCTTAAATTCTGCTGTTGGGCCTCATCTCATTTTTTAAACCTCTATTGTTGGTACTTGTGTTCACCACGACAGCAGAATATAGATAGACTGGGCAGTTGGGCCGATAAAGGGCAGATGGAGTTCAATCCGGGCAAATGCGAGGTGATGCATTTTGGAAGATCAAATTCAAGGGCGAACTATACAGTAAATGGAAAAGTCCTAGGGAAAATTGATGAACAGAGAGATCTGGGTGTTCAGGCCCATTGTTCCCTGAAGGTGACAACGCAGGTCAATAGGGTGGTCAAGGTGGCATATGGCATGCTTTCCTTCATTGGGTGGGGTATTGAGTACAAGAGTTGGCAGGTCATGTTGCAGTTGTGTAGGACTTTGGTTCGGCCATATCTGGAGTACTGTGTACAGTTCTGGTCACCACATTACCAAAAGGATGTGGATGCTTTGGAGAGGGTACAGCGGAGGTTCACCAGGATGTTGCCTGGTATGGAGGGTGCTAGCTATGAAGACAGGTTGAATAGATTAGGATTATTTTCATTAGAAAGACGGAGATTGAGGGGGGACCTGACTGAGGTCTACAAAATCATGAGGGATATAGACAGGGTGGATAGCAAAAAGCTTCCCCCCCCCCCCCCCCCCCCCCACCCCGCCAGCGTGGGGGACTCAATTACTAGGGGTCATGAGTTCAAAGTGAGAGGAGGAAAGTTTAAGGGAGATGTGAGTGGAAAGTTCTTCACACAGAGGGTGATGGGTGCCTGGAACGCATTGCCAGCGGAGATGGTAGACATGTTAGCGTCTTTTAAGATATATTTGGACAGGTACATGGATGGGCAGGGAGCAAATGGACACAGACCGTTAGAAAATAGATGACAAGTTAGACAGAGGATCTTGATCGGCGCAAGCTTGGAGGGCCGAAGGGCCTGTTCCTGTGCTGTAGCTTTCTTTCTTTCTTTCTTTCTTTTGTTTCTTTGTTTCTCTGGCAGCTGGCTGTTCACCCTCCCCCTACAGTATGTCCTGCAGTCGATCTGAAGCATCCCTGACCCGTGCACCTGGGAGGCAACATACCATTCGGGAGTCTCCTTTTTTTTTTAAATCTACTCCCCTTACAATCGAATCCCCTATGACTATCGCCCTTCCACTCTTTTTCCCGCCCTTCTGTACAGCAGAGTCAACCACGGTGCCATGAACTGCTGCCTTCCCTTGGTGAGCCATCTCCCCAACAGTATTCTTGTTGTGGAGGGAGATGACTGCAGGGGACACCGACACTGCCTTCCTGCTTTTTTGCTGCCTTTTAGTCACCCTTCCCTTTCTCCCTCAGCAATCCTAATCTGCAGTATGACCAATTTGCTGAACGTGCTTTCCACAACTCCCTCAGCATCATGGATGCTCCAAAAGCGAGTCCATCTGCAGCTCCAGGGCCATCATGCAGTCTAACAAGAGCTGCAGCTGGACACACTTGCACACGTAGGAGTCAGGGACATCAGCCGCGTCCCTGAGCTCCAACATTGACCAAGAGTAGCATAACATGTGTCTAGGATCTCCTGCCATTTTTACTCTTCAGCTTAACTAATTCCTACTATGATATCAAATACTAGATAAACAAAATGAAAAAAAATTGTACCAAATCACACTACTTACCAGTACATTTAAAACAAAAAGAAAAACACTTACCTTATCTGAGTCTTTTCTTTTGGTCAGAGGAGGAAGGCGGGTGGGAGACACTACACGTCTACTGTCTCGGGTTTAGCCACTACCCAAATATATTAGTTTACTTACCTTCCGAGAGTGCAATTTGACTGTTCCCGCTCAGCTCCACTGCCAAAACGAAGAACTTACCTCCCGACAACCTTGCTCTTGGTCACTCAACCTTGGTCTTGCTCTTATCACTCCCGCTGCTGCTGCTGCAAAAAAAAAAGCCTTACGGGCCAGCATATCTTCCACTCAACCATTCCCATCGAGCCAAGAGATCAACCCTGGTTCAATGCAGAGTGCAGGAGCAGCACCAGGCATACCTGAAAATGAGGTATCAACCTGGTGAAGCCAAACATGACAACTTGCATGCCAAACCGCAAAAGCAGCAAGTGATTCCACAACCAACAGATCAGATCTAAGCTCTGCAGCCCTGCCACATCCAGTCGTACATGTTGGTGGATGATTAAACAACTCACAGGAGGTGGCGGCTCCACAGATTTCCCCATCCTCACTGATGGAAGAGCCCAGTATGTCAGTGCAAAAGATAAGACTGAAGCATTCACAGCAATCTTCAGCCAGAAGCACTGAGTAGATGATCCATTTTGGCCTCCTCCAGCGGAACCCAGCATTCCAGATACCAGTCTTCAGCCAATTCGATTCACTCCAAGTGATATCAAGAAACAATTGGAGACACAGGATATGCAAAGACTACAGGCCCTGACAACATTCTGGCAATAGTACTGAAGACCCGTGCTCTGAACTTGCCGCTCCCCTAGCCAAGCTGTTCCAGTACAGTTACAACACTGGCATCTACCCAACAATATGGAAAATTGCCCAAGTAAGTATGTCCTGTACACAAAAAAGCAGGACAAATCTAACCCAGCCAATTACCACCCCACCAATTTACTCTCAATCATTAGTCAAGTGATCGAAGACATCAACAAGCAGCACCTGCTCAGAAATAACCTGCTAGTGACACCCAGTTTGGGTTCCGCCAGGGCCATTCAGTTCCAGGCCTCATTACAGCCTTGGTTCAAACATCGATAAAAGAGCCGAATTCCAGAGGTGAGGCAAGGGTGACAGCCCTTGACATCAAGGCAGCATTTGACTGAGTGTGACAACACGGAGCCTTAGCAAAACTGCAATCAATGGGTACCAGGGGAAAATCTCATGTGGTTGGAATCATACCTGACATATGAGAAGATGATCGTGGTTGTTGGAGGTCACTCATCTGCTGCAGGACATCTCTGCAGGCATTCCTCAAGGTAGTGTCCTAGGCCCAAATATCTTCAGCTGCTTCTTCAATAACCTTCCCTCCATCATAATATCAGCAGTGGGGATGTTCAGTACCAGTCGTGACTCCTCAGATACTGAAGCAGTCCCTGTTCAAATGCAACAAGATCTGCACAATATCCAGGCTTATGCTGACAAGTGGCAAGTGACATTTGTGCCATACAAATGCCAGGTTATGATCATCACCAATAAGAGACAATCCAACCACTGCCCCTTGACATTCAACAATGTTACCATCACTAAATCCTGCATTATCATTGAGCAGAAACTCAACTGGACTCAACACAAAACAGTGGCAGGTCAGAAGCTAGGAATTCTGCAGTGAGTAACTCACCTCCTGACTCCTCAAAGCCTGTCCACCATCTACAAGGCACAAACCAGTTGTGTGATGGAATACTACCCACTTGCCTGCATGAGTGCAACTCGAACACCACACAGGAAGCTCGACACCATCCAGGACAAAGCAGCCAACTTGACTGGCTCTACATCCTCAAGCATCCACTCCCTCCACCACCAGCACTCAGTAGCAGCAGTGCGTACAATCTACAAGATGCACTGCAGAAATTTACCAGAGATCCTCAGATAGCACCTTTCAAACACACAACCACTTCCATTTAGAAGGGCAAGGACATCAGACATACGGGAACACCATGACCTCCAAGTTCCCCTCCAACCCCCTCACCATCCCGAGTTGGAAATATATTGCCATTCCTTCACTGTCGTTGGGTCAAAATCCTGAACTTTCCTCCCTAATAGTATTGTGGGTCAAATCACAGCAGAAGGATTGCAGCGGTTCAAGAAGGCAGCTTGTCACCACCTTCTCAAGGGCAACTAGGGATGTGCAAGAAATGCTGGCCAGCCAGTGATGCCCTAATCCACAAATGAATAGGGAAAAAAGTAGTTCTGTACCAACTAGACCACCAACAGCAACAGCATTTTTTAGTGTCCATGATTTAACATGTCTGAAGGAAGAGACTAATAAAATCAAGACGCAATGAATGGATACAGAAATTATAGAGCTATTCAGGTGACCATTGCAATTCAAACTTATCAATATGCTACTGACATCACAGCATCAAGGACTCTGGATCGATTCTACCCTCAGGTGACAGTGTGTGGAGGTTGCATGTCTTCCTGTTTCTGTATGGGTTTCCTCTTGGTGCTCTGGTCTCCTATCACAGTCTAAGGATATGCAGGTTAGGTGGATTGGCCATATTAAATTTCCCATAGTATCCAGGGATATGCACGCTAGGTGAATTAGCCATGCGAAAATACTACATTTTCCAACAGGATAGGGGTCTGGGTCTGGAGGGGTGGTATGGACTCGATGGGCTGATTAGTCTGCTCGCACACCATGAATTGAGAGATCTGGTCTACTTTTTAAAATAATTCAGATATACACAATGATTGAGAGGTTATATGGCTCTCCTAATCTGTTCGTATAATCACAGGTAAAAGCCTTTGTATACTGATTGTATATAACACTGAAATGACTGTGCCATTGTTAACAGTACAATTGGAAAACCTTGGGCATCATTTGCTCCAACAAATGGTATAAATTGGTAGGTGCAAAGAAGATTCATTTGTACATTCAAAAGATTCAATAAAAGAAACTTACTCAAGGTTGAGCAGTGCAGGGACACAGGTGCAATGATGGTCTTCTTTCGAAATAATGGTATATAATTTAATATGAGGACTGTCTGGGTTGACGTACAGATGGGAGATTATTTTCATGGAAAATGTGAAAATGCCTGGAAGCCAGCTTCAGTACTTAAATGATTAACTTGTTCTACATTTTACGTGACCTCAACTTTATTTAACCCGTTTTTCTAATCAATTCATGTTCAGACATCTCATTACACATCTCTGGAGCAAGTGAGACTTGGATCCAAACCGTCCATTCCAGGTGGTGGGACACTATCCACTGCACCATGAGGGTCCCTGCCAGAGGCTTTAGAAGGGCAGTGGAGATTCAATCCAGCTGATTCCTCAAATGTCTAAGTTCACAGCATGAAGCCAATTAACACCCTATTTTAACAGAACTAACTGCCACATTTATGTAAGGCAAGTGTGTGCATGTTCTGAAGCCTCATGGACAAGCTACAGCGAGAAGGTAAATATGTAAGATAAGTGGATGAAGAAGTACAATGGCTTCTAAATGAGTGAGGGGGTAGGATGGCAGGGAAGTGGGTATGAGGTTAGATTAGATTCCCCACAGTGTGGAAACAGGCCCTTCAGCTCAACAAGTCCACACCGCCCCTCGAAGCATCACATCCAGACCCATTCCCCTATAACCCTCACATCCCTGAACATTACAGGCAATTTAGCATGGCCAATCCACCTAACCTGCACATCTTTGGACTGTGGGGAGGAAACCGGAGCACCTGGAGGAAACCCATGCAGACACGGGGAGAACGTGCAAACTCCGCACAGACAGTTGTCCGAGGCTGGAATGGAACTCAGGTCCCTGGTGCTGTGAGGCTGCAGGTTAGGGATACTGGATGGATCAACAGAATTGAAGACAGTGCAGGAAGGTGGTGTTGAGGTAGAAGATCAGCCATTATCTTAACAGATAGCAAAGCACACTTGAAGGGCCTGATGAATTACTCCTCTCTTAGTCTTTGTATTGTGTTTCAATAATTGAATTGCTTTCCAGTGGCCTGAAACTTGCCACTAAAACCAGGTAAGAACACAAAACATGGCTCAGAAGATATAGGCAATAAGCACCCAATGCTCACAGTTGCTTGTTACCTAAAAATGGGGAATAGTTTCACAGAACTTGGGATTAGAGTTTGGTTTCCGGATTTTTGATATTTTGAGACTCAGGCACATGTCTGCCTTAGATTGAACTGAGGGAAGGATTAAAATTATCAGCAGATAGTGACGAAAGAGGGAGCACCCAAGTGGAAAGCAGCATGTTCTAAATGAAGAACAAGTTGCTGATAGGATACCAGTGACGAGAATGGGATTATTTTATTAGGTCTTCCTCAGATTGCCATTTACCTATATCATGTATTAACAACAGATAAGATCAATAACGAGCACTTAGAGAATTTGGACATGGTCCTCTGACATTTCTCCCAGGTGGCCCTCCGCCTTAGAAGAGAAAAAAATGTTTGTTTCAGATACCCCAAGTGACCTACTTGGGCTAGAGTCAACCAATGAGGAATGTGATGGAATGCTGTTGAGTTGCCTGAATGAATACGTCTCCAGCAACACTCAAAGCTCGACACCATAGAGAACAAAGCAGCCCACTTGATTGGCACCATGTCCACAAGCAACCACTCTGTCCGCCACTGAAACTCAGTAGCAGCACTGTGCATTGCAGTGAGTTGCCAAAGAGCCTTCGACCGCACCTTCCAAAACCAAAGCTATTAATTTCTATAAAAGGGTAGGGGCAGTAGGAACAGCACCATCTGCAGGTTCCTCTCCAAGCCACTTACCATCTCGACATGGAAATATACTGCTGTGCATTGTGAAACAAAAGAAAATGACAAACTACAAAGTTAGTTGATGTGTTGATCATCTTCCAACTTTCTATCAATTTTGGAATGCGTCCTGCAAGTTAGAAGCTAGCAAATGTCAACCCACTATTCAAGGGAGTGAGAAACTAAACGGGGCACTAAAGGCCTGTTAGCCTTACACTAGTAGTCAGGAAAATGCTACAGTCTATTATTATTGTGATAAATTGATACTTGGGTCATAATAATCTGTGAGCACAGACAGCATAGGTTTGCAAATAGGTAATATTTCATGATGAACTTGGAGCTTTTTGACACTAAAATTTTATAAAAACAGAAGTCCTTTAATCACAATCCCTGCAGTACAGAGAGAGGCCTTTTGGCCTAGCAAGCCTGCACCAACCATCTTAGGAGCATCCCGCCCTGACCCAGCCCCCTATTCTATCCCCATAAACGTACATTTACCATGGCTAATTCACCTTGTCTGCACAGCCTTGGACACTAGATACAATTTAGCACAGCTAATCCACTTAACCTGTACATCTTAGGAGCGTGGGGGGGAAACTAAACCACCCAGCAGAAATCCATGTAGACATGGGGAAAATGTGCAGGCTCCATATGGACCCATGGCTGGAATCAAACTCAGCTCCCTGGCATTGTGAGGCAGCAGTGCTAACCACTGAGCCACTCTTCGACATAAATCCTTGAAGTCAAATGAAAGATGAGTTGTCTGTGTTAATAATCACAGACAGATGCATAAACTTTCTTCTGAACTTCCCATTCCATATCTTCCTGCATTTGGTCCAACATTCTCACAGTTAACGTTAGGCCTATGTGAAGAAATTTGGCAACCTTAAAAGCTTACACAGATCATTCATGCTGTTCTCATTTTGAGAGAAAAATCTACTGAGATTTAATATCGCCATGATAAATACTTGAATGAAACTTAAAATGTCTGCAATGTTTTAACAGCTGTTGAGGAGTATGTTGTTTGTCCTGCCATCAGCATTAGGATTTTTTTTGTAATAGAAAAATGATCTGAAGTATGGTTATAGGGTGTATAACTTCCAAGTTTGACAAGTTTTTTTATTATCTGCAATGTGGTAAATATTAACATCTGAGGAACATACAGACTGGTGAAATGGCCAGAAAGCACACTGATAGAAAACTGTGAAGTGATTCAACTTTATAAGAAGTAAGAAACTGAGGCAACATCAAACTGGCATTATTGCAAGAGAGGAGGAACCTGAGGCTACATACTCACTGAAATAACACAGAGACCAGTAATCCCGTTACCAAGTCACCCTTTATTTGCATGTATTTAGAAAGGAAGGACTGACTATGGATAGTCAATATGACTTCGTGCAGGAGATATCATCTCTCACTAATTTGAGATTTTTTGAAGTGACGAAGCAAACTGAAGATGACAGAACTGTGGACATGATCTACATGGATTTCAGTAAGGTGTTCAACAAGGTTCCTCATGGTAGCCTGCTTAGTAAGGTTAGATCATACGGAATACAGCGAGAACTAGCCATCTGGGTACAAATACAAATGTTGCTGGAAATGCACAGCAGGTCTGGCAGCATCTGTGAAGAAAATGTCAAGAGTTAATGTTTCAGGTCCAGCGACCCTTCCGGGTAAGAGATGGAGGATAGTGGGAGGGCTGCTTTGCAGACTGGAGGCCTGTGACCAGCCGGAAACTGCAAGAATCAGTGAGGGATCCACTGCTTTTTGTCATTTATGTAAAATGGTTTGGATGTGAGCATGGGAGTTATGGTTAATAAGTTTGCAGATGACACTAAAAATTATTGGTGTAGTGGACAGTGAAGGTTATCTGGGGTGCAATTGCACCTTGATCAAATGAGCAAATGGGCCAAGGAGTGGCATATGGAGTTTAATTTAGGTAAATGTGATTGCTTCATTTTGGTAGGGCAAATCAGGGCAGGGCTTATACATTTATTGGTAGCGTCCTGGGGAGTGTTTGCAAAACAAAGGCCTTGGGGTGCAGGTTCATGGTTCTTTGAAAACAGAGTCGCAGGTAGACAGGGTAGTGAAGGTGGCATTTGGTACACTTACCTTTATTGGTCAGTGCATTAAGTATAGGAGTTGAGATGTAATGTTTCAGCTGTACAGAACATTGGTTGGCCACCTATGGAATATTGCGTTCACTTCTGGTCTCCTTATGTAGGAAAAATTTTATGAAACTTGAAAGGGTTTAGAAAAGATTTACAAGAACATTGCCAGGTTTGGAGGGTTTGAGCTAATGGGAGAAACTGAATAGGCTGGGTATATTTTCCCTGGAAATTCAAGAGGATGAGGGGTGACCTTGAAGTTTATAGAATCATGGGGGACATTGATAGGGTAAATAGTCAAGGTCTTTTACTCAGGTTAGGGGAATCAAATCCTAGAGGGCATAGGTTTAAAGAGACAGGGAGCACCATTTTGATGTAGAGGGTAGTACATATATGGAATGAGCTGCCAAAGGAAGTGGGGGAGGCTAATACAATTACAACATTCAAAAAGGCATCTGGATGGGTATTTGAATATTAAGGATTTAGAGCGATGTGGGCTGAATGCTGGAAAATGGGACCAGGTTAATACAGAATATCTGGGTCAGCATGGACAAGTTGGGCCAAAGGATCTGTTTCCATGCTGCACATCTCTATGATGTTAGGACTCTACATGACACTGGTCTAGTTTCCTCAGAGCCAGCACTCAGTGAACAGAGCCTCTGACGCTCCTGTTTATATTGATATGTGTCAGCCAGGGCTCCCGCATTGGGCCAGGTTAACAGCCCCAAATGAGGGAACTCGTATTCTATGAGGTCCACCTGGCTGGCCTCATTAGAGTCACTACATTCCTTCCCCTCGAAGCTGGGGGATGATCACTTGTTCTTTTTCTTGTAGTTTCTCCTGCGACGTTTTTGCACCAGGTCCGGTTCTTCCAACTCAGCCTCATATGAGCAGCATGTACGAGACCACAGCACAGCTCTTGTGCTTAGACCATCTTGGAAGAAATTCATCCATTTCTTCAGATGGTAAAGTTGTTGGAGAAGCTGCAACATCACCATACACATCTCAGACTCAGAATTCTTTGACGCTAGACAGAGGAGTTGCTGTTCTGAGGAACCCTGAGTGTTTCGTTCCTCCTCATGAGGAGGTTTTCAGCTTTCATATGATTCACATACTTGTTCAGGACCACCTTACCTACCCGAACTTCATATGTCAAGGGACCTGACCTCTGGTCTACCAGAAGCAAGGCCATTTCCTTGGTTTCGACATCAAACTTCATTGCATGAAGTAAACTTGTGTATTTCTCCAACCAAGGAGTCTCGTGCATGGCACTGGCATTCCTGATGCCATTTCACCCTCCCCCCACCGTGTTCAAGATCAGATTTAACCTGGTGTGGAGTCTTCACCCCATGAGCAACTTTGCTGGAGCTATACCTGTAGTTGCATGATGGGTGGTTCAATACTCAAATAGGAACCAGGACAGTTTGGTATCAAGTGAAACTTTAGGCTGTTTCTTTAAGCCTACCTTCAAAATTAATATTGCACTTTTCACTTGGTCATTGGATGATGGTTGGTATGGAGCTGTTCTTATATGCCAAATGCCACTCGTCTTTAAGCGATACTCAAATTCCCTTGCTGGTAAATGATAGCCTGTTGTCTGTGACAAACACATCCAGCAGACCATGTATTGCAAAAGATGCTCACAGTTTTTCTCTTGTTGTCCCTATGTGTGACAATGAGTTCAATGTATGTCCAGCCACTTTGAATGAGCATCCACTATGACTACGAACGTTGAGCCCACAAGAGGGCTGGCATAGTCAATATCTAACCAAGTACAGAGTTTACCTAGCCGTTCCCATGATTGTGGGGGCGCTGCTTGTGGTAATTTTTGTCTTTGTTGGCATTCTGGGTACTGCCCCGCTAACACAGCTATGTCTGTATCCAATCCTGGCCACCAGACATAACATCTTCATTTTGACCACACTGGATGATCCTGGTGGAATTCAGCCAGTACCTGGTGGCAACCTCTGCTTTGGATGATCACTCTTGCTCCCCATAATAAAGTGCCATTCTTTATGGTGCTTTGGTTTCAGTTTTGGTTGTGATGGCCCTTTTGTTTCCACCATCACCACTAGCAGTTTAATTTTCACCAGGACTGGATCTTTTTGCATCCATTGTGAGGTTGTCAGCAGTGACCAGAAACACGTCCAGAAAGTTTAAACCAGAACGTACACTTCCAGTGTTGGCGTCATTGGTGGTATATCTGCTACCAAGAGGTGGCTCAAGGCAGCCACATTTGCCATTTGGCCTTCTAGGTGGTGTTCAAACTTGTAATTGTAAGCGCTTAGAATGAGTGCCCAATGCTGAATTCGACCTGAAGCTATGGGCACCCTGGCCTTGCCTTCTTTGAATAGCCTGAGCAAGAGTTTGTGGTCTTTACTGTTACAAATTTAAGTCCTTAAAGATATTGGTGGAACTTTCTCACACCAAAGATGGCCACCAAACTTTCCTTCTCTGAGAAAATTTGCATTCTGCATCAGCCAAAAATCTGGGAAGCATACGCTATTGAGTGTTTCTCTCCATTGGGCCATCTGGGAGACAACACAATCCAATACCATGTTGGGAGGCATCATACATCAGCACCAGGTCTTGCTTGGGATCACAGTGGTAACTGCTTTTTCCACTTTCCTCAATTCTACGTCTTAGCTACGAGACCATTACCAAGGCTGGCCATGTTTCAATAGCAGATGTGAGTGTGTCAGGATGGAGGCCAGGTTACATTATGATCTTTCCATAACAGGGGGATTGAGTTTAAGAGTCGTGAGATCTTGTTGCAGCTCTATAAAACTTTGGTTAGACCGCACTTGGAATACTGCGTCCAGTTCTGGGCGCCCTATTATAGGAAAGATGTGGATGCTTTGGAGAGGGTTCAGAGGAGGTTTACCAGGATGCTGCCTGGACTGGAGGGCTTATCTTATGAAGAGAGGTTGACTGAGCTCTTTTCATTGGAGAAAAGGAGGAGGAGAGGGGACCTAATTGAGGTATACAAGATAATGAGAGGCATAGATAGAGTTGATAGCCAGAGACTATTTCCCAGGGCAGAAATGGCTAGCACGAGGGGTCATAGTTTTAAGCTGGTTGGTGGAAAGTATAGAGGGGATGTCAGAGGCAGGTTCTTTACGCAGAGAGTTGAGAGAGCATGGAATGCGTTGCCAGCAGCAGTTGTGGAAGCAGGGTCATTGGGGTCATTTAAGAGACTGCTGGACATGTATATGGTCACAGAAATTTGAGGGTGCATACATGAGGATCAATGGTCGGCACAACATTGTGGGCTGAAGGGCCTGTTCTGTGCTGTACTGTTCTATGTTCTATGTTCTATAACAATTCACTCATCCAAGGAAAGACATAAGCTCCAGTGCAGACATTGAAGTGGGGACACCTTTGATCACCCTCACTATTGTTCAACAGGTGTAACCCGGTCTTGTTGGCTCTGTCACCCAAGTAGGTCACTTGAGGTGTGTGGAACACACACTTCCCCCTTTTTAGGCAAATGCCTGCCTTGGAAAAACTTTGAAGGACTAAGTCCAAGTTCTTTAGGTGCTGTTTATTCGTCTTTCCTGTGATTAGCATGTTATCTAAATAAATGGTGACCTGGGGCAGACCTTGTAAGATGTTCTGCATCTTCTGTTGAAAAATTGTACAGGCTGATGAAACCCCAAAGGTCAGTCCTATATATTGGTACAAAGCCTGATGGGCATTAAGTTTAGCATATTTCTGGGAATCCTCATCTAATAGCAATTGAAGATAGACATGGCTCATTTCCAGCTTCGTTTGGACAGCCCTTCTGCCAGCTTTGTGTACAAGTCTTCTGAGCAAAGGACTGGGTATTTATCCAACTGCAAGAAGTGTTTACCATTTGTTTAAACCCCCCCTCCCCATCAATGCAAACCGACCCATTGGGCTTCATAACCAGTACAGTGCTACCATTCCACAAACAGTATTGTTTAGATGATCCCTCTATTTTCTGGCTTCCTGATTTCTGCCTCTACATTTGCCTGTAATGCAAATTCCACTGGGTGGGCCATGCAGAATCGTAGAATTACTTCCTGGTCAATACGCAGGGTGGCCTCGGCTCCTTAGATAGTCCAGAGACTTTCCCGAACCAATCAAGGTGAATCTTTCTCGAAGTTTCATTCGATCAGGCTTGGGCCTGAGCCTTTCACTGTAATCAGTGGTAACTGAACCAGCTGTATCTCTGACTCCAGCATCTACAGCTCTTGCTATCTCTAACTGAACCAGCAACTTCTCATAAGAAACTGGAACCAAAGTTGTTCCCTTAATCTGCAAAGGTTCCCCAATTTAGGTCCGCAGTCTAGTCCAGCTTGAAAGACTGGTTCTTCAAAATGCTAATATAACCACGTTGGTATAAACTGCCATTACATGGAGTTGCCAGTGTTGACTGAGGTGGACAAAGTTAGAAGGTTTTATCAATTAATTGACATTATTTATTGATGAAACCTTCTGATTAACGATTTAATAGCATCTTAGGTTTGTTTAGTACATCCTCAAAAAGGTGTGAACCTTTGATCTTTTACTTATAAATTCTGTGTCTGATACTACCTCTCTCACTAACACCTGAAGGAGGACTAAGGCTCCGAAAGCTTGTGTTTTCAAATAAACCTGTTGGACTAGAACCTGGTGTCATGTGATTTCAGACTTTTGTCAATCTCAATTAGAACCAGGACACTGTTTAACCAGATATTTACTTTGATTGGTTGTGATTTGGATATTGCTAAGCAATTTAACTGCTGCAAGCCAGATGTAGATGGGCCTTCCAGGATGTGCACTCTCCTGATTACTGGCCTAAGAGTAATCTTACTCAATTAGATCTAGTGGGACAGTTTTGCTGTCTTGAATCTGCTTACCGGCAGCAATTACAACGGCTTGCCGGCCTGGATCCTGAAGAAAATGTTAACCATTTGGCCGAGGCTTAGTTTTGTTTAGGGGTTTTGTGTGGGCTGACCTTGTTTCCCTCTGTTCAAGATACATCCTCAGTGAGGATGTGCAACAGCCTTCACTCAGGTGGGATTCCCCAATCTCAGTCAGCCTGGTGAGGATGTCCAATTCCATCAGCATACTCTAACTCATAGTCCACTTTCTGTATTTTCTAATGACAAAGTCAATTATAGTGACCGTTTGAAGTCCAGTTGGGCTTCAGTGAGTAGATGGTCTTGCATAGTTGCATCATTAATCCCACATACGAAAAACAGGTCTCTCAGTATCTCATTAAGGGTTAAGCCAAAGTCACATGCCTAAGCCAGTCATCTCAAGTCATCAAAACTCCCAACATGGATTCCCCTGCTTCTTGAACTGCCAAGCAAAACCAATTACATCTCAGAATTAGAGGCAGCTTGGGTTTGTAATATCCCTAAACTAAATCTGTCAACTCTTTTTGACGTCAGCTTTAGTTACTGGTGTCTTGGGAAATGTTAGGCTCCGAATAACTTATAAACACAGCTTTTTCAGTTGTCAGGAGAATTACTCATTACTTTTCATCTGCCCCAATGTCAATTTCCTGTTTAAAAAAAAACAAAAACAAAAACATTCTTTCTACATATTGGGTGCAGTTTTCAATGGCAGGATCGAATAAGCCATGCTTCCCCAATAATGGCACAAAACCAAAAATGCTTATCCCAACTCAAAGAAGACTGCTGTGAAAGAGTTTCTTCACAGACAATTTTTTTTTCTTGTCACCACTGAAATAGCTCCATAGAGGTCAGTATCCCATTGCCAAGACACCCTTTATTTATACATGCATACACTGACACTGCTCCAGCTACCTCAAAGCCAGCTGTCAGACTGAACAGAACCTTTGACACTCCTGTTTACATCTGTCAGCCAGGGCCCCTTGATTGGACCAGGTTAACAGCCCCAATCAGGGAGCTCATTTTCAATGATGACCATCTGGCTAACCTCATAATTACCACACTCACCAACTTTTAAAAAGGTGCTAGAAGTAGTGGATAAGACCAGGTACTTATCTTTGTGAACAGAGACACTGAACAAAAGCAATAAGATAATGAACAAGTCAGTTAGACCCTCAAGCAATTTCTGCCACAATAATATCAAGGATGATTTTGATTGTGGGCCTGTAACCACCTCTCCCCATAGCCTATGATTCCCCTGCAGGGTTGAACCCTGCATAGCACAACCTTGATTGCATTCAATGACCCAACCAGGACTGGTCACTAAAGGGAGAGAATTCAAGATCATTAACTCGCAGAGAAGGCATTTCTTCTCATTGTTATGATTCAATTAGGGATCTGTAACATTTAAAGAAGAAACCAGTATCGAACCTTATCGAGTTTTTTGAGGATGTGACTAGTAAGGTTGATGAGGGTCGAGCTGTGGATGTGGTGTATATGGACTTCAGTAAGGCATTTGATAAGGTTCCCCATGGAAGGCTCATTCAGAAGGTCAGGAGGAATGGGATACAGGGGAACTTAGCTGCTTGGATACAGAATTGGCTGGCCAACAGAAGACAGCGTGTGGTAGTAGAAGGAAAATATTCTGCCTGGAAGTCAGTGGTGAGTGGGGTTCCACAGGGCTCTGTCCTTGGGCCTCTACTGTTTGTAATTTTTATTAATGACTTGGACGAGGGAATTGAAGGATGGGTCAGCAAGTTTGCAGACGACACAAAGGTCGGAGGTGTCGTTGACAGTGTAGAGGGCTGTTGTAGGCTGCAGCGGGACATTGACAGGATGCAGAGATGGGCTGAGAGGTGGCAGATGGAGTTCAACCTGGATAAATGCGAGGTGATGCATTTTGGAAGGTCGAATTTGAAAGCTGAGTACAGGATTAAGGATAGGATTCTTGGCAGCGTGGAGGAACAGAGGGATCTTGGTGTGCAGATACATAGATCCCTTAAAATGGCCACCCAAGTGGACAGGGTTGTTAAGAAAGCATATGGTGTTTTGGCTTTCATTAACAGGGGGATTGAGTTTAAGAGTCGTGAGATCTTGTTGCAGCTCTATAAAACTTTGGTTAGACCGCACTTGGAATACTGCGTCCAGTTCTGGGCGCCCTATTATAGGAAAGATGTGGATGCTTTGGAGAGGGTTCAGAGGAGGTTTACCAGGATGCTGCCTGGACTGGAGGGCTTATCTTATGAAGAGAGGTTGACTGAGCTCGGTCTCTTTTCATTGGAGAAAAGGAGGAGGAGAGGGGACCTAATTGAGGTATACAAGATAATGAGAGGCATAGATAGAGTCGATAGCCAGAGACTATTTCCCAGGGCAGAAATGGCTAGCACGAGGGGTCATAGTTTTAAGCTGGTTGGTGGAAAGTATAGAGGGGATGTCAGAGGCAGGTTCTTTACGCAGAGAGTTGTGAGAGCATGGAATGCGTTGCCAGCAGCAGTTGTGGAAGCAAGGTCATTGGGGTCATTTAAGAGACTGCTGGACATGTATATGGTCACAGAAATTTGAGGGTGCATCCATGAGGATCAATGGTCGGCACAACATTGTGGGCTGAAGGGCCTGTTCTGTGCTGTACTGTTCTATGTTCTATGTTCTATGTTCAGTACACCCAAGAACAACATCAAGCAGAACTAAACCACGTTTTCCATAAAAATATGAATCCATGCTATAGGTGCTCCACCCATCTCCTTGGAAATCCCTAACCAGACTGTTAGGTGAAATATGCCTTATTTAAAACTGATGTAAAACTTATTTAGATCTGAACAAATAAATGGAGATTTTAAAAAAGATTAGGCTTCAACTCCAAAAAAGCAAAATCATTTCTCTGGATTGCTCTTATTATAGAGGTCATGTCTCCACCAAAAGACTCACAGCTAGGTCATCTATTGTTTAAGTTTTTCCCACTTGTTTTGTGACTCCACTGTTCTGACTTTAAAATCAATATGGTCCAGCCTTTCTGTAAATATGACTGAATATTAAAGTATTCAGAAACTCAGGCTACTTTGAGTTGCGCACACAGCAGATATTTAACTATTAAAAATCAGGGTACTGCAGTTATCCATAGTTGTACCTTAATGCCCAAAACCTCAGTTCATAATTTATATTATAAGGCATATAAAATTAAGTGTTCTTGACATATTTCCTGCTTCTCCGATGCTGCCTTGACTAAGTTCCTCCAGCTTCAAACTATGTTGTTATCTCAAAGAGAACAACAATGCATACTGTATGAAAAAGGGCTTGACAAGTAGATTCTAATTTATCAAGATATTGTTATGGGGCCCAATTATCCTCGAAATTCAATTGGGACCTGTGGTTATATTAACTGCAGGGCTTCCAAATCTCTAGGCTCATTGTCGTGTCAATGTTCTCTGAGTGTTTGATTGGTTTAAATGGATTTCTGATATTTAAACAGGGTATTAATGGCTTTGACTAACTTTGGATGCTGGTGAAAACCTCTTGGTTTCACACTGTATGCATGAATCAGTATCTTCTATGAGCTGTGTGGCTAGAGATGTAAAAATCATCACAGGCTGGGAATCCTTTGATTTTGGGTTGATTGTCTCAGATGCAAAGTGTAAATTGTAAATGCAAAACGTTGGATCAAGACAATGTTCCCCTCCGACAGTCGAATGACTTTTGCGGTGGCCTCCAGGGCCTGTTCACAGGTCTGCAGATGGTTTGTTTTACCCATCTGCAGACTCAGCAGTTTTTTTTAATGTTTTTAAAAGTCCAGAACATTGTCCGCCTATTTTCAATGCTGGGGATGTTTACAAAATTTTACAGTGAAGTTATCTGCACAATTGGGATTATTATGATTGAGTGCTGTCAATGTAACAGTCACGTTAAATACTGGACACTTAATTCTGAGGTTTCCAAGCAAAGACTGGTTCAATATATCAAGATTGTTTCTGTTGAAAACAGTTGAACTGTTGTGCCACTTGGTACCATCCTCCAGTTATTTCATTTTCCTTTCATAGAATCCCTACAGCATGGAAACAGGCCATTCGGCCCAACAAGTCCACACCACCCCTCCAAAGAGCATCCCACCCAGATCCATTCCCCTACCTCGGCATTTCCCATGTCTAACCCACCTCATCTAAACATCGCAATTTAGCATAGCCAATCCACTAGCCTGCACATCTTTGGACTGCGGGAGGAAACCACATTGTACAGCTATATGGTACTGCAGATCTGACATCACACAAGAGTTCATATATGACATTTCTCATTGTATGATAGAGTGAATATGATTTTGGCTTGACAACAGCATCCTGTTTGTGGAGAATACCACTTCTAGAACAGCAGTTGTGAAACAGCACGTTGCAACACTTTACCCTTCCCAGGTAATCTGAAGTAGACTGAGCACTTTTCAAAGTAGAAAGTGAAGTCTAGATCCTATTGTGAGTTTATATGATATTACAGTGGTGGCACGGTAGCACATGGCTGCCTCACAATGTCAAGGACCCATGTTCGATTCCAGCCTTGGGTGGAGTTTGTATGTTCTCACCATATCTTCACAGGTTTCCACCGGGTCCTTCAGTTTCATCCCACAGTCCAAAGCTGTGCAGGTCAAGTGGATTGGCCATGCTAAATGGCTCTTAGTGGCCAGGGACATATACACTATGTGATGTGATTCAGCCATGGTAAATTACAGGGATAGGATCGAGGAATAAATCTGGATGGGATGCTGTTTGGACAGCCAGTGTAGACTCAATGAGTCAAATGGTCTGCTTCCACACTGTAGGGATT
Source organism: Stegostoma tigrinum (assembly GCF_030684315.1). NCBI lineage: Eukaryota > Metazoa > Chordata > Chondrichthyes > Orectolobiformes > Stegostomatidae > Stegostoma > Stegostoma tigrinum. The sequence goes on along the minus strand of NC_081362.1, from coordinate 34,702,289 downwards.
CTATGATTTCTTAGAGTGAGAAGTAATCTGGTCAGAGTTAGCCATTACCCCACATGATGCTCTGATAAAGAGTCATCTAGACTCAAAATGATAGCTTGCTCTCTCTCCATGGATGCTGTCTGACCCACTGTGGTCTCCAGCATTTGTTGTTTCCATTACCTCACAGGATGCATCCAATTCTGGCATCGGGCTTGCAAGTGGAACAAATGATGCAGTAAAGTGAGACCTAGCCTAGGTAATACTTTACCTTTGGTATTACAGACCCGGTCAGCAAAACGGCCTCTTCTGTACTTTATGATTCTATGACCAACTTGTGGTTTTTGGTAAAATCAAGCTCACAGTACGTGGAACTGTAAGACTCCAAACATCTACATTGACCAGGGAATATGAGCTTGAAGTGGATAGTAGTTGAGAACCCATTAGGAGAATTCTCAATTTGTAAGTCAAGAGAAGGAAGTTTGCTAGATTGTTCCATCTTAAGGTAAATTTCAGCACAGGATGATGCTTATTAAGTATGTAAACAAATTCTTACATGCAGCTGCAGATTCATATATAGAAAGCCAATCATCTGTGTATGGAAAAATGCAAGGTCTAGGAAATTGGGGTCATGATACCAAAGATGTATTTCAAAATTACAAAAATGTTAGAGAGAGGTAGGGTTGGACAGAATTTCAATGGCAACATCGCTAATTTGGGAACATGTGATGTCCTTTAAGCTGAACTAAACTATGCAAGTTGCTAAATTCCAACAATCAATGAGTATAGATTCAGACAATGGCAATATGTCCAGACTACCATGATATAGTGACATTGAACAAACAGAATACAGAACAGTAGAGCAAAGAAATAAGCCCTTCAGCCCACCATGTCTGTGCCAACCATGATGCAATTCTAAACTATTCCCATCTGCCTGAACAAGATCTGTATATCTCTATTCTCTGCCTGTTCATGGACAAAAATGCCTCTGAAACATTGCTATCATCTCTGCTTCAACGATCTCCTCTGGCAGTGCGTTTTAGGCACCCACACCTCTGCATAAAAAAAAACTTTTCCCCTCACACCTTAAACCTACGACCCCTTGTAATTGATACTTCCATCTTAGGAAAGACTCCAAACATCCACACCATCAACGCCTCACATTATTTTATATACTTTATCAATTTACCCCTGAGCCATTGATTTTGTAGTTAAAAAAATCCAAGTTTGTCCAACCTCTCCTTACAGCTAATACAGTTCAATCTAGACAACATCTTAGTAAACCTCTTCTGTACCTTCTCCTCAGCGTCCGCATCCTTCCTATCTGGTAGGCGATTGGAGAAAATACGGAGGCATGGGATTGAGGGAGATTTAGCAGTTTGGATTAGAAACTGGCTTTCTGTAAGAAGGCAACGAGTGGTGGTTGATGGAAAATATCAGGCTGGAGTCTGGTTACTAGTGGTATGCCTCAAGGATCTGTTTTGGGACCACTGCTGTTTGTCATTTTTATAAGTGACTTGGACGCAGGCATAGGTGGATGGGTTAGTAATTTTGGAGATGACACTAAAGTCGGTGGAGTGGTGGACAATGTGGAACAATGTTGCAGGTTGCAGGGACACTTGGATAAACTGCAGAATTGGGCTGAAAGGTGGCAAATGGAGTTCAATGCGGATAAATGTGAGGTGATTCACTTTGGGAAAAATAATAGGAAGGCAGAATATTGGGTCAATGGAAAGATTCTTGGTAGTGTGGATGTGCAGAGGGATCTTGGTGTCCATGTACTTGGATCCCTGAAAGTTGCCACCCAGGTGGCTAGTGCTGTTAAGGCAGCTTACAGTGTGTTAGGTTTTATTGGTAGAAGGATTGTGTTCTGGAGCCATGATATCATGCTGCAACATTGTCAAAACGCTAGTGCGGCCTCACTTGGAATACCGCGTACAGTTTTGGTTGCCCCATTACAGGAAGGATGTGGAAGCATTGGAAAAGGTGCAGAGGAGATTTACCAGGCTGTTGCCTGGTCTGGACCGAAGGCCCTATGAAGAAAGGCTGAGGGACTTGGGTCTGTTCTCATTGGAGAGAAGGAGGCTAGGAGGGGATTTAATAGAGACATACAAGATGATCAGAGGATTAGATACGGTGGATAGTGAGAGTCTTTTTCCGAGGATGATGACATCAGCTTGTACAAGGGGACATAGCTACAAATTGAGGGGTGATAGATATAAGACAGATGTCAGAAGCAGGCTCTTTACTCAGAGTGGTAAGGGCGTGGAACACCCTGCCTGCCAATGTAGTTAATTCAGCCACATTAGGGGCATTTAAAAACAGTCCTTGGATAAGCATATGGATGATGATGGGCTTAGATTAGCTCAGAGGTCGCTGCAACATCGGGGGCCAAAGGGCCTGTTCTGCGCTGTATTGTTTTTATGTTCTATCGGGTGCTGACCAGAACTGCATACCGGCTCCAAATGTGTGCTAACTAAACTTTTATGCAGACTGAACATGGCTTGCCAATTTTTATGCTCAATTCCCCAAATATTGAAGGTTACGTACAGTATGTGTTCTTTACCAGCTTATCCACTTGTGTTGCCGTGTTCAGGGAGCTATGGACTTGCACCTCAAGATCCCACTGTGTATCAATACTCATAAGAGTCCTGCCATTTAGTGCAAAATGATCTCTTAAACTGCATCTCATCTCATCACATCTGGCTGGATTAAACTCCACCTGCCATTTCTCTGCCCAACTTTCCAATTGATCTATACCCTGTTGTATCCTTTGACAACTCTCCTCATTAATCACAATGCCACTCATTTTTGTAACAACTCCAAGCTCACTCATCAAACCACCTTCATTTCGATAAGAAACAGGGCTCCCAGCACTGAGCCCTGTGGAACACCAGTAGTCACAGACCTCCAGGCAGAAAAACATCCCTCCACAATTACTCTGTCTTCTGTGACCAAGCCAATTTTTTATCCTCCTTGACAACTCACTAGCGATGCCATGTGACTTAATCTTCTGGACTAGATTACCATGAGAGACCTTGTAAAATACTGAAGTAACATTCATGTAGACAACATCCACAGCCCTACCATCATCAACTGATTTTGTCAATTTGAGTCAGAGTTGCAGAGCATAAAATCAGAACATTTGGCCCAATAGGTCCATACCAACCAGGTTTCCTAACCCAAACAAATTTCATTTTGGCCCATTCCTCTGGAGCTTGTTCCATGTACACACTCTGCAAAAAGGTTGCCCCTCAGGTCCCTTTGTGTCTTTCCCCTTAAACCTATGCCCTTGTTTTGGACACATTAAGCCTGGGGAAAAGACCTTGACTAATCAACTCATAGGCCCCTTATGATTCTATAAACCTTTAAAAAGGTCATTCTTAAGCCTCCTACACTCCAGGGAGAAAGGTCCCAGCCTATCTGCCTCTCCTTATAACTCAAACCTACCAGTTTCAATAACATGCTTGTAAATTTTATTTGTACCCTTTCCAATTTAATAACATCCTTCCTTTAGCAGGGTGACCAGAATTGCAGCCTCTCTTAAATAATGTGGCCTCACCAGTATCTTGTACAGCTGTAACATGACATCCTAACTCCTGTACGCAATACTCTGGCTACCATGTCTACCTACGACGCCACTTCCAAGGAATTATACGTGCACTCCTAGATCTCTCTGTCTGACAACACTCCCCAGGGCCTTACCATTAACTGTGTAGGTCCTGCCCATCTTACCAAAATGCAACAATCTAAATTAAGCTCCATCTGCCACTCTTTGGCCCATTGGCCCAATTGAACAAAATCTAGTTGAACGCTTAGATAATCTTATTCACTGCCCACTATGTCACCAATTTTGGTGTTATCCACAAACTTACTAACCATGCCTCCCATATTCCCATGTAAATCATTTATATAAATGACAAACAACAGTGGACATTGCACCAATCCTTGTGGCACATAAGTGGTCACAGACCTCGAGTCTGAACAACAACCCTCTACTGTCAAGTCATTTTGTATCCTATTGGCTAGCTTTCCCTGAATCCGTATGATCTAAGCTTACTAACCAGGCTGGCATGCAGAAAATATGTCGAAGGCCTTGCTAAAGTCCACGTAGACAATGTCTAACTCATGGTCACTTCTTCAAAAAAGACTCAATCAAGTTTGAGAGACACGATTTCACATGCACAAAGCCATGCTGACTATCCCGAATCAGTCTTTGCCTTTCCAAATGCATGTAGATCCTGTCGGAGAAGAATTCCCTCCAATAACTCATCCACCACTGATGTCAGGTTCACTGATCTATAGATCTCTGAATTTTCCCCGCAGTCAGTCTTAAGTAATGTCACAACATTAGCCAATCTCCGGTGTTTTAGCGCATCACCTGCATCTGTCAATGATACCAATATTTCTGCCAGGGGCCCTGCAATTATTTCACTAGCTTTCCACAATGTCATGTGATATGCTTGTTCAGATCTTGGGGTTTCTATATTTGTTGAAACGTTCAGCACCTCCTCTTTTGTCATGTGGACTGTTTCCAAGCTACCACTATTTATTTCCCAGAGTTCCCTAACTTCCATGTCTTTCTCCACAATAAATAATGATGCTAAATATTCATTTAGGATCTTACCCATCTATTGATGGCATTGTTGATCTTTAAGGGGTCCTATTTTCTCCCTACTCATTTGCCCCAATATACCTGTAGAATCTCTTTGGATTCTCCTTAGCCTCATTCAATTTTGTATCCTATAAGCTAGCTTTCCCTGGATCCCATATGATCTAACCTTACTAACCAGTCTAGCATGCAGAACTGTGTCAAAGGCCTTTCTAAAGTCCATAGAATCATAGAATTCCTAGAGTGTAGGAACAGACCCTTCAGCCCAACAAGTCCACACCAACCCTCAGAGCATCCCACTCAGATTCATCCCCCGATAGCCCACATAATCCACTCATTTCTGAACAATATGGGCAATTTAGCATGACCAATTTACCTAGCCTACACAAAAATTTGGAGTGTGGGAGGAAACTGGGGTACCCGGAAGAAACCCACGCAGACACAGGAAGAATGTGCCAACTCTACACAGACAGTCACCCCAAGGTGCAATCAAACCCAGGACCCTGGCACTGTGAGGCAGCGCTGTTAACCACTGAGCCACTGTGCTGTCCCACACAGACAATGTCTACTACTATACCTTCATCTATCTTCATGGTCACCGCTTCAAAAAAAAACTCAAGTTTGTGAGACATGATTTCCCATGTACAAAGCTATGCTGACTATCTCTTTGATTCTCTCAATCTTGTTGAATTCTCCATAAACTTACCTGCTTAATCTATCTGATAATTTTATTATCTTGGAATTCTCCAGCATCTGCAGTTCCCATTATCTCTAAGCTATCTGATATCCCATTTTTGCCCTCCTGATTTCCCTCATAAGTATACTCCTACATCCCCTATACTTGTCAAGGGATTCACTTCATTCCCAAGTATCTATATCTGGAATATGCCTCCTTCTTTTCTTGACCATAGCCTTAAAATCTCAAGTCATCCAGCGTGCCCTAATCCTACCAGCCTTGCCCTTCATTCTCTCAGGAACATGCCGTCCCCAACTCTCATTATTTCATTTTTGAAAGCTTCCCACTTTCCAGACAACCTGTTACCTGCAAACAGCATCCCCCAATCAACTTTTGAAAGCTCCTGTCGAAGACCATCAAAATTGGCCTTGTTCCAATTTAGAATTTTAACTTTAAAACTAAGTCCACAAGTTGTCATGGGAAAGGATAGGCTAACAGATTTACGGTAGCTTGTCCCAAAATGCTCCCCCACTAACACCTCAGCCAATTGCCCTTCCTTATTTCCCAAAAGGCGGAAAAGTTTCATCCCTTTGCTAGTAGTGCTAGTTACATATTGATTGAGAAAGCTTTCTTGAACACACTTAAATTTCTCTCCAACAAGCCCTTAACACACTGGCAGTCCCAGTTTATATTTGAAAAATTAAAATACCCTACTACTACAACTCTATTATTCCTATAATTATCTGCAATCTACCAACTTTGCTCCTCAATTTCCTTCTGACTACTGCAGGCTTGTAACAGTCCCATAAAGTGATCATCCCTTACTTCTCAGTTCCACCCCCATAGCTTTACAGAATGATCCCAAGAATATTCTGTCTAAATACTGCCATGATATTTTCACTAACCAAAAACATCACTCCCTCTCCTCTCTTGCCTCGCCTTCTATCTTTCCTATAGCATGTCATTGAGCATCAGAACATAGAGCTGCCATTCCTGTCCCTCCTTCAGCCATATTTCTAAAATAGCTATGATATCCCAGTCCCATGGTGACAATCACGCCTTGAGTTCATATGCCTTGCCTGTAGGCCTCTTACATTGAAATAAATGCAGTTTAATGCATCTGTCTTTCCGTGTTCTCTGCCATGCTCTTGACCGCCTTGTCTATGTAACTTGCTCTCTAAATTTCGTACCAGTTTCAACCTTCTCTCTTGTCTCACTACTGCATAGGGTCCCGCCCACCATGCCAGACTAGTTTAAACCCTCCTGAGTAGCTCTAGGAAATCTCCTGCCAGAATATTGGTCCACCTCCTGATCAGGTACAACCCGTCCTTCTTGTAGAGGCCACTCCTGCCCCAGAAAGAAAGACTTTTAGTGATGCAAAAATCTGAATCCTTGCCCCCTCCACTAGCTCCTCAGCTCCCCCCTTTCATCAGCTCTATCCTATTCCTACTCTCACTAGCATGTGGCACTGGGAGTAATCTAGAGATTACTACCCTAGAGGCCCTCTGTTTACCCTCCTGCCTAATTGCATATATTTACTCTGCAGACTTCTTCCCTTTTTCTTCCTATGTTGCTGGTATCAATGGGTACAATAACCTTTGGCATCTCAAATTCCCCCTTATGAATTTAGGGTCATAGAGATGTACAGCACGGAAACAGACCCCTTGGTCCAACTCATTCATGCTGACCTAACATCCAAAATAAATCCAGTCCCATTTTCCAGCATTTGACCCATATCCGTCTAAATATTTCCTATTCATATACCCATTCAGATGCCTTGTAAATGTTGTAATTGTAACAGATTGTACCAGCTTCCACCAGTTCCTTTAGCTGCTCATTCCAGACATGCACCATCCTCTGCATGAAAAAGTTACCCTTTAGGTCCTTTTATAATTCTTTCCCCTCACCTTAAATCTATACCCTCTAGTTTTGGACTCCCCCACCCCAGGAAAAAGACCTTGGCTATTCATCCTATCCATGACCCTCATGATTCAATAAACCTCTAGAAGGTCATCCCTCAGCCTCTGATGTTCCAGGGAAAATATCCCCAGCCTATGCAGCCTACCCCTATAGCTGAAACCCTTCAACCCTGGCAACGTCCAAGTAAATGCACAGTGGTGCAGTGGTTAGCACTGCAGCCTCACGGCACCAGGGACCCGGGTTCGAATCCAGCCTCGGGTAACTGCGTGTTGAGTTTGCACATTCTCCCTGTGTCCGTGTGGGTTTCCTCCGGGTGCTCCGATTTCCTCCCGCAGTCCAAAGATGTGCAGGTTAGGTGGATTGGCCATGCTAATTGCCCACAGTGTTCAGGGGGTGTGTGGGATGCTGCAAGGGTCGGTGTGGACTTGGGCCAAAAGGGCCTGTTTCCACACTGTAGGGAATCTAACCTAAATCTTCTCTGAACCCTCAAAATTCCAAAATATGCTTCCTATAGCAGTTTTGCTGCAGCTACTCAAGATGACTTTGACCCTAGCACCAGGCAGGCAACACACCAGCTGTCTCTTGGGACAGATATAGGTTGCAGGGCAAACAAACAGTTTCATCCACTAGTGTTTCCTTAAGTCTGCTGTTCTTTATCTCTGAAATTTTCTTATTTGCTACCTATTTCTAACTTGTACGTAAGACTACCATCTTGTATTAAATGTATGAATTTATACTTTTTAAAATACATATTAAATAGGACCTCTACCCCTTTTAAGAAACTTACTACCAAAATCAGCACTTCCATGAAACCGCATAAATTAAGGTGTAAAAACTGTCAAATCCAGCAATAGTAAATGAAATCTCATGGCTCAGCTGTGGGAGATCAGTTTAATATCCTGTATACTTTTATTAGGTACGCATATAATTTCTCACTATTTCGATCATATAGGTCTAGTACTTTTACCAACTTTAAATACAGAAGGACTAACACCCCTTAATTACACACACTCAGACCAGAGGCATTCTTATCCCAATCAGGAGTAACACAGTCAGCATTTATAGAACCCCCACAAGTATGGAAACAGACCATTTTGCCCAACAAGTCCATACCAACTGTTTGAAGAGCGTGCATCCCAGCCCCATCTCCCTACACTATCGCTGTAATAGTGCATTTCCTGTGGCTACTGTACATAATCCACACATACCTAAACACTACAGGCAATTTAGAATGGCCAATCCATGTAACTTGCACATCTTTGGGCTGTGGGAGGAAACTCTCAGACAAGTGGATTAGATAGGGCGAACAGTGAGTCTAGGACGATGACAGCGGCTTGTACGAGGGGGCATAGCTGGAAATTGAGGGGTGATAGATTTAAGACAGATGTCAGAGACAGGTTCTTTATTCAAAGTGGTAATGGCGTGGAACGCCCTGCCTGCCAATGTAGTTAACTCAGCCACATCAGGGGCATTTAAACAGTCCTTGGATAAGCATATAGATGATGGGATAGTGTAGGGGGAGGGGCTTAGATTAGTTCACAGGTCGGTGCAACATCATGGGCCGGAGGCCTGCTCTGTGCTATATTGTTCTATGCTCTATAATGGCCTGCTTCCACATGAAGAATTCAATGGAGTCTATAACTTTATGGCAGGCTTTTTTTTCCCCTTCATTGAGAGGGTATCCCAAATGATAGGGTGAATAGCCAAGGTCTTTATCCTGGGGTGGTGGAGTCCAAACTAGAAGGCATAGGTTTAAGGCGAAAGGAAGTGTTTTGAAAATAAAACAGAATCCAAGGGGTAACTTTTTCATGCAGAGGGAGGTGCATGTATGGAACGAACAGCCAAAGGAAGTGGTGAAGGCAGGATTAAAAGGCTTCTGGATGGAGATATGAATAGAAAGGGTTTAGAATAATATGGACCAAGTGCTGGCAAATCAGACTAGATCAGCTGGGATGGCTGGTTGACACGGAAGAGTTGGGCTGAAGATCTGTTTCCATGCTAAATGACTATAGGCCTGGTGAAGCATCAGCTTAAGAACCAGCTGAAACTGGATCCTCATTAAAATGAATCTGATAGTCCTTTTGTTTTAGGAGCATATAAATCTAGCTAAGAGTTCTTACAGTGCAGTGATAGTTTCCCTGCCTCTAGGACAAATCTGGGTACGAGCCCCACCTGCTTGAGTGGTATTTTATAATATCTCTTAACCTGTTGATTAGATGTTTCTAAACAATTTACTAACTTCTGTGCGTCTTAGCACTGGAGTGTAATTTAACCGAGTTTTGGATTAAATTCTTCAGGGAATCAGAGGAAGGGAAAGATGAGTTTTGTTGCTTGTTCCTTCACTTTTTCCAATCTCCAGAAAGTGATTTTTACTCCACTACAGAGGGAAAGGTGGTTAATGAGTGATCTGGTAAAGTTTATTCTATTCCTATGATTCAAAATAGTGTAGCAGCTGATTGTAAGGTAAACAAAATAACAACTTAAAATAAAAGTTGATTTCAATAATTAATTAGTTCTTCAGAATGTATTAAAGATAGTAGCAGAAGTGATGTGTCACAGTAGCAGAATGTGGAAGCTCCTGGATATCTGTTTGGTGCAGACCAAACATGTCAATGGCAAGTTTGTTGTTTGAGGAGAATATAATGAGGAATTGGCACTTCTTTGCAGCAAAACGGGCGAGTCAAGACAACTATATTGCCTTGGAGCGGAAGGATCAGTCTTCATGGCCCGTGCAACAGCAGTGACTTAGGCAGGACTAAAATGGAGATTCTGCATTATCAGTATGAGGAGACATTTCCAGGTGGCAAATTAAGAAGCAAAGCCTTAAGAGGTCATAATCTCGGAATTATTACTTCAGTCACATGGAATTTGACATCAGGTAAATCAAATTAGACATATGAATACATAGCTTAAAGGCTGGTGTGAGAGAGAACAGATTCCAGTCCATGAGACACTGGCATCTGTATACCAGGAAACGTAGGAGTATACAATTAGAATGGTCTGCACCAGAAACTTGGAGTCAATATTCTCACCAACTGCATAAGTAGGTACAAGACAGCATTTAAATATGAATAGTAAGGATAAGAGATAAGTTTATGAAGGTGTGGTACATTAAAGAGTATGTTCAAAGCAAAGCACAGAGGTATTAATACCAAAAAAGATAAACAGACGATATCAAAGGGAAAGAGAGGAGCAGCTCAGGAGTCAACAGATAAAATAAGAATTTACAAAGAGTGAAAGGATAAACCTAAAAGCTCTGTATGTAAAAGGACACAGGATGGATGTGAGTGCAAATAGAATTGAATAAGTACACTCACTTGGTCCTTACAGAGACGAGGCTGCAAGATGCCATGAATTGGGACCTAAATGTTCAAGGGTGCAGAAAATTTAGGAATTCACAAGGAATGGGAAAAGATGGAGGAGTAGCTCTTCCAGTTATTTATAGATATAGAAAGGAATTACCCAAGTTCAAGAAAAAAATTTATAAACATTGTGAGTGGAATTGAGAAATGATAAAGGCAAGAAGTCACTTGCGGGAAAGTGTGTAGGCCTCCAGTTGTAGCCACTCTTTAGGATTGAGCGTAAAGGAATGTTAAAATGGGAGCTTGTCAAGAGATGGTGATAATTATGGGACATAAAAAGGTCAATGCAGATGAAGACAGACATTTAAGAGGATGTGTCAGAATACAGTGCATAGATACATTCCAAGAAGGAAGAAAAATTTCAAGGGACAGACGCACAATACATGATTACCTAGCAATGTTAACAATCATATCAAAAGACTGGACGAAATCTTAAAGGCAAACAATGACTGACAACTTACTGAGAAGAAAAAAATAGAGAGTATGTGAGAAAGCTAGACAGAAATATGAAAACAGATGGTAAAACTTTCTATAATTATTTAAAGAAATGAATTAACAAAATGTGAAGAGAGTATTGCTCCTGTAGAAAGTCAGACTGGAGAATAAATAATGGAAAATAAAGAAATGGCAGATGAACTTAACATGTATTTCACATCAATTTTCACCATTGAGAATATAAGTTACATTCCAGAAGCAAGAACTCAGGAAAATCACGATCACCAGAAGTGGTACTGAGTAAATTGGTGGAACTAGTCTCTGACAAGTGCCCATGTGCTGACAGAATTCATTCTCAGATCTTAAAATAAGTCACAAATGAGATAGTTGACATATTGGTTTCAATTTTCCAAATCTCCTTCAATTTTGGGAAGGCTCATTGGTTCTAAAGATAGTGACTGTAATTCCCTTATTCATAAGGGGAGGGAGTCAGAATGCAGGAAACTACATGCCAGCTGGGTGCCCATCTATCATAGGAAATCTGTTAAAGCTACTAAGGAATTAGCAGTAGCGCATCTGGATAAATTCAAGATAATCAGGCAGAGTCAACATGGTTCTGTGAAAGGGAAATCACATTTGATCAACTGATTGAGCGCTTAGCGCAGATAATGCTCTGTGGATAAAGGGGATCTAGTGAATGTACTGCATTTAGATTTCCACAAAGCATTTGATAAGACTTGCATTTGATAAGGGTATTGCATTAAATAAAAGCTCAATCTAAGTGTAGCATACTGGCACAGTTAGAAGATGGGCTGGCTGACGGGAAGCAGAAAGTAGGTGTAATGGACGTTTTTCAGGTTGACAAGATGTAAAGAGTGATGTGTCACAGGATCAGTGCTGGTACCTCGACTGCTTATTAAATGACTTGGATGGGGAGATGGAAGAGTGGTTGCCAAATTTGCTGATGATACAAAGATAGGTGTGAAAGTAAGTTGTGAAGAGGAAAGAAGGAAGTTAAAAAAGATGTAGTTAAAATTCAGTGAATGGGTAAAGATGTGGAAATGAAGTACAGTGGGGAAAAATATGGACAATTTCACATTCATAGGAAGAAGAAACATATCAAGTACATAGTGAAAGACTGCAGAATTCCAAGATGCACAGGGTTCTGGGTATCTGTTAAATCTTATATTTTCCAACTGACTCCAGTGGTAGTTTCAAGCGACCTTAATTGTGATTGTAACATCAGGTACAGCATAGCAAAAAGCCACATAAAAAGTTTCAGAAATGTCTTAACTTACGAATTTCAAGCATATTGTGCACACGTGCCTCCCCCCTCCCACCCACCTTTGTTTACTATTGGTCAGAAGTACTGAGTTATCCAGTTATAACTGGCTCTGTTGTACAGTATCTTATACAGTTCAAACTTGCTTTAGCAATTTCAATGTATTTCCAATTAAGCTAATCATATCACTGAATGACAGATGGACAGGCTTGTGGCCCACCTGCAGTCCTTCATGATTTTTCTTCCCTGGACTTTCTCTCTCTCTTCTTGAGGCTTTTCACAGTGGATACAATATTTAAGTAAATAGGTGCAGCTGCACCATGTTAACTGCCAATCAGTAGGATGCTTGCCTATCACTTCAGGACCTTTTAAATTCCTCATTACTGAAAACACTAAAGAATATTCATTTTTGATCAGTTTCAACAAAGTCATGTGATTACACCTAATCTTAGAATTCATTAGCTAAGAAGTTGTGTCTTAATGTATTCAAAGGCCCAAGTCCACGCCCGTAGGCTAAGGCCCAAGTCCACGCCTGAAGACCAGGTCAACACACAAAGGCCTGTGTCCACACCTGAAGGCAGCAAACACACACCTCACAGTACACATACAAATACTCGGTCTATCCTTGAGGCCTGGTCTGCTCACAGAAACACAGCGAGCTCCTGGAGGCCAGGCCTATACTCTATTATACAGCCCACCCATAGAATGCCTGTCCACCACAGAGGCTTGGTCCACCCTCAGAGGTTTAGCCCACTGTCGCAAACACAGTCTACTCACAAAGGTGCAGCTGACTCACGACAGCTCAGTCCAGACACAAGAAGGTGAGAAAAGTAAAGTGCAAGTACTTAAAACTGGAGCAAGGAGCAAGCCGCAAGCCTGGCTAACCAAGTCATTTTTGCTTCAGTTCCAACGGTAACAATACACTGGCTGTAACCAGCCAGTTTAAAAAATAGCAGTTCCCCACTGAGAATTAAAATCCAGCAGTAACAGTAGCTATGACCCAGCCAGCTTGAAACTCAGTTCTCAAAAAAGTGAAAAAGAATCCATAGTACAACTGTGATTAGAGATAATGGGAACTGCAGATGCTGGAGATTCCAAGATAACAAAAAGTATGGGGCTGGATGAACACAGAAGGCCAAGCAGCATCTCAGGAGCACAAAAGCTGACGTTTCGGGCCTAGACCCTTCATCAGAGAGGGGGATGGGGACAGGATTCTGAAATAAATAGGGAGAGAGGGGGAGGCGGACTGAAGATCGATAGAGAAGATAGGTGCAGAGGAGAGTATGGGTGGGGAGGTAGGGAGGGGATAGGGCAGTCCGGGGAGGATGCACAGGTCAAGAGGGCGGGAATGAGGTTAGTAGGTAGGAAATGGAGGAGCGGTTTGAGGTGGGAGGAAGGAATAGGAGAGAGGAAGAACAGGTTAGGGAGGCAGGGACGAGCTGGGCTGGTTTTGGGATGGGGGGTGGGGGGAGAAGAGATTTTGAAGCTGGTGATATCCACATGGGAACCCTGAAGTCCAGTGGTATCAATGTGGATCTCACCAGCTTCAAAATCTCCCCTGCCCCCACTGCATCCCAAAACCAGCCCAGCTCGTCCCTGCCTCCCTAACCTGTTCTTCCTCTCACCTATTCCCTCCTCAAGCCGGTCCTCCATTTCCTACCTACTAACCTCATCCCGCCCCCTTGACCTGTCCGTCCTCCCCGGACTGAACTATCCCTCCCTACCTCCCCACCCATACTTTAATCGCCACCTATCATCTCCTCTATCCATCTTCAGTCTGCCTCTCCCTCTCTCCTTATTTATTTCAGAATCCTCTCCCAATCCCCCTTTGATGAAGGGTCTAGGCCCGAAACGTCAGCTTTTGTCCTCCTGAGATGCTGCTTGGCCTGCTGCATTCATCCAGCCCCACACTTTGTTATCATAGTACAATTGGCTGTGACCAGCCTGCTCAAAGTCAGTCGCTTGAGCTGAGGAGATTCTCATCTCCTGGTTATATTACTCAGCCAGAACTTTCCTGATTTTCTACTCATCTCATCAATATCTCCTTCTATTCCTTTCTCCCGCATGTTTATCTTGCTGCTTCTTAAATTCAACCTTCTCACTTGTCTCAATTACAAGTTCTACATTCTAACCTGGACTCCAGACCCTAATCACAATATTCAAAGGTTCACTGCTGGAATTGCAGGCAGGAATATGTATAGTAGTTGCCATCACTGTGACATATCGGAAAAGGAGGAGAGCTACATGAAAAGCATTTTGCAGAAGGTGATTCAGAGACTGCAAGCAGAGAAAGATTAGGTCGCTGCCAGGCAGTCAAGACGAGCAGGGAGGTGGTGCAAGAGTCTAAATGCATCCCACTCTCTAACATTCAGTTCTGAACACTGGTTAGGATAATTTTTTCCCCCCTTTGGGGAGTACAGACAGAACAAAATCCACAACATTATATGTAGTTCAAATTCACAGGGGTGAGAAGTTAAGTTAAATTTTAAGTGATAGTGGATTTATTAGAGAAACAAGCAGCTGTATTCGAGAGCCGAGGCAGGAATCCAGGATGGTATACTGGCACAGGCCTCACTGAGTCAATAAAGACACTAAATGGCTGCACAGCTTTCTGACAGGGGGCGAGCAAACAGGCAGAAACTGTTATCTATTGTTGGAAAATAATTATATACTAAAAATAACACACTAAGCTGAATTAGGTACAAAGGACAATGATGTCTTGAAGATTGATTTTTGGAAGCTAGCAAAGAAATTAAGTAGAATCTCAAATTTACTTATTGTAAAAGTTGCATGCCAGCATCTTATAAATGTTAGTTCCTGCTGGAAACATCTACGTTGCCTAGAACAGATTCACTGTCACCAACCCTTCTTGCTAGTGTCAGTCAAAGCTACTAATACCATGTAAGGAAGGATTCCACATGAACTCTTCAGCAGAAGATAGTCACAATCTTGATGAACAGTAATTAGGTTTATTATCTATTGCTTAGTAACTAGTTACATTACATCTGAGATGCAGGAATGATTTTTGCGAGACAATCTTGATATAGCTACCATGCTGTTAACTCAAAGAACAATCACTGAAACACTATACATTCTGATAAACATATGCAGAATTCATAATATACAAACAGAACTCTCATTAACTCCTCCCAGGAACAGTTCTTAATATCCCCATAGATTAGGACTACGTTGAGATGTCAGCTAACCCCTTCAGATACTGTCTTATATAACAGCAATAATCTTCAAGATTACTTCTAGTGCCACATGGAGGGCTTTCCAGTGTGCAGTCCTTTGGGAAATGGCGACAATCTCATCAGGACCTGGACCTCGACCTCTTTGCCGTGGGAAGGGCTGCCATTGATATTGGTCTGGGTTGCAACTAGTTTTGTGGGAGGATATGAAACTGAACATATATTTAGAAACAATAGAAGCCAAGCTGGAAACTGAAGGCAGAGAAATATAGTCAGCAAGTGTGGAACACAAACGAAACAATGCTAGAAAATAAACAACAACACACATCTGGTACAAACACAGAATGCTAGAGAAGCACAGCTCATCAGCAATTTAAGAATTAATTAATACAGTAAGAAAGGATGATAGTCTGCAAAGATCACCAAAAGAACTCAAATGAGAAGTTAGAAACAAACTGAGATCATACTCCTGTCATATATAACAGACATCAAAACATTCAGAGGGAGATAGTGAAGCAAAGATGTAGGCAAATCTTAGGTAACTATAAAATACTAACTTCAACACACAATTAACTGGGGTGGAATTGCTGCAATATAGAGGTGTACCATTTTTTAAAAAGAAAACTTCTAGCTAGTTAGTAGTAAATGCAACACATGAAGGGAAGACTTTAGTAAATTAAGGCTGACAGATAAAACTGGCATTTGTGGGAGATGGTGATCATAATTTCATAAGCTTCACAACAATCAAGAACAAGAACAAAGAAAACTGGAAGTAGAAGTTCTCAAATGGGAAGTGACCAGCTCTTTAAAACTGAAACGTGACTTAGCAAAAGTGAGCTAGGAATAGTTTCAGAAAGTACAGTATTGTCAGAGGTGAGAGTGTGCACTCAGAATAAATATATTCCAAAGAAGAGAAAAGGGTGGACCCAAATCTAAAATTTCCTGTACAAAGAACACACAGGGTAGGATAACAAAAAAGGAAAGTAACGTTCAATACCAAGACCTTAACACAAAAAAGACTAAAAGGGATATAAAAATTGTAGGAGACATTAAGGAAAAAGAGAGACCCTAACAGACACCGTGCAGGATTAAGCAAAAATCTCCATCATCTAAAATAATGGACAAGACCCTCGACATTGCTAACATCGAAAATACTGGACCAAAGCCTGAGCTTAGTCGGCAACAAATACATAGAGAGCCAGATGATTTCATTCTGAGACAATTGTTCAGCCTGGAGTTCCTATTCACACCTCCACTCTAGGAGGATATTCAACCAAGCCTAACATTCTGGACCAAAACTAACTTTTATACACCTTGGGCATAGACAGTATGGGGCCTCCACTGATACCGAACATTCAACTTCAATCAAAATCCATTCACAAAGATACCGGACATTCAACACCAATCAAAATACATTCACACATTTTTAAACTATCAGGGAGCTAACGGACCTCAGAAGGAACACCAGAAACGTAACAGCAAGCACAGATTTGGTGCAAAGATCGGAGGCCCGCAGTCAGTATTATTGCAGGTCCCAATCTTACCTGAATGAGCGATCTCCAGGTTAAGGAATTCCAACAGCTAATTCCAGCGGGTACTTCCAAGAGCTATGTCCAGAAGGGGGATCCCGACAGCAATTTCGAAAAGTACTGACGTAGGCCTGTTCTGAACTAGAGAATCAACGGCAACCAACCACGACCAGCAGACCTAAGGATCTACGACCTCTGAAAACCACCGACCCGACCGACACCGCAAGGCCTCAGCCACATTCTAAAGTGAAAACTGACCCGCAAAGTAGAAAGTAAGGAAAACCAAGTACTCACCCAGTAGATCCAAAACACATCCTGTCACATCAGCAGACTCAACCCAGGCTGAAGGCCTACTCAGTCTTCAAAACCGTGTTTTTCCCCCGGTAAGTTTAAACCGCAAGACCCGAAAGTGTCGGACCTAGCAAACAGGGAGATGAAGGCACGTGATGACAATGCCGGGAACCCCAAGGCTGATTAAAGATTGTGATTGAAACTGTTGCTTAGGTTCTAATAATGTTTAATCTGTGTTTCGCTACTGTCCTCTGTACAGTTGATAGTGTCAATTTCACTGTTTTTTGCATTTGCCTTTATTTCTTGTATTATTCTTAACTTTTTGTATTTAAATAAACTCGAGATTCTTTCGCCCTGACACACCTGTCTACTGCCTTCATTTCCCATCCCCTAAATAAGTCTCGTGTCTAGAACCTGGTGAATCGAACCACCTAAATTCAGCAAATTACTGATTACAAACCAGAACTCTACAGCTTAAAGGCACATGAAAATTGCAGGGGTGATATTATATTCAGGAAATAAAAGACACGCCATAACGTACAAAAGTCATGAGTGATGTACTAGTGGGGAGCTGTTGTCTGCAGTAATATATCCAGCATATTGCCAGTACACTGTTAAATGAAGGATAAAAATATGATTATGGAAAAATATATGGTAAACATCATTCAATCCAAACCAAGTATGTTTTTGATCAGTATTGCTATTGCTTTGTTGGTAATTCACATCTCCCAAGTGACCACTTTAATCGCACACGCTGCACAGGCAGAATTGTGGGCATATATTTTTAGATTAGATTAGATTCCCTACACTGTGGAAACAGGCCCTTCGGCCCAACAAGTCTACACCGCCCCTTGCAGCATCCCACCCAGACCCATCCCCCTATAAACCACACAGCCCTGAACACTACGGGCAATTTAGCATGGCCAATCCACCTAGTCTGCGCATCTTTGGACTGTGGGAGGAAACCGGAGCACCCAGAGGAAACCCTCGCAGACACGGGGAGAATGTGCAAACTCCACACAGACAATTACCCGAGGCTGGAATCGAACCCGGGTCCCTGGTGCTGTGAGGCTGCAGTGATGGGTCAACTGTAACAATTTTGGAAAATATTAGTAAAGGCCAATTTTATAAGCCAAGATACATTATACTAAACAGCCTGCATTCCTACCTTTGTATTCTCCAAATGTTTCCACTGTCTAAAGTACACATTGTTACCTTTTGGGAAATCAAATTAGATTCTTGGGCAATTCGACTAAAATAACAACAAATGTCATACATTCAGCCAAGGATTCCATTTAAGGCAGAATGGGGGAATGACATAACATTTAAGAAATGTAATAGGCTGGATCAGGGAGAAACTGTTTTCTTGGTTGGGAGCCAATACTGTTGAAAAGGCACAAACATAAGCACAAATCTACTTACATGTTAAATCATAAGTTTCTCAAATTGCAGTTATTAACATATCTTAATGATCTGATTCATTAGGCAGTAATTAACAAACTTAAACCATTTACCAAACTTAAAATGTATTCTTGTCAAACTTCCAGGCCTACAAATACACACACTACAAGCTAAGAGTGAGTGAGTGTCCTGGCGGTCAAGATGGCAGGAAGGTAAGTTGTTCAGTTCAGATCCCCACTCTGCTTGCCAGTTCCTTTTCCTTTTTTCTCCTTCTTTCCCTCTCTGCAGTAATTTTACTTCCCCACCCCCAACTCCTGTCCTTTTAACTATGTGCTACCTACCTAAAGAGTTATGTTGTGACCAGAAACCATGTGGCAAAAGCTAAAGGTGCGGGCAGTGACAACAGATCAAGTGTGGGCCGGAATTTTGGCAGCAGCAGTCAGCGGCGAGAGCAGGCTGGAAAGGCGGCAACAGTAGGCCTTTCGCATGGCAGCAGCCTCCTGGGTGTCCTAGTGATTGGAGCAATGATGTCGGTGGTGGCAAGGTCCTGTTGTACTCTTAGGTAACCTTCGTTGTCCACTACAATTCTAATTTTGGTGTCATCCGCAAACTTGCTAACTATAACTCCGATGTTCACATCCAAATCATGTATCTAAATGACGAAAAGCAGGGGACCCAGCACTGAACATTGTGGCACACTGCTGGTCACTATCCTCCGTTCTGAAAAGCAACACTCCAGCACCACCCTCCTCGGTCTTCTATTTTTGAGCCAGTTCTGTACCCAAATGGCTAGTTCTCCCTCCATTCCGTGTGATCTAACCTTGTTCTTTTGGTTTTTATGTCAAGAAAGTATTTTCATTTGGAAACTGGAAAAGTACTTGAGGGAAGATGTAGTGATAGTGTTTTATGATTATATGGGCAATGGCCTGGTAGTATAATTGCTAGACTATTAATCCAGAAAACCAGCTAATGTTCTGGGGGCCTGGGTTCAAATCCCACCACAGTAGATGGTAGAATTTGAATTCGATAATTTTACAAAAAGAAGTCTGGAATTAAGAATCTACTAATCACCATTAAATCACTGCCGATTGTCGGGAAAACCCATCTGGTTCACTAATGGCCTTCAGGGAAGGAAATCTGCCACCCTCACCTGGTCTGGTCTACATGTGATTGCAAACCCATAGCAATGTGGTTAACTCTTAGTTGCCCTCTGAAATAGCCTATCAAGCCATTCTGTTGTACCCATTGCTACAAAGTCTCAAAGAAGTGAAACTGGACAGATCAACTGGCATTGACCTAGGCACCAGAAAAGACAATGGCAGAAACAGCCCTGTTGTCCTGCAAAGTCCTCCTCACTAACATCTGGGGGTTAGTGCCAAAATTGGGACAGCTATCTCACAGACGAATTAAGCAACAGCCTGACCCAGTCATATTAACTTACAAACAATGTCCCAGACACCACCATCACCATCCCTGGATATGTCCTGTCCACTGGCAGGACAGATCCAGCAGAGGTGGCGGCACAGTGGTATACAGTCGGGAGGGTGTTGCTATGGGAGTCCTCAATGTTGACTCTGGATTGCAAGAGGTCTCATGACTCCAGGTAAAATGTGGGCAAGGAAACCTCCTGCTGATTACCACATACCATCCTCCCTCAGCTGCAAATTGGTACTCCTCCATGTTGAGCAACACTTGGAGGAAACACTGAGGATGGCAAGGGCACAAAATGTACTCTGGGTGGGGGATTTCAACGTCCATCACCAAGAGTGGCTCAGCAGCATTACCACTGATCGAGCTGGTTGGGTCTGAAAGGACACACAGCTGCAGATGGTGAGGGAATGCTTACCCATCTGCCAACTGTAGATGCATCTATCTATGATAGTATCAGTAAAAGTGACCATCACATAGTCCTTATGGAGACGAAATCCCACGTTCACATTGAGAAAATCCTCCATCATGTTGTGTGGCACTACATCATTGTGCTAAATGGGACAAACATGGACAAAACAGCTGAATTGCAGAGGTGAGTGAGAGTGACAGCCCTTGACATCAAGGCCGCATTTGACTGAGTGTAGCATCGAAGTGCCTAGTAAAACTGAAATCAATGGATATCAGGGGGCAAACATTCCAGTGGTTGGAGTCATACCTGACACATAGGAAGATGGCTGTAGTTGCTGAAGATCAGTCATCTCAGCTCCAGGACATCTCTGCAGGAGTTCCTCAGAGTAGTGTCCTGGACCCAACTATCTTCAGCTGCTTCATCAATGACCTTCCCTCCATCATAATGTCAGCAGTGGGGATGTCCACCGATGATTGCACAATGTTCAGTACCATTCGTGATCCTCAGGCACTGAAGCAGTCCGTGTTCAAATGCAACAAGATCTGCACAATATCCAGGTTTGGACTGACAAGTGGCAAGTGATATTCATGCCACATAAATGCCAGGCTATGGCCATCACCAATAAGAGACAATATAACCACCACCCCTTGACATTCAATGGTATTACCATCACTGAATCCCCCTCTATCAACATCCTGGAAGTTATCATTGACCAGAAACTCAGCTGGACTCAGCACATAAACACAGTGGCTATAAGAGCAGGTTAAAAGCTAGGAACACTGTGGCAAGTAACTCACCTCCTGACTCCTCCTTGTCCACCATCTATAAGGCACAAGTCAGGAGTGTGATGAAATACTCCCCACTTGCCTGCATGAGTGCAACCCGAACAACACTCAGGAAGCTTGACACCATCCAGGACAATGCAGCCAACTTGATTGGCACTACATCCACAAGCATGCACTCCCTCCACCACCTGCGCTCATTAGCAGCAGTGTGTACTATCTCCAAGATGCACTGTAAAAATTCACTAAAAATCCTCAGACAGCACCTTCCAAACCTCCGACCACTTCCATCTCAAAGGATAAGGGAGCAGACATGTGGGAACACCATTACTTCCAAGTTCCCCTCCAAGCCACTCACCATCCTGAGTTGGAAATATATTGCCATTCCTTCACTGTTGCCAGGCCAACATCCTGGAAATCCCTCCCCAATGGCATTGTGGGTCAACCCACAGCTGGTGGACTGCAGTTCAGGAAGGCACCTCACTGCTACCTTCTTAAGGGCGACTAGGGATGGGCAAGAACTGCTGGCCAACCAGCAACGCCCACATCCCACAAATGAGCAGGAAATAACAATGAATCTCCAGACATAAGTAGTGATGTCACTATGATCTCAATGGATCATGTATTAGTTTCAGTAAGGGGTTAGAGCCTGAAAAGCACAAAACCTCGAGCTTCATGTTCTTATATCATATGCACTAACTATAAACCATAAATTAATTGTTACAAAGAAGTCTGGCCTGATCAATATCAGAAGGGCATAGACAATGATCAAACACTTGCACATTTCTGTACCTGATCAGTGAAAGATTGGTCGTGGCACTTCCGTTTATACGAGGTGGAGAATCAAATATTTGACAGCCGTCTTCCTGTAGGTCTGGTTCCGCTCTCTCTTACTGTGGGCAATCTTCTCCTGCAAACTGAGAAGGAGAAGTATTGTGTATGATCACAATGGGTTCATGAGTATCTTACGAGCACGATTGGCATGGGAGGTCTTTAAACCTCTTCAGTGAGGGATTCAGATGTGCACTGCCCGGGAACTGTTAG
Source organism: Stegostoma tigrinum (assembly GCF_030684315.1). NCBI lineage: Eukaryota > Metazoa > Chordata > Chondrichthyes > Orectolobiformes > Stegostomatidae > Stegostoma > Stegostoma tigrinum. The sequence goes on along the minus strand of NC_081362.1, from coordinate 34,679,948 downwards.
AACATTCGCAGAATGAGCATAAAGTCTCAAGTATGCAGTATCCATGTGACACTAAACCTTGCATTAATTATCCTGTGAACTAACACGGTCAGGCTGAGTGATGTCTCTGAATGGCAGTTTATAGTGAGGAGAACAATGCCACTTAACTTTACAGAGTACAGGGGAATGTTCATCTTCTTGCAATGGATCTGAATTCTTCAATGTAAGCCGCTGTCACCGACCTGCATTATATCTCAATCCAGGTCACCAGTATCCGATGTGTAGATTTTCTGCTGACATCACTGGAGAAAAGAACTTCTTTTCTTTCGTCGATGATCTGGGCCAGAACCTCTTTGAATGCATTGCTGAATCTTTATGTTGGTTGTAAAATATACAGCACGGAAACAGGTTCTTCAGCCCAAACTGGTCCATGCTGATCATAGTCCCCTCTCAGCTAATTCCAATTGCCCACATTTGGTTTATATCCATCTAAACCTTCCCCATCCATGTACATATCCACATTTTTTTTAGATTTTGCCATTGTACCTGCCTCAACCACTTTCTCTGGCAGCCCATTCCAATATACACACCATTCTCTGTGTGAAAAACTTGCTCCTCAGGTCCTTCTTAAATCTTTCCCCTCCCAGTTTAAACCTATGCCCTCCAGTTTTCAATTCCCCATCCCTGGCAAAAACGACCACATGTATTCATCCTATCGTACTCCTCATGACAACAAAGTATGGAGCTGGATGAACACAGCAGGACAAGCAGCATCTTAGGAGCACAAAAGCTGATGTTTCAGGCCTAGACCCTTCATCAGAAACGAGGGAAGAGGAGAGGGTTCTGAAATAAATAGGGAGAGAGGGGGAGGCAGATCGAAGATGGATAGAGGAGTAGATAGGTGGAGAGGAGACAGGCAAGTTAAAGAGGCGGGGATGCAGCCAGCAGAGGTGAGTGTAGGTGGGGAGGTAAGGAGGGGATAGGTCAGTCCAGGGAGGATGGACAGGTCAAGGGGGCCTGATGGTCGAGGATGAGGTTAGTAGGTAGGAAATGGGGGTGCGGCTTGAGGTTGGAGGAGGGGATAAGTAAGAGGAAGAACAGGTGAGGGAGGCGGGGACGATCTGGGGTGGTTTTGGAATGCAGTGGGGGGAGGGGAGATTTTGAAACTTGTGAAATCCACATTGATACCATTGGGCTGCAGGGTTCCCAAGCGGAATATGAGTTGCTGTTCCTGCAACCTTCAGGTGGCATCGTTGTGGCACTGCAGGAGGCCCAGGATGGACATGCTGTCTAAGGAATGGGAAGGGGAGTTGAAATGGTTCGCGCCAGGGAGGTGCAGTTGTTTATTGCGAACCGAGCACCTTCTTAGGTGCTCTGCAAAGCGGTCCTCAAGCCTCCGCTTGGTTTCTCCAATGTAGAGGACACCACAACGGGTACAGCGGATGCAGTATACCACATTGGCAGATGTGCGAGAGAACATCTGCTTGATGTTGAAAGTCTTCTTGGGGCTTGGGATGGGGGTGAGGGAGAAGGTATGGGGGCAAGTGTAGCACTTCCTGCGGTTGCAGGGGTAAGAGCTGGGTGTGGTGGGGTTGGAGGGGAGTGTGGAGCGGGCAAAGGAGTCACAGTGAGAGTGGGCGCTCCAGAAAGCGGACAAGGGTGGGGATGGAAAAATGTCTTTGGTGGTGGGGTTGGATTACAGATGGCGGAAGTGTCGGACGATGATGCGTTAGATCCGGAGGTTGATGGGGTGGTATGTGAGGACAAGGGGAATTCTCTTTTGGTGGTTATTGTGGGGACTGGATGTGAGGGATGAGTTGTGAGAAATGCGGGAGTCACGGTCGAGGATGTTCTCAATCACTGCGGGGGTGAAGTCCTTGAAAAACAATGTACAGGAGTGGCATGCCTCATCCTGGGAGCAGATGTGGCGGAGGTGAAGGAATTGGGAATAGGGAATGGAATTTTTGCAGGAAGGTGGGAGGAGATGTATTCTAGGTAGCTGTGGGAGTTGGTGGGCTTGAAATGGATATTGGCTTTCTAGGTGGTTGCCTGAGATGGAGACAGAGAAGTCCAGGAAGGTGAGGGATGTGTTGGAGATGGTCCAGGTGAATTTGAGGTTGGGGTGGAAGGTGTTGGTGAAGTGGATGAACTGTTCAAGCTCCTCATGGGAGCACGAGGCGGCACCAATACAGTCATCAATGTAACAGAGGAAGAGGTGGAGTTTATGGCCAGGGTAGGTATGGAAGACGGATTCTTCCACGTAACCTACAAAGAGGCAGGAATAGCTTGGGCCCATGCAGGTACCCATGGACACACCCTTTGTCTGTAGGAAGTGGGTGGAATCAAAAGAGAATTTGTTGAGGGTGAGGACGAGTTCAGCGAGGCGGATGAGTGTGTCATTGGAGGGGGGCTGGTCGGGCCTGCGGGACAGGAAGAAGTGGAGGGCCATTAGGCCATCTGCATGGGGTATGCAGGTGTATAGGGACTGGACGTCCATGGTGAAGATGAGGTGTTGGGGACTGGGAAATTGGAAGTTCTGGAGGAGGTGGAGGGCGTGGGTAGTGTCACGGACATAGGTAGGGAGTTCCTGGATCAAGGGGGAGAAAATGGAGTCCAGATAGGTGGAGATGAGTTTGGTGGGGCAGGAGTAGGCGGAGACAATGGGCCGACCAGGGCAGGCGGGTTTGTGGGAAAGAGATAGAAGTGGGCAGTGCGTGGTTGGGGAACAATGAGGTTGGAGGCTGTGGGTGGGAGGTCACCTGAGGTGATGATGTTGTGGATGGTTTGGTGCTGGGGATGGAGTCATGATTCAGGGAGCGGTAGGAGGTGGTGTCGGAGATTTGGCATCTGGCCTCAGCGATGTAGAGGTCAGTGCGCCATACAACTGCGCCTTCTTTGTCTGAGGGTTTTATGGTGAGTTTGGGATTGGAGCAGAGGGCTGCGCGTTCTGCAGGAGAGAGGTCGGAGTGGGTAAGAGGGGTGGAGAGGTTGAGGCAATTGATGTCTTGATGGCAATTGGAGATGAAGAGGTCGAGGGAGGGTAGGAGGCCTTGGGGTGGTGTCCAGGAGGAGGACTTGTGTTGGAGCCGGGAGAAGGGGTCAGTAGTGGGAGGGTTAGGCTCACAGTTAGAGAAGTAAGCCTGGGGTGAAGACGGTGGAAAAACTGCTCGATGTCCAAACGTGACTGGTATTCGTTGATGTGTGGGTGGAGGGGGCAAAGCTGAGCCCCTTACTGAGGACTGACCATTCATCCTGAGTCAGGGGGAGGACTGGGGGGATGGTGAAGATTTGGCAGGGCTCAGTGTTACTGTCTCCTCTGCAGCTGCTGGCTGTGGAGGCTGTGGGTGGAGCTATATCGGCATCGGCTTTGGGCGGAGTTACATCGGTGTCAGCTGTGGGCAGGGTTGCATCAGCAGTGGTGGGTGGAGTTGTGCCAGTGTTGGCTGTAGGTGGGGTTCCGCCAGCATCAGTGGTGGGTGGAGTTCCGTCAGCGTTAGCGATGGGCGGAGTTGCGTCCATGTCCGTGATAGGCAAAGTGGCATCGGCAGTGGGCGGATTGGGGTAGGCGGCGGCAGTGGTGGTGACGGTAATGTCTGTGGTGATGGTTGTGGAAGTGGAGGCGGTGGCTACAGCAGCGGTAGCATTTGCTGCCCCGGAAGTGGTGTGCCTGGCGTGGTGGATGTGTCGTCATCTGTGGGTTCTCCAACAGTGGCCCCAAGGCCAATGGCGGCAGGTACATTGTGGGGGAGGTTCAGGGTCAGGCTGGGGATTTGGGAGGTGGAAGAATCCCGTTTTAGGTGGCAGGGACCAGTGAGTTTGCTGTACTTACAGTTTTTAGTGTCCAATAAAGCTGAGTAGAATTGTGCGTTCAGGTTGTGGATCCTATGAAGACTAAAAAACAGGAGAGGTGCTTTGCAGGTCTGGGAGAGGGAGGCTCTGAGCTGGGGTAGGCTGGATTGCAGTGTCTGGAGATACCGACGCATTGCTGCGAGTGTGTGTTTCAGGAGTCACAGGGAGAAACACTTCTGAAGGGTCTCAATGTTCTGAATGTAGATATGGTCACGGTTGGGGCCAAATTGGGAAGGCTTGAATGTGTACTGTAGTCCATTGGGGATGATCTGGTTCCATCGGCAGGTGCTGAGGAAAGTCATGTGGCTAGTTTGCCTCAGGACATGGTCGAGCAGTTTCAAGGCCAAAGAGATTACAAGAGTTGCAGTGGGAGAGAGATCCCCTGAGGTTTGTCCGAAGGGAGGAGGATAACTTCTTCAGGTTAGGCATTATACTATACTCCTCATGATTTCATTTACCTCAATAAGGTCACCCTTCATTCTCCTACATTCCAAGGAATAAAGCCCTATCCTGGCCAACCTCTCCCTATAACTCAGGTCTACTAGTCCTGGTAACATTCTCGTAAACAGTCTTTGCACACTTTTCAGTTTAACTGCTTCTTTCTTACAACAGGGTAATCAAAACTATGCACAATATTTCTACTGCGGCCTAACTAACAACTTATGCAGCTGCAATATAATATCCTAACTTGTATACTCACTGCCTTGACCGGCGGAGGCCAGCATGCCAAATGCTTTCTTAACCATCCTGTCTATCTGTGGTGCCGCATTCAACCAACTATTACTTGTACTCCTAGGTACCTCTGTTCCACAACACTCCTCAGGGCCTGACCATTTCCTGTATCAGTCATACCTTGGTTTTACTTTCCAAAGTGCAACACCTCACACTTATCCATATTGAATTGCATTTGCTAATCCTCAGCCCATTTCCCCATCTGATCAAGGTCCCTCTGTTATTTTTGATAACCTTCCTCACTATCAACAATATATCTTATTTTTGCATCATCTGCAAATTTACTAATCATGCCTTGTACATTCATATCCAGATCATTTATGTAAGTTTCAAATAACAAAGGTCCCAGCATCGATCCCCACAGCACATCACTAGTCATGGGCCTCCAGTCCAAAAGACAACCTTCAACCATCACCCTCTGCTTCCAACCAACAAGCCAATTTTGAATTTAATTAGTTACCTCTCCCTGGATCCCATGCAACCGAACCTTCGTCACTATTCTCTCCCTAGCCACCCTTTTACTCTGAAAGTAGCTATAGTGTTAAGTTCGTTTTTCGGAGAGCCTCATGGACTTGATGCAATAGCAAGACACTGACCTGGCTACAAAAACACAATCCTTTATATTTAAGCAAGTACAAGCTGTGGAGGATTGCTGTACTCAACCCGGCACAGGGTGCTGAGCTCCGTAAGCGATTCTCCCCAAACAGCAGACAGTCCCCGCTTTGTATATTCTATTTTGGCTGATACATAAACCAATTACTACATTTGGAACATAAAGAGAACAGGATACAGTACTGATTGTTCACGAAGTGACTGATAACGACAGAACACGATTTCAAGCCGCCGACGTGTCTGGCTTAAACAAAAGTCACTGATCTGGCCACTTCAGTAGAAACAGAATTTTCATACCTTTACAGAATTACAGAAGTCTCACACCTTTGCAAACGTTTCCCACCCAATCCTAATTGGGCAAGAAGTTTAAGACAGTTTCCACATACCCCAGTGTGGGATGATAAGATGCATAAAAATTAATTGGATGTTATCCCATTAACATCTCATTCCATGATAACCTATATCGTAGCCGAGAAGGGAGCTACTAGCCTGTCGGCAATAATTCTGCAACATACCATGAATACACAACAAACAGTTATGACAATCATTAAGATAACCAACCCATGCAGTAGGTATGAGCCCCAAGAACTGGTCAGAAGCCACCCTTCCCCAGGTTGGGGTTCCTCTCTGTACCGGTCCATCTGTCCCTGTATGGCTTGGATGGCCTGGGTAATATTACAGGATTCATCAGTAACATGGGTAATGCATTTATCCCCTATAATTGTACATACTCCTCCTTATTGAGCCAGATGATATTCCACTGTATACCGGGTTTGCTGAGCATAGAGCCGAAGTTCAGCTAATTCTTGATTTACTGCTTCCAATGCCAACATTGAGCTATTTCCCAAGGCGGTGAGTCCACATATAAAGTAGTTTCGGTTTTTAGCGGACACCACCCCTGAGGAGCCTCCCAAACTGACAGTTCCCAGGAAGCCGTATCCCAAGAGAGAGCCCAAGGTGACTGGATCCTGCCACTCAGTGCAAAACTCCTCACTTATGGAGCATGTGACAATTCGTCGTCGTGTATCTGCTGGTTAGGGTTAAGGGACCATGAGAGGCCCAATGGTCCCAACAGCAAACAGCACCAAGAAAGTCGGAGCAGCAGTAGAAACGGTCCCGTTGAGAAGGAAAACGAATCCCTTCTTAGCACGGTAACGGACTCATGTACTATCCTGGAACTATTCCGGGAGGATTGACCCTTAAATGGTTGGAAGTCCGAGGAGTGAAATGGAAACATCCCATACCCCATTTTTACATGGGTGCCATTATAACTCCCACAAGTCCACGGTATGCCCGAAGCCACATTCACCGGTTTTGATTCCAAATAAGGGCAGTTCAATCGTTTTCCTTTCGTTGTGCAAGTTCTTTTTACACACTGATGGTGCCAGGAAGCATCATGGGGATGGTTAGTGATGTTTACTAAAACGTGTACACAACAAGTTCCAGTACCATTAAAACAAAGCAGATAGCTGTTGGGATTCGTACAGTTGGTCCCTTCCTTCCCAGGCTTAGGTTTAGCACCTGTACAATTGGAGGGGCTGTTAACCACCAATTCTATGCATTTACCCTGCACAACCCTCTTCCAAGTTCCTCCCTCCCCTTGGTAAGGCCTACCAGAATAATCTACTTCATAGAGTTGGTGGGGATTCCATCCTGGTGTTGCTACAAATAAAGCCTCTATAGACTGTGCTAGTGGATAACACGCTGTTGAATTACCATGCAGTCGGATATGTGTCCTATAAAACAAATTGTCCTCCAACCCACGCATGGTCAGAACAATACTCAGTCCAATGATTAGTTGCAAGCTGGTGATGGGACCCATCGTTTGCAGTCACTTAGGTGGATGCAGCTATTCTGCCCCTTGACTTTAAGGGCTGTCGGAGTCTGGAGAAGCACTTAAAATGGCCCTTTCCACCTTGCTCCAAGCTTGGGACGATCCAGCCCCGAATGAGCACGAAATCGCCTATCTGTGGCCATGGAGAGCAATTCTGATTCTTAAGGTCCTGGTCTGATATCCTGAAGGTGGTTCAAAGGCGCACTTTACCTGTGAATGGAGAAACTTTAGAGATGACATTAGCTGCGGGAAGTACCTTTGTATTTCCTCACCCGTAACATTTAAGTCTATCTGGGTGTGTGGGCCGGTATTGACATCCCAGGGTGTCCTACTGGGTCGGTCATAGACTATCTCAGCGGCTGAGAGTCCAGTGGTAGAGTGGGGTATTATCCTCATGTGGTACAGAGCTAGGGGCAAAACCTTTAACCAGTTACGGCCGGTTTCAGATGACAGCTTAGTCAATTTAGCTTGAGAGTTCCGTTAGCTCTGTTCACTATCCCTGCTGCCTGGGGGTGATAGGCACAGAGGAATTGTTGTTGGATGCGTGACATATCACACAATTCCTTATTAATCTTTCCTACAAAGTGGAGGCCATTATCCTAACTAATTTGTCGAGGCAGTCCAAACCTTGGTATTACCTCAGTTAATAGCAACTTTGCTACCGTTGAGTCTTTGTCATTTGTCATTGGGAAAGCCTCTATCCACCTACTGAATACATCAACAATCACAAGACAATGCTTATAACAATGTACACACGGTAATTCAATAAAATCTAGCTGAATACATTCAAATGGTCCACCTGGCAAGGGTGTTCTTCCTGATGAAGGGTCTGGGCCCGAAACGTCAGCTTTTGTGCTCCTGAGATGCTGCTTGGCCTGCTGTGTTCATCCAGCTCTACATCTTGTTATCTCACCCAACTGACTCAATTGGCCCTGCTCCAGTTTAGCACTATAACCTGTGGACCTGTCCTATCTTTTTCCATAACTATATTAAAACTAAGAGAGTTATGGTGACTGGACCCAAAGCGCTCTCTGACTGACACTTCAGTCATTTGCCTGACCTTGTTTCCTAAGAAGAGTTCCAATGTTGCACCCTCCCAAGTAAGGTCCTCTACATGTTAATTTAAGAAATTTGCTTGGGCATATTTGACAAGTTCCACCCCATCCAGACTTTTTACACGCTGTGTGGCCCAGTCAATACAGGAGAAATTTAAATCTCCAACCTATACTACTTTATTATCCCTACAGTGCTCCTCTAGTGTCCACGGTGATGACCCTTAGCCACCCTCTGATTCACTACTGCAGACATGATGGCCTCCTTTAGCAACATAACAATTTTGTCATATTTCTCCCATTGAGTTCCTGTCTTTCCTCCTTCAAGCTGTTCCCTAAAAGATACTCAAGATTTTGATCAATATTGAGCTCAATGTCTAATAATGCTCATGCTCTTCTTCTCTGGAATTCTTTGAGTTTTATTATGTTAAGGTGGTAAATAAAGCGACTAGCTTTTTACATTGATCATTGTTCAAATTCGATTGATGGTGGTTTGTGGTTTTATAGGTCCTTTCATTGAGTTAAATTTTTATCACTATTATTTTAGACCTTCAATCATCAGTTCTTTAGTTCATAGGTCAGTGATTCAAAGATTTACATAACAGGTCTTTCAGGCAGAAAATTATAGTGATCTGGACAACATGCGGTGCAGTGACGTGTGTGGCAGAATCCAACAAGAAGTTTGGAAAGATCGATTTCCATGTCAACATCACCTTGCTCCATCTTTTATGCTATTCACAAGCAGTGTGGCGAGATTCTTGCTAGACAACAGAGAGATAACAATGGATGAGGATTAATCCCAGTTTTACACCACTAATGCCACCACTCACCTCTTAAATATTTAGCCTCCCATTTTACCAAACTCACCAAATAAATTCAAAATTGTGAACACTTGACAAGGAAACTGGAGTGTGTACCTGATGGATTCAGCCCAGGACATGATCAATGAGAATCTGCCAACCCATCACAACCATCCTGTACCATTCATTGGCAGTGTAAACTAAAAAGACAGACTTGTATTGCAGGGCACATCAGCAACCAGCTTTGAAAATCAGCAGAAGGGACACTTTGAGCACAGGACCAGGTACCCACAGAAATTGAGGAAAGAGAAGTGAGTAATTGCAGCCAAAGCTGCAGAACTGAAGACTGAGCCTTGGCAGGTTAGTTTTCAGCACTGGAGGCTGCAGGCTCCAGGCTGATCAATTGCAAAGTGTGAGTTAGGTGGGCAACAAGATTGATTGGGAAGAGAGTGATCTTGTTCCAAGGGTGATCATCAAATGTCACAAGCATACTGGCTTTAAGATGGAAGTGGAGGCGAGGAGCAATTTGAAGTGCCACTGGTTGATGTGAAGATGCACTTAACATCTACTCACAGGGAATCATAAACCCATGACAGTTAACAGCATTTGTACAAACCACAACAGTGATGTGCTAGCCTTGCCATGTACACAAAAATGTCCTCAGTCGCTTATCTTTTTAACCCCCTTCCACTAGTATAGTCCATGATTCCATAGCTGGGAAGGATCCTACTCAGAAATGGACCCTGTTGGCTTTAGAAGTTTGGTTGGGTGACCAGAGGCAAGATGACTATCTTTGGCATAAACGTTTGCGAATCAGAAGGGAGTATGCAGGGTGGATATGGAGGACCTGGCCACCTCTGCAGTGACTTGAGTGGAAGGTACAAAGGTGCCTGTTTGAGGTGAGAGTTTTCTGGCGCTGTCCTGTCTCTTTGTAAGGAACAGTCACCTGGACTGGAGTCAATGCTCTCGGCTCCCCGTCACTATGCGTTCAGTCCTGTGGATCAATGAGTGGAGCAAAGAAGTACAGATATGTGCATCTCTCCAGCAACTCCTGTGAGTGCTGGGCCTGGCTTTCCATAGCAACCACCAATCTGCAGGCAGCCAGCCAGTCTCACTATGTGTTGTACCAATGCAATGCTTGGACAGTGAAGGCTATTGGGTCTTTCTACAACTCTTGCTCCTCCTCATGCACAGGGTATCAATCTGGGGCCTGGGCATGTGCAGTCCTCCGAAGGCCAACTGCCTGGGTCTTTTCACCTTTGGTCAGCTGATGTCTACATTCCTGCTGAGGTGTCAGTATTGCATTGGAGGGTGGTACAGGAGGCAGCCTTGTGTTCCCTCCAAGCACTCTTTCTCTCATCCTCGGAGGTTAAGGATGCTGCTTTTGCTGGAGCTGAGAATTTTTCTGTGCAGATGGAGGGCAGGCTAGCAGAACCTGCAAGGCAAAACTGAGAGAAGACAGTGTGCATTGTAGGTCCAAAAAGCAGACAAAATGAGCCAGAGGAACTGAGCTGTATAACAGAAAATTATTTAGTAAGCTCCCATGCACCTAGATTCCAGAACAATCCAAGGAGACAGGAAAAACAAAGGTTGATCAGAAAGATTCTATTCAGCTGAATGGGCCCCATTTCTCTGAAAAAGGATGAGAAAGCCAATAAATAAAATTGAGAGAAAACAGTGGGAGTTTAAAGAGGCTAAATCAGAACCAGATCAAAAAGAGGTCAAGATGGAACACAGCAGAACTCAAAGGGCAAAGAAAGAACCAACAGCATCAAAAAGGATCAGCAGTGACCCCAGGGAGACAATCCAGAGAACTGAACAAACTAAACTATTTAAAATTTGGCACAGGCTGGAAATAGGTCAGAGGTTCTTCAGGGGTGAGGATAGGGCAACTCGGGAACAGTTCCTGGGTTTAAATAGGCTAAAATCAGGCCAATACAGTTAAAAGATGTGAAGAAGGTACAGGTTGTTTTCAAAAGGATTAAAGGGAATGAGCAATAATTCATGTTGGTGAGAACCCTATTTGCTAAAATATATGGGAAACAAGGCCATTTCCATGCAGTGAAAGTCATCATGAAAGAACTGTCTCACACACTTAACAAGCCACACAGCAAAGCAGTGAAGCTGGCCAACAACATGAGAGCCACGGTGTCCCAAAGGATATGGGAACAAATCAGGACCAAATTAACCTCAGAGTAACCAATTTGATGAAGTTGTTACCTCTGAGCAAGACTGTACTTGCAACCACCCATTGGGCAGTGCAAAAAGCTATTGATAGCTCCCACGCATCCATAACCGGTGCGCAATACTTACTTGAAGCACCAGAGGGAAGCAGAGGTTGTGATAGGTATAACAGAAGTTGGAGGAAAGGAAGCTAAATCGTTGCTTGTGACATCTTTTCCAACTAGGTTTAAATCGAGGCACAGCAAAATTCCCAGACACAGCCAGCGAATTTAAAAAGGGAAGCAGTGCATCTGCTGAATAAACAGGAAGTTTGGCGATTTAAAACCTTCTTATCACATTTATTGGGACATCAGTGAAGTTTCTAGGGATGTACAGACTAAGTGGCTTAGCTATGGTAAAGTGTGGGATTTTGGGGATAGGTTAGGGACTGAGTCAGATTGGTATGCTGTTTGGAGGATTGGTGCAGACTTGATGGGCTGAATGGCCTCTTTCAAGGATTCTATGATCCTATGAGAACAGGGATGCAGAAAGGTCCCAAGTCAGCCAGGAAACTTTGAAAGAAGAAGAGGCTGCACCTCTGCTCGTTGAGGTCTATCTGGTCAACATCATCCCTCTGGTCTTAGATGGAGTGTAGTGAAGATCGCAGAAAGACATGCAGATGAAGGAGGTGGCTCTCCTCTATGTGATGAGCTCCAGGTCAGTGCAGCAGAGGCTGGACAATCACCTGACAGCTGTTTATTGCTCATATGTATTGGGACAGGTTCAGAACCATCCACCTCCCAAAGGGAAGATATCAGCGTAGGTCCACTGCATTTGGAACCACCCATTTAAACAGAGTCAGTGTAGAATTCACCAGAAACTAAAAGGCCAAGAAAGGCCTACAAAGGTTGAAAAGGGTCAGGAGGGAGTTCAAGTGTCATTAAACTGAATCCGTGTAAAATATGCAAACTCCAAGCAGTCACCCAAGGGCAGAATCAAACCTGGGTCCCTGGCACTGAGAGGCAGCAGTGCTAACCACTGAGCCACTGTGCCAGAATTTCCCAGCCACCATCAGTTCTGAGGATAGATCACCGGACCCAAGACGTTAACTCTTGATTTTTTTTCATCACAGAAGCTGCCAGGCCTGCTGAGTGTTTCCAGCAACTTCTGTTTCTGCACAGGTCCCAGAGTTGGGAAAATCAACATGGCTCCAAAGATGAAAGGGTATGAGGAGAAAGAAGGGAACAGGGCATTGAGTTGGATGATCAGCCATGGTCACATTGAATGATGGGCAGGCTTAAAGGGCTAAATGGCCTACTTCTGCTCCTGTTTACTGTTTTTCCACGTTACTGACTGGCAAGTAAAGTCTAGAACCTGTTAACAATTCACACATTGAAGTGTGAAGATTTGGTGAGTCATTCAAATCGCCTCAACAGCACTGACCAACTTAAAAAGAATGCTGGGAAACTTTATGACCCCACAGTAAAAGAACTCTCAGCTTCATCAACCTGAAATGCCTGTGCCAAAATACAACTAAAACCTTTGGACTTCACAATGCCCCAGTAACATTTCAGATGCTGACAAATCAGGCAATAGCTGGACTCAGCAACTGAAAATTTTCAGCACTACGAAACAAATATCAGTGACGAGGACAATGAAGTATCAAGAGACTACTTTTAAAAATTACAACCTGTTGCGCACGGGCCACTGTTGTAGGAAATCTTTTTTATTTCAACCAGTAATGAGACTTGACTCCAGCTCTCGTTCGAAGCAGTTTTGTTTTCTTAGTTGGTACCAAAGAAAGTGAGCATCGGTCTCCACTGACACCCAACTCTGCTAATACAACATACAACAATCTCATTTATACATTTAACCTCAGAGCAGGATGTTCCCATGACATCTTGTGTTTGTTGATTCATTCGTTATAAGTTTAAAGAAAACAGACACTGCTCCAGATAACAGGAATGCTGTTTTACAGATACCTCAATAATTACTTTTTCAAATGACCTTCGGCAGCTAGCATGGGAGCAATATACGGTTTGATTGAACTCTAGCTTATCAGTAACTAGGCCCCACGGGGGTACAAGGGACATCTCTAGTTCATCCTAAAACCTTGGTATAGAGTCAATGTATCAAGAGATCCTTCTCTAGCTCTAGCTAAGATAACATGCACATAGTGATAACACAGTCTGAGTAACTACCTCCCAACTTCTGCTAAGCACATTAAAACCCCACATGCTAAACTAATTAAAATTCTTTCTCTATGCCATCAGTTTCTCCCATGTCTGTTTTTTTCTGTCTTGGCCTAAATTCCCATCTACCCTTGCAAAGCAATTTCTGTCTTGGCCTAAATTCCCATCTACCGTTGTGATGTAAAATTTTACTTCCACAGCCACAATTCTTTCCTAGAAAAGTGGGAAACAACCTGTGTTAGATTGCTTATTTGCTGTTGTAGCCTTTCAATCAGAAAAAAAAACTCATGCACATTTGTTGACATCCTGCTGCAAGTATAAATCCCTCAAAATTCAGCAGACCTTGCATGTGCTAGCCATGTGTTTGACAGTTCGGAGTAACTATGAGAATGAAAATGCAGCATGCGTTTCTTTTCCCCAGCTACTGTGGGAATGTTACGTCTGGAAGGCAGGAAGTGAGAAACTCCTATTATTTCAAAAATTATATCTGCTTGTTTTTTAGAAAAACCTGGGCTCCTTCTGGACTTCAAACATCTGCTGCGGATTATAGAACATGTTTTTTTAGGATTTTTCAGTGGACAAACTTAACTCATCATGTCTCTGGAATGTTACGTCTCCCATTTCTATGAACGTTCTAGTTGAGCCACATAAGGGAGCTACATACATGAATCCCACACCCCCAGCCAGATTGGGTTTAAAGAAAATTACTGACACTAGTTATTTTGGAAATGACGTTTACAGTTTCTCAGTTACCTTCTACAGCACATAATGGGTTCAGACAACTTTGTTCATTAAGGTGACTCAACCTGAAACGCTCATCATATGCTGTAACTGCTAGTCTTTGAGCAGCCTTAGTTATACTGGTTTTGATCTCTGTCCTCAGTGTGCTTTTAACACCAGAAGAGAAAACAAAAGCAGCTCCATTCTTAGCTAATTCCTGGTTTGGTTCTCAATCTTTTCTAAAAGTCTGATTTCTAGGAAGAATCCAGTATTTCACCTTACAATGTACAATTCCCATTTTACAATCATTATATTTTCAATTGCAATTTAGTTGAATGTGAGTTCCTGCAAAAGGGACTTCCATGCACCAACAATGGAAACAACCTCCACTAGACTTGCTGGACTATAATACCATATGAACTATTGTACCAAAAAAGTAATTCAGTCATGGCTTACTGGGTTGGCAACTGGAAATCAAGCCCTGCTGTTCCCAGAGGTAGCAAGAACCACACATGCTGGAGTCAGAGATAACACAGTATGGAGCTGGAGGAACACAGCAGGCCAGGCAGCATCAGAGGAGCAGGAAAGTTGATATTTCAGATCAGAAGGGCTATTCCCAGAACTATCGAAGTTCTTTTTAACAAAAAAACAAACGCACAAAATCCCTAAGAGCTACCTGATTTTCAGATCCAGCTTAACAAAAAAGCACAGACTAGGTTTCTGTACTTAACAAGAAATCACCATTTGTTACAGATCATTAGATTGTAGCTAAAGGTAAGCAATTAAGTTAAAAAACTCTAATTAGAACTCTAAGCCTTTTATGAATTCTCACTTATGCACATGCTGACAGATAAACATAAACAGAGAAAAAAAAACACGTGAGCAGAGGGAAAACTGAGAAAACAGTTCAGGAGTCATTGTTCACAAGATCTCTTGGGTTGGTTCTTGCAGATCCAAAGATTTCTCCTCAACCTTCCATTCTCCATATTCTTCCACTGCTTTATAAGAGGCATTGGGTGGCTGTTTCCAACAATTTCTGTCTTTGTTTTCGAATTCCAGCATCCACAGTTCTTTGCTTTTTTACTGACAGAGTGAGTTTTCTTTGGCTGCTGTAGACCAGTTGATTTTTTTTTTGTCTGACTAGCTTCTCACCGTCTTGTTCACAGACCAAGCTTTCAGATACATGACAACCAGTCACATAGGTGTAGGCAGACAAAGAATCTTAATCATTGGTAACTGGTCCTAGTCCACAAACCAATCAGCTTCACCTTCTTACTTCCTACTGACAAAGGCAGGGTACCCGAATGGGCCCAAGCTATGCCTGCCCCTTTGTAGGATACATGGGACAATCCCTCTTCCAAAGCTACTCTGGCCCTATCCCCCACCCCTTCCTCCATTACATCAATGATTGTATTAGCTCCACGAGGAGCTTGAACAGTTCATCCACTTTACTAACACCTTCCACCCCAACCTTAAGTTCACCTGGACCATATCCAATAACTCTCCCTCCTTTCTTGACCTCTCTATTTCCAAGTCTGGCAACCACCTGGAAATCGACATCCATTTCAAGTCTACCAACTCCCACAGCTACCTAAAGTACACCTCCTCTCACCCACCTTCCTGCAAAAAGGCTGTCCACTATTCCCAATTCCTTCCCCTCCGCCTCCGCCTCCGCCACATCTGCTCCCGAGAAGAGACATTCCACTCCCAGACATCCCAACTCATCACACACACCCTCCTCGCAATAATAACCAAAACAGAATCCCCCTTGTCCTCACGTACCACCCCACCAACCTCCAGAACCAATGCATCATCCGCCGACACTTCTGCCATCTGCAATCTGACCACACTATCAAAGACATTATCTACTTTCCAGACAGACCACTCTCTTCATGACTCCCTTGTCTGCTCCACACTCCCCACCAGCCCCACCACCCCCAGCACTTTTCCCTGCAACCGCAGCAAGTGCTACACCTGCCCCTAAACCTCCACCTTCACCCCCATCTCAGGCCCTAAGAAGACCTTCCATTTCAAACAGATGATCACCTGCACATCTGCTAATCTGGTATTCTGTATCCACTGTTTCAGATGTGGCCTCATCTACATCAGGGAAACCAAGCGGAGGCTTGAGGTAGTGCCTCCTGGGGTAATTTAGCACTGGATCAGGTTCCTCAAACTCTGCATCAGATATAGGTGGCACTTAACACACAGGAGCTCACATCTTGCACCCAGAACATCTCGGGAGAAATTCACCTTATCTTCCCAGCAGCAAAGACATTGATGCAGTGAGATCCACCGTGTCCATCTCAGATTCAGTGGTCCTTTTGATGCTTGATGTAGAGGGAGAACCCATGGGTTCAAATAGCCTTTCCAACTGTTACAAAGAGCGGGGCACGTTTTGCCTCCACACCATTTCATTTTCTGAAGAAGGGTCTAGGCCTGAAACATCAGATTTCCTGCTCCTCTGATGCTGCTTGGCCTGCTGTGTTCATTCAGCTCTACACCTTATTATCTCAGATTCTCAAGCATCTGCAGTTCCTACTATCTCTGATTTTCCTAATGCTGTTTTGCTGTTTCATCGTACACATCCCGCGCCCCCCTCCCGCCCATACCACCACCCTCCCTGTTCGAAGCTCAGATTTAACCTGATGCATAATCTACCCATCAGCAATTCTGCTGGAGCTATTCTGTAGTTGAATGCGGGGTGGTCCTATAATCAAATAGGAACTAGAAGAGTTTGGTATCTAACAAAGGCATAGGCTGTTTCTAAAGACTGCTTTCAAAGTTTGGACTTCTTTCTGCCAGGCCAACGGATGATGGATGGTGTGGAATGGACCTCATATATCGAATCCCATTAGACTTTAGGAAAGAATCAAATTCTAGTAAATTCAAATGCTAGTAAACAATGGCAAACTACCTGAGACCAGCACTCCCAGGAATCTGTCTATCGCAAAAGATGTGCACAGTTTTTCTATCGCGTTCTCGTGTTTGACAACCGAACTCTGCTTATCCAACCACTTTCAGTGGGCGTTCGCAATACCTAAGAACATTGAGCTATTAAAGCACCTGCATAGCTGATGTATAACCAAGTCCAGGATTAATCATTCCCACGAACATGGGGGAGCCACTGGCAGTAATTTTCAATCTTGTTGGCACTCTGGGCACCAATCCACTAACGCAGCTACATCTGCATCTGTGCCTGTCCACCATATATAAATTCTCACCAACATCTTCATTTTGTAGACTCCTGGATGACCCTGGGGTGATGTTCAGCCAGTATCTGGTAGCAACTTTTGCTTGGGGCAATCACTCTTGCTTCCCATATGCCATCCTCTATCCTCTCCTGTGACCTGGTCTCTCCAGGTCCAGCAATGTTTCAATTCTGGTTTCCCCCATCATCACCAGCTGTTTCAGTTTTGCCAGTACTGGATCTTTCTGCATCCGAAGTCTGATATTGTTAGCTCTGACTGGAAGTCTGTCAAAAAAATTTAAAAATATTACAGACTCTTCCAGTGGCAGAGTGGTGGTGTATCTGCCAGCAAGAGGTGGCTCAGTGCATCTGCATTTGCTGGCCTCCCAAACAGTGTTCCAGCTTGTAATTATATGCTCTTAGTCCTGAAGCCCACTGTTGAATTTGGGCTGAAGCTATGACTGGCATTGTCTTGTCCTATTTAAGTAGGCCTACTAGAGGTTTGTGGTCTGTTATTACTACAAATTTACGTCCAGAAAGGTATTGATGGAATTCTCTGACTCCAAATATGACCATCAAACATTCCTTCTCTATTTGGGTGTATTTACCATCTGCATTGGTCAAAGTCCTGAATGCATAGGATATCTGGCGTTCCTCTTCATTGGGCCACCTGTGCACCAATACAATCTGGAAGCCATATGGGGAGGCATTGTATGTCAATATCAGAACTTGCTTGGAATCACTGTGTGCCAACATCCTGGAGAATGATCACAGTTTTGTCACTTCCTTCAAAGCTGTGGCTTGGCTACATGTCCATTGCCAAGGCTGACTCTTTTTTAGGAGTGGTTGCAAAGGTGCCAGGATGGAGGCCAGGTTATGTATGAACTTTCCGAAATAATTCACCAGTCCAAGGAAAGACCGAAGCTTCAGTACAGGAGCCGGAACATCTTTGATTGCTCTCACTTTATCTTTGAACAGGTATAATCCAGTCTTGTCCACTCTGTAGCCCCAATAGGTCATTTGGGGTGCCAGAAACACACATTTTTCCCTTCTTAGGTGTACACCCATCTGGGAGAACTGTCTAAGGAGTATGTCCAAGTTCTCTATTGGTTTTCCCTGTTACTAGCATATGATGTAGACAAATGGCAACCTGGGGTAGACCCTGCAAACTTTTCTCCATTATCCTGTGCCGGTCATTTAGACTTGTCAAAAATCCTCATTAGGATTCCCCTGGTTCTCGAACTTCTCAGTAAAACTTAGAATTGGAAGAAGCTCAAAGTTGTAATACTCTTTAAGTAAATCCATCAATTCTTGAAAGGTTTTAACACCTGATGTCTCAGGAAATGTTAGGCTCCTTAATAAACAAAAAACTGTGGGTCCACAAGCTGTCAGGAGGATTAATCATTGCTTTTCATCTGTCCCAGTATCAGTTGAAAAGATAACACACTCTTTCGATAAACTGACCCCTGTTTTCAATGGCAGGGTCAAACGAGTCATGCTTACCAAGTAAGGGCATTATGCCAGAAATACCTACCCCACATCAAAGACAAATGTTGTGAGAATGTTTCTTTAGAAATGTGCTTTACTGTCGTCAACACTAAAGTAACTCTACAGTATTCCCTCACCAAGTCACTCCTTATTTACACATGGAAAGCTCTTAAAGCTGGTTCAGTTGCCTCAGAGGCAGCTCTCAGGGCATCAGAATTTCTGACACTCCTCTTTTTTTGTCTATCAGCCAGGGATCCCTGATTGGATCAGATTAACAGCCTCATCAGGAAACAAATTCTGTAAGGTTCACCTTGGTGACCTCTTTATGATCACTACACCTACCATGCTCTCTGATGTTGTTCCACATATTCCACAATGACCTTGTTGACCCTGTCACCATGCTTGTCTCCACATCTACAAATGCTTCTGCTTTTCCACACCACTCCCAATCATTGATATTCCTCACTTTCTGGCAGTGATCGCTTTTCTTCTCCCATAGGTTCTCCTCAATCCTCTCCGAACCATCAACAGACAGATCCCTAGGACTGTATTCACTCCAAAATTCTGACTGACATCAATGAGCAGACCCTAGACATGACTGACCAGACTCCTCACAGTTGTGTTTGCAGGTTCCTGACTGATGGAGCACAATTCCCTTGACTGTTTGTGATAGCGCTTCAGGACTGATCATTGCCCAGTCCCCAAACTGCAGTTGGACAGATCCGCTGACTTTGAGTGTCCCAAGCAGACAACTGACTTTGGTGAAACCCCTGGACTATGTGAGTCTGTGCCCATGACTGATGGTACCAGGATCCACTGCCTGATAGTGACTTTTCCTCATGAATAGAACATAAAACATTATAGCACAGTACAGGCCCTTTGTCCCTCGATGTTGTGCCGACCTGTCATACCGATCTAACCTACACTATTCCATGTATATCCATATGCTTATCCAAAATGAACTGAGGACTAAGCTCCACCCAGTTTCTGACACGGCTATTTGGCTGCATAATCACACGTGTGTGTGTGATTGTGTGTGTGTGTGTGATTGTGTGTGTGTGATTGTGTGTGTGTGATGTGTGTGTGTGTGTGTGTGTGTGTGTGTGTGTGTGTGTGTGTGTGTGTGTGTGTGTGTGTGTGTGTGTGGCACAGGCATGGGGAACCTGCTGTGGGTTTTAGATTGATGTCTGCCTGTGCTGTTCACCAAAATATACTCCAGCCTTCCAACCCATCCAAACAGCCAATGTAGCTGTCTGAGTGAACACATCCAAGGGGCAGCAGTGGCTAACTTTGGTTTTGGCTGAAGTGCCAGTATGCTAACAGGTGTAGCATTGCATGGCAAGACAAGGCAAGGCATGGATACTGTGAGCATGCAGGTAAATGTTAAGTGAGTGAGCTCTAAAATAGCAAGTGTGCAGCTCTGAAATGAAGCCTGGGCCGATCCTTAAACTGGGTTCCTGCTGCAGTCTTTCAATGCCAGCTGCCCAGTATGCCCTGAAATGCAAATTTGTGCATTCTGAGCAACCTGTCAGAGTATTATGGCTGAAATGCATTGGCAGATGCCAGATGCCAAAGCCCATAAATAAGGGATGCATGCAGCCAGTGTCCGTGAATCATGCCTTGAGATGCTGTTTGGTGCTGAGCAACATGGTGACTTCTCACAGCTAACCTGTGACCAAAAGTCACCAAATACCCTCTGACTTCACGTAAAGATTTTTCTATGTCTAATTTGTTCAGTGTGCTTGATAAGATAGAAAACTGAGGTGATTTGTGCCATTGTGAGATGTTTAACAAGCAATGATCCCTCTTCATAGGCAACTCACTACAGACTAATGAGAAATACACCTCACCGCATGGCAAGTGCACATAAGATGCAGTGTGTTGCTCGTGACATCAAGATAGACTTCATCAGACTTGCCGCACATTTTTGCCATAGCTCATATTGTTAAGGTTTCATCCAGAGGAATGGGAGGAGCTCATTTAGCCTCTTGAGTTTGTTCCATCATTCACTGACATGCTGGCTAATCCACTAACTAACTGCGCTTCCCTTAGTACCTTGGGTTAACAAAATATTTCAATTTCAGAATTAAAATAAACAATCAATCAAAGATGAATTGTCTTTTATAGAAGCAAGGTTGGATCTTCTCCTAACCTTCAACTGTCCAAGGTGGACATCCTCACATTCTCTTTTTCTAATATCCAGAAGCGGCCTTACACACAACTGAATTTAGTTTTCCCCATCATCAAATCTCCTGTGGTATATTTCCACCTATTAGTCATTCATGTTTTACAATTTATTAATTTACATGCAACGCTTGTAATGCAGACCATCATAGGTAAGGGAGAGGTAGGGAGGCAGGGAGGGAGGGGCTAAATCAAGATGGAGTTTAATGGGGATCCTCACACTTTCCCGTATTGAATTCCATTTGAGGCAGTTGTGTTCACTCACTTAATCTATTGATTTTCTTTTCAAATTTTCTGTGCTTGTTTACAATGTTTACTGTGTCACTTGGCGACATCACCAAATTTGGTTCTATGTACCCATACAGCAAATCATTTATAAATCGAGAAAAACAGGCCTGAGTAAAATCACTGGCGGACACCAGTAGTCACATTCTGTCAAATGGAGTACTTAACCATTATCCCTGTTCTGAGTCCCCTTCTTCTTATTCAGTAAAAGAATGTGTCTGGGAACTTTCTGCCATAACCTTTTTGAAGCTAATAAATATTGGTCAAGACCTCTTTCAATTTGAAAATATTATTTGTTAAAATTAAGCTCATGATTCAATTTTGTTTTCTATTTCTAGCTGTTCTTGCTGAGCTCTGCTCCTTTGGCTCACATTGTTTTGTGGAATTTTCTGTGTCTTTTTGCATTATGTTTTGACTGGTGTGAATTTTTGCATGAGGAAACATCATGCATGGCTCCAAAGCAGTCATCGGTCAGTGGCAGACCAGCTGGGAAATGTACCTTCTATAGCCTTCAAACTAAATTACATCCAAGTGAGGTTGTCCTTAGATCTCCATGTACACTTCCCCTCTTTTAAATATCCTGGAATGTAACCTTGTGAATATCCATAAGGCATTGATTCTATTCTTATAAACACATCAGTTGGGGTGGCACAGTGGCTCAGTGGCTGGCACTGCAGCCTCACAGCACCACAGATCTGGGTTCAATTCCATCCTCAGGTGACTGTGAGGAGTGTGCACATTCGCCACGTGTCTGCATGGGTTTCCTCCAGGTGCTCTAGTTTCCTCCTACTGTCCAAAGATGTGCAGGCTAGATTGATTGGCCATGCTAAATTGCCTGTAATGTTCAGAAGTGTGTGGGTTATAGGGGGATAGGTCTGGGTGGGATGCTCTTCAGCTGGTCAGTGAGGATCTGATGGGCCAAATGGCCTCATTCTTCATGGTAGAGATTCTGCAATCTACACATCTTGTTGTGGGATGGGTACGATAAATTAACCAGTTTATTCTCACACATTATTTTTGTAAGTTTATTTGAGGAGATATGGTGACAGATAGCTAAATTCTCATTGAAAAGGTAAGTTTAAAGAAGAATCTTAATGGAGCACAGAGAAGTGGAGTATTGGAAAGGTTGAGGGTTGGCATTCCAACGCTTCAGACCTGAGGCAAATGACAACCCCTAATGATGGAGCAAACAATAAGCAAGGAGTAGTTCAATGACATAAATGTACGAGTCATTTTTGATAACCAACAATATAACTCTACATTTCATGACTTCCATACAAACAGAAAACAATGTCTTTTTAGACAGAAGTACTGAAAGCTTAGAAGTCTGACACCAACTTTTTAATGCAATGTTGGTGGACAAGTTATTAATTTCAGTAACAAGTGTGAGTTCATTATTTCTTGTTTGTGGGAGTCAGAGGACATAAGTATGCAGCCAATTACATAATAAAACAATGTTGTCAGACTTGACTCTTCAAAACTATTTATCACATTTTCTTTAAAAAGAAAAGCATAGGGCAGAATCTTATAGAGGTCTGCATGAGATTTGTGACAGAATCAAACATGAAGTCCAGCAAAGCCCAACTTTATATTGGAAGCAACTCATGCCATCTTTTATGCTTCCGACAAGCGTGATGCAAGTTTTTTGCTGGATAACAGTGAGTTACCTGTTAAGAGGGATTTTTGCTTGTTAAACGGCCCAATTTGTCTCATTAATATTCAGCTTTCTATCTTATTACACTGGACAAAAAAACACATTTGATGTTGAGAAAACCCAACACGGAAACCTGTCATGGCAAAATCAGTTCGCTAATTGCTTTGGAGGACCTCCATGTTCTATACAACTAAGCTGCAGTCTTACCTTGTCTTACCATGCTAAGCTTGTTAGTGCAATGGTGCTTTAACCAGCACCAAACATTCTCAATACTGCGTTATTGAAATGCTCTTTTGACCAGACACATCAACATATTGTCATGTTGGTCAACTGGGGTCTGTCTGGGAAGGGCACATTTTGCTGTATGGAACACCAAGACATTAATCTATCACCTATAGTGTGTGTCAGCTCCCTGAACAGCAGACACACCATACCTTTATTCAACCAAATGGCAATTTTGGAAATTCAGAGGGGCCGGTCCTCAGTCTAGTAAAGGCAGAGCCTCTGGGTATAGGCTGGCCACCAATATCCACTACAAATCCACGAACTTCCCCGTTACTTTGACGATATATCCTCACACCCTGCTTCCAGTAAAGACTCTTTTCCGTTCTCCCAGTTCTTCTGCCTCTGTTGCATCCATTCTGATGATGCCAATGTTGACAAGAGACCCTCTGAAATGTCCACCTTTTACCTCAAGGACTCCCTAGTACTCTGGCTGACAGGGCCATCAGCTGGTTTCAATGCATCTCCTGCTCTTCAGCCCTACCATCCACCCCACCCACCCACAATGGCAATAAGATCTCCCTTGTCCTCACCTACCATCCAATTAGTATCTACATCTGTAAGACCATTAGCTAACTGTTATGGAGCAGATCAAACCAAGGAGATAGCCTTAACCATAACTTTTATCTTATTTATAGGCAAGTGTCAGATACTATGTTCCACATGTAATTTGATTGGTTACGCTACTCAGCTTTAAGCAAAACATACTTCATTCTTATTCTACAGTTAAAATACAAAAGAAAGAAAAAATAATATAACTTCAATTCGATTGGAACACTTAGTAGAATAGCAGGTTATTTTATGACTAAGCAGTAACTGTTCCAGTGTAGTAACATCATGTAGACACACCCTTTGCAAAGGTAAATTCAGTAAAATAGATTGACTCACATGCGATGTGTCCCCAATCCAGGAGGAAAGAAGATCAAGAGAAACTCTGGTAAAGTGAGAGAACTCCAGCTTTTGTTGTGGCTGAGAGAGGTGTAACAGCTTCAATAACCAATTTCAATAAATACAAACTACAGAAAACTAAACCTAAACTCTGGTTCTGTTGGAGCCTGACTCAAACCATTCAAGCTGCTTCAATTGATCCAACTTTACGTAAAAAAACCAAAGTCTCACAAGCTGTTACTTTATTAGCTTGGAGGAGATAACTCTGTACCTATGGCTCAAAACCTCTCCCCAAAAAAAGGACAAAATACACTTTTGAAAACCAAATTACTGTCACATGCCATTTCTGCCACCACAAGCAGGATGCCACCACCAGGTACATATTCCCATTCCCTCCCTTGTCAGCCTTCTATGGGAACTATTCCCTCTGGGAAACCCTGGTCCACTCCTCCTTCACTCCCAACACATCCCACACACCCACAGCATCTTCCTCTGCAATTGAAGGTATAACACCTGCCCATTTACTTTCTTCTTCCTCATCACCCTAGGCCCGAAATTTATATTCCAGGTGAAGCACGTCTCAACACCCACAATCCAAGCTACAAATCTACTCCAAAATCTTCCAGCAATAACATGTAGATGATGGGAAACAGGTGGGAGGATGGCACTTATTCCTGATGCTCATTCAGATAGCTGCTGCCAAATGGTCTTGTCCTGCATCATAAAAATTGTGATCGCCTTTTCTCAAAAAGAGATTAAAAAACTGCATGCACTGTAATACAAAGTTGCAAGTTAACGTCAGTTATCCAAATATACATGGTCACCAGGAAAACATATCATTCATTAACACAACAATGTGTTAACTCTAGGCAGTTCCACTTTCAAACTTTTCTACACATGCATTGCATACGTAGTCTTTGAATCAAGCACAATTCCAAATGGAGTGTGTTGTAATTTGCCGTTCCTTTAGGGTCTGCTCATTCTTCACAAGAGTGCCATTCATGTAGTGAGTGTTGTAGCTGTGTTAAATATTTTTGCTGATCAATGTCTGTTGCTGGAGATCAAAGGACTACCAGGACTGATGGTCATTCTATATTCTGTACAGGTGGTAAGAATGCTTCTTCCTGATCTGCTGCTTATGGCTGGGAAGGGCACAGCTTCTTGAGTTATACACAAATGCCTATAGTTGCAATGATAAATCTTGTCATTCACATTCATGGCATACAACCATAGTAACAACTTCAAGGTCCTAAGTTGCTATCTGAGCTGACTTTCGCTGACGTAATTGAATGTTTGCAGTCTGACTGGCTCATTCGTGTTCGGCTCTGACAATGTCTTGCAGTTTTATAAGAGTGAATTTTGGCTTTCTGCCATGTTGTCTTGCTTTTGCCACTCACACCTGTTATTACTTCTGGCTTCAGTATTGTTTTTACTATTAGAAAGGGATCCTTGGTACAACATAACAGCATTCTTCAGAATGGGCTATTTTCTGTGTCTTCATTGAAGCGTAGTTCTCTGTTCAAGGACTGGAATGTATAAGTTCATGCTGGTTTGTTTGACTTCTTTATAACTTTGCTAATTTTCATGGTCTCCTCAGACCATGTGGAGATGATGTGCAACAAACAAAAACTGAAATTGCTGGAGAAACTCAGCAGGCTGGACAGCACCTGTAAAGGTAAAACACGGTTGACATTTTGTGCCAAGTGACCCTTCACCAGTTCTGAGTTATCACTTCCAAACAAGTATTGGTTAAAATGATCACAAGCACATACAAAAGCCAGGCAATTTCTCTAGATGCCCTGGATGGAAATACTTTTCCTTGATGTATAAGGGGTCTCCAAGCCCTGTCTCACTTGGAATTACAGAGCAAGGTGACTTCATCATTTACATGGAGATTAGCTCTAGGTAATGACGTTTGTTTAAAGAACCAGTGCAGGCACAGTAGTTCAAATGACCTGCTACTGCACTATACCAGTTCAGTGATTCTATGACTTTGTAGTACCTCAGCATTGGTGCTGTCATCATCACATGTTTGATTCTAACGAAAGATGCTTCTTGTTCTGTGCACCAATACCACTGCACATACTTAAAAAGATTGAGCTTGTGTAGAGGTTTACATTCTGATGACAAGTTAGTCAAGAACATTGCTCTCTAGTTCAAGATTTAAGAATTCATTGCACTGTTTTCATGTCTGTTTGCCACTACATTAGCTGCAGCTGTCAGCTTGTCAGGATCTGGACAAGTCCTTTTGCTGTCAGAACATGACCTATGTAATTAGACATCTTCAATTGCATTATCTTCTTGTTCACATTGCTCAGAATGGCAAAGATGGCAGCCAGGTAAGTCATTCCATTTGGAGCTCCACTTTGCTCACCAGTTCCTTTTCCTTTTCCTCTCTTTTTTCTTCTTCATCTCTCTCCTCTCTCATTGAGTGCATTGTCTATGAGGGAAGGTTAAAAAGACTTGGATTGTTTTCACTGGAAAGATGGCAGCTGAACGGAGACCTGACAGAGGTCTACAAAATTATGAGAGGCATAGGTAGGTTTGATAGTTAGAGGCTTTTTCCTAGGGTTGATGTTTCAATTACAAGGAGGCAAACAGGTTCAAGTGAGAGGGCAAAAGTTTAAGGGTGATATGTGAGGAAAGATTTTCACACAGAGAGTGGTAGGAGCCTGGAATGCACTGCCAGAGGAGGTGACGGAAGCAGGCACATTGGTGACATTTGAGAGGCATCTGGATAGTTATATGAATAGGGAGGGAGTAGAGGGATATGGACCGAATAAGACCACAAGGTTTGTTTTTTAGTTTAGTCAGGGCATGCTGATCAGCACAGGCTTAGAGGGTCGAAGGACTTGTTCCTGTGCTGTACTTCTCTTTTGTTTGCTCCTCTCTGTAGTAATTCCATTCCCCGCCACCTCCCATCTTTTAATCACCTACCTAAGGAGTTGAGAAGGAGTCAACTGGGAACCATGTGGCAGAAGCTGAACACATGGGCCATGACCTGCAGTGACAGCGGATCGAGCATGGGCCAGAGTGACATCGACTGCGAGAGGAGGCTGGTGAGGCAGCAGCAGCCAGCAGCGAGAGTGGGCCAGTGAGGCAGCAGTACAGTGTGGTGAGAGCAGACTGGTGAGGCAGCAGTGGACAGCAGCACAAGTGGGCTGGTGAGGCAGCAGTGAATGGTGGTGAGAGTGGGCCAGTGAAGCAGTAAGGGCTGCCTAAGAATTGGTGCGGTTGCACCATTGTGGAGATGGGACTTGGGATTCTGAGATCTGGAATTTTTTTTCTTGCTTACCTTTTGGCTCTGTTAATTCTTTTAATTATGGTTTTTGTAACCAAGTAGGTGCCAGTGAATGGCAACTTGGTGCACTTTTTGCTGTACTTATAATGTGACAAATAAATAACTCTAAATCTGATTCAGGGAGCAGTCACACTAGATTCTAATTTTGATCTTCAATGGTTTCTCCCTTATGCCTCCACATCCATAGACCAGCAGAACACAAATAATGGTTTCCATTCCGGGAAAATCACTGACTAACTCATGTTATCTGTGTTGTTACTCTTCAATAAGGTTTGCAAAGATCTAATTTGACAAATTATGGCAAAATTTCTTCAATGTTTTTAATGGAATTGTGAGACCCCTTCAACGTTCTATAGCTATTCTTTAATCAAAGAATCCCTGCAGTGTGGAAACAGGCTGTTCAGCCCAACAAGTCCACACTGATCCACAGAGCATCCCACACTGACCCATTCCCCTATAAACCCACCTAACCTACACATTCCTGAACATTATGAGCAATTTAGCATGGCCAATTCATCTTGCCTACATATTTTTGGACT
Organism: Stegostoma tigrinum; assembly: GCF_030684315.1. Lineage (NCBI taxonomy): Eukaryota > Metazoa > Chordata > Chondrichthyes > Orectolobiformes > Stegostomatidae > Stegostoma > Stegostoma tigrinum. Next base: position 34,652,204 of record NC_081362.1, on the reverse strand, counting down.
GTGGGAAGAAACCGGAGCACCCAGAGGAAATCCACGCAGACACGGGGAGAATGTGCAAACTCCACACAGACAGGTGGGATCAAACCTGGGTCCCTGGCGCTGTGAGGCAACAGTGCTCACCACTGAGCCATTTTCGATCTTTAGATCTATTCATGATGTTTCTATACTAGTAATCCCGTCTACATGAGTTGTTATCTTCTTGATTATGTCCTTCTTTAAAGCTCTTCCATCTTCTGAATTTGAGGACAGCTGGAACTCTCCACGGTAGATACTGAATTGGTCTCACACTCTCTCTCACTTTGAGATGATATTCACCCAAAAGACATTCATGGCCTGTAAAAACATTTTTGACGATTGAGCAGATCCTAAGGTATTAAAATAACTTAGTGACCTCTAAATTATGGCAAACCTTTTTAGCATGTTTAATGTTACTAGCCTAAGCTTTAGACTCACTTAGCTAAATGAGTGAATTTTGCTTAATAACCACTCTGTGAAATTCCAGATCTCAACTCTCTCCATTGAATTTGGCTCTCATATTCATTTGGCTTCTTGGGATGAGTATTGTTTCAGCACGTAGCCTCAACCTTAGCTTCAAGGGCTTAATATTTGGTCACCATCTTGAATGGCTTTATACAGATTCTGTGAAGCACATGATGTTGCACAAGGCACCAGTGTTTATCTGGCACTTTACATTTATTTGATGTTTCACTCCTACAGTCATAGCTCTTACCACCATAAACCATTTATCACCTTTAGACCTAACAATGCAAACCTGTCGTATGGTATAAAGTGATTTGTCTAAATCATGAGTTGATAAATCGGCCATCTTTATAGACTTATATAGCTTCTGTGGTTTCTAGACCTGTGAAAACCTGTGCTGTAACTCTTTAATAAGGTTTGTAAAGTGTAGGTTACACGGGCTTCTGATCGGTATGACAGGTCGGCACAACATTGAGGGCCGAAGGGCCTGTACTGTGCTGTAGTGTTCTATGTTCTATGTTCTATGTTCTATAAAGACCTAAACCTTGAAAAATTATGGTAAGATTTCTTCAATGTTTTTCATGGAGCCATGAGATCTATTTGAAGTTTTATTGCTATTCCTTAGATCTATGCATGCTATGTTACTAATCCAGTCTACGTAAGTTGTAATCTTCTTGATTAAGTCCTTTTTTACAGCTCCTCCAACTCCTGAATTTGAGTGCAGCTGGAACTGCCATAGCACAAATTTGGCCATAGCACACCTGACACTAAGTTTCAGGTGAATCCTGATAAGGGCTGTGTTTGACTGCAGACAAAGACATTTGCAATAGATGTAGAGGTTCACATCACTATAGAAGGCCAACCAGCAAACCAAGTATAATTATATTTCTCCAAACACTTCCAGCTTCTCTTTGTCTCCACCCCAGGCACTTCTTGCTCACACAACATCACCAGCTTCAACATTCACCATCAGCTGCTCATTTCACCACCCCAAAACACCACCAGATCCTCAATTTATACCTCTCACTACCCACTGTCTCTTTATTTCAACTCTTTGCCCTACAGGCCAATCATCTCCTCACCATCACCTCCTCCTATCAGCTGTTCATTAGAAAATCTCGTCCCTTGTCTCCTACAAAAATGTATCCCCCAACCAAAATTACCACAATTTCATTCAGAGGATGTGGCTATTATTGGCTGGGACACCACTTATTGCCCATCTTTAATTGTCCTTGTGGAGGTGTTAGTGAGCTGCACTCTTGAACTGTTGTATTCCACTTGGTGTAAGTATTCTGACAGTGCTTTTAGGAAGGATGTTCCAGGATTTTCTCCCAGTCACACTGAAGGAATGCCATTATTTCCAAATCAGTATGGTGACTAACTTGCGGGTAGTGGTGTTTCCATGTATCTGCTCCCTTTGTCCTTCTAGATAATTATAATTGTGCCTTTAGAAGGTGCAGTCTAAGGAGTCTTGGTAGATTTTTTCACTGCATCTTATAGATGGTATGCACTGCTGCCACTGTGTGTCAATGGTGAAGGGGCTAAGTATTTGTGGTGTGGTTCTAATTAAGTAGGCTTCATTATCCTGGATGAAGTCAAGCTTCTTGAATGTTGTTGGAGCTGCGCTCATCTAGGCAACTGTAAACTTGCGCTTTCCAGATGGTGACAGGTTTTGGGGAGTCAGCTGTATTGCCCACCACAGTATTGCTAACCTCTGACCTGGCTTTGCAGCTATTTATTCAGCTAGTCCAGTCAATTTATGGTCAATGTAACCCCCCAGGATGTTCATAGTGGGGGATGCCAGTGATGGTGATACCATTGAATATCAAGGGGCGAAGGTTAATTGCATTTTTTTTGGAGATGATCATTGCCTTGTGAAGTGAATGTTACTCACCACATGTCAGCCCAAGTGGAAATCACCAATTCTGACCTTAAAAGGCTATTGCTGAAGCAACCGAAGATGGTTTAAGACACTACTCTAAGGAACTCCTGTAGAAATGTCTCGGAGCTGAAATGACTGAACTACAACAACCACAACCATCTTTAAAGATTTTGAGAAGGTTTGTAGCTCGGGTTGTGGATGAGGTTGTAGACATGCTCGCTAAGTCTGTGAGTTTGGTTGCAAATGTTTTGTCACCCTAGTAGATAACATTGTCAGTACGCCTCTATGGAAGCATCGGTATTCTGTCCCACTTGTTATTTATATGTCTCAGTTTGCTGGAGTGGTTGTTATTACTTCCAGTTCTATTTCTCAGTGGTTAGTACACAGGGTCTAATTCAATGTGTTTGTTGATGGATTTCTGGTTGGAATACCAGGCCTCCAGGAATTCCCTGGTAAGTCTCAGTTTGCCTTGTACAATTATGAATGTGTTACACTTGTCGAGTTTGTATCCCTCATTGTCCATGTGTAAAGAAACAACTGAGAATTGGTCATGTCTCTTGGTGGCTAATTGGTGTTCGTGTATCTTTATTGTCAGTTTTCTTGCACTCTGTCCTATGTAGTGTTTATATTTATGTATATTTCAGCCCCTAGGTACCAGGGTAGCCCACAAACGAACAACCACCCTGTGACAGTTAGATGAACATAAAGGATCCCATACCCACAGCCAATAAAGCTAATGTAACACACAAAATACCATCCAAGTTCTAAGAGAAACATCACATAGGCTAAACAGGAAGAAAACTGACAATAAGGATACACGAACAACAACTAGCCACCAAGAGACATGACCGATTTTCACTGGTCTTAATACACATGGAAAAAGAGAGACACAAAGGTGACTGAGACAACACATCCATAATAGCATAGGCCAAACAGAGACATGTCAGGCAATTCCTGGTGGCCTGGCATTCCAACCAGAATTCCATCAACAAACACATTGAAAAACAGAACCAGAAGTGACTCCAACCACCCGAGCAAACTAAGGCATACAAATAACAAGCGGGACAGAACACCAGAGGTACACTGATAATGTTACCTAGCAGGGTGACAAAACATCTGCAATCAAACGTACGAGATCAGCAAGCAAGTCTGCAACCTCATTAAATAACAATGTTAACATCTGTTGATTATGGAGGAGGGCAGGACAAGTTTTCTTGAACGAACAGGAGTTGTGCTTTCAGCTCACCAGAGGGCAGTCTTCTACATACTGCAGAGCTGAAACAACACAGAAAATGCCTTCGCACTGAAGCATAGTATCCACCTACATGTCAGCTTGCCATCCAATATTATAACACTTCACTTTTGTATATTATTCAATATAGCAAAATATCCAGTTCTGAAGAAGAGTCACTGGATCCAAAATGTAGACTTTTCTTTCTCTCCAAAAAAGTTGCCAGGCCTGCTGAGTTTCTCCAGCAATTTCTATTTTTGTTTCTGATTTCTAGCATCCACAGTTATTTGTTTTTTTTTATAATCATTTATCTAATTCCACCTTAAAAATATTCTCTACTTTCATTACTCTCTGGGAAGATTCTCTTCAATCTCCACCTTAAATAAGTGGCCCCTAATTTAAACTATGTACCCTAATTCTACTAACATGAAGCATCCTTTCAGCTTCCACACTAATATGTAATAATATCAATAAGATTACTTTTAAGTACCGATGGGTACCAACTCAACCTGTCCAATCTTTCCTCATAAGACAACGCATCATCTAGGAATTAGTCAAGTGAAGATTCTGTGAACTATTTGTAACACAATTTCATTCATTCTTAATTAAGGAAACCAAAATTGTACCTTGTACTTCTGTCACATCTGGAGTACAAGTAAGCAAGGGGATCTAACAACAGTGCTTAGAGAGGATACGCTTAAGAGGTCATCATATGAGGCCATTTGGTTAGAAATTAAAAACAAGAAGGGAATGTTCATTCTGTTTGGACTGTATTATAGACCTCCAAATAGCCAACAGGCAGTAGAGGAACAGATGTGCAGAGAGATTGCAGATACCTGTAGGAATAATAGAGCAGTATAGTTTGGAGATTTTAAATTCCCCTGTATTGACTGGTACACCCAAAGTGTAAAAAGTCCAGACTGTGGAATTTGTCATATGTGTCCAAGAAAGTTTCTTAAATGAATACTTAGATGGCCCTACCCAGGAGGGTGCAATACTGGGCCTCCTTTCAAGAAACCAAGTTGGGCAAGTGACTGAAGTAACAGTCGGAGTGTACCTTGAGTCCAGTGACCATAACTTCTTTAGTTTTAACAACATTATGAAAAAGGATTGGTCAGGTCCTCAGATTAAAGTACTAAATATGAGCAGGGACAATTTTGGGGCCATTTGGCAGGATGTAGCTGAGGTCAATTGAAGGAAAAAAACTGGCAAGCAAAAGAGGCTTTTAAAAGAGTGATGTGAAGAATCCAGGGATATTATGTCCCTGTTAGGATGAAGGGAAAAGCTGGCAGATTTAGGGATCCCTGGCTGACGAGGGATATTGAGGCTCTGGTCAGGAAAAAGAAGAAGGCACGCAAATGGTTTAAGTTATTGGGCTTAAGTGAACCCCTAGATGACCATAAAAAATGTAGGAGCATACTCAAGAGGGAAATCAGAAGAGCAAAAAGAAGGTATGAGATTGGTCTGGCAGATAAGGTTAAAGATAATCCCAAGAGGTTTCATAGCTATATTAAGAGGAAATGGGTGGCTAGGGAGAGTACAGGTCTGCATGGCCATCTAAGTGTGGAACCACTGGAGATGGGGGAGATTTTTAATGCTTAGTGTTTACTGAAGAGAGAACAATGGACGCTAAGGAAGTAAGGGAAACAAGTGGGCTTGCTTTGGACTGCATTCATGTTACCAGACAGGAGGTGTTTGCAGCTTTAAAGTTCTTAAGGTGGATAAATCCCCTGGGCCTTATCAAGTCCAACCTTGGATGTTGTGGGAGGCTTGGGAAGAAATTTCATAGTTTAAATTAGGGGTCATTTATTTAAGGTGGAGATGGAAAAGAATCTTCCCCAGAGAAATTTCTTAGGCCCTCGCAGAGATTTTTGCTTCATCTTTAGCCAGTGGTGAAGTTCCGGAAGACTAGAAGGTAGATAATGTTGTTCCATTGTTTAGGAAAAGTAGCAAAGACAAACCACAGAACTACAGTCCAGTGAGCCTGACATCAGTGGTAGGCAAGTTATTGGAGAGGATACTGAGGGACAGGATCAACCATTACTTGGGTAGCCAAGATCTGATTAGGGATAGTCAGCATGGATTTATGCACAGGAAGTCATGTCAACAAGTCTTTTAGAGTTTTTCAAAAAGGTACCAAGATTATGGATGAGGGTAAGGCTGTGCATAGTGTCTATATAGACTTTAGTAATGCCTCTGACAAGGTTCCACATGGCAGGCTAATCATGAAAGTTAGGTCACTTGGGATCCAAGGAAAGCTAGCTAACTGGATTCAAAATTGGCTCCATGGTAGGAAGCAGAGGGTGGTGGTGGAAGGTTTGTTCTTGGTCTGGAGATCTATGACTAGTGATGTGCCACCGGGTTTGTTATTCGTTACTTACAGAAATGATCTGGACATGAATGTACAAGATATGATGAGTAAGTTTGTGGATGATATAAAACTCCAAGGTATTATTGATAGCAAAGAAGGTTATCAAAAATTACAGAGGGATCTTGATCAGATGGGAAGTTGGTTGAGGATTGGCAAATGCAATTCAATACAAATAAGTGTAAGGTGTTGTATTTTGGAAAGTTAAACCAAGGTAGGACTTATACAGTAAATGGTAAGGTCCTGAGCAGTGTTGTGGAACAGCGGGACCTAGGAACACAAGTACATATTTCGTTGAAAGCAACGTCGCTTTGATTCCGACAGTCCAAGGGAGTCAGATCATCTACTTTTACAATGATGAATAGGAATGGTGATATTAGTACGAGCATTGTTTCTGCTGATTAATTTGGTTCTTTGAGAGATCGTGATAGTCCCAGGAAGTTTACGTAGAACACAATGTTGTGCCGAACTTTTACCCTAAACCTGAGGTCTATCTAACCTCCGCCCCTCCCTTATACTATCATCCATATGCCTATCTAATAGCAGCTTAAATGAACCTAATAAGGCCGACTCCACTACCCTGTCCAGCCATGCATTGCATGCTCCTACCATTCTCTGAGTGAAGAACCTACCTCTGACATCTCCCTGATATCTACCTTCACTCACTTTAAAACTATGCCCCCTTGTAATAGCTACCTCCACCTGAGGAAACTGTCTCTGACTGTCCATTCTATCTATACCTCTGATCATTTTGTACACCTCTATCAAGTCACCTCTCATCCTTCATTGTTCTGAAGAGAAAAGTCCTAGCTCTCTCAACCTTTCCTTATAAGATCTTCCCTCCATTCCAGGCAACATCCTGGTAAATCTCCTCTGCACCTTTTCCAAAGCTTCCACATCTTTCCTGTAATGAGTGACCAGAACTGGACACAATACTCCAGAGGTATTAGGAACTGCCAATGTTGGAGAATCTGAGATAACACAGTGTGTACCTGAATGAACACAGCAGGCCAAGCAGCAACAGAGGAGCAGGCAAGTTGATGTTTCGGGTCGAGACCCTTCTTCAGAAAAAGAAGACCTTGTGTATAACCCATCTGACCCAGGGGACTTATCTATCCTTATGTTTTTCAAAATTTCTAGCACATCCTCCTTCCCAACCTGTTCAAGCATATCTGCCTATTTCATGCTGTCCTCACAAACATCAAGGTCTCGATCACAAGTGAATACTAAAGCAAAGTATTCATTAAGGACCTCCCCTACCTCCACTGACTCCCCACACAAGTTCCCTCCACTATCGCTGATTGGCCCTACCCTCACTCTGGCCAGCCTCTTGTTCCTCACATAAGCATAGAAAGCCTTGGGGCTTTCCTTGATCATACTCACCAAGGTTTTCTCATATTTCCTTCTCGGTCTCCTAAGTCCATTCTTCAGTTCCTTCCTGGCTACCAAACAGACCTCTAGAGCCTTGTCCGATCCTTGCTTCCTCAACCTTAAGTAAGTTTCCTTCTTTCTCTTGACTAGGTGTTGTCATCCAAGGTTCCTTCACCTTACCGTCCTTTCCTTGCCTCAGTGGAACAAACCTATCCAGCACCTGTTGCAACTGCTCCCTTAACAACCTCCACATTTCTATTATGCATTTCCCTGAGAACACCTGATCCTAATTGTTGCTCCATAGTCCTTGCCTAATAGCATTGTAATTCCCCCACCCCCAATTAGATACTTTCCGATACCACCCGCTCCCATCTCTCGCCATGGCTGCAGTGAAGGTCAGGGAGTTGTGATCACTATCACTGAAATGCTCTCCCACCGAGAGATCTGACACCTGACCTGGTTCATTGCCAAGCACCAAATTCAATATGGCCTCCCCTGTCATCTGCCTATTTACATATTAAGTCAGAAATCCTTCCTGGACACACCTGACAAAATCTCTACCATCCAAAATATTTGCCCTTTGGAGGTTCCAGTCTATGCTGGGGAAGTTCATTTTGCCCATAACAACAATCCTATTACTTCTACGCCTTTCTAAAATCTGTCTCCCAATCTGTTCTTCAGTGTCTGTGTTGCTACTGGGAGGTCTATAGAAAACGCCCAATAAAGTGACTGCTCCTTTCCTGATTCTGACTTCCACCCATACTGACTAACTGGAGAAACCCTCCTCCACAACCTCCCTTTCTGCAGCTGTGATACCATCCCCGATTAGCAATACCAATCCCCCACCTCTTTTACCTCCCTTCCTATTTCTTTTGAAACATCTACGCCCCGGAACATCCAACAACCATTCCTGCCCCTGTGTTATCCAAGTCTCCATAATGGTCATAACATCATAGTTCCAAGTATGGATTATTGCTCTAAGTTCATCACCTTTATTCCTGACACTTCTTGCATTGAAGTAGACACACTTCAACCCATCGCACTGACTGCCACTTTGCCCTATCAACTACTTATCATTCCTCATAGATTCTCTGCTTGCTCTATCTGTCTGTACACTGGCTACCCTATCCTCTGATCTGTGGCTCTGGTTCCCATTCCCCTGCCAAACCAGCTTAAATCCTCCTGAAGATTTCTAGCAAACCTCCTACCCAGGATATTGGTGCCCCTCCAGTTCAGGTGCAACCTCTCCTTCAGGTACAGGTCCCACCTTCCCCAGAAGGTACCCATTGATCCACAAACCTGAACCCTTCCTTCTACACCAGCTTGTAGCCATGTGTTTAGCTGCGCTCTCTCCCTGTTTCCAGCTCACTAGCCCATTGGCACTGGTAGTAATCCTGAAATTACTACTCTATTCATCCTGGATTTCAGCTTCCATCCTAACTCAATAATCATTTTTCAGGTCCTCATCCTGTTTCCTAGCTATGTCATTGGTACCGATGTGTACCACAACTTCTGGCTTCTCTCCCTCCCCCTTAAGAATCCTGAAGACTCGATCCGAGACAGCCCTGACTCTGGGACCTGGGAGGCACTTCAAATATCATAACATTCACGGATGTGGGATAAGTACCGGAAGTTGGGATTAGCCCATTTTTTAGAAGTGGTACTTACGTTGATGCAGTCTTGATGGACCAAAGAGACTTTTCTGCACTGTATAGAATATAGAACATAGAACAGTACAGCACAGAACAGGCCCTTCAGCCCACAATGTTGTGCCGACCATTGATCCTCATGTATGCACCCTCAAATTTCTGTGACCATATACATGTCCAGCAGTCTCTTAAATGACCCCAATGACCTTGCTTCCACAACTGCTGCTGGCAACGCATTCCATGCTCTCACAACTCTCTGCGTAAAGAACCTGCCTCTGACATCCCCTCGATACTTTCCACCAACCAGCTTAAAACTATGACCCCTTGTGCTAGCCATTTCTGCCCTGGGAAATAGTCTCTGGCTATCAACTCTATCTATGCCTCTCATTATCTTGTATACCTCAATTAGGTCCCCTCTCCTCCTCCTTTTCTCCAATGAAAAGAGACCGAGCTCAGTCAACCTCTCTTCATAAGATAAGCCCTCCAGTCCAGGCAGCATCCTGGTAAACCTCCTCTGAACCCTCTCCAAAGCATCCACATCTTTCCTATAATAGGGCGCCCAGAACTGGACGCATGAGTATACGCATGAGTATGAGTCTATGAATCTATGAATTTCCCAATGCCACATGTTAAACCAACTGGTCTATGGTTTCCTACTTCTTGCCTCCCTTCTTTTTTGAACAAGAGCATCATATAGGCATTTTTTCATATTGACTAGAATCAATCCCACACCCAGAGAATTTTGGAATATTACAACCAATGGATCCACTAGGTCTGCTGCCACTTCCTTTAATGCCATTGATGTAAGCTATTATGTCCTATTTGTCTTCACTCATTATTTTGCTCAGTACTTTTTCCCTAGTGCTGATGATTGTTCTAAGTTCTGCCCTTTCTCTAACCTCTGCATCACCTATTACAATTGTTATCTGGCTAATCACTATGGTATGCAAAACATGAACATGTAGGTAGAAGTTAAATGTATAATGTAAGCCATACTGGAACTCCAAATGTCATTAGGCTGCTTAGAACACTTCCTTAGCTTAATCCACACTGGAGACACCATGCAATACTCACTAACATATATGCAATCATTTGTCATTGCCTGCTGTCACAAGATATGGATTAAGATACTGCAGAGGTAAAGTTGCAAGATACAAAAGTGGTACAAGGGGAGTGAGAACTAAGGAGGTGAGTGCTGCCGGCCAGCATTGAATGCCTATCCCTAGTTTCCTATGAGAAAATCGTGGTGAGCTGTCTTCTTAAATCATGATGTGGACATGCCAGTTTTGAACTGGGGTAGACAAAGTCAAAAGTCACACAACTGCAGGTTATTGTCCAACAGGGTCATTTGAAATCACAAATTTTCAGAAAGCTGCTTCTTCATCAGGTGAAGTGCACTAAGTTCCTAAATTACTGCAATCCATTTGGTTTCAGCACATACATGGGAGGGAGGTCCAGGATTTGCCTGAGTGACAATGGAGGAAGAATGATAGGACATATGGATTGGAGAAGAAACTGTATCAGCCTAGCTCAGTTAAACTGCACTTACCTATCAGTCATGAGAAATCGTGTTCAGATCCCTGTGCAGAGCTTAAGCACAGAAATCAAGGCTGATATTCCAGTGAATTACTGAAGGAGCACTGCACTGTTGGAAGTTCAATGCTTCAGATGAAATATTAATCTGAATTGCTGTCTACTGTTTGGGGTGGTGTAAAAGATCCTGTTGCAATATTTTAAAGAAGAACAATTATCCCTGTTTTTTCTGGGCAGTACTTATTGCTTCAGCAGCATCACAAAAATCAGATTATCTGCTTTTGCTGTTTTGGTAACTTTGCTGAATGTAAATTGGTGGCAGTATTTCAAACAGTACATTTCAAAAACGCTTCTTTAACGATAACATGGTTTGAGACTTCTGGTGGTTGTGAAAAGTGCTGTATAAATTTGTCTTCCGTTTGGTCAGTGTTATATGTGCTATTATATATATCTTCTGGTTGTGAGGGTTCTTTAGAGGCTTGTTTGGTCCAGTGTGCTAGTTACTTAATGGTCATATAAGGCAACTAAGACACAGTTGGCGCATCTCTACAAGGATTTGCAGGCTATAAGAATAGGCTACATTAAAATTGTTACATATTACATTAGACTAATTAGTAAAAAGATAGGAACCTAGCCTTAGGTTTATTTCCAAAGAGTTCCTACTTTACCCTCTCATTAAGTCCTCTTGACATCATCAAGTTAGTTATTGCACTCAGTTATGTTTTAACCCTTTCAGACCTATATACAAAAGTTCTGTTAAGTTCTCAGTCAGTGGAAACATCCAGGGTGTTGATGGTAAAGGATATATAGGTGACAATGTCATTGAATGTTAAAGGAGAATGTTTGATTCAATTTTTGCTGGAGGTGGCCTTTTCCTGCAACTTATGTAAATCATAAAATCAGTAAGCACAAAAGGAGTCCAGTCAGCCCACCAAGTTCATGTTGGCTCATTGGAAAGCAGTCTATTCAGTCCAATTCTGGCTTTATCTTTATGGTGTGGAAGCTTATTTCCTTTAAATGGAAGTCTTGAAATCATTCATTATCTCTGCATCCACTACTTTTGCAGGGAGTAGTTTCAGGGTCATTACTGCTCATTGTGTAAAATCATTCTTTCTCACATGCTCACTGCTCATTGGCCTGGAACTTTAAACCAGTGTCGACCAATATTTGTAACACAAGCTATTGAGAAGAATTTTTTTTGACTTTATCTAAATCTGTCATAATCTGCATATCTGGAGCAAATCTCCCCTCAATTTGCTTTGTTCCATGGAGAACAATTTCAGCTTCTCCACAGGTGTGGAGAGAGTGCAAGCCAGCGGGCAGCCAGGAAGGTAAGGTTTTTGCTAATAAAAGCTTACCTCGTGAGTCAGTGGCCTACTTGATTCGAGAGGCAGTAGTGGAGAGAGCACCAGTTGAGAAGTGAACTTTTATATTCAGGTATTTATTGCCCACCCCTTATTGCCAGAGATCAGTTCAGAGTCAACCACACTACTGTGGGTCTATAGTCACATGTAGGCCAGACCAGATAAGGATGGCAGTTTCCTTCCCTAAAGGACATTGGTGAACCAGTTGGATATTTCCCCCAACAATCAGCAATGGATTTATGGTCATCATTAGACTGTCCATTCAATTTATTTATTGAATTCAAATACCACAATCTGCTGTGACAGGATTTGAACCCAGGTCCCCAGAACATTATCTAGGTCACTGGATTAACAGAGTATCAGTAATACCAATAGGTCATTGCCTCCCTCATTCCTCATGAGTTTGACTATCTTTATTCCTTATGATTAAGCACCTAAGGAACATAAGAACATCGTAATGTAGGAACAGGAGTAAGCCATTCAGCATATTGTGGCTGCTTTGTATTTAATACAATCATGCCTGATTGAACACTTCAATGCCTTTTACCTATCTCATAACCCTGTACATCACCAGTAACCATAAATATATCAATCTCTAGCTTAAGTATTGTCAAAGACAGCCCTTCCACGGCCCTCTGTTGAAGAGAGTTTGAGGCTCACAGCCCTCTGAGTAAAAACAAATACTCATAATCTGCGACCTAACTGAATTCTGCTTATTTCTAAAATGGTTCTAGACTCCTCAACCAGAAGAAACATTTTACCTGTACATACCCTGTCTAGCCCTTCAAGCATTTTGTGTGTTTCAATCACATCAATGTTTCAAGGAGCTATGTGACACCTCCCAGTCCTTGAAACACAAATGCATCCATGATGTTACTGATGCCATTTTCTTCAATGTACACCTCTTCATACCCTCCCCCGATGATGATAGTTTTAAGCAGCTTAGACTGTGAAATTGTCCATCATTCCTGGCTGCCCCAGCTACAGGATGCTACCCACTGCATTGATATTGTTTTCAGAGTGCACTGTCATCAATCTACAGAGGTTGTGAACTTCTACTCTATGAATGCTCAAATTATATGTGATAATCAATGCCAAATTCAAGATGTCAGTTCCAGATATCCTGGGAGCTGACATGACTCTTATTTGCGAGTAAATGCACAGGTTGATGGCTCCTTTCCATATCCTTGTTGCTTACAGGGGTGGCTGATGGGTGTCAAGCCAAACGTGGTTCATGGCATCTTTAAGAAATCCTTGGACTGATGCAGAAAGTAAATACAATGCCGCTCTTGTTTCAACAAAGGTTGTATTAGTACTGACCACAAGCCTCTGAAAATGAGGCCATGAGACATAGCCATTCAGCTCATCAAATATATTCCTTCATTCAGTGGCTTCCCTGATAATTCTCAACTCCAACCTTGTACATACTTAATGATGCTGCCTCTATAGCTCTCTGCTGAACATAGAACAGTACAACACAGTACAGGCCCTTCAGCCCATGATGTTGTGCCAAACGTTTACAGTAAGCCTAAGCTCTATCTAACCTCCACCCCTACCTTATACTATCATCCATATGCCGATCTAATAGCTGCTTAAATGCCCCTAATAAGGCCAACTCTACTACCCTCTCCGGCAATGCATTCCACACCCCTACCACTCTCTGAGTAAAGAACCTACCTCTGACGTCTCCCCAATATCTACCTCCTTTCACTTTAAAAATATGTCCGCTTGTAAAAGCTACCTCCATCCTAGGAAAAGGTCTCTGGCTGTCCACTCTATCTATACCTCCGATTATTTTGTCCACCTCTATCAAGTCACCTCTCATTCCTTCTCATTCTAAAGAGAAAAGCCCTAGTGCTTTCAACCTTTCCTCGTAAGGCCTTTCCTCCGTTCCAGGCAACTTCCTGGTAAATCTCCTCTGCACCTTTTCCAATTCTTCCACATCTTTCCTGTAATGAGGTGACCAGAACTGGACAAATACTTAAGATGTGGCCCAACCGGGCTTTCGTATAACTGAAGCATAACTTCATGGCTCTTGAACTCAATCCCTTTATTAATGAAAGCTAAAAAAGAATTCCACTCTCCTCATCCCACCAGTCTAGGACTGGTTATGGGCTAGTTTTTTCTTGCAAAGAAACAAAGGGAGGTACTGCGTATGTTGGAAATGAATGCAAAACAGTTAATAATGATGTACGAGCAGAACATGTGGTGAGGTGACCCCAATGAGTGGGTGTAGTGGACAGGCAGGGTAAGTAGTTGGGTGGTAAACACTGGTAACTGGACATGATGCATGCAGTACTGAGTAACATAGTGAATGGCCCTCAGTGAGATACAGGCCCAGTGGCAGAGTTAAACTGAACACTAGTCCTGTAAGTGTGAGGTAGCTAGAAAGGGATAGTAGCACCTAACCCTGTGGAATAAATGTGAATATTAACTTCCATTCTACACCAATGGGAATCCCATCTAACTTGTCACACAGCACCGCTACAATTTTTGTCTAGGCTAGTTAGGTCTGTCGTAATGGCTTCCTTTAATAATCAGCCGGAGAAAGGATTGCTCTCCTCTCCACTATTCCATTTACCAGCATTTACCTGTCCTGGAAGCTGGAAGCTAATTTGCCTCTTCATTTCAACCTTTTCAGCGGTGAGAGCCCCGACAAGGATCATTTGCAGGTTTCAGTGTCTGAAGAGGTGTGCAGCTGCACTTTCGATATGGGTTGAAACATGTGGAAGCAGAAAGGCCGCATGTGCAATGTATATTTCCACCTCATAATCAAATGAATGAAATTAAATTTTAAAGATTGCATGAGAAAATTTGTACCAGGCTAAAGCAGTCTGGGCACCATGTCCTAATTCATCTGCTAATGGGAAACCCTAGCCCTGAATTTATATTGTAATTTAGAACTGCTCAGAAAAGCATTTTTTCTAGAGTTCTGAAATACACAATCCTTCTTATTGTATTGTATTAATAATTATACCAATATATGAAACTATTTATAGTCTGCTTGCGCTGATCATAAATAAAATATTGTGCATTATATATCTATTTCTAATCCACAAGTAAAAGGAAAATTTATGAGTTGTAGGGAAAGCCCAAAATCGGGTATCACAATTTGTTCACTCATTTCAAAACTTGTATCACATCCCAAAATGCTTGTTTGCATAATCCTGATCACCCATTTTAAAGGGATGAAGAAGGTTGAAGCTGCAGCTCTAAACTCTATAATCTTGGGAAAGGCATTGATAGCCATTACACTTTGGGCTGCATCTCATATTCCGCTTGGGAACCCTGCAGCCCAGTGGTATCAATGTGGATTTCACAAGCTTCAAAATCTCCCCTCCCCCCACTGCATCCCAAAACCAGCCCAGCTCGTCTCCGCCTGCCTAACCTGTTCTTCCTCTCACCTATCCCCTCCTCCCACCTCAAGCCGCACCTCCATTTCCTACCTACTAACCTCATCCCGCCCCCTTGACCTGTACATCCTCCCCGGACTGACCTATCCCCTCCCTACCTCCCCACCCATACTCTCCTCTCCACCTAACTTCTCCTCTATCCACCTTCAGTCCACCTCCCCCTCTCTCCCATTTATTTCAGAATTGTTTCCCCATCCCCCTTTTCTGATGAAGGGTCTAGGCCCAAAACGTCAGCTTTTGTGCTCCTAAGATGCTGCTTGGCCTGCTGTGTTCATCCAGCTCCACTCTTTATTATCACGGATTCTCCAGCATCTGCAGCTCCCATTATCTCTTTTAAAATATGGTACCTGGATATTGGAGCCTCGAATGTCCTGGAAAGCTTCAGAACTTCTTGTCCATAAAGTTTAGCGTTCTGATGTGTAATGTGCTCAGAAATTGTAATCATGCGAGAAAGCCCACAGGTATAAGTTCCTTCTGTTTTTATACCCACTTATGAACTTAGTCTTAAAGAAAGAGAAAATTCTACCCTTGGAATCACCTCTATAGGTCAATACTGGAGACTGTCAATGGCTTCAGTTTCTTTTCTACAGTGGACACGCTCCAATACCCCCAGCGTTCAAACCGTGCCCCGCCCACATACATCCTGCATCAATGTCCACGCAGCCCAAACTCAGGGGATGGCGTTCACAACCACCAACAACTCTCAAGTGCTCACAGCATCCAACCCATCCCCTGACATTAGTCATACTGCAAACTCCCTTGACAATGTTCACAACCACCAAATCCTGCAGAGAGTGTACATAACCCCCAGTACCATCCAACAGTGTACACAGCCCACACCTAACCCCAACAGTGTTCACCTACTGCCGATGGGCGGCACAGTAGCTCAGTGGTTAGCACTGCTGCTTCACAGCACCAGGGACCTGGGTTCAAATCCAGCCTCGGGCGACTGTCTGTGTGGAGTTTGCACATTCTCCCTGTGTCTGTGTGGGTTTCATCCGGGTGCTCCGGTTTCCCACAGTCCAAATATGTGCAGGTTATATGGATTGGCCATGTGAAATTGCCCATAGTGCCCAGGGATGTTTAGGTTAGGTGGGTGAGACAAGGGAAATGTAGGGGTAGGGAGAGGGGAAGGGGAATGTTCTTCGGAGGAGTGGCGTGGGCTTGTCGGGTCATACCCCCACAACAGTGGTCATACCACCCAAAGCCTCCTGAGAACTCCTCCACCAGTGTTCACAACACTGACATCTAACCTCTTGCAATTTGGTCTCTAGCCTTTGTTCTTAACTCTGATTTCTCACAATTGGTCCAGAGCTATCAGCTTGATCTCTGTTTCCACACTGTAGGGATTCTATGATTCTATGATAGTGTCAACACCATCAAAACCTCCCACAACAGTGTTCACACACGCCCATTCTTCCAACAATGCTTAAACCCTCACCCTTCTCTGACAGTGCTCACCAGCCTGCCAACAGTGCTCACACCCATCCAAAGTTCAGGCACCCAAAGCTCCCATGATAGTGTTCACACCCCTCTTCAATGCTTCAACAATATTCACACCCACCATCCCCCAGGGCAATGTTTACTCCTCACCAGCAGTGTTCACTACCCCGACAATGTTCACACCACCCATACCCCCACAACAGTGGTGATACCACCCAAAGCCCCCCACCACTATTTGTACCCGTCTCCAACACTACACTATACTCCTCAATCCCCCTACCAAGTGTTCACAACATCCCACCAGTGTTCTCTGACAGTGTTCACACACCCCACAATCCCCTGACAACATTTACAGCCACAACCTATCCACTGAAAGTGTTCACATCTCCCCCCAATGGTTTTCAGACCATCCAACCACCGCTGACAGTGTTCACAATTCCGCCCCTTCCAACAATGTTTACAACACCCAATGCTCACATCGCCCAATGCCCCACACAATGTTTGCAACCCCTAAATGACCCAAAAGCGTTCATACCCCACAACTGCCCCGATAGTGTATACACCTCACAATTGCCCTCAGTGGTGCTCACAGCTCTCATAATAGCATTTATATCCTCTCAACCTCCTGAGAACTCCTCCACCAGTGTTCACAACACTGACATCTAACCTCTTGCAATTTGGTCTCTAGCCTTTGTTCTTACTTCTGATTTTTCACAATTGGTCCAGAGCTATCAGCTTGATCTTGGACCATTTTGGCTCTGTCCCTGGATACTTCCCTGTTACACTGGTTGCTACCCTATTGTACTTTGCGATTAATCAACGCGACTGAACTTGAGGGACACAAAGACGCCAATGGCCTCACACACCCCACCCCACCCCACCATCCCTCTACCATGGCCACTCAACCCATTCCAACTAAATACCTGACATGACAAACTCCCATTACCTAGACCTGACTATCCTCTTGACCAGAGCCAACAGCCCACCCAAGCCAGTCACCCCAAACAATCGCACATGATTCAACTGTTCACCTGACCTGACCTGTCTAAACACTCCAGCCTTTGTACCCACTCCCATGTCCTGAGTTTCCACCTGAACCAGCCAGACCTTACTACCCACTCAACCTATCTGCCCCAGTCAACCTCACAGTTGAGGCCTCACTAAATTTACCTGAATAGAATTGCTGATGCTGCAATGGGGACAGGTACTCTCCTTTTGTCTTTTCCCCTATTTGATGACAGAACTAGTGTATCACTGAAATTTAAAGAATGGCAGGATGGGGGTCTTCCTTGAAACCTATAAAATTCCAATAGGATTAGGCAGGATAAACACAGAACCAGTGATGATAGTCTAAGGATAGGGGTTATGCTTGCAGTATGGAATCAAGCCATTCAGCCCATCTAGCCCACACTGACCTTCCAAAGAGCAGCCCACCCAGATCTACCTCATCCCTGTAACCCTGCATTTCCCATGGCTAAACCATCTAGCCTGCACATCCCTGGACACTATGGGCAATTTAGCATGGCTAATCCACCTAATCTGCACATCTTTGGACTGTGGGAGGAAACCAGAACACCAGGAGGATTTCCGTGTAAACTCCACACAGACAGTCACCCAAGGGTGGACTCAAACCCAGGTCCTTGGTACTGTAAGGCAGCAATGCTAACCACTGAACCACTGTGCTGCCCTTATAGGACCGAAACGAGAAGAAATTGCTTTCACCCTAAGACTAGGAGCCAGCTGGAGCTTTAGGTGTCTGATATGAGAAGAATCTATTCACCTACATTGAAGAGTATAATGTTCACCAAATAGTTGAGAGAAGAGTTTCAACATGCGCAAGACCAACTCGAGGTAAACCTCACAAGGTAACCACAGAAAATGGCATTTGGATTAGAAACTGGCTTTCTGTAAGAAGGCAACGAGTGGTGGTTGATGGAAAATATTCAGCCTGGAGTCAGGTCACTAGTGGTGTGCCTCAAGGATCTGTTTTGGGACCACTGATGTTTGTCATTTTTATAAATGACTTGGACGCAGGCATAGGTGGATGGGTTAGTAAGTTTGCAGATAACACTAAAGTCGGTGAAATGGTGAACAGTGTGGAAGAATGTTGCAGGTTTCAGGGACACTTGGATAAACTGCAGAATTGAGCCAAAAGGTGGCAAATGGAGTTTAATGTGGATAAATGTGAGGTGATTCACTTTGGGAAGAATAATAGGAAGGCAGAATACCGGGTCAATAGAAAGATTCTTGGTAGTGTGGATGATCAGAGGGATCTTGGTGTCCATGTACATAGAACATAGAACAGTACAGCACAGAACAGGCCCTTCAGCCCACAATGTTGTGCCGACCATTGATCCTCATGTATGCACCCTCAAATTTCTGTGACCATATACATGTCCAGCAGTCTCTTAAATGACCTCAATGACCTTGCTTCCACAACTGCTGCTGGCAACGCATTCCATGCTCTCACAACTCTCTGCGTAAAGAACCTGCCTCTGACATCCCCTCTATACTTTCCACCAACCAGCTTAAAACTATGACCCCTCGTGCTAGCCATTTCTGCCCTGGGAAATAGTCTCTGGCTATCAACTCTATCTATGCCTCTCATTATCTTGTATACCTCAATTAGGTCCCCTCTCCTCCTCCTTTTCTCCAATGAAAAGAGACTGAGCTCAGTCAACCTCTCTTCATAAGATAAGCCCTCCAGTCCAGGCAGCATCCTGGTAAACCTCCTCTGAACCCTCTCCAAAGCATCCACATCTTTCCTATAATAGGGCGCCCAGAACTGGACGCAGTATTCCAAGTGCGGTCTAACCAAAGTTTTATAGAGCTGCAACAAGATCTCACGACTCTTAAACTCAATCCCCCTGTTAATGAAAGCCAAAACACCATATGCTTTCTTAACAACCCTGTCCACTTGGGTGGCCATTTTAAGGGATCTATGTATCTGCACACCAAGATCCCTCTGTTCCTCCACGCTGCCAAGAATCCTATCCTTAATCCTGTACTCAGCTTTCAAATTCGACCTTCCAAAATGCATCACCTCGCATTTATCCAGGTTGAACTCCATCTGCCACCTCTCAGCCCATCTCTGCATCCTGTCAATGTCCCGCTGCAGCCTACAACAGCCCTCTACACTGTCAACGACACCTCCGACCTTTGTGTCGTCTGCAAACTTGCTGACCCATCCTTCAATTCCCTCGTCCAAGTCATTAATAAAAATTACAAACAGTAGAGGCCCAAGGACAGAGCCCTGTGGAACTCCACTCACCACTGACTTCCAGGCAGAATATTTTCCTTCTACTACCACTCGCTGTCTTCTGTTGCCCAGCCAATTCTGTATCCAAGCAGCTAAGTTCCCCTGTATCCCATTCCTCCTGACCTTCTGAATGAGCCTACCATGCGGAACCTTATCAAATGCCTTACTGAAGTCCATATACACCACATCCACAGCTCGACCCTCATCAACCTTTCTAGTCACATCCTCAAAAAACTCGATAAGGTTTGTAAGGCATGACCTACCCCTCACAAAGCCGTGTTGACTGTATTTGATCAAGCCATACTCTTCCAGATGGTCATAAATCTTATCCCTCAGAATCCTTTCTAACACCTTGCAGACGACAGACGTGAGACTTACCGGTCTATAATTGCCGGGGATTTCCCTATTTCCTTTCTTGAAGAGAGGAATTACATTTGCCTCTCTCCAGTCCTCAGGTACGACTCCAGTGGAGAGCGAGGATGCAAAGATCTTCGCAAGTGGCGAAGCAATTGCATTTCTCGCTTCCCAAAGCAGCCGAGGACAAATCTGATCCGGGCCTGGCGACTTGTCAATCTTAATGTTTGACAAAATTTTCAGCACATCAGCTTCGTCTATCTCTATCCATTCCAGCATGCACACCTGCTCTTCAAAGGTTTCATTCACTACAAAGTTGGTTTCTTTCGTAAAGACAGAAGCAAAAAACTCATTTAGGGCTTCCCCTACCTCCTCAGGCTCCACACACAAGTTCCCTATGCTATCCCTGATCGGCCCTACTCTTTCTTTGACCATTCTCTTATTCCTCACATAAGTGTAAAATGCCTTTGTGTTTTCCCGGATTCCTTCTGCCAAGCCTTTCTCGTGCCCCCTCCTGGCTCTCCTCAGACCATTTTTGAGCTCCTTCCTTGCCTGCATGTAATCCTCTCCAGCTGAACTTGACCCTAGCTTCCTCCACCTTATGTAAGCTACCTTCTTCCTTTTCACTAGAAGCTCCACCGCTCTCGTCATCCAAGGTTCCTTAATCTTACCCCTTCTTGCCTGTCTCAGAGGGACATATTTACTCATCACTCCCAACAACTGTTCCTTAAACCGTCTCCACATGTCTATAGTTCCCTTACCATGGAACAACTGCTCCCAGTCCATGCTTCCTAACTCATGTCTAATCGCATCATAGTTTCCTCTTCCCCAATTAAATATCCTCCCATTCTGCCTAATCCTCTCCTTCTCCATAGCTATGTAGAATGTGAGGCAGTTATGGTCACTATCACCAAAATGCTCTCCCACCACAAGATCTGATACCTGCCCCGGCTCGTTTCCGAGCACCAAGTCTAGAATGGCCTCTCCCCTCGTCGGCCTGTCAACGTACTGCGTTAGGAAACCCTCCTGAACACACCTTACAAAAACAGCTCCATTCAAATCTTCTGCTCGAAGGAGGTTCCAATCAATATCAGGAAAGTTAAAGTCACCCATTACAACAACCCTACTGCGTGCACACTTTTCCAAAATCTGCCAACCTATGCTTTCTTCAATCTCCCAGCTGCTATTGGGGGGCCTGTAGTAAACCCCTAACGAGGTGACTACTCCCTTGCTGTTCCTAATTTCCACCCATACTGACTCAGTAGGCAGATCTTCCTCGACAAAGGAAGCTTCTGTAGCTGTGATACCCTCTCTGATTAGTAGTGCTACACCCCCTCCTCTTTTTCCCCCCTCCCTATTCTTTTTAAATGTTCTAAACCCTGGAACATCCAGCAACCATTCCTGCCCATGAGAAACCCATGTCTCTGTTATGGCCACAACATCATAGCACCAGGTACTGATCCATGCTCTAAGTTCATCACTTTTATTCCTGATACTCCTTGCATTAAAGCAGACACACTTTAACCGATCCCTTGGTTCCTTCCCAGGAAAATCCTTCCCACTAGCTGGTCTACCTCTTGCTACTGCCTCACCTGCATCAACGCTCACCTCTGGTATACAGCTCAGGTTCCCACCTGATCCCACATAGATCCCTGAAAGTTGCCACACTGAAAGTCGATGGTGCTGTTAAGAAGGCTTACGGTGTGTTAGGTTTTATTGATAGAGGGATTGAGTTCTGGAGCCGTGATGTCACGCTGCAACTGCACAAAATGCTAGTGCGGCCTCACTTGGAATATTGCATGCAGTTTTGGTTGCCCCATTACAGGAAGGATATGGAAGCATTGGAAAAGGTGCAGAGGAGATTTACCAGGATGTTGCCTGGACTGGAGCACGGGCCCTATGAAGAAAGGCTGAGAGACTTGGGTCTGTTCTCATTGGAGAGAAGAAGGCTAGGAGGGGATTTAATAGAGACATACAAGATGATCAGAGGATTAGATACGGTGGACAGTGAGAGTCTTTTTCCGAGGATGATGACGTCAGCTTGTACAAGGGGGCATAGCTACAAATTGAGGGGTGATAGATTAAAGACAGATGTCAGAGGCAGGTTTTTTACTCAGAGAGTGGTAAGGGCGTGGAATGCCCTGTCTGCCAATATAGTTAACTCAGCCACATTAGGGACATTTAAACAGTCCTTGGATAAGCATATGGATAATGATGGGATAGTGTAGGGGCATGGGCTTAGATTAGTTCACAGGTCGGAGCAACATCGAGGGCAAAGGGCCTGTTCTGCACGGTATTGTTCTATGTTCTATGTAAAATGTCTGAAGCCAAAATACTGAATGATTTCAGGAAGGAGCTAGATATAGTTATTCGGTCTAAAGGGATCAAATGCTGTCCAAAGAAAGCGGAAACAGGGTATGGAGGTGGATGATCAGCCATGATCATAGCGAATGGCACAACAGCTCAAAGGACTCAATCACCTTCTAATTTCTTTATTTCTTCTTTCAACTCTAAAGGACTCACTGGTACTATCCTGGTCAGGATATACTAGCCATTTCTGCTTCATTGAGGATCTGAAGTCCCAGCCGAAAGCTCTGTAGGGTCGCAGAAAACTTCATGGATAATGGCAGTGCACGATGAATTCCTGCTGACCAGAATATGTGGGGCAAATTTATTGAGCATTCAACTTTTTAGAATCTTAACAGGATGTTTTCAAGACTCAATCTATTGAATTTGGTGATCGACATCTTTCACATGCCAAGAATGTCTTATGAGGTTTACCACATTTTGGTCTTGCACATGTCGAAACTCTTCTCTAAACTATTGATGAACTTTACACTCTTCAATGTAGGGGAATAGATTTTTCTCATTTCAAATGCCCAAAGCTCCAGCCAGCTCATGCCTTATGCTATATCTATTTTCTGATAAATATATTACATTGCTTACAATTCAGAGAAGTTTGGAGTGCAGGTATTCTTGCTAATGTACTAAGGAGGAGAGATTTACCAATGTGCTTGCTATACCAAGTTTCACCCACAGCCTCACCTCCCAGTCCAAATCCTTCCTGTCTCTCCTCTCACTCTGTATGTTTATTACCTTTACAAGTGGGCCCAAACTAGAAGAGACAATTTTTTCAAAATTTCCCTTTGATTTACATGTAAAAATAGATATAAAAATACAAAATATCACTATTTATTCATGTAAAATGAACTCCTTAAATATGCTGTGTATTGATGTGCTCCCAATAAAAATTCTTAAAGTAGATTGTAATTCCAAGCAAAAATATTCTTTAAAACTATATAGAGAGAGGAAATTAATGCACTATTTACACACTAAAATGCAATCAAGGAGTAGGGGTAAGCCATTCAACATCTCTAGCCTACTCTACTATTCAATAAGATCATGGCTGATCTGGCTATAACTTCATCCACATTCTGTCCTACACCTGATAGCCTTGCACCGACCGACATAGCCTTTTGGCACTTAACTGAAAAGAAATCAGCAATAATGGTAAGATTTCTACTCCCCCAAATAATGAATTAACATTATTGCAGAAATATCCCAGGCAATCAGTACATAGTATTGTACCAAGACAATAAAATGTGAGGCTGGATGAACACAGCAGGCCCAGCAGCATCTCAGGAGCACAAAAGCTGACGTTTCGGGCCTAGACCCTTCATCAGAGATGGGGATGGGGTGAGGGTTCTGGAATAAATAGGGAGAGAGGGGGAGGCGGACCGAAAATGGAGAGAAAAGAAGATAGGTGGAGAGGAGAGTATAGGTGGGGAGGTGGGGAGGGGATAGGTCCGTCCAGGGAAGACAGACAGGTCAAGGAGGTGGGATGAGGTTCCCACCTCCTTGACCTGTCCGTCTTCCCTGGACTGACCTATCCCCTCCCCACCTCCCCACCTATACTCTCCTCTCTACCTATCTTCTTTTCTCTCCATCTTTGGTCCACCTCCCCCGCTCTCCCTATTTATTCCAGAACCCTCACCCCATCCCCATCTCTGATGAAGGGTCTAGGCCCGAAACGTCAGCTTTTGTGCTCCTGAGATGCTGCTGGGCCTGCTGTGTTCATCCAGCCTCACATTTTATTGTCTTGGATTCTCCAGCATCTGCAGTTCCCATTATCATAGTATTGTACCTCCTGCTTTAGAATGCTGGATGAGTTCTTATTGCACTGAGAGTCAGCATGAGGGATTGCTTCTTCAATCAGCTGGAGCACCAATCAACTGCTCCCATATAACCCTTGTTAGGAAATCATGGATGCAAAGATCCTGAGTTCCACTATTTCAAGATAACAGATGGAAAAGTGCAAGCTGACAGTCTGCAGTTTTTTTAAATTAATGTTTCCCAAGAGTCCAGGTTGGAGACCAAGATTTTGAACCGAAACTGCACCACTCTCTAACAGTCTTCTCTGTTTCAGAATTTTGAAAACAATTGTTATTATGTCACAATCCATAATCTAAGAAGGTTTGAAAGGATTAGAACGTGAGTGACATCATCAAATGTGATGTCAGAGACCACACAATTATAGAATCATGAAGTCATACAGCATGGAAACAGACCCTTCAGCCCAACTTGCCCATATTGGCCAGGTGTCCTAAACTGAACTAGTCTCATTTGCTTGCATTTTGCCCATATGTTTCTAAGTCTTTCCTATCCATGTAGCTGTATAAATGTCTTTTAAATGTTGTAATTATACTCAACTTTACCACTTCCTCTGGCAGCTCATTTCAGATAGGCACCAGTCTCCGTGTAAAAAAAAAGCCCTTTTGTTTCCTTTTAAATCTTTCCTCTCTCATCTTAAACTTGCACCCTTTACATTTGGACTGCTCTACCCTATCCTGGGGAAAAAAATCTTGACTATTCACCTTATCTATGCCTCTCATGGTTTTATAAATCTCTATAATGTCACCCCTCAGCCTCCGACACTCCAGGGAAAAAACAGTCCCAGCCTATCCAGCCTGTCTTTATCACTCAAACCTTCCAGTCTTGGTAGCATGCTTGTCAATCTTATTTTGCTCTCTTTTCTAATCAATAACGTTCTTCCTATAGCAGACTGTCCAGAATTGCATGTAGTACTCCAGTTGTGGTTTTACCAATGTCTTCCATGATTGTAACATATGTCCCAACTCCTTTACTCAATGGTTTGATCAGTGAAGGCAAACATGCCAAATGCCTTCTTCACCTGTCTGCTTGTGTTGCTATTTTTTAACAAACTGTGCACCTGCATCCCTAGGTCTTGCTGTTCAACAACACTCCCAGGGCCATTCCATTTACTGTATAAGTCCTACCCTAGTTTATCTTGCCAAATTATCACACCTCGCATTTATTAAAATTAAAATCCATCTGCCATTCCTCTGCCCTCTGGCCCAGTCAATCCAGATCCACTTGTATGATAAAGATACTTTGGCTACTCTTCAGTTATGTCTTCAGAACCTTGTGTAAATAGTTAATGTTTTGTAATGCCACTGCCTTTTCCTTTTTGTCAATCCTTCCTAAATACTGATTCTCCTTCCTGACTCTTGAACAGGCTCCCATCTCCCTGCCAATTTAGTTTAAACCCTCCCCAACCAATCTAGCAAATAGTCCCCCTAGGACATCAGTCCCAGTGCTGCCCAAGTGTAACCTGTCCAGTTTGTACTGGCCCCACCTTGCCCAGAACTTGTCTCGATACTCCAGGAATCAGAGGAACCTCCCCTTCACACTAACTCTTTAGCCATGTGTTTACCAGAAATATCTCACTGTTTCTGTTTCCAGAGAGAAGCAGATTGACCATGCACATGATTTTGCCTGGATAACTATACACTGTGTCAGCAAGTAGATTGAGACTGTAAACTGTGAAACCTTCCACCTGCTCCTTGTGCAGTTGGTATGCAACATTCGGTCAATGTCTGCTAGTCTAGCAGCAAATATGTTGCTTTTATTCTTTGTTAATCTTGTGGGAGAGAGGAGACTGAGTCATGATTACTTTTGCATGATGTGTTTGTCGTGGGCGATTAGCAAAACTTTGTGTGCAAGTAGTGAGAGGTGGGCATGAGACATGTAGCAATGTGTGTGGGCATGAACCTGAGGTATGAGTCATGATTGATACTGACCGCAGAAAGAGGAGTGAAGCAGAGTCAATGAATTCAATGTGGAGTCAATGGTGAGGTTATAGGGAGAAGATACTCAAAGATGCATTCACTTGCCTTGATGTCTCATGTCATTAAATGACACTTTGGCAGTGGGTGAAATGAACAGTAGTGAATTGGTTGTCTGAATAATGGTTTTCCCAATGGTGTATCATTGTAGGAAGGAAGGCCAGATTAATTAAATCCCATGAGGTTTCTTGAAAACATTTCTAAGAATTTACCTGTGGGTCAGGAGGAGAAGAAAGTCTGAGACACCTTGCCAAGTGCCTTCTGGAAATGTGAGTACATTATGTCACAAAGCTGCCCCTCATCTACATCACATGTTACTCCTTCAAAGAACTCCAGTAAATTGATCAAATGTTATTTCACAGAATCAAAGAAGTATAATGGCACAGAAGGAGTCCATTGGGTCCATCATGTCTGCATAGCTCCTCAAAAGGGCATGATTACATGATGCCAACTTCCTGCTTTTCCCACATACACTTGTGCACTGAGCCCTCTTGAATGCTTCAGTTGAACCTGCCGCCACAACACATCCAGGTAGTGCATTCCATACCCAATCAACATGCTGAGGTTTTTTCTCACATCACTTGAAATCTATGCGCTCTCATCCTTGTTCCTTTTATGAGCAAGTACAACTTCAATCTATCTACTCTATCCAGCCCACTCATGAATTTTAAAACCACCACCAAATCTCCTCTCATTCTTCTTCTCTCCCAGGAGAACATCCCAACTTCTTCAATCTATCCTTATAACTGAAAATTCTCATCCCTGGAATCCTTCTTGTAAATTGCTTCTGTACTTTCTCCAATCTATTCGCATCTTTCCTCCAATGCGGTGCTCATAACTGTACACAATACACCACCTGAGGTCTAACAAGTGTTTTATAAAAAATCAACATCACCTCTTTGCACTATGTCCTTATCAATAAAATATACAGTGTCCTTGGCTTTATTAACAGCGCTATCCACTTATTTTACTACCTTCAATGACATATGCCCACATACATTCAGGTCCCTCTGCTCCTGAACTCCTTTTAGAATTGTACTCTCTATTTTATATTTTGATTCAATATTCTTCTAATGAAAGTGTACCATCTCACACTTCTCTGCACACCAAATTCCTGATCATTAATATATATCAGGAAAGGTAAGGGTCCCAAAGTCAACTCCTGGAGAACTCCACTGCAAATCTTCCTTTAGATTGAGAAATATCCATTGACCATTAGTGTCCATTTCCTTTCACTCAGTCACTTTTACATCCTCATTGCTGTTGTCCCTTTTATGCTCTGATCTTTGACTTTGCTCACAAGTCTGTAGTGTGGTACTGCATCAAACGTCTCTGGAAATCAATATCTTTTTAAAAAAACTTTTGCACACCTTTCACAAATCCATGCTGCCTCAACATTAGGTCTGGGCAGTTTTAACTTCCAAATCCATTTTAGAATGATTCACAGACAGACCCCCCAGTTGCATCAGTTAAGGGGCAGTCTCATGTTCCTCCCCAACCTCCCACATCTCCTTACACACTTTTTCTGTCCATGCAATTTTTTGGCAGGGCTCTTAAAACTCTGTTATTTAAAGTAGAAATGCACATTTTAAAGCAAGGTCACATTGTTGGGTAAGCAGAATTAAAGTCACCCTTAAGCCCTACTTTTAAAAATAGCTGACATTTACAGATCAGAAAACAGGAAATCATTGAGTCCACCAAAAATTGAGGCTCGGAAGACTTCAGCTCCCAAGGTTCGCCTGAAAGGTCCTCGACAAATCCTGGGAAGCATAAATTGGACAATGGCAGGAACAAATTTCTTAGTGGCAGAATACCATTGTTGTGATAACGTGGAATAGAACAAAGAATACTATAGCACAGGAACAGGTCCTTTGACCCTTCAAGCCTGCACTGATACTCGACACCTTTCTAAACTAAAATTTCTGAAGAAGGGTCCAGGCTCAAAACATCAGCCTTCCTGCTCCTCTGATGCTGCCTGGCCTGCTGTGTTCATCCAGCTCTACACCTTGTTATCTAAAATCCCTTTGTGTTTTTGTGTTCCTATCCCTCTATCCCTTGCCTATTCAAGTATCTGTCAACATGCTTCTTAAACATTGTCATTGTATCCACTTCTATCATCTCCACTAACAGTGCATTCCAGGCGTTTACCATCTTCTGTGTAAATTGATATTTCTACCCTGGGAAAAAGACTCGACAATCCAAGATTCTTATAATTTTGTAAACTTCTATCAGATCGCCCCTCAGCCTCTGACGTTCAAGTGAAAACAAAGCAAGTTTATTCAATTTCTGCTCATAGGTAATCCCCTCCAAACCAGGTAATATCTTGGTAGACCTAAATGTGGCCTAACTAAAGTTCTATACATGATGTGGAGGTGGACAACATCAAAAGTCACATGACACTAGGTCACAGTCCAACAGCTTTCTGAAGAAAGATTGAGACTCTGAAAGCTTGTGTCTTCAAATAAAACTGTTGGACTATAAGCTGGTGTCATGTGACTTTTAAGTTCTATACAATTGTAACATGAATTTGCCAATTTTTATATTCTGTGCCCTGACCATGCAATCATGCAATACATTGTCTTGACCACCTTATTCACTTGTGCTACCACCTTCAAGGAACTATGGACCTGTGCGCTTGATTCTCTGTATGTTAATACCTCTAAGGGTTCTGACATTTACTGTATACTTCCCTCCCACATTTGACCTTCCAAAATGTACCACCTAGCATTTTTTCCAGATTAAATTCCATCTGTCATTTCTCTAGTCATGTATCCAGCCTATCTATACTCTGCAGTACTCTCAGGGATTCTTCAGCTCTAGTCATGTATCCAGCCTATCTATACTCTGCAGTACTCTCAGGGATTCTTCAGCTCTGCAAATTACTAACTAGACTACTTAATTCCTCCTCCAAATCATTTAAATATATTGCGACCAACAGGGGTGCCAACACTGATCCTTGAACACCACTGGTCACAGATCTCCAATCAGAAAAACACACTTGTATGGCCAAGTCATCTTACCAGCTCACCAAGGATCTATGTGACTTCCCCTTTTGTATCAACCTGCCATGATGGACCTTGCTAAAAGCCTTGCAATCTCCATAAAAACAACATCCACCACCCTTCCCTCATCAATCATCTTCATGACTTCTTCAAAAAACTCAATCAAGTTTGTGAGAGACATGACCTCCTACACATGAAGCCATGATGCCTATCATTAATAAGTCCATATTTTTCCAAATATGAGTAAATTGTGTCCCTAAGAATCTTCTCCAATAATTTTCCTACCACTGACATAAGGCTCACTGGTTGTAAATTCTCTGTTACCCATCTTAAACAAAGGAACAACACTGTCATCTGAGACCTCTCCTGTGAACTAAACAAGATACAAGGATTTCACACAGGGTGCTAGCAGTTTCTTTCCTTATCTTCTTCAGTATTCTGAGATGGATACAATGAAAGCTTGGGATTGTCTACCTTAATGCTCTTCAAAACACCCAACACCTCATCCGTTTTTCCATCAGCATGTCCTAGAATATCAACATATCTCTTTCTAAACTCACCATCCTCCATGTCCTTCTCCTTTGTGAATACCAATGCAAAGTATTAATTAAAGACTTCACTCACTTCCTCCAGCTCCACAATCCCAGGCAGTCAGATGACTTGTTAAGAGGGAGACTTGAAAGCCACTACAACTGGGGCAGATAAGGTCCAAGGTTTTCTTATGAGGTAGAACACATGTAATAGTCTTGGTCCATTTTAAAAAGGAACTGGCCAAAATCTTAATTCTCTTGACTTATTCTGGCCCCAGTTAAATTGGTCACACATTTTACTGTGCCCTGGAAATAGCCATTATTCTTAGTTACATTGAAAAACATATTACAATCAGAATCCTGTGACGCACATGGAGGTAAATCCTAATTGTGTCATATGACCTCTATTAGTTTCAGGTTGTATAAAAATTAACATTTAAAAGCCTAATAATTGTTCAATGTTTTGTTTAAAAGAGAGAGACCTGCTGTTGAAAATTTTGCCTTGCACTCATCAGGACGGACATAAGAATGTAATACCTAGAATAATTCAAATTTGTATTCGCCATAGCAACACCATGACAAATCAGAGTCAACTTGCCAACCAATCGACACCCTTTTTTGGTGAGCTATAAATTGTTATTCCATTTGGAATTTGGTGTTCTTATGTCCCTCCTGATGAATTTAAAATGAAGAACTTCAAATGGAGATAATAAAATGTGAGGCTGGATGAACACAGCAGGCCAAGCAGCATCTCAGGAGCACAAAAGCTGACATTTCGGGCCTAGACCCTTCATCAGAGAGGGGGATGGGGGGAGGGAACTGGAATAAATTCCCTCCCCCCATCCCCCTCTCTGATGAAGGGTCTAGGCCCGAAACGTCAGCTTTTGTGCTCCTGAGATGCTGCTTGGCCTGCTGTGTTCATCCAGCCTCACATTTTATTATCTTGGAATCTCCAGCATCTGCAGTTCCCATTATCTCTGATACTATTTCAACTTCAAATGGAGGTTGCCTTTTTCTGACCAAACTTGTGCTCTGTGTTATTAACTGACTATTCAATCTTTCCCTTACCAATTATAAGTGTTCTATTAGTAAGTTGATACTGCTATCGGAATTTTGCTGTTAACTGAGATATAATATCAACTAGCTCATTTCCCTTTGTTGGACCCTCATTCAGAAAGGTGACAAGCCATAAAAAGAGAACTTTCATATTTTCATTATCTCAATAATTAATTTCCTCAGTATCAGAAACCTCCAAATTTGCATTCAATCAAGTTCATACAAAATTAAAAAAGGTGGCTCTACAGCTTGGAAGAAATGATGGTGTTGAGCACTTTCAAGTCACCACAGGAAGTGTTTGTAATAGGTATATATTCCACAGCAAGACTAATCAAAAGAAGGAAGTTTTATGGTGACACTTCTGTTTGTTTTTGCCTGGTTATAGTTCAATGGGTTATAGATTACAAACACAACCTGACACGTAGTGTGATAACAAGGTGTAGAGCTAGATGAACACAGCAGGCCAAGCAGCATCAGAGGAGCAGAAAAGCTGATGTTTTGGGCCTACGCCCTTATTCAGGCTAATCTTTTCCAAAATAAGAGTATTGTTGGCTGTAATGCACTTATTGGAACTTTGAAAGTCGTTAGTATATTCTGTGTACATTATACTTTGTTTCCTTCTTCCTTTGTCTTTCTTTCCTACCCATAAAAATTGTGAACTGAGGTTGGAGTCTGTTAAGAGCCCAACATTGTTTCCCTCCAGGCCATACTTAATGTGATGGCTGTTTGTCATAGTGCCATACAGTGTGGAAACAGGCCTTTTGGCCCAAGTTGTCCATGCCAACTAGGTTTCCTAAATTGACTAGTCCCATTTCCCTGCTTTGGCCCATATCCTTCCAAATCTTTCCTCTCCATGTGCCTGTCCAATTGTCTTTTAAATGTAATTTTACCTACCTCTACCATTTCCTTTGGAAGCTATTTCTAGGTACACATTAGCCTCTGTGAAAAAATTGTCTCTCAGGTCCCTTTTAAATCTTTCTTCTCTCACCTTAAATCTATTCCCACTAGTTTTGGACTACCCTATCTTGGGGGAAAGACCTTGGTAATTCATCTTATCTACGCCACTCATAAATTTATAAACCTCCAGAAGGTCATTCCTCAGCATCCAGAAAAAAAAAGTTTATCCAGTCTCTCCTTTGTAACTCAAACCTTCCAGTCTTGGTAACATCCTTGTAAATGCTTTTTGCACTTTTTTCGAGTTTAATAATAACTTTCCTAGAGCAGAGCAACCAGAATTGTATACAGTACTCCAAATATGACCTTACCAATATCTTGTATGGCTGTGACAACACGTCCCGATTCCGGTACTTAGTGCTCTGACAAATGAAGGGCATGTCAAACATATCTATCAGTGACATGCATTCAAGGAGCTTTATACCTACATTCCTAGGTCTCTCTGATCAACTGCACTCTCCAGGGCCCTACTGTTAACTGTGTAATTCCATACCAGTTGTTCTTTTAAGTAAGAGTGGCAGTACCATTGTGCTGCAAAGATAGTGCTACTTTAGCAGTTTGTCTGTGGAAATAGCACAGCTGAGCTCAATGTTGCCTTTGACTAAGTTACATGAGCATCCACGAAACTTTATACGCTCCAACATAAGATTAATCTATGGTTGTCGCTTCTATCGCAAAAGTATGCAGCCCTCAAACTGTCTGTTCATTTCTAAGCTTGCAGTGTTCAGCCAGAACAAAGTGCACCATTGAGCATGCGCACACCTGAGCATGGTGTACAACATCATGAGAGGGTAGCTAGCTTATGAGGAGAGATTGACTAGGTTGGGATTTTTTTCGCTAGAGTTCAGGCAAATGAGGTGGGAGATCACACTGAGATTAATAAAATTCTGACAGAACTGGACAGGGTAGATCCTGGGAGGATGTTCCTGATGGTGGTTGTGTCCATGACCAGGGGTCACAGCCTGAGGATTTGGGGTAGACAATTTAGGGCAGAGATGAGGAGATATTTCTTCACCCAAAGAGTGGTGAGCCTGTAAAATTCACTGCCACAGGAAGTAGTTGATGCCAAACATTGAATGTATTCAAAAGGTAACTAGATATAGCACTTGGGGCAAATGGGATCAAATCTTATGGGGAGAAAGTAGGATTAGGCTAATGAGTGAGATGATCATCCATGATCATGAAGAATGGCAAAGTAGGCTCAAAGAGCTGAATGGCCTTTCCTGCTCCTATCTTCTATGTTTCTAAGGCTAGTTTGCACTAATTTAAAGGAAGATGCATTTTGAATGAAGCAGATGTTAAAGTGGCTGATGAAGAGTCTTTGACCTGTGTGAATGTTGTCTTCACCACAACAAGATGGACTGCAGCTCCAAGGCTCTCCAGGAGAGCATTGGAGGGCACTGTTCAGGAGGTGCGCAAAATTTTAAACAGTCTTGACATTTTAATGAAATCACCCCTCATGATGGCAACATGCCCAGCCTGATCATCTTTCTCTCACAAATCAACCCATTTTTATTCCTGGGAACAAAATAGTAAAACATCTCTGAATCACTTTCAACAGATTTACATCCTTCTTTAAATAATGAGACAAAAATTCCACAAATTATTCAAGATATGGTTTCGCCAAAGTCATATACAAGTATATAACGGAATCATAACATCCTTACTTTTTCCTTATTCAGTTTCTCTTGAAATAAATCCAAGAGAAATGCCAGGGAATTGACATATTCTTAGGGCAGCATGGTGGCTCAGTGGTTAGCGCTGCTGCCTCACAGCACCGGGGACCCGCGTTTGATTCCCACCCTCAAGTGACTGTCTGTGTGGAGTTTCCACATTCTTCCCATGTCTGCATGGGTTTCCTCTGCATGCTCTGGTTTCCACCCACAGTCCAAAGATATGCAGGCTAGGTGGACTGGTCATGCTAAATTGCCCATAGTGTTCAGGGATATGTAGACTAGGTGGGTTATAGGGAATGGGTCTGGATGGGATGCGGTGAGGGTTGGTGTGGACATGTTGGCCGAAGAACATGTTTCCACACTGTAGGGATTCTATGAAAGAATAAGCATTCCATTAGCTTGAATTACTTGCTGTACATGCATACTACATTTGTGATTAATGGATTCTGTACCTTATTGTTCAACGTTTAAGTAATATTTTGCATATTTATTCTGCCTAGCAAGGTGATTGGCTTCACACTGTCCCATGCTATTCTCTGCCAGATTTTTGCAACACTCACTTAACGTAGTTATATCAGTCTGCATTCTCCTTGTGCCCTCTTCTTGAAATACTTCCATCTTTGTGTTATCTGCAAACTTAACTATAATGTCTTTACTCCACACATCTAAGGGGAGTAATGAGGGCAAAATTTTAAGGTGAAAGGCAACAGGTTTACAGGCGATTTGAGGGGGAAAAAAATTCACCCAGAGGGTGGAATGCACTGCCTGGGAGGGCAGTTGAGGTGGGAAACCCTGCAACCTGTAAAAGGTAGTTGGATGAATACGAGCAATGTCAAAACATTCAAGTATATGAGCCAAGCACTGGAAAGCAGAACAAGTATAGATTTAGAATAAGACGAAGTGCAAATCTGGCGATATTCCAACAAAGGATTACACACATTCTGAACAGGGAAGTAGCATGTGACAGACAGAATTTAGCAGCCCCACAACCATCTAAGACACTATTTCCAAAGGTCCAGTGAAGGCAGGAGTAGACCAGACATAACTGTTCAGAAACTGAGATAACATGGTGTGGAGCTGGATGAACGCAGCAGGCCAAGCAGCATCAGAGGAGCAGGAATGTTTAACATTTTGGGTCAAGACCCTTCTTCAGAAATGGGGGTGAAGGGGATTCTGAAATAAATAGGGAGAGAGAGGGAGGCAGATAGAAGATGGATATAGGAAAAGATAGGT
This sequence comes from Stegostoma tigrinum, assembly GCF_030684315.1. Classification (NCBI taxonomy): domain Eukaryota; kingdom Metazoa; phylum Chordata; class Chondrichthyes; order Orectolobiformes; family Stegostomatidae; genus Stegostoma; species Stegostoma tigrinum. The sequence continues at coordinate 34,617,260 of NC_081362.1, read as the reverse complement.
GGAGAGGAGACAGACAGGTCAAAGAGGTAGGGTTGGAGCCACTAAAGGTGAGTGTAGATGGAGAATTAGGGTGGGGATAGGTCAGTCCAGGGAGGACGGACAGGTCAAGAAGACAGGAAGAGGCTAGTAGGTAGGAGATGAGGTGGGGCTTGAGGTGGGAGGAGTGGATAAGTGGGAGGAAGGACAGGTTAGGGAGGCAGGGACATGCTGGTCTGGTTTTAGGATATGGTCAGGGGAGGGGAGATTTTGAAGCTTGTTTGATTAGGAAAAATCTCACAGCTGTATTTTAAGGATATTCCTGAGGAATTGTCTAGTGAGGCTATAGGGTAGAACTGAGAAATAAGAAGGAGGTGATCACCTTGAGATTGTACCGCATGCCTCCCAATGCTCTGCAGGAAATTGAGGAGCAAATATGCAGGGAAATCACAGATTTCTGTAAGAATAGGGTTCTATTTTGTGGGGATTTTAACTTTCCAAATATTGGATGGGAGTTCCATACCTTTTAGGGCTTGATTGGAAAGGAATTTGTGGGTTCAAGAAAACTTTTTCAGTCATTATGTAGATGACTCTACTAGGAAAGGGGCAAAACCTGACCTCCTCTTGCAAAATAAAGCAGGGGAAGTGACTGAGGTGTTAGTGGGGAAGAACTTTGGGACCAGTGATCATAATTCTGTTAGTTTTTAAATTGTTATGGAAAAGGATAGGTCTGCTCCACAAGTTAAAGTTCTAAATTGAAGCAATAACCATTTTGATGGTATTAGATAGGAACTTTGAAAAGTTGATTGGGGCAGCTGTTTGCGGGTAAAGGTAGGCTTGGTGAGTGGGAGGCTTTCAAAAGCGAGATACTAAGAGTTCAGGGATAGCATTTCCTGTTAGTGTGAAGGCAGAGTTGGCAGAAGTAAGGAACATTGTAAGACTAGAGATATTGAGGCTCCCTTCAAGAAAAAGAAGGAGGCATATGTCAGGTATTGGCTGTTGGGATCAAATGAATCCCTTGAGGAGTTTAGGGGCTGTAAGAGTACACTTCAGAGGCAAGTCAGCAGGACAAAGAGGAGACATGTGATAGCATTGACAGATAAGGTAAAGGAGAATTCAGATTCAACAGTACATTAACTAGGAAAGGAATAGATTCCCTTAATGACCACTAATGTTGTCTATGCATGCAGCCATAGGAGAATGGTGAGATTCTAAAGAAATATTTCTCATCAGTACTCACTGTGGAGAAAGACATGTAACTAGGGAGCTTGGCAAAATAAATAGTGATGTCTTGGAACTAGTCCATGTTACAGAGAAACAGGTGTTGGAGGTCTTGAAACAGCATAAAGTAGATAAATCCCCAGGACCTGATCAAGTATATCCCAGGACATTATGGGAAGCTAGGGAAGAGTTTGCAGGGTCCCTAGCAGAAATATTTCCATTAGCAACAGTCATGGGTGAGGTGCTGGGAGACTGGACGGTGGCTAATGGTGTGCCATTATATAAGAAAGGCTGCAAGGAAAAGCCAGGGAACTATAGACCAGTGGTGGATAAATTGTTTGGGGGGGAATTCTGAGAGACAAGATCTACACGTATTTAGAAAGACAAGGACTGATCAGGGATAGCTTTGAGCACAGGAAATCACGTCTCTCAAAGTTGATTGGCTTTGAAGAGGTAAATAAGAAGATAGAAGAAGGCAGATTTGTAGATGTTGTCCACATTGACGTTAGCAAGGTCTTTAACAAGGTACTACATGATTGACTGTTTAGTTATGTTAGATCACAGTGATCCAGGGAGAGCTGGCCAATTGCATACAAAATTGGCTTGACAACAACAGACAGAGGGTTGCTTTCCTGCAAAGGGCAGTGTGTTGGGAGTTGCACTCTGCTTGCTGCCTCCATCATTTAGAGATTAGAGAGTGAAGTGGAAACACCTGCCGTTCTGGGTGGAGCTGCTGCTGCTGACTGAAACCTAAACCTGAGTTTGCAGGTACTACATCCTAGAGGGACTCAAATTTGGCATTCCGTTGCTGCTGCCTTTGGAAGTCCAGGGGCTTGCATTCCTCCTCAGTGAGTCTAAATTAAGAAGTAAAGTAAAGACTAAAGTAAGAACACCTATGACTGGGAGGAGATTCTGTGCTGAATTGAAGCCTAGACTTGGGCTCTCTGCTGCTGTTGCTGCTGCCCTGAGATGCCTAGTGGCCTGCACTTCATAGAATCCCTCCAGTGTCGAAACAGGCCCTTCAGCCCAACAGGTTCACACTGCCCCTTGGAACATTCCACCCAGACCCATCCCCCCTGTAAGCTACATATCCCTGAAAACAACCGGCAATCCACTTAGTCTGCACATTTCTAGACTGTGGGAGGAAACCCACACAGACATGGGGAGAATGTGTAAACTCCACACAGGCAGTTACCTGAGGGTGAAATTGAACCCAGGTCCCTGGTGCCGTGAGGTAGCAGTGCTACCTACTGAGCCAATGTACTGCCTTCTATTCAATTGGTGCCCGGAAGGGTTGGCTTCTGATGCCTGGACTGATTTTTACAAATAGAGGATTCGGGCCTGAACATGACAGATTAGATTAGATTCCCTACAGTGTGGAAACAGGCCTTTTGGCCCAACAAGTCCACACTGTCCCTTAAAGCATCCCACCCAGACTCATCCCCCTATAACCCACTCACCCCTGAACACTACAGGCAACTTACCATGGCCGATCCACCTAGCCTGCACGAGGAAACCGGAGCACCTGGAGGAAACCCACGCAGACACGGGGAGAATGTGCAGACTCCACAAAGACAGTCACCTGAGGCTAGAATCGAACCCAGGTCCCTGGCGCTGTGAAGCTGCAGTGCTAACCACTGAGCCACTGTGCTGCCACAGCTTGGGACCTAACTCTTGTATACAAGTGACTACAGTTTGGACTCTGGAGCCTAGAACTGTTCGAAGTCCGTGCCGTCTCCTTGTTACTATTTCCTGGCTGTGGCCTATACTATCATCATTTGCTGTCTGTGACTGTTGCTTTTGTACTTTGGAAAAGTGCAGTTTTGGACCTGTGGATTGGGTAACAGGTCAGTACACAGCTGCCTGGGGTGGCCAGATTGGTAAGTCTGATCAGTGGAGGGCCACTGCCAACAGCCAAGCAGCCACAACTGGAACCATCACCCTTTGCCTTTGCTCCCGCAGGAGGTGAACTGCATCAGCTAAGGATGGAAGTGACATGGGGCAGAGCATTCGCAGGGGATGATGGCCCTGAAGAAAATTTGGGGGCAGGATCCCAGGACGATTTCCTGTGTGGCCCTGAGACCATTGGTGCCCAGACCAGGATGTGACCATGGGACCCTTGAGACAGCACAGGATTTGGATCCCTGCCTGGGGCCTGTTGGCGATGAGCGCAGGAGTCAGCAGGTGGTGTCCTGTTTTCCCCCGGGCCTAGCTGTGCCCAAGACATGTGAGGGAAAAGAAAGAAGGAAGTTTAATGAGGACGGATGTCAGCAAGACAGTGGGAAGATGGAAGTGTCCTTTGTTCCTCCTCCCTCCCAAGAAAGGCACCACTTCTGAAGGCCTGAGGGATTAGGAGAATCTGGTGCTGACACTACCTCCCCCAATGGCATCCCCTGAAAACTCCTTGCATTCTTGCCTGAGGAGAAGGACATGAACCTACCCCCCTCAGTTCCCCACAACTGGGGCAGGGTCCTTGGACGCTGAAGTGGGCATGGTCACTGAAGTCTCCCCTTAGATCATAAGATCTGGAAGGCCCTGAATGCTTGGTCTGTGCTGACCAGGGACTGTGATTGGAATAGTTACCTTTGAAGGCACCCTGAATAGCAGTGATGAAGGAGTAGGCCACCTCACTTCCTTCCAGACCTTTACATCAGGCAACCCTGCCCTTACTAGGGATCTTTTCCCAGACACTGGGGATGGCCCTGCACTGGGAGTTACGCATTGTCATGAACTGCTGGCTCCTAAGGGACCCAACATTTGTTGTCAACATTTTAGTTGAGTCTAGTATAAGTCCAAATTTGGAGGTTTCCCACCAATAATCCTCCTGCTATAAAGGGGGCATGAGAAAACCTTGGCACATAGAATCAAGGAAAACCCCAAGGCTTTTTACATGTACTTGAGGAATAAGAGAATGACCAGAGAAAGGGTACTAGGAAGTTTGAGGAAGTTGAAGATAGATAAGTCCCCTGGGCCTGATGGGATTTATCCAAGGATTCTATGGGAAGCGAGGGAAGAGATTGCAGGGCCTTTGGTGATGATCTTTTTGTCCTCACTGTCCACAGGCACAGTGCCAGAAGATTGGAGAGAGGCAAACATCATTCCCTTGTTCAAAAAAGGGAATAGGGATGACCCTGGAAATTACAGACCAGTTAGTCTCACATCAGTGGTGGGCGAATTATTGGAAAGGGCTCTGAGAGACAGTATTGATGATCACTTGGAAAGGCACAGTTTGATTTGTGATAGTCAACATGGATTTGTGAGGGGTAGATCATTCCTCACAAAAGAGGTGACCAAACACATGGATGAAGGTAGAGCAGTGGATGTGGTATACATGGATTTAAATAAGGCGTTTGATAAGGTTCCCCATGGTAGGCTCATGCAGAAGGTAAGGAGGCATGGGATGGGGAATATGTGGCAGATTATATTCAGAATTAGCTGAGCCTTAGAAGACAAAGGGTGGTAGTGAACGGAAAATATTCAACATGGTGCTCAGTTACGAGTGGTGTACCACAAGGATCTGTTCTGGGTCCTCTTCTATTTGTGATTTTCGTAAATGATTTGAATGAAGGAATGGAAGGGTGGATTAGCAAGTTCGCGGATGATGTGAAGGTGGGTCACAATGTGAACAGTGCAGAGGGCTGTTCTAGGTTACAAAGGGACATTGTTAGGATGCAAGGCTGGGCTGAGAAGTGGCAGATGGAGTTTAACCGTGAAAAACGAGGTGAAAAAATTTGAAAGCAGAATACAGAGTTAACGGAAAGATTCTTGGCAGTATGGAGGAGCAGAGGGATCTTCGAGTTCATGTTCACAGTTCCCTGAAAGCTGCCACCCAGGTGGATAGAGTTGTTAAGAAGGCATTTGGGGTGTTAGCTTTCATTAATAGAGGGATTGAGTTCAAGAGCCATGAAGTTATGCTCCAGCTATGCAAAAGCCTGGCTTGGCCACATCTGGAGTATTGTGTCCATTCTAGTTGCCTCTTTATAGAAAAGATTTGAAAGTGTTGGAAAAGGTGCACAGAAGATTTCCAAGATGTTGTCTGAAATGGAGAGAAGTTCCTATGAGGAAAGGTTGACACAGCTAGGGCTTTTCTCTTAATGACGATGAAGGGTGATGGGTGACTTGATAGACGTGTCTGAAATGATCAGAAGTATAGATAGAGTGGACATCCAGAGATTTTTTCCTAGGGTGGAGGTAGCTATTACGAGGGGGCATAATTTTAAAGTGAGTGGAGGTAGATATAGGGGAGACATCAGAGGTAGGTTCTTTACTCAGAGGGTGGGAGGGGTGTAGAATGCATTGCCGGAGAGGGTAGTGGAGTTGGCCTCATTAGGGGCATTTAAGTGGCAATTGGATAGGCATATGGATAATAGTATAGTGGAAGTTAGATAGACCTTAGGATTAGGGTAAAGGTTTGGCACAACATAGCGGGCCAAAGGGCCTGTACTGTGCTGTGCTGTTCTATGTTCTATATTCTATGTTAACAGGTCCTGATGGTGCCCTTGCATTTTTGGAGAGGAATGCAAAAGGGCTGCCCACTATCCAGACAGCTTTATTCTCTCTCCATGCAGCCATTCCCGTACCTCTTTCTTTAATGACTGTCGTGTTTGGCTCTGCACGGACTGGGGTTGGAGGTGGTCTTTGCAGTATAAGCTGACAACATGCTCCTCATGTTCACAAACCTGGCTAACTTGTGGAGGATGCGTGAGGTCCAGAAGGTCTACTCTTTGGCATTCTCTGTGACCATCAACTGGAGAATGTGTTTGATATTTCTGGTTGGTCCCTCGCAGATGGATGCCCCGTTGGAGGTGCTTTGGTGCTTCATTGAATGACCTCCCACCACCTCTACCTGAGAGTCACATCTTTGCCCTGCTGCGGAATACTGGCTGGTGAATTTGCATGAGTTGGAAACCAGGGTGACAGCTCACCTAGCATGATGGACAGGACTATTCCAAGTGTTGTCTTACAGGGCATATCTGCTGGTCATAAACCTGCTGGTGGCTGCCAGAGCTCTCCGTCTATGGAAGTGGTGGCTGTCATCAGGGAGATTCTGTTCAGGAACAAGATCCTTCTCAAACATAGCTGAGAGAGGAGAGAGCTTGGAATGCAAAGCTGACCATAGTCTGGGATGATAAAATGTGAGGCTGGATGAACAAGGCAGGCCAAGCAGCATCTCAGGAGCACAAAAGCTGACGTTTCGGGCCCAGACCTTTCAACAGAGAGGGGGATGGGGAGAGGGAACTGGAATAAATAGGGAGAGAGGGGGAGGCGGACCGAAGATGGACAGTAAAGAAGATAGGTGGAGAGAGTATAGGTGGGGAGGTAGGGAGGGGATAGGTCAGTCCAGGGAAGACGGACAGGTCAAGGAGGTGGGATGAGGTTAGTAGGTAGATGGGGGTGCGGCTTGGGGTGGGAGGAAGGGATGGGTGAGAGGAAGAACCGGTTAGGGAGGCAGAGACAGGTTGGACTGGTTTTGGGATGCAGTGGGTGGGGGGGAAGAGCTGGGCTGGTTGTGTGGTGCAGTTGGGGGAGGGGACGAACTGGGCTGGTTTAGGGATGCAGTAGGGGAAGGGGAGATTTTGAAACTGGTGAAGTCCACATTGATACCATATGGCTGCAGGGTTCCTAGGCGGAATATGAGTTGCTGTTCCTGCAACCTTCGGGTGGCATCATTGTGGCAGTGCAGGAGGCCCATGATGGACATGTCATCTAGAGAATGGGAGGGGGAGTGGAAATGGTTTGCGACTGGGAGGTGCAGTTGTTTGTTGCGAACTGAGCGGAGGTGTTCTGCAAAGCGGTCCCCAAGCCTCCGCTTGGTTTCCCCAATGTAGAGGAAGGTGCACCGGGTACAGTGGATGCAGTATACCACATTGGCAGATGTGCAGGTGAACCTCTGCTTGATGTAGAATGTCATCTTGGGGCCTGGGATGGGGGTGAGGGAGGAGGTGTGGGGACAAGTGTAGCATTTCCTGCGGTTGCAGGGGAAGGTGCTGGGTGTGGTGGGGTTGGAGGGCAGTGTGGAGCAAACAAGGGAGTCACGGAGAGAGTGGTCTCTCCGGAAAGCAGACAGGGGTGGGGATGGAAAAATGTCTTGGGTGGTGGGGTCGGATTGTAAATGGCGGAAGTGTCGGAGGATGATGCGTTGTATCCGGAGGTTGGTGGGGTGGTGTGTGAGAACGAGGGGGATCCTCTTGGGGCGGTTGTGGCGGGGGCGGGGTGTGAGGGATGTGTTGCGGGAAATGTGGGAGACGCGGTCAAGGGTGTTCTCGATCACTGTGGGGGGAAAGTTGCGGTCCTTAAAGAACTTGCACATCTGGGACGTGCGGGAGTGGAATGTCTTATCGTGGGATCAGATGCGGCGGAGGCGGAGGAATTGGGAATAGGGGATGGAATTTTTGCAGGAGGGTGGGTGGGAGGAGGTGTATTCTAGGTATCTGTGGGAGTCGGTGGGCTTGAAATGGACATCAGTTACAAGCCGGTTGCCTGAGATGGAGACTGAGAGGTCCAGGAAGGTGAGGGATGTGCTGGAGATGGCCCAGGTGAACTGAAGGTTGGGGTGGAAGGTGTTGGTGAAGTGGATGAACTGTTCGAGCTCCTGCCGTCGAGACATTAACCGCCTCAACCTCTCCACCCCTCTCACCCACTCCAACCTCTCCCCCGCAGAACGGGCAGCCCTCCGCTCCCTCCACTCCAACCCCAACCTCACCATCAAACCCGCAGACAAGGGTGGCGCAGTGGTAGTATGGCGCACTGACCTCTACATCGCCGAGGCCAGACTCTCCGACACCACCTCCTACCGCCTCCTCGATCATGACCCCACACCCGAGAACCAAACCATCATCTCCAACACCATTCACGACCTCATCACCTCAGGGGACCTCCCACCCACAGCCTCCAACCTCATTGTTCCCAACCCCGCAAGGCCCGTTTCTATCTTCTTCCCAAAATCCACAAACCTGCCTGCCCTGGTCGACCCATCGTCTCAGCCTGCTCCTGCCCCACCGAACTCATCTCCACCTATCTGGACTCCATTTTCTCCCCTTTGGTCCAGGAACTCCCCACCTACGTCCATGACACCACCCACGCCCTCCACCTCGTCCAGGACTTCCAATTCCCTGGCCCCCAACACCTCATTCACCATGGACGTCCAGTCCCTGTACACCTGCATTCCGCATGGAGATGGCCTCAAGGCCCTCCGCTTCTTCCTGTCCCGCAGGCCCGACCAGTCCCCGTCCACGGACACTCTCATCCGCCTAGCTGAGCTCGTCCTCACACTCAAGAACTTCTCTTTTGACTCCTCCCACTTCCTACAGACTAAGGGGGTGGCCATGGGCACCCGCATGGGCCCCAGCTATGCCTGCCTCTTTGTAGGTTACGTGGAACAGTCCCTCTTCCGCACCTACACAGGCCCCAAACCCCACCTCTTCCTCCGGTACATTGATGACTGTATCTTGCTCCCCAGAGGAGCTCGAACAGTTCATCCACTTCACCAACACCTTCCACCCCAACCTTCAGTTCACCTGGGCCATCTCCAACACATCCCTCACCTTCCTGGAGTTCTCAGTCTCCATCTCAGGCAACCAGCTTGTAACTGATGTCCATTTCAAGCCAACCGACACTTCCGCCATTTACAATCCAACCCCACCACCCAAGACATTTTTCCATCCCCACCCCTGTCTGCTTTCCGGAGAGGCCACTCTCTCCGTGACTCCCTTGTTCGCTCCACACTGCCCTCCAACCCCACCACACCCGGCACCTTCCCCTGCAACCGCAGGAAATGCTACACTTGTCCCCACACCTCCTCCCTCGCCCCTATCCCAGGCCCCAAGATGACATTCCACATTGAGCAGAGGTTCACCTGCACATCTGCCAATGTGGTATACTGCATCCACTGTACCCGGTGCGGCTTCCTCTACATTGGGGAAACCAAGCGGAGGCTTGGGGACCGCTTTGCAGAACACCTCCTCTCAGTTCGCAACAAACAACTGCACCTCCCAGTCGCAAACCATTTCCACTCCCCCTCCCATTCTCTAGATGACATGTCCATCATGGGCCTCCTGCACTGCCACAATGATGCCACCCGAAGGTTGCAGGAACAGCAACTCATATTCCGCCTAGGAACCCTGCAGCCATATGGTATCAATGTGGACTTCACCAGTTTCAAAATCTCCCCTTCCCCTACTGCATCCCTAAACCAGCCCAGTTTGTCCCCTCCCCCCACTGCACCACACAACCAGCCCAGCTCTTCCTCCCCACCCACTGCATCCCAAAACCAGTCCAACCTGTCTCTGCCTCCCTAACCGGTTCTTCCTCTCACCCATCCCTTCCTCCCACCCCAAGCCGCACCCCCATCTACCTACTAACCTCATCCCACCTCCTTGACCTGTCCGTCTTCCCTGGACTGACCTATCCCCTCCCTACCTCCCCACCTATACTCTCTCCACCTATCTTCTTTACTGTCCATCTTCGGTCCGCCTCCCCCTCTCTCCCTATTTATTCCAGAACCCTCACCCCATCCCCCTCTCTGATGAAGGGTCTAGGCCCGAAACGTCAGCTTTTGTGCTCCTGAGATGCTGCTTGGCCTGCTGTGTTCATCCAGCCTCACATTTTATTATCACACAAATATATTACCTCACTTACTCACCAGTCCCGTGTCGGCTCCTGCTCAGCGTACCTCTGCCTATTCACAAGGTAAGCTTTTTAAAGATTCAAAAAATGTGAATCACCGGCTTCCCGACAGGCTCCTGCTCCAAGCTCCCGCTCGCGCTGCTGCTGCTGCAACCAGAAATGGAAGGCACCGGCACTTGAGGTAAGCTTTTTAAAGATTCAAATGATGTGATGCATTGTGGTAGAAGAAACAGGGAGAGACAATATAGGGTTAATGGTACAACTTTCAGGAGAGTACAGGAGCAGGTGGACTTCAGGGTTCACATACATGATTCTCTGAAGTTGGCCAGACAAGTTGAAACAGTTGTTAAGATAGGATTCTTGCGATTATAAATAGAGGCATGGAGTATGAAAGCAAGAAAGTGATCCCACATCTACAAATCATTGGTCAGACCACATTTGGAGTAGTATGTTCAGTTCTGGGCACCATTTTTTTTATTTAAGAAAGGATGTTAAAGCCCTGGAGAGAGTTGAAAGGAGATTGATGAGAATGATTCCAAGAATGAAGGATTTCAGATGCAAGGGAAGATGAGAGAGATTGGGCTTGTTCTCTCTCAAGCTGAGAAATTTAAGAGGTGGTCTTATTGAGGTATTCAGAATTATTCGCGTTGTTTTTGCATTGACAGGGTAAAGAAGTATATTCTATTTCCACTAGTTAGTATGTCAGTAACTATGGGGTCACAACTTCAAGATTGTCAGCAACAGAGCTAAGAGTGAGACGAGGAGACTTCTTTCGTCAGAGTTGTTAGGATTTGGAAGTGCGGCCTGGATAAACAGTGGAATCGGATTCAGTAGGAGGTTTCTAAGAGCTGGATGTATATTTGAAAGGGATAAAGTTGGAGGATTATGGATTGAGGGCTGAAGTGTGGGATGAACTGCGTAAGTCTCTTGGGAGCCAGTACAAACACAATGGGTTGAATGACCTCCTTCTATACTATAAAATTCTATATTCGGTGAACTGGGCCAGTGGGCTGGGGAATGGCAGATGAAATTTAAATTAGATAAATGTGAAGTGTTTCATTTTGGTAAGACAAGCTTGGTCAAAACATAATGGTAGGGCCCTGGGGAATGTTGTCATGGAGTGGGTTATGGGTGCATGTACATAGTTCCTTGAAAGTGGTGTCATAAGTACTCAGAATGATAAAGAAAGCATTTGGCACACTTGCCTTCATCAGTTAAAGATTCGAGTAAAGGAGTTAGGATGCTATGTTACGGCTGTGCAAAACATTGGTAAGGCCATATTTGGAGTACTGCATATAATATTGGTCACCTTGCTGGAGGAAAGATGTTGTTAAACTGAAGAGGGTGCAAAAAATTTACGAAGATATTACTAAGACAATAAATAAGTTTTAAGTTATAAGGAGACACTGGATAAGCTGGGATTTTTTTCTCCCCAGTGCATGGGAGGCTGAGGAGTGACTGTTTATAGAGGATGTGTAAAATCATGAGGGGCATAAATAGGATGAACAGCCAATGTCTTTTCCCTACATAAAGGGAGTCCAAAACTAGACAACATAGCTTTAAGGTGAAAGGGGAAAGATTTAAAAGACTAAACAGCAACTTTTTCAGAGGGTGGTGCATATCTGGAATGAGCTGCCAGAGGAAGTGGTAGAGGTAGGTACAATTACATTTAAAAGATATTTGGACAAGTACATGAATAAGAAATCTTCAGAGGAAATTGGCCAAACATAGGCAACTGAGACTAGTTCAGTTTAAGTAACCTGGTCAGCATGGACAGATTAGGCTGATTGCCCTCTTTCTGTACAGAATACCACTTAGATCATCTCAGATGTCATACTGTGTGACATTGCCGTGTGACTATTACAGCAAGTCAGAGGCTAGCAGCTCCAAGATGAATAACTGACCTCGCGATTTGCCAAACTCGTCTGCAAAGCAGAAGTGTGATGGAATATTCCACAACTGCTTGGCCAAACACAGGTCCAACAATGCTCTAGAAGCCTGATACTATTCTGAATAAAGCAGCCTTCTTGACTACCATTTCATTCATCCAAATAGGCATTCACTCCACCACTGATGCATGCAATGGAAACTCAATAAGGCTCCTTTCACGGCACTTTCCAAACCAACAACCTCTAATACCTCGAAGAACCAGGTAGCAGATGCTATCATCTTCAGGTTTCCTTCCAAGCCACAGACCATCCTGACTTCGAATTATATCACCACTCATTCTCTGTCACAAGGTCAAAATCTTGGAACTCCGTCCCTAACACTACCGTGGATATACCTACGCCTCATGAACTACAACAGTTAGAGAGGCAGCTCACCACCATCTTCTCCAGGCAATTAAAATTTAGACAATTAGACAAGAAATGCTAACTTAGGAACAGAGGAATAGGATTAGGCCATTCAGCCTACCCTCTATTTTAGTTATGATTTTAGCTGATTGAATTGGTCAATGCCTTTTGTCCACTCCAGCTTCAATGCTCTGGAAATCATTAAACTCTACCTTTTAAACATACTCAAAGATCTGAGCTTCCAACAGTATTCTATGACACAGAATTCCAAAGGTTCATAAATTGTCTGGGTAAAAATAATTCTCATCTTGGACCTAAGTGGCAACTCCCTTATTTTTAACTAGTGACCCCTGGTTCTCAACTCCCCAACCAGAGGAAATCTTGTGTCTGTATCTAGAGTCATAGATCTATATGCAAGAAAAAGACTCTTTGGATTATCAGGTCCAAGCCAGTCAAATACAGCTACCGAACTTTTCTGATCCCATTGTCCAGCATTTGGCCCAAAGCATAAGGGTTACTGCCTCTATCACCCTTAAGCAGTGAGTTCCAGATTTAGAGGTGGCAAATGGAGTTTAATGCGGAAAAGTGTAAGGCGATTCACTTTGGAAGGAGTAACAGGAATACAGAGTCCTGGCTAATAGTGAGATTCTAAGTAGTGTGGATGAGCAGAGATATCTTGGTGTCCATGTGCATAGATCCCTGAAAGTTGCCACCCAGGTTGATAGGGTTTTTAAGAAGGTGTACGGTGTGTTATGACTTATTGGTAGAGGGATTGAGTTTCGGAGCCCTGAAGTCATGTTGCAGATGTACAAAACTCTGGTGCGGTCGCACTTGGAGTATTGCATACAGTTCTGTTTGCTGCATTATAGGAAGGAGGTGGAAGCATTGGAAAGGGTGCAGAGGGGATTTACCAGGATGTTGCATGGTGGGGAGTGAAGGTCTTATGAGGAAAGGCTGATGGACTTGAGGCTGTTTTCGTTAGAGAGAAGAAGGTTAAGAGGCGACTTAATGGAGACATACAAAAAGAACAGAGGATTGGATAGGGTGGACAGTGAGAGCCTTTTTCCTTGGATGGTGATGGCTAGCACGAGGGGACATAAGTTTAAATTGAGGGGTGATAAGTTTGCTGCATTATAGGAAGGAGGTGGAAGCATTGGAAAGGGTGCAGAGGGGATTTACCAGGATGTTGCGTGGTGGGGAGTGAAGGTCTTATGAGGAAAGGCTGATGGACTTGAGGCAGTTTTCGTTAGAGAGAAGAAGGTTAAGAGGCGACTTAATGGAGAGACATACAAAAAGAACAGAGGATTGGATAGGGTGGACAGTGAGAGCCTTTTTCCTTGGATGGTGATGGCTAGCACGAGGGGACATAAGTTTAAATTGAGGGGTGATAGATATAGGACAGATGTCAGAGGTAGGTTCTTTACTCAGAGAGTATTAAGGGCGTGGAATGCCCTACCTGCAATAATAGAAGACTCGCCAATTTTAAGGGAATTTAAATCGTCATTGGATAAACATATGGATGATAATGGAATAGTGTAGGTGAGATGGGCTTCAGATTGGTTTCACAGGTCAGCGCAACATCGAGGGCCGAAGGGCCTGTACTGCACTATAATGTTTTATGTCACTTCTGGACAAAAATACTTTTCCTTACATCTCTTCTGAACCTTCTGCCCCTTGCCTTAAATCCATGTGCTGGCCAGTGGCCCATTCATGATGAAGGAAGGTTTCCTTCTGTCTATCCTATTGATGCCCCGCATCATTTTATATATCTCTCAATTATGTCCCCTCTTAATCTCCTCCACTCTAAGGAAAACAGCTATCAATCTCTCTTCATGACTGAAACTATCCAGACCAGGCAACATCCTAGATAACCTTCACAGCACTATATCCAGTGTTATCATGTCTCTCACAGAATGTGGATTCCAGAACTGCACACTCTAGCTGTGGCTTAACCAATGTTTTACACAGCTCCAGCATAACCTCCCTGCTCTTGAACTCTATGCCTTGGCCATTAAAGACAAATATACCATACGCCTAACCACTTTATCCACCTGCCCTTATACTTTAAGGGACCAGAGTACATGCATGCCAAGGTCCGTCCCTCTCATCAAAGAACAAAGAACAAAGAAAATTACAGCACAGGAGCAGGCCTTTAGCCCTCCAAGCTTGTGCTGATACAGATCCTCTGTCTAAACCTATTTTCCAAGAATCTGTTTCCCTCTGCTCCCTGCCCATTCATGTATCTGTCTTGATACATCTTAAATTATGCTATCATGCCCGCCTTTACCACCTCCGCTGGCAACACGTTCCAGGCAGCCACTACCGTATGCGTAAAGAATTTTCCACACAGAGCTCCCTTAAATTTTTCCCTACTCACCTTGAAATCATGACCCCTAGTAATTGAGTCCCACACTCTGGGAAGAAGCTTCTTGCTATCCACCCTGTCTATAGCTCTCATGATTTTGTAGGCCTCAACCTCTGTCCTTCTAATGTAAATGATCCTAATCTACTCAACCTCTCTCCATAGCTAGTGCCCGCCATACCAGGCAACATCCTGGTGAACCTCCTCTGTGCTGTCTCCAAAGCATCCACATCCTTTTGGCAATGTGGCAACCAGAACTGTATTCCAAATGTGGTCAAACCAAAGTCCTATACAACTGTAACATGACCTGCCAAATCTTGTACTCAATACCCCATCCAATGAATGAAAGCATGCCATATGCCTTCTTGACAACTCTATTGACCTGCCTTGCCACCTTCAAGGTACAATGGACCTGAACACCCAGATCTCTCTTGCATCAATTTTCCCAAGGGCTTTTCCATTAACTGTATAGTTCATTCTTGAATTGAATCTTCCAAAATACATCACCTCGCATTTGACTGGATTGAACTTCATCTGCTATTTCTCCACCCAACTATCCAATCTATCCATATTCTGCTGCATTCTCTAACAGTCCCCTTCACTATCTGCTACTCCACCAATCTTCGTGTCATCTGCAAACTTGCTAATCAGACCATCTATACCTTCTTCTAGATCATTTATGAATATCACAAACAACAGTGGTCCCAACACAGATCCCTGTGGATCATCACTGGTCACAGTTCTCCATTTTGAGAAACTCCCTTGCACTACAATTCTGTCTCCTGTCGCCCAGCCAGTTCTCTATCCATCTCGCTAGTACACCCTGGACCCCATGTAACTTCACTGTCTCCATCAGCATACCATGGGGAATCTTATTAAACACCTTACTGAAGCCCATGTATGTGACGTCCACAGCCCTTCCCCTATCAACTTTGTCAGTCCCTCAAGGAATTCTATCAAGTTGGTAAGACATGACCTTCCCTGCACAAAACCATGCTGCCTATCACTAATAAGCCCATTTTCTTCCAAATGTGAATAGATTCTAGCCCTCAGTATCTTCTCCAGCAGCTTCCCCAACACTGACGTCAGGCTCACCGGTCTATAATTACCTGGATTATTCTTCCTACCCTTCTTAAACAAGGGGACAACATTAGCAATTCTCCAGTCCTCCAGGACCTTACCAGCGCTCAAGGGTGCCACAAAGATATCTGTTAAGGCCCCAGCTATTTCCTCTCTTGCTTCCGTCAGTAACCTGGGATAGATCCCATCCAGACCTGGAGACTTGACCATCCCAATGCCTTTTAGAATACCCAACACTTGCCCCCGCCTTATGCCGACTTGACCTAGAGAAATCAAACATGTACCCAGAACCTCAATATCCATTATGTCCCTCTGCTTGGTGAATACCGACGCAAAGTATTCATGAAGAATCTCATTCATTTTCTCTGACTCCTCGCATAACTTCCCTACTTTGCTCTTGAGTGGGCCAACCCTTTCTCTAGTTATCCTCTTACTGCTTATGTACAAATACAAGGCTTTGGGATTTTCCTTTACCCTGTTTACTAAAGATATTTCATGACCCCTTTTCGCCCTCTTAATTCCTCATTTCAGATTGGTCCTACTTTCCCGATATTCTTCCAAAGCTTCATCTGTTTTCAGTCACCAAGACCTTATGAATACTTCCTTTTTCCTCTTTGCTAATCTCACAATTTCACCTGTCATCCATGGTTCCCTAATCTTGCCCTTTCTATTCCTCATTTTCACAGGGATGTCTGTCCTGCACTCTAATCGACCTCTCTTTAAAAGCCTCCCACATATCTGGATTTACCCTCAAACAGCTGCTCCCAATCCACATTCCCCAGCTCCTGCCAAATTTTGCTATAGTTGGCCTTCCCCCAATTTAGCACTCTTCCTTTAGGACCACTCTCATCTTTGTCTATGAATATTCTAAAGCTTATAGAATTGTCATCACTATTCCCAAAGTAATCCCCTAGTGAAAATTCAACCACCTGGCCGGGCTCATTCCACAACACCAGATCCAATATGGCCCCTTACCGAATTGGACGATTTACATACTGCTCTATAAAACCCTCCTGGATGCTCCTTACAAATTCTGTTCCATCCAAACCCCTAATACTAAGTGAATCCCAGTCAATGTTGGGAAAATTAAAATCTCCCATCACCACCAGCCTGTTGCTCCTACATCTTTCCATAATCTGTCTATGTATTTGTACCTCTATCTCACGCTCACTGTTGGGAGGCCTGCAGTACAGCCCCAACATTGTTACCACACCCTTCCTATTTCTCAGCTGTGCCCATATTGCCTCACTGCTTGAGTCCTCCACATTGGCCCTCCTTCAGCACAGCTGTGATATTCTCTTTGACCAGTAATGCAACTCCTCCACCCCTTTTACCTCCCTCTCTATCCTGCCTGAAGCATCTATATCCTGGGATATTTAGTTGCCAATCTTACCCTTCCCTCAACCAAGTCTCGCTAATAGCAATAACATCATACTCCCAGCTACTAATCCGAGCCCTCCTTCATTTGCCTTACCTACTACACTTCTCGCATTAAAACAAATGCAACTCAGACAACCTGTCCCTTTGCGTTCGTCATCTGCTCTCTGCCTACTCTTTATCCTTTGTCATACTGACTTCATTATCTGGTTCCTTACAGGCTTTAGTTACTACCTCCTTACTGTCCACTAACCTGCTCATTTGGTTCCCCCTCCCCCACCACATTAGTTTAAACCCTCCCCAACAGCATTAGCAAAGCACCCCCTCGGATGCTGTTTCCAGTCCTGTCTGATTTGTAATAGTCCCAACTCCCCCAGAACTGGTCCCAATGTCCCAAAAATCTGAACCCCTCCCTCCTGCACCATCTCTCATTTATCCTGCCTTTTCTTACATTTCTATTCTGACCAGCACGTGGCACTGGTAGCAATCCTGAGATTATTACCTCTGAGGTCCTACTTTTTAACTTGGCTCCTAACTGTTTAGCCTCTGCTTGTCGCACCTCATCCTGTTTTTTTACCTATATCATTGGTGCCTACATGCACCACAAAAGCTGGCTATTCACCCTCCCTTTTCAGAATGCCCTACAGTCAACCTGAGACTTACCTGACCTATGTACCTCGGAGGCAACATACCATTCGGGAGTCTCGTTTACATCCACAGAGCCACCTATTTACTCCACTTACAAATGAATCCCCTATGACTATAGCCCTTCCACTTTTTCCCGCCGTTCTGTACAGCAGAGCCAGCCACGGTCCCATTCCATTCCAGGAGGAATGGAAACTTCAGCAATCTAAGTCAGGGATCAAGCAGACTGAGCAGAGCCTCAAAATTACAACTGAGGCCTTTCTTGCATATCTTATTACTTCCTGTAAACTCCAACTCAAAGTAGCAGCACGAACCTGGAAGTACATCGAAAATTCTGCAGCAGCCTGTAGAACGGTAGCCGGTTTCCTCCCACAGTCCAAAGGTGCGCAGGCTAGGTGGATTGGCCATGCTAAATTGCCCATAGTGAACAGGGATGTGTGGGTTATAGGGGGATGGGTCTGGGTGGGATGCTCCAAGGGGCGGTGTGGACTTTTTGGGCCAAAGGGCCTGTTTCCACACTGTAGGGGATCTAATCTAAAACTCAACTGGAATCTGACCAATAGTTGACAACCCCTTTCAACATTGCTGGTCGGCTGGCAGGTTTCAAGGAATGGGTATCCTTTGAGTTCAGCTGTATGAAATTAACTGAAATTAGCTGTAATATTTGGGAATGAAAATGGCATCCCATGACATGACATCTGTGTTGCCACTGAGCTGCCTTCTCTACTTTGTCTCATCCGTGCACAGTCGCAGAGGACCTATCTAAAACTCAAACCAGAAATGTGCATAGGTGGCATGAACATTACTTTTGCACAAAATAGGCTCTCTGTAGCACTGCAGATCCAAAATATGTAACCACACAATCTCATTCCTCAAATAAAAAATAAAACTGCAGATGTTGGAAATCTGAAACAACACCTTAAATAGCCAAAGAAATTCAACATGTTTGGCAGCATCTGTAAACAGTTAGTATTTTGGGTCCAGTGATCCTTCTTTGGAACCTTTCCTCTCCTTTCCATATTTCTCTTTCATCTTTCTTTCTCTCTCTGACATACTTTATTTCTATCTTTCTTTCATCTTTTATCTATTTCACGCTACAACCAAGGGCCAAATTCAGTTGAATATTTTTCCTCTCTCACTTTCATATTCTGTATCCTCCCATCTTTCACCATCATGTCTTTTTCTATCTTTCTCCCTTTCCTTATGTCAGTCACACATCTCATCTTACCTCCTCTCAGTCTTTTAACTTCATCTATTTCCTCCCACACCTCTCTTTCTTTCTCTTACGTTATATCATTTTCAGCTGCTTTTTTTCCACTGAAGTTGCTAAATAATGACAAAAGATTGTTTTTCTTTTCCCTTATGTTTGTCATTTCACTGTGTGTGGCTATGATTGCTATAGGAGTATGATCACAAAAGTTCAGCAGGAAGTGTTCCATTAGGGCCTGTAGGTGTATGCTGTTGCAGTGGAACAGTAGGTGGTCACAAGACTGATGCGAGTGTGGCTGGGATATTTCTTGGTATTTCCCCATTCAATTCAATCTTCAAATGAGATGCAAAGTTTTGTGTTGTAAACATTGAAGCTTATGAGAAAGAAATCAGGAACAAAGCTGTTGCAAAGTTTTATCCCATACTACAATTGGTTCATAGTTGTTAACCACATCACATTTTAGTGTTGGTTGAATGTTGAAGAAATGATCAACGTAGGTTTGCAACTGAATAGCTAACTAAAGAATTGTAACCACAGGTATTGCAGCCAAGGGGTAAGCCTGTCGTATTTTACAGCTACATATTGGCAATTTTCTTTCATAATTTAAAGGGGATGCAAAACATATGTGGCAAGTTTATATATAACACCACACACACTCTTCACCTTCTCCAAGATTTCCAATTCCCTGGCCCCCAACACCTAATTTTCACTATGGATTTGCAATCCCTGTACACTTGCATTCCTCACTCAGATGGCCTAAAAGCCCTCTGCCTCTTCCTTTCCCGCAGGCCCAACCAGTCCCCCTCAACCAACACCCTTGTCTACTTAACTGAACTTGTCCTTACCCCTAACAACTTCTCCTTCAACTCCTCTCACTTCCTACAGACCAAGAGGGTGGCTATGGGAACCCACATGGGCCGAAGCTATGCCTGCCTCTTTGTAGGACATGTGGAACAGCCTGTCTTCCACAGCTACACTGACACTATGCCCCATCTCTTCCTTCGCTGCATTGTGGTCCCATGAGGAGCTTCCACAATTCATCGAATTTATAACACCTTTCGCACCCAACATCAATCTCAATTAGACCGCCTCTGATAAACCTCTCCTTCCTGGACCTCTGACTCCATCTTTGGTGGTCGCCTTGAAACCAGTATCTATTTCAAGTCCGGGGAGCAGGAAAACTGACGTTTCAGAGCTAGACCCTTCTTCAGAATTGGGGGAGGGGAAGGGTGATTCTGAAATAAATGGGCAGGAATGGATGCTGATAGAAGATTGGATAAAGGAGAAGATAGGTGGAGAGGAGACAGACAGGTCAAGGAGGAGGAGTTGGATCTAGTAAAGGTGAGTGTAGGTGAGGAGTTAGGGAGGGGATAGGTCAGTCCAGGGAGGACGGACAGGTCAAGGAGGTGGGATGAGGCTAGTAGGTAGGAGATGGGGGTGGGGCTTGAGGTGGGAGAGGGGATAGGTGGGAGGAAAACAGGTTAGGGAGGCGGGTACGAGTTGGGCAGGTTTTGAGATACAGTTGGGTTTGGGAGATTGTGAAGCTTGTGAAGTCCACATTGATACCATTGGGCAGCAGGGTTCCCAAACGAAATATGAAATGCTGTTCCTGCAACCTTCGGGTGGCATCATTGTGGCACTGCAGAAGGCCCAGAATGAACATGTTGTCTAAGGAGTGGAAGGGGGGTGTTGAAATGGTTCGCGACTGGTAGGTGTAGTTGTTTAGTGTAGACTGAACATAGGTGTTCTGCAAAGCAGTTCCCAAGCCTCCACTTGGTTTCCCGATGTAGAGGAGGCCTCATGTGGAACAGACGTAGGTGGGGAGCTCCTGGACCAAGGGGGAGAAAATGGAGTCAAGCTAAGTGGAGATGAGTTCGGTGGAGCAGGAGCAGGCAGAGACAATGGGTCGACCGGGGCAGTCAGGTTTGTGGATTTTGGGAAGGAGACAGAAATGGACAGTGCGGGGTTAGAGAATGATCAGGCTGGAGACTGTGGGTGGGAGGTTACCTATGGTGATGAGGTTGTGGATGGTTTGGGAGATGATGTTTTGGTGGTCGGGGGTGGGGTCATGGTCAAGGAGGTGTCGGAGAGTTGGCACCTGACCTCGGCAATGTAGAGGTCAGTGCACCATACTATAGCTGCGCCTCCCTTGTCCGTAGGTTTTATGGTGAGGTTGGGATTGGAGCAGAGGGAGTGGGGAGAGGTTGGAGAGGGTGAGGGGGTAGAGAGGTTGAGGCGATCAATGTCACAGCAGGAGTTGGAGATGAAGACGTTGTGGGAGGTAGGAGGCCTCTCTGCACCTTGTTGTCTCAGTTTCTCCAGCATTGGCAGTTCCTACTGTTTCTGCATCTATTTCAAGTCCACCAACTTTCACAGCTATCTAGACTACACCTCCTCTCACCACTTTTCTGCAAGAATGTGATCCCCTACTCCCAGTTCCTCTGCCTGCATCATGTCTGCTCCCAAGGTGGGGCGTTCCACTCCCAAATATCCCAGATGTCCTGTTATTTCGAGGACTGCAACATCCCCCCTTCAGTGGTCAAAAATGCTCTCGACTGCATCTCTTACATTTCCCACACATCTGCCCTCACATCTCCTCCCCACAATAAGAACAAAGATAGAATCCCCCTTGTCCTCATGTATCACCCCACTAACCTCTGGATTCAATGTATCATTCTATGCCTGTTCCGCCACCTACAATCTGATGCCACACCCAAGGATAAATTTTCCACCCCACCCCATCTGCCTTCCACAGGGACTGGTCTCTCCATGACTCCCTTGTCCATTAGCCCCACCACCTCTCTCTGCAACCACAGGAAGTGTTCCCCCTACCCCTACACCTCACCCTTCAGCTCCATCCAGAGAACCAAAAAGACCTTCCACATCAGACAGAGGCTCACCTGCACATCCGCTAATGTGGTTTATTGCATCCGCTGCTCCCAATGTGGCTCCTCTACATTAGTGAGACCAAGAGGAGGGACAGAGACTGCTTTGTAGATTACCTGCACTCAGTTCATGACAAACAACACCGCCTTCCAGTCATGAGCAACTTCAACTCCCCCTCCCACTCACTGAACAACGTATCCATCCTGGGCCTCCTCCTGTGTCACAATGACGCCACCCAGAAAATGAAAAAGCAGCACCTCATATTCCACCTTGAAAGCCTACAATCCAATGCTCTCAATGTGGACTTTACTGGTTTCAAAATCTCCCCACCCCCATATCACCACACACCTATGAAACATTCATTTGTCTTTGAAATTGTTAGGTATTCCATGATTCTAATCAGGACACTCACACTAATTATGTTTGACTAATTAAATTTGAATTGACAACACCTACAGCATTTCATGTGGAGTTTATGAAAGACAAAACACCAAATGAAAGGCTGCTAAATGGAATTATGGATCATGGAAGAGGAGAGCCGGTGTTAACCTTGATTTTTCAAATCAGGCTTAAGGACATAAAATAATTAATTGTAGTAAGTGGTATGTTTTCAGAATGAAAAGCTGTTCTCCAAGACAATGCTGTTCTCCAAGGCTCAGTGTTAGGTTAGCGTTAAGACTCTGTGGCCTGTATCAATTATTTTTCACAAAAGGAAGAATCTCCTGTGTAAATTTCGGGCACTGACATGGCTACATCTCGATATGACTGCTGTAGAACATTTTCTGGTCAATGATAGCAATTCCCCTTCATGTACTTGCATATGCGTGCGCACACACACAACGTTGATAGTTACATGTTCAGTAATGGTGATGCCATTGAATATTAAGAGGAGATGATTAGATTAGATTCCCTTCAGTGTGGAAACAGGCCCTTCGGCCCAACAAGTCCACACCGCCTCTTGGAGCATCCCACCTAGACCCATCCCCTGAGAACCCACACAACCCTGAACACGACGGGCAATTTAGCATGGCCAGTCCACCTAACCTGCACATCTTTGGACTGTGGGAGGAAGTCAGAGCACCTGGTGGAAACCCACGCAGACATGGGGAGAATGTGCAAACTCCACAGGCTGGAATTGAACCCAGGTCCCTGGTGCTGTGAGGCTGCAGTGCTAACCACTGAGCCACCGTGCCGCCCACTAGATTGATCACTGTCTGGCACTTGTGTGGCGCAAATATTACTTGTCACTTAAGTGCTTGCTGTGCTTGTATGTTAACATTTTGTGATTTATATGCCAGTGACTAAATCCCTTTATGAAATCATCTCACCAAAAAATGTTCCACTTATCCAGCCTTCATACCAAAATGGCTAATTTCACAATACATTCATACCCCTCCCCCATCTTCATGCCCTACAGCTTAACTGGTATACAGCCCTTTGGAGACGCTTTGTATCTTTCTTAGAGTCTATCTCTCCACCTTACTTAGCATCAGCAGTAGGCCTAACAAGCCACTCAGTTCTATCTAGATACAACTACAAAGAAATGAAACTGGACAAACCACCCAACATTTTCTTGGGCACCAGAAACAACAATGGCAAAAACAGTCCTTACTAACAGCAGAAGGCTAGCACCAAAATTGGGAGAGCTGTCTCATAGACCAATCAAGTAATAGCTTGACACATTCATACTCATGGAGTACTTTTACGGACAATGTCCTACACGTCACCATTGCCATGCTTCAATACGCTCTGACCCACCAGCAAGACAGACCCAGCAAAGGTGGCGGCCCATTGGTATACAGTTGGGAGGAAGTTGCCCTGGCAGTCCTCAACATTGACTCCAGATCTCATGAAGTCTTATTGTATAAGGTTAAACACTGGCAAGGAAACCTCCTGCCCATCACGATGTACTGTCCTCCTTCAGCTAATAAATCAGTACTCTTCCATGTTGAACAACACTTCGAGGAAACACTGTGCTTGGCAAGGGTGCAAAATGTACTCTGGGCAGGGAATTTCAATGTCCACCACCGAGATAGCTTTGCAACAGTACTACTGATCAAGTTGATCAGGTCCTAAATGATTTAGCTGCTGGACTAGCTCAGTGGCAGGTAGTTGAGGGAACCAACAAGAGGGAAACATGTATTTGACCTCATCCTTATCAATCTGCTGGCTGTAGATGCATCTGTAGTATAGTATCAATAAAAGTGACTACCACACAGTCCTTGTGGAGATGAAGTCCCACCTTCAAATTGAGAGTATTCTCCATGTTGATGGCACAATCATTGTGCTAAATAGGACATACTCTGAACAAATCTACACAACTCGAGACTCGGCATACACAAAGCACTGTGGGGCAACAACAGCAGCAGAATCACACACCAGCAAAATTAGCAACATCATGGTCCAGTCTATCTCCTACTAAACTAAGACCATCAAGGCAATGGATCAACCACAATTCAATGGAACATGCAGGAGGACTTGCCAGGAGCAGTACCAAGCATACCGAAAAATAGGGATTCAATGTGGTGAAGCTACTGTACAAGACTACATGTATGCCAACCAACAAACAGGAACTGACAGACAGAGCTAAGCAATCAAACACCCAACAAGATCAAATCTAATCTCTGCAGTTCTGCCACATGCAATCATGAATGGTGGATAATTACACTACTCCTCCAGCAAGTTGTGTCCACAAGTATGGTTGAGATGAACACAAAGTGCGAACAATGAGCAAAGCATTCATAGCAATCTTCAGCCAGAAGTGTCAAGTGGATATCAATCTTAGCCTCCTCCAACGGTCACCAGCATCACTGTCAGTTTTCAGCCAACTCAATTCACTGCATGTTATATCAAGAACCAGTTAAAGGCACTGGATATTCAAAGGCTAACAGCATTCTGAAATAGTACTGATGACCTGTGCTCCAGCACTCCTCTAGCCCAGATCTTGCAGTACAGTTACAACACTGGCATCTACCTTAAAATGTGGAAAATTGCCTATGTTATGTCCTGTACACAAAAGCAGGACAAATCCAATCTGGCCAATTACCGCTACTCTTGATCATCAATGAACTGAAGGAAGGTGTCATCTATTCAGCAATAACCTGCTCAGTGATGCCCAGTTTGAATTCCACCAGAGGCATTTAGTTCCTGACCTCATTGCAGCCTTGGTTCCAAACATGGACAAAGAGTTGAATTCCACAAATGAGCTGAGAGTGATAGCTCTTGATATTAAGGCTGCGTTTGACCAAGTGTGGCTTCAAGGATCCTTAGCAAAACAGGAATCATTAAATCAGGGGAGAAAACACTCCACTGTTTGGAGTCATATCTGGCAGATAGGAAGACGGTTATGGTTGTTGGCGATCAGTCATCTCAACTCCAGACATCTCTGCAGTGTTCTTTGAAGTAATGTCCTAGACCAACCATCTTCAGCTACTTCATCAATGACCTTACCTCCACTAAATGTCAGAATTGGGAATGTTTTACAATGATTTTAACAATGTTCAACAGTATTCCTGGCTACCTCTCACTGATGGAAATTCCTGGTTTACTTCAATTTGGGAACGTAGTTTGACTGGTGAGGCAGCAGAAAATGTTGTAAGGTCATATTTGACGGTCCATGCCAAGGCGATTGAGGTACCAAGCAGACCCCTAGGCATATGCCGTAGAAAATGTCATTCAGCACACCAAGTCTACTCTGCCATTCAATGAGATCATGGCTGGTCTGATAATGCTCAACTCTGCTTTCCTGCTTTTCCCCTTTTATTCTTGATGCCTTCACAAATTAAAAATCCAAACATTTCAGCCTCGAATGTACTCAGCAATTTAACCTCAAGCCCTATATTGTAAAAAAATCCACTGATTAACTGGCTCCTCCTTCTCTGTCTTACATGTATGATTCCTTATTCTGAGATTACACCCTCTGGTCCTAGATTCTCCAGCAGAGAAAACAACCTTTATACATCTACTCTGTCAAGACCTGTAAGAATCTTGTATGCTTCAATAAGTCACCTTTCAATCTTCTATATTCCATAGAGTACAGGCCCAATCTACTCAACCTCTCTTTGTAAAATAATCCCTCCATACTTGATATGAACCTTCTCTGGTCTGCTTCCAATGCCGTTTTATCTTTCTTCAGATGTGGGGTATAAAATTGCTCACATTGATCCAGTTGTGGTCTTGGTAGTTCCTTGTATAGATTTAGCAAAACCTTCCTACTTTATACTCTATAACCTTTGAAATGAAGACCAACATTCCATTTGCCTTCCTTTTTACACACTGAATTTGTATATAACCTTTGGGAATCATGGATAAGGACAGCTATCTGTAGCCTTTCTCTATTTGAAAAGATTCAGCTTCTCTATTCTTCCTGCCAAAGTGCATAGCCTCACACTTCCTACATTATATTCTACCTACCAAGCATTTTCCCACTGATTATCTAAATATAACCTAAGGCAAGGCTCTTAATGTTAACCTCACTGCTTTCCTTCCCACTTTTTTTGAGTCATCCTCAAACTTGACTAATAGTACATTCACATTCCTCAACCAAGTCATCAATATGTAGTGAAAATAATTGTGGACCAGTGCTGATTCCCGTGGCATGACAATAGTTAGAGATTGCCGTCCTTAAAATATACCCATTCCAACCGAACTCTGTTTTGTATTAGTTAGTCAGTTCTTTATCTATGTGCATTTCCTACCTCCAACACCATGGGCTCATATTAAATAGCCTAATGTGTGGTACTTTATCAAATGCCTTCTAAAATCCAAATATATTACATCCACAGATTACCTTTTATCTATCTGCTTTCTAGCAAACATTTTAATAAACAAAAATGCAGGCACAGTTACAACATTTAAAGACATTTGGATAAGTTAGTGAATAGGAAAGGTTTGGAGGGATATAGGCCAAGTGCAGGCAGGTTTAGTTTGGGAATATGGTTGGCATGGACTGTTTTATGGCTGTATGACTCTGATGAATTTGTCAGGCATGATTTCCTCTTCATAAAGGTATGCTGACTCTGCTTGATCATAATACTCTATTACATGCTTTAAAATAAACTCTAATATTTTCACAATAACAGACATTAAACTAACTGGCCTGTTTGTTTGTGTCCTCTTTCCTTTCTAGATGAAGGAATCTGGTTTGGTTCAGTCATGACATTCCAGACAAAAACAATGGCCTTTGAGATTGTATGGGCCATAAACCTCTAGCTACTGAAAATTACTGGTGTAGATGCACTCACAGTGCTGTTAGGGGCAGCACATGTGGCTCAGTGGTTAGCACTGTTGCCTCACAGCATCAGGGACCTGGGTTTGATTCCACCCTTGGGCAACTGTCTGTGTGGAGTTTGCACATTCTCCCAGTGTCTGCGCAGCTTTCCTCTGGGTGCTCAAGTTTCCTCCCACAGTCCGAAGATGTGCAGGTTAGATTAGATTACCTACAGTGTGGAAAGAGGCCCTTCGGCCCAGCAAGTCCACACTGCCCCTTGAAGCATCCCACCCAAACCAACGGGCAACTTAGCATGGCCAATCCACCCAGCCTGCACGTCTTTGGACTGTGGTAGGAATCCGAAGCACCCGGAGGAAACCCACGCAGACACAGGGAGAATGTGCAAACTCCACACAGACAGTCACCCAAGGCTGGAATAGAACACGGGTTAGATGGATTAACCATGCCAAATTGCCCATAGTGTTCCAGGGATGTGTAAATTAGGTAGATTAGATATGGGAAATGCAGGCTTACAGGGAAAGGGTAGGGGGGTGGGGATGGATCTGGGTGGTATGCTCTTTGGAGGGCAGTGTGGACTTGTTGGGCCAAATGGCCCGTTTCCGCATGTAGGTATTCTATGATAGGATGAAATTAGAATTGGATTACCTTTTACATATCATCAGCAGAACTTTATTTGATCATGGTTTAGTTATTTATATATACAAAATTATTTCTCTATCTGCTATTTGAGGTGAAATCTGAAACTCATGCATAAAAAGCATATGCATACTTTTGCAATAATTAAAAGGAAATCTCCCATTTATTGTTGCCCCAATTGAGTTCTCATTGCTGTTTCATACTTTACTAATCTATTCAACAACTTTTTGTTTTATTGCACAAAACCCAAATAGTTACATGCAAATGTCACAAGGAAGTGAACAGAATGCATCTGTAATTAGAGTGGGCAGAGTGGTTTACTACATTAGAATGGGGAATACCCTGAATACAGGTGAGAATACAAAGGAAACTGGGAATTGGTGCAACACCTGCAATTCACAACTGGAATTATCCAAATCCATGTGTAGTTTTACATTATTGATGCTATGCAAGATAAAACAAATTAAAATATCCACAAAAAGATGCAGAGAAAATTGTTTTTGAAATGGTATTCATTCCAATTGAATGTATTGCTTCCACGTAACAAAGTTCTGCAGCTGCTAATTACTCCCACTTGAAACCACCCTGGCTTCAGATGTTAATAAGATGCCTTCAACTGGCCTGAATATAACCCAACATTGACAAACGTGGTTGCAGACTCCCATGCATCTGATTTTGTTTTAGAACATCGAACATAGAAAAGTACCGCACAGTACAGGCCCTTTGGCCCACGATATTGTGCCGTGGATTAATCCTAATCCAAAAATAATATAACCTAACCTACATTCCCCTCAATTCACTGCTGTCCATCTGCATGTCCAGCAGTCGCTTAAATGCCACTGATGACTCTGCTTCCACGACTACCACTGGCAAAGTATTCCATGCGCACACAACTCTCTGGGTGAAGAGCCTCCCTCTGACGTCTCCTCTATAACTTCCTCCTAACACCTTAAAACTATGACCCCTCGTGGCAGTCAATCCTGCCCTGGGGAAATGTCTCTGGCTATCGACTCTATCCATGCCTCTCATTACCTTGTACACCTTGATCAGATCACCTCTCTTCCTCTTTCTCTCCAGTCAACCTCTCCTTGTAAGACAAGCCCTCCAGTCCAGGCAGCATCCTGGTAAACCTCCTTTGCACCCTCTCCAAAGCCTCCACATCTTTCCTATAATAGGGCGACCAGAACTGGACACAATATTCCAAGTGTGGTCTCACCAGGGTTTTGTAGAGCTGCAGCAAAACCTCGCGGCTCTTAAACTCGATCCCCCTGTTAATGAAAGCCAAAACACCATATGCTCCCTTAAGAACCTTATTCATTTGGATGGCAACTTTGAGGGAGCTATGCACTTGAATACCAAGATCCCGCTGTTCCTCCACACTGCCGAGAATCCTGTCTTTAATCCTATATTCTTCATTTAAGTTCGACCTTCCAAAATGCATCACTTCACATTTATCCAGGTTGAACTCCATCTGCCATTTCTCAGCCCAGCTCTGCATACTGTCAATGTCTCACTGAAGCGTGCAATGGCCCTCGATACTATCAATGGCACCTCCAACCTTTGTGTCATCAGCAAACATACTAACCCACCCCTCAACCTCCTCATCCAAGTCATTTATAAAAACTACAAAGAGCAGAGGCCCAAGAACAGAGCTCTGCGGGACACGACTCAGCACTGACCCCCAGGCAGAATACTTACCATCTGCAACCACTCTCTGCCTCCTGTCAGCCAACCAAATCTGAATCCAGACAGCCAAATCACCCTGTATCCCATACCTCCTGACTTTATGAATGAGCCTGCCGTGGGGAACCTTATCAAATGCCTTGCTGAAGTCCATGTACACCACATCCACTGCTCAACCCTTGTCAACCTGCCTCGTGACCTCCTCAAAGAACTCAATAAGATTTGTGAGGCATGACCTGCTCCTCACAAAGCCATGCTGACTCCCTTTAATCACGCTATGCTTTTCCAAATAACCATAAATCCTATCCCTCAGAATTCTTTCCAAAACGTTGCTGACCACAGACGTAAGACTGACTGGTCTGTAATTTCCAGGGATTTCCCTATTCCCTTTCTTGAAAAGAAGGACAACATTTGCCTCCTTCTAATCTTCCAGTACGACTCCCGTGGAGAGTGAGGAAGCAAAGATCTTCGCCAGCAGCTTAGCAACCTCCTTTCTCACTTCCTGGAGCAACCTAGGATAAGTCTGGTCTGGCCCTGGGGACTTATCAATCTTAATGTTTGCCAAAATTTCCAGCACATCAACTTCCTCAATCTTGATCGGTTCAAGCCTGTTTTCCTGCTCCTCAAAGTTCTCATTCACAACAAGGTCCCTTTCCTCAGTGAAAACTGAAGCAAAAAACTCATTTAAGGCTTTCTCTATCTGCTCAGACTCCACGCACATGTTCCCTATGCCACCCCTGATCAGCCCTACCTTCTCCTTGATCATTCTCTTATTCCTTACGTATGAGTAAAATGCCTTCAGGTTCTCCCTAATCCTTCCTGCCAAGCCTTTTTCGTGCCCCCTCCTGGCCATCCTCAATCCACTTTTGAACTCCTTCCGAGCAAGCCTGTAATCCTCTAAAGCTGTGCTAGACCCTTGCTTCCTCCACCTTATGTAAGCTGCCTTTTTCTTTTTGACGAGAAGCACCTCTGTTCCCGTCATCCAAGGCTCCTTAATCTTACCCCCTTACCTGTCTCAGAGGAACAAATTTATGCATCACTCACAACAACTGCTCCTTAAACAGTCTCCACATGTCTGTTGTGCCCTTTCTGTGGAACAATTGCTCCCAATCTGTACTTCCCCACTCCTGCCTGATAGCGTCATAGCTTCCTTTTCCCCAGTTAAATATCTTACCCTGGTAACTGCTCCTTTCCCTCTCCATGGCTATGGTAAATATGAGGCTGTTGTGGTCACTGTTGCCAAAGTGTTCTCCCACCATGAGATCTGACACCTGTCCTGGCTCACTGCCGAGCACCAAATCCAAAATGGTCTCCCCCCTCATCGGCCTGTCCACATACTGAGTAAGGAAACCTTCCTGAACACACCTGACAAAAATGTCTCCATCCAAACCATCTGCATTAAGGAGGTTCCAATCAATATTGGGAACATTGAAGTCATCCACAACAACAACCCTGCTACATTTGCACTTTTCAACAATCTGCCGGCCTATGAGTTCTTCGATCTCCCTACTGCTATTTGGGGGTCTGTAGAAAACTCCCAATGAGGTGACTGCTCCCTTGCTGTTCCTAATTTCCACCCGTACTCACTCAGTCGACACACCTTCCTCGGCAACAGTGATAATGGGAACTGCAGATGCTGGAGAATCCTGTCCGTCTTCCCTGGGCTGACCTATGCCCTCCCTACTTCCCCATCTATACTCTCCTCTCCACCTATTTTCTTTTCTCTCCATCTTCGGTCCGCCTCCCCCTCTCTCCCTATATATTCCAGAACCCTCTCCCCATCCCCCTCTCTGATGAAGGGTCTAGGCCTGAAACGTCAGCTTTTGTGCTCCTGAGATGCTGTTTGGCCTGCTGTGTTCATCCAGCTTCACACTTTGTTATCTTCCTCGGCAACCTTCATTTCTCTTGCTGTGATGCAGTCTCTGATTAGCAACGCTACACCCTCTCCTCTTTTTCCCCCTCCCTGTTCTTTATAAATGTTCTAAATGCTGGAACATCTAGCAACCATTCCTGCCCCTGTGAAACTCACATCTCCGTTATGGCCACAACATCATATCCATTCATTGAGTATGGGCATAGGTATTGCTGGTCAGCATTTATTGCCCATTTCTAACTTGCCTTGAACAGGTTGTGATGAGCCATCTTCCTAGACTGGTACAGTTTGTGGTGTTGGTGCAGTCGTAGTGCTGTTGGGGAGGGAGTTCCAGGATTTTGACCAATGACAGTGAAGAAATAACAACATATCTGAATGAAGATGATGTCTGACTTGGAGAGGAACTTAACAGGTGATCATTTTTCCATTTATCTGCTGCTTTTGTCTTTTCAGGTGGTGGGTTTGGAAAGTGCTGTCTGAGGGGCATTAGTGTACAGTTTCAGTGTATCTTGTAGGTTGTAAATGCTGTTGTTGCTACTATGTGTAGGTAGCGGATGGAATGAGTGTTTGAAAGTGGTGGATGTGGTACGAATCAATTAGACTGCTTTGTCCTGGATGGTGTTAAGCTTCTTGAGTGTTGTTGCAGCTGCAGTCATCAAAGCAAGCTGAAAGTGTTGCATCACACTCGTGACCCGTGATTTGTAGATGGTATGTAGGGTTTGGGTAGATAGAAGGGGAATTGCTCACCATAGAATTCCCAGCCTCTGACCTGCTGCGATGCCAAAGTATTTCATATGGCTGATTCAGTTCAGTTTCTTGTCAATGCTAACCCCAGGATGTTTTAGTGGGGATTTCAGTGATGGCAGTTCCAAAGCACCCCAGCTCAAGATGGCCTGCTCGCAAGTTGGCTCCTCCACATATAGGTCAAGGAAACCATCCCATATACACTCCAGAAACTCATCCTCTATGGTATTGTGGCTAATTTGATTTGCCCAATCTGTGTGCAGATTAAAATCACCCATGATCACTGATTATTCCCTTATCATGTGCATCTCTAACTTCCTGTTTAATGCCATTCTTGACATCACCACTCAGCTTGGGAGTCTATATATGACACCGAATGCCTTTTGTCCGTTGGTATTTCTCAATTCTACCCGTACAGACTCCACATTGTCAGAGCTAATATTCTTTCTCACTATTGCGTTAATTTCCTCTGACCTGCAATGCGACTCTGCTGTTTTTCTTTTCTGCCTGTCCTTCTTGAATACTGAATACCCTGGGACATTCAGTTGCTATCCCTGATCATCCTGCAGCCATGTCTCTGCAATCCCATTATAATTTACCATTTAGATCTAGCTGCACGAATAGTTCATCCACTTTATTTCAGTTGCACCATCCCTTAAGGCACAAAGCCTTTAAGCTTGCCCTTTTAACAGTGTTTGTCTCCTCCTTATTTTTCTCAATAGCCCTGTTTGAATCTTGCCCTTGGTTTCTCAATCCATTACTTTTCTTATTCCCTTTTCTAGCTTTTGCTTCTGTCCTTGCTGCCTTCTCCTCTGACTCTTTACATAGGTTCTCATCCACCTGGCGTATTAGTTTAAACCCTCCTCAACTGCTCTAGCAAACACTCTGCCTAGGGCATCAGTCCCAGTACTACCCAGGTGTAACCCATCCAATTTGTACAGGCCCCATCTCCCCAAGAACGAATCCCAATGCCCCAGGAATCTGAAACCCTTCCCCCAATAACATTTTTGCACCCACGTATTCATCCGGTATATCTATTGTCATTTCTCCTCGAACTAGCACGTGGCACCGGTAGTAATCCTTTGAGGTACAATTTCTTAACTTTCTTCCTAGCTCCCTGTATTCTGCCTTTAGGGCATCACCCCTTTTTTAATCTATGCTGTTTGTACCGAAGTGTACCACAATCACTGGTTGTTCAACCTTCCTGTTCAGATTGTCTTGTACCCACTCCGAGACATCCTCAACGTGCGCACCAGGGAGGCAACGTACCATCCTGGAGTCTCGATTGCGGCCACAGAAATGCCTGCTATTCCCCTTGCAATTGAATTCCTTATGACTATTGCCCTGGCATACCTTTTACTTCTAAATTAATAACCAATGCGCTGCTAGGCATGGTTTACTAGGCCAACGCATTCCCACTTGGCCGCCATGCTCTAGTGGATGCAACGTGGTCATCTTGGAGGACTCTATAGACTCTGGAACAGTTCCTGATGATTGGAGGGTGACTAATACCATTTCAAGATTCCAAAGGGAGGTACAGAGAAAACAGGGAATTATGAACCAGTGACCCTAAAATCAGTGGTGGGTGATCTTCTCAAATCCATTGTCAAGGATATTACAGCAGAGCATATCGAAAGCAGTGGCAAGATCAGACAGAGTCAGCATTTATTTATGAAAGGGAAACATGCTTGAAAAATCTATTGGAATCTTATGAAGATGTAACTATAGAGTTGACAATGGGGAGACAGTTGATGTAGTATATTTAGACTTCCAGAAACTGTTTGCCAAAAGTCCCGTATAAGAATTAAATGTAGAAGATTAAAATGCATGGGACTTGGGGAAGTGTATTGAGATAGAGAGGAAACTGGTTGGCAGAGAGGAAACAGAGTTGGAATGAATGGATCCTTTTCACATTGGCAGGCAGTAACTAGTGGAGCACCACAGGGATCGGTGCTGGGACTCCAGCTGTTCACAATATATCTTAATGATTTGGATGAGGGAACAAAACTTAACATCTCGAAGTTTGCAGATGATAGCAAATTGAGTGAGTGAGTGAACTGTGACAGGATGAAGAGATCCTTCAACGTGATTTGGATGGGTTGACTAAGTGGGCAAATCAATGGCAGATACAAATTAATTTGGCTAAATGTGAGTTATTTACTTCAGAAGTAAAAACAAGAAGGCAGATTACGACCTAAATTGGGAGAGGAAAGTGTGCAGCAGGATCTCACCATCCTTGTGCACCAGTTGCTGAAGGTAAGCATGCAGGCGCAATAGGCGGTAGAGAAGGCAAATGGCATGTTGGCCCTCATTGTGAAGGTTTTGCATACAGGAGCAGGGGTGTGTTGTTGGGCAGTGGTGAGACCACACCTGGAATATTATGTGCAATTTTGGTATCCTTTTCTGAGAAAGAATGCTCTTGCTCTTGCTCTTGCTCTTGGGAGTGCAGCAAAGGTTTACCAAGCTGATTCCAGGGATGGCAGGTCTGACATAGAAGGAGAAATTGACTGGGTTGGGATTGTTTTCACAAGAGTTCAGACAAATGAGGCGGGGGCGGGGGGATCTACCAGAGACTTATAAAATTCTAACAGGACTGGACAGGGTAGATGTAGGGAGAATATTCCTGATGCATTAAGATTCTGGATAGACAATTTAGAACAGAATTGAGGAGAAATTTCTTCACCCAAAGAGTGGTGAACCTGTGGAAATCGTTACCACAGGAAGTAGAGGATGCCAAAACATTGATCGCCTCTTTCCAATCTTCTGGCACTATACCCGTCGACAGTGAGGACGAAAAGATCATCGCCAAAGGCCCTGAGATCTCATCCCTCATTTCCCATAGAATCCTTGGATAAATCCCATCAGGCCCTGGGAACTTATCTATCTTCAACTTGCTCAGAATTCCTCGCACATCTTCTTTACTAACGCCAAAACATTGAATGAGTTCAAGAGGCAATTAGATATAATACTTGTGGCAAATGGGATCAAAGGTGAGGGGCGAAAGCAGGATTAGGCTATTGAGTTGGATGATCAGTCATGATTGTGAAGAATGGTGGAGCAAGATCAAAGGGACAAATGGCCTCTTCCTGCTCCTATCTTCTATGTATCTATGAGTTGATGGTTGGATTCTCTCTTGACAGAGATGGACATTACCTAGAGTCTAAATTAATGAACTGCTTTATTTTCTGAGGAGCTGAAAATACATACTGTATTTCTGTCGTAGAACATAGAACAGTACTGTACAGTACAAGCCCTTCGGCCCACGATATTGTGCCAAACTTTTACCCTAAATCTAAGGTCTATCTAACCTCCACCACTACCTTATACTATCATTCATACGCCTATATAGTAGCCACTTAAATGTCTCTAATGAGGCTGACTCCATGACACTCTCCAGCAATGCATTCCACGCCCCTACCACTCACTGAATAAAGAACCTACCTCTGACGTCTCCCTGATAATCTACCTCCTTTCACTTTAAAACTATATCTCCTCATAAAAGCTACCTCCACCTGAGGAAAAAATCTCTGGCTGTCTACTCTATCTATACCTCTGATGGTTTTTTACACCTCTATCAAGTCACCTCTCATCCTTTGTCATTCTAAAGGGAAAACCCTAGCTATCTCAATGTTTCCGCTTAAGACCATCCCTCCATTCCAGGCAACATCCTGGTAAATCTTCTCTGCACCTTTTCTAATGCTTCTACATCTTTCCTGTAATGAGGTGACCAGAACTGGACACAATATTCCAGATGTGGCCTGTATAGCTGGAGCATAACTTCATGGCTCTTGAACTCAATCCCTCTATTAATGAAAGCTAACACACCATACGCCTTCTTAACAACTCTATCCACCTGGGTGGCAGCTCTCAGGGAACTGTGAACATGAAACCCAAGATCCCTCTGTTCCTCTACACTGCCAAGAATCTTTCCGTTAACCCTGTATTCTGCTTTCAAGTTTTTTCACCTCACACTTTTCAGGGTTAAACTCCATCTGCCACTTCTCAGCCCAGCCTTGCATCCTATCAATGTCCCTCTGTAACCTAGAACAGCACTCTGCACTGTCCACAACATGACCCACCTTCATACCGTCTGCAAACTTGCTAATCCACCCTTCCGCTCCTCCATTGAAATCATTTACAAAAATCACAAATAGAAGAGGACCCAAAACAGATCCTTGTGGTACACCACTCGTAACTGAGCACCACACTGAATATTTTCCATCCACTAACACCATTTGTCTTCTAAAGGTCAGCCAATTCTGAATCCAATCTACTACATTTCCACCATCCCTTGCCTCCTTACCTTCTGCATGAGCCTACCATGGGGAACCTTATCAAACGCTTTACTTAAATCCATGTATACCACATCCACTACTCCACCTTCATCCACGCGTTTGGTCACCTTTTCAAAGAATTCAATAACATTTGTGAGGCATGATCTACCCCTCACAAATCCATACTGAATATCACAAATCAAATGCGCCTTTCCAAGTGATCATAAATCTTGTCTCTCAGAGCCCTTTCCAATAATTTACCACCACTGACATAAGAGTAACTGGCCTGTAATTTCCGGGGTTATCTCTGTTCCCTTTTTTTGAACAAGGGAATGATGTTCGCCTCTTTCCAATCTTCCGGCACTATACCCGTCGACAGTGAGGACGAAAAGATCATCGCCAAAGGCCCTGAGATCTCATCCCTCATTTCCCATAGAATCCTTGGATAAATCCCATCAGGCCCTGGGAACTTATCTATCTTCAACTTGCTCAGAATTCCTCGCACATCTTCTTTACTAACATCAACCTCCTGTAGCCTATGCCTGTTTCGCAACGTCCTCCTCAATAACTAGGTTGCTCATAGTTGTGAATACTGAAGAGAGGTATTCATTAAGGACCTCTCCTGTCTCTTTAGACTCTATGCACAAATTCCCTTTACAATCCTAGATCGGCCTTACCCTTTTTCTGGTCATTCTCTTGTTCTGCACATACGTGTGAAAAGCCTTGGATTTTCCCTTGATCCTATCTGCTTAGATTTTCTCATGCCCCCTTATAGATCTCCTAAGCCCTTTCTTCAGCTCCTTCCTGGCTAACTTGTATCCCTGTAGAGCCTTTTCCATTCCTCTTGTCCTAAACCTTACATTAGCCTCCTTCTTTCTCTTAACCAGTCGTTCGACCTCTCTCGAGAACCATGGCTCCCTCACTCGACTGCATCTTGTCTGCCTGCTAGGGACAAACATATCAAGCACATGCAGTATGCATTCCTTAAACAATCTCCACATTTCTGTGGTGCTCTTCCCTGACAGCATCTGTTCCCAATTTATGTTACCCAGTTCTTGCCTAACTGAATTGTAATTACCCTTCCCTCAGTTGTAGATTTCACCCTGCCGTACGTACCTATCCTTACCCATGGCTTTTGTGAAAGAAACAGAGTTATGATTGCTACCGCCAAAATGTTC
Organism: Stegostoma tigrinum; assembly: GCF_030684315.1. Taxonomy (NCBI): domain Eukaryota; kingdom Metazoa; phylum Chordata; class Chondrichthyes; order Orectolobiformes; family Stegostomatidae; genus Stegostoma; species Stegostoma tigrinum. The sequence continues at coordinate 34,579,966 of NC_081362.1, read as the reverse complement.
TCCTCCCAACAGGTCTAACACTTGCCCTGGTTCTTTGCCAAGCACCAAATCCAAAGTGGCCTCTCCTCGTGATGGTCGGTCTACACACTGTCAGGAATCCTTCCTGAATGCACTGAACAAAATCTGTTCCATCTAAACTATTATAACTAAAATGTTTCCAATCAATATTTGGAAAGTTTAAGTCACCCATGACTACAACGCTGTGACTTTTGCACCTTTCCACTATTTGCCTCCCAATCCGCTCCTCTACTTCTCTGCAACTATTTGGGGGTCTGTAAAAAAAACCCCAACAAAGTGACTGTTCCTTTCTTGTTCCTGACCTCCATCCATACTGACTCTGTAGACATATCGTTCTCGAACTGCCTTTCAGTAACTGCTTTACTAGCCCTAACTAGCAATCCCACTCCCTCACCTCTTTTTCCACCCTCCCTATTTCTTTCAAAGCATCCAAATCCCAGAACTTCCAACAACTATTCCTGTCCGTGAGTTACCCAAGTTTCTGTAATGGCCACAACATCATATTTCCAAGTACCAACCCATATAATTGGTTTGGTTTAGTTCAAAATCTGTTGCAATGGGTCCAGTTGTCCAATGGAAACTAAATTGTCTCCCAGGTACAGTGGGCCTGCAGTTAATCAGTTGAGATGTTCCCATTTAGCTGATTGAATAGTCTTCAGTTGAGCTGATTCCAGTGGTAGCTGGTTGAATACATTGACCCAGCTGATTTCATTGGAAACAAACCAGCACAAGGTGACAACTTTTCTGAAATCAAAAGTGCAATTCAACTGTAGGAGTCGGTCAGTTGGTAAGCCTGACGAAAGTTGTTGAAATGGGCAAAGAAGTGCTTCAAATAAATGTTACAACTCATGTTGTAGACTATCTCCCCGATCAATTCACTCACTTGCTGTCCCACTGAAAGTATTTAAACTCACCCTAAAACTCTTAGGATCAGTCAAGCTATCCTTTTAAAATGTGGCTCAAAAGGTATTTATTATTGGACAGTCAAAAGATATTTTTCACTAACCTATTCAGAGATGTTATTACACCCTCTGGAACAGATGGGACCTGAACCTGGGCCTATTGCTCAGGAGCTATGGACAGACCAATGAATCATGAGAACTGTCAAACATTCAAAGGACAATTTGCTGAAATATAGAGGTCACCTGATTTAAGTATTCAAAGCCTGAAAATGGAATCATCACAAGTTAATTCATCCACTCCATTACCAAAAAACTAATGAAAATATCTTCATGTTTGTGTGTTCCATGGACCTGTGAAGTAGCCACATGACTAGAGTGCACTGTTAGTTTCAAATGTTAGTCTTAAAATGCTAAACAAATGAAGCAAAGACTAAATGAACAGTGCAGAAACCAAACAACAAACATATGGATGAATCTTACTTTTCTTGACTGAAAAAAATTTTACTGCACTCTATTAACTATTTACCCAGTTTCTAAGATGCTTCTTTAACTTCTGTTCCTGGTGCTGTTTCACCATAGGCCTTTCCCAGGACAACTTGCCACTAACTGGATATCCCAGAATTTATTTGCATTCCTTGCTTCCATGCAATCATTCAAAGTCCATTGTCCACTCAGACAAGCAGTGTAATTCTAGACTTGCCCTGCATGTTTCCTGAAATTTGTACTGGACATAGCAGGTAGGGAGAAATTAGTGCTTCACTTTGAGGGTAGTATCCTGCAGATCCTGCTAGATGGTATGGTGCAGGTGTGGGACTTCATCTTCCTCCCCCAAGTGCCAGCAATGAAGGCCACAACAACAGGCCACGTCGATCTAAACAGAGTTGCTACCTACATTAAAGTAGCCTTAGCCATCTGGAGGAAAGTACAGCAAAATAGGAGGCGAGTCCATCACTTTCAGCACTCCTCTAGGTAAGGTCCAACATTTTCTCTCTAATACCTCACACTCTCTTTTTATCTCAGCTACTGTACCCACCTCACACCAAGGCTCATGTTGCACTACTCTTATTATTACATGCAACATCTTCCTACATTCACTTTTACCTACCCAGCCCCCAAAATCATTACACATAATAAAAACCAAAAGAACTGCAGATGCTGTAAATCAGGAACAAAAATAAAGTTTCTGAAAAAGCTCACCAGGTCTGGCAGCATCTATGGACAATAAAACAGAGTTAATGTTTTGGGTCTGGTGACCCTTTTTCAGAACTGATGGTGACTGGGAAAACATCAGTTTATTTGCAGGAAATAGGGAGGTGGGTGGGGTAGGGAGTAAACGATAGGATAGACCACAAAGAGAGAGAAAGACAGTTGGACAAAGGAGTTGTTAACAGTCAAGCTGGGAGGATGAATAGTTGTTAACAGGGACTGTTAGTGACTAACAACAGGGGGTATGTGTACTGGCAGGCTATGTGGGAACAAGGCCTGGTGTCGGGGGCGGGGGGTGGGGGTGGGGGTTGTTGTTGCTGGGCCATGGGAGAGTTTAGGCCCTAAAATTATTCAACTCAGTATTGAGTCCGGAAGGCTGTAGGTCCCCAAGCGGAACATGAGGTGTTGTTCCTCCAGCTTACACTGGACTTCACTGGAACACTGTAGCAAGCTGGGGACAAAGATGTTGGCCATGGAGCAGGGTGGTGCATTGAAGTGGCAGGCAATGGGTAGTTCAGGGTCTTTTTTGCAAGCAGAACGTAGATGTTCTGCAAAGGGGTAGGCAAGTCTACGCTTCATTTCCCCACTGTAAAGGAGACCATATTGTGAGCAGCGAATGCGGTAAATTAGATTCTTGGAAGTGCAGGTGAAGTGTTGCTTCACCTGGAAGGTATGTTTGGGTCCTTGGATACTGGGGAGGGAGGAGGTAAATGCACAGGTGTTGCACCTTTGCCGGTTACAGGGGAAGGTGTCATAGGGCTGTGGGGAGGTGTTGGGGGTGAAGGAAGTATGGACCCAAAATCATTACCCTGTATGCCTTCTGTGCTGCAAACTTACTGGCTTGGGAATCTGACTGGCACCAGTCATAATAGCTGTGCCATTCACTTCCATCGCTCCCTTTGCAGGAGGAAAACAACCCACAATACGGTATGAGGAATCAAGATAAGTGATATGCTGCCCATCAATCGACACTTTGCACCTTATGAAGACAGCATCCTGACCCTGACCGCAATAAACAGGCCCTGGTATCGAAGGCTACCTTTGAATTATTGTGCCAGGACCACTCTAGTGAAGGCTACGCCCATGACTTGATTGAAGTTTTCTGACAACAATGGGGAGCTTCCTGCCTTTATCTGTGCTAAACAACAGACTAAGACAGCATAATGTGAGCCTGATGTGGAGCAGGGAAAGCACAAAGAGATAAACCAGTGCAAGGCAGTGATGCTGTGAGCATCCAGGTAGACATGAAGTGAGTGAGTGCTATGACAGAAAGCTAACAGTCTGGAGATGCAGCCTGGCCCCATCCATAATTTGAATGCGTGTCCTTGCAACAACATGACAATAATCATTCCCAGGCAGTCTGAAGTGTAGCAGTCTGCGCAGGCCTGCGAAGCCCCTGTGTGGCAATGACATCCAGATTGGAAGTCAAGGAAAAATCAGAAAAGTGACATTACTTGAATTGTGCTTGCAGAGGACCAGCAGGACCAGATCTGAATGGTCCCCTCCTGTCTTCCAGACAATCTATGAATCTGTATTCTATATGGTTTCTGTGATATAAATAAGCAGAGAAATCAGCTCATAAGAACTTTGGAAACAAGGATAAAAAAAATGATTCCCTGAGCAAATTTTGTTATTCAGCACGATTATGGTTGATCTTCTCTGCCTGAGCTCCAATTTTGTGTCTGCTCCCTGTCCTTTGATTTCTTTAGAATCAGACTGGATTTCTAATAATTTCAGAAGTAGATTTCAGGTGGCCAGGTTGAAGGCAAAGAGCACTTCTACAAAATCCTTGCTGTAAACGGATATCCCTGTAACTTCATCTGCAGATGCTACTAAACAGGCAATAGAGGAGGACACAGTATGCCCTAACACACTGACCACACTGGCCTACATCAAGAACATATCAGAACAATCACAACAAGACTCCTAAGACCACTAAAAATCATAATCATGGTAGCCCACAAGCCCACAGCCACTCCCCGACAAACAGCTTTAAGGATTATAGACCCCATTCCCACAACTGCAGAACCAATGTGGTTTACAAAATACCATGCAACGACTGCCACAAACATTACATCAGACAGACAGCAAGGAAACTAATCATCAGAATACATGAACATCAGCTAGCAGCAAGATGGCATGATATCGGTACACTCAGACAATGAAGGCCATCAGTTTAACTGAAACAAGGTTACCATGGTAGCCCAAGCCAAACATAGACACACACAGGAATTCTTAGAGCCATGGTTCTCCACCCATACTTCAATCAACAAACATATGGAATTGGACCCCATATTCAAACCGACACAGATCAAAACTGGAAATGACACTACTCACCATAACAGACCAGACAGCATAAATTCCAGATGGAGTAGAATAACATTACTTCACCGGAGGCTCCCCTAATGATGTCACCTAGTATGGTGATGAAATGTCCAAACAAGAACAAGCCAGCTTGGCAAGCAAGTCAACAACCCCACTGATTCTAGAATAGTTGCAACCTGTACAGGTAGGACATAGGAAGTCTAATGAGCCGGAGGGAAATTTGCTCGGGCTATTGGGGAGAGTTTAAAATAGATTGTCAGGTGGTGGGAATGGGAATTTAATAGGCAATTAATAGGAAGAAAGTAGGTAGAATAAATAAATCAATTAATTATTTTCAGGTTGTTGTGACCAATGGAGTAGCATAAGGAACAGTGCTTGAGCCCTAGCTGTTCACAATGTATTTCAATGATTTGGATGTGGAGGTGAATTGTTTATTTCCAAGTTTTGAGCTAACACAAAACTTGGCAGGAGTGTGAGTTGTGAGGAGGATCCAAAGAGATTTCAAGTAGATTTAAATGGGTTGAACGAATGGGCAGGAGCATGGCAAATGGAATATAATATGGGTAAGTGTGGCGTTATCCACTTTTGTAGGAGGTTGAAGATGCAGAGTATTCCTTAAATAGTGAGAGACTGAAAAATGTTGATGCCCAAAGGGATCTATGTGTCCTTGTTCACAAGCCATTGAAATCTCACTTGTGGGTGCAGTAAGCAAGTCAAAAGGCAAACAGTGTGTTGATATCTATCATAAGAGGACTTGAGTACAGGAGCAAATAACTCTTGTTTCAGTTATATAGAACTTTGGTGAGACTGCACGTGAAGTATTCTGTGTAGTTCTGGATCTGTTGCCCAAGAAAGGATATACTTAGTATACAGGAAATTCAGTGAATGGTCACAAGAATGATTTCTAGGAAAGTGAGACTGTTCATTGAGAAAGATTGAATAAAATGGGCCTGTATTGTCTGGAATTTAAAAGAATAAGTGACTGTCTCATTGAAGCCTACATAAATATTAATATGAGACAGAATAGATGCAGAACAGATATTTCCCCTGGTTGTGGAGTTTAGAGGCTGAGGACACAATCTCAGAATAAAAATCATCATTTAGGACTGAGACAAGGATGAATTTCTTCATCTGAAGATAGTGAATCTTTTGTAAGTAGTGGACAATCAATCATTACATAAGTTGAAGAAAGAGATTTTACTGATTTCTAATTACAAATAGGCATACGAGGATGGGATGGAAATATAGCATTTAAGTAGGTGATCAGCCAAGATTTAAAATGGCGGAGCAGTCTCAAGGAACTGAATAGCTCAGCACTCTTTCCAGGATAGTTAGGAATGGGCAATATATTCTGGCCTACCCATGAAGTCCATACCCCCGAATGAATTATATTAAAAGGCCTATTCCTGCTCGTGTCTTCTTAAGACAGATCTACTATAGTGGGTTAGAAGCCAAAACTGTAGAAAATTTTACAACTTCCAATACCTATTTCTCTATCCTCCACTCTACTAACAAAGTGAGAAACAAACAACAGGACTCTGAAAGAGCAGGGGTCAGATCACAGAAAGCCCAAAAATATAGCTGAGACTTCAGAGGTAAACAAAATACTTAAATGAGACTGAGGGCAGGTTAGAACGATGCAGGGATGGCCTCAGAATGATTTAAAGTGGAGCACTGAAAATGACAATAGGAGAAAACAGAAGAAATTCAGAAACAGTGCCAAGAACTAAAGGAATAAAATTGGATAAAGTAAAAAATGGAAAGAAAAGCAAAGTGAGCAGATATAAAACAAGCTGATTATAATTGAGAGAGGCTGGGTAACAGCGAAGAAAGAAGCTGGTAAACCTTTTTGAGTTTATTCTTTTTGTCTTGAATTATCACACTGTGACTTGATTGATAAGGTTTAGATTGAATTACTGTACCGTAATGCTGTAATCCAATTAAAACTTATGATCAATATTATCATTCAGGCTGTGAATGTTAATGTATTGGTTCATTTACTCACACTTCCATTATATAGCCAAATAAGTTCTGAATAGGGTGTTCCACTGTCACACCTCTTCACTACTAAAAAACAGTCAAAATGATGTCATCAAAGCTCACTCAACTGCCTCCTAAGGGGTGGTGTGAACATGACAAAACAGAAAAATACCACACAAAAAAATTTGTGTAGGTCGCTGCCCCCACAAGAAGCCTACACCACTTTTGCGAGGGATAAAACTGCAAACCATATAGCTATCTAAATAAGATAATAAAATGTGAGGCTGGATGAACACAGCAGGCCAAGCAGCATCTCAGGAGCACAAAAGCTGACGTTTCGGGCTTAGACCCTTCAATCAGAGAGCAAATCTATCTAGCTATCTAAATGTCAATGTAAGTTTAAAATCAAAAACAATGGTAAAGAAATAAATTTTAACTATTTCTATAGAAAACAGGCCTTTATAAAGATTTAATGTTTTTAAATCTAGCAAGAACTTTATTATATATGTCTGTTTTTCCCAGAAAATATGACATTTACCTATGATGATCACACCATGCTAATTCTGCTGGTTAAGTCAACATCAATCCTATACTGAAACCAATAGAAATGAGTAAGAATTTGTATGAAAATGTCTAAGTAATGTTATGGACCAGACCAAACACCCTCAAAATATATGAAGAAGATAGCCTAACCCCAATTTCATCTGACTTTTAAAGGCAAGTTTAAGACATTGTGTTCTGGAGACAATTCAATTGGCCAAACTAATAGCCTTGATGCAAAACACACTTCTTTCTTACACTGTAAATAAAATACTGACATAGGTATTTTCCTGGCAGTTTAAAAATATATAATAAAGTCTTGCACAATAAAAAAATTAGTTTAAATGTAACTTTATTGAAATACTTAACAAGATAATATTTATGTTAACCACCACTGATTAGCTGTTCCAGGATGGTAACATCCCACAAATATACCCGTGGCAAAGGCAAATTCAGTAAAATACATTATCTCACATGTAATTTTCCAGTCCAACAGGCAAGAACATCAAGAAAAAAACACTGACTAAGAGAGAGACAGAGAGAGAGAGACAACACTCAAGCATTTTGCTGTAGTAGGGAGAGATGTAAAGTAGCTTCCAAACCCTAACAATTACTGAAAGCTAAAGCTAAATTCTTGGCTGTGTGGGAGCTTGACCCAACCCCATTGTGCTGCTTCCAGAACATAGAACATAGAACAGTACAGCACAGAACAGGCCCACCAGCCCACGATGTTGTGCCGACCATTGATCCTCATGTATGCACCCTCAAATTTCTGTGACCATATGCATGTCCAGCAGTCTCTTAAATGTCCCCAATGACCTTGCTTCCACAACAGCTGCTGGCAACTCATTCCATGCTCTCACAACTCTCTGTGTAAAGAATCCGCCTCTGACATCCCCTCTATACTTTCCTCCAACCTGCTTAAAACTATGACCCCTCGTGTTAGCCATTTCTGCCCTGGAAAATAGTCTCTGGCTATCAACTCTATCTATGCCTCTCATTATCTTGTATACCTCAATTAGGCCCCCTCTCCTCCTATTCTCCAATGAAAAAGTCCGAGCTCAGTCAACCTCTCTTCATAAGACAAGCCCTCCAGTCCAGGCAGCATCCTGGTAAACCTCCTCTGAAACCTCTCCAAAGCATCTACATCCTTCCTATAACAGAGCACCCAGAACTGGACGCTGTATTCCAAGTGCGGTCTAACTAAAGTTTTATAGAGCTGCAACAAGATCTCACAACTCTTAAACTCAATCACCCTGCTAATGAAAGCCAAAACACCATATGCTTTCTTTACAACCCTGTCCACTTGGCTGGCCATTTTAAGGGATCTTTGTATCTGCACACCAAGATCCCTCTGTTCCTCCACACTGCCAAGAATCCTATCCTTAATCCTGTACTCAGCTTTCAAGTTCGACCTTCCAAAATGCATCACCTCGCATTTATCCAGGTTGAACTCCATCTGCCACCTTTCAGCCCATCTCTGCATCCTGTCAATGTCCCGCTGCAGCCTACGACAGCACTCTATACTGTCAACGACACCTCCAACCTTCGTGTCATCTGCAAACTTGCTGACCCATCCTTCAATCCCCTCATCCAAGTCATTAATAAAAATTACAAACAGTAGAGGCCCAAGGACAGAGCCCTGTGGAACCCCACTCACCACTGACTTCCAGGCAGAATATTTTCCTTCTACTACCACTCACTGTCTTCTGTTGGCCAGCCAATTGTGTATCCAGACAGCTAAGTTCCCCTGCATCCCATTCCTCCTGACCTTCTGAATGAGCCTACCATCGGGAACCTTATCAAATGCCTTGCTGAAGTCCATATACACCACATCCACAGCTCACCCCTCATCAACCTTTCTAGTCACATCCTCAAAGAACACAATAAGGTTTGTGAGGCATGACCTGCCCCTCACAAAGCCGTGTTGACTGCATTTAATCAAGCCATGCTCTTCCAGATGGTCATAAATCCTATCCCTCAGAATCCTTTCTAACACCTTGCAGATGACAGACGTGAGACTTACTGGTCTGTAATTGCTGGGGATTTCCCTATTTCCTTTCTCTCTCCAGTCTTCAGGTACGACTCCAGTGGAGAGCGAGGATGCAAAGATCTTCGCAAGTGGTGAAGCAATTGCATTTCTCGTTTTCCAAAGCAGCCGAGGACAAATCTGGTCCGGGCCTGGCGACTTGTCAATCTTAATGTTTGACAAAATTTTCAGCACATCAGCTTCCTCTATCTCTATCCATTCCAGCATGCACACCTGCTCTTCAAAGGTTTCATTCACTACAAAGTTCGTTTCTTTCGTAAAGACAGAAGCAAAAAACTCATTTACGGCTTCCCCTACCTCCTCAGACTCCACACACAAGTTCCCTATGCTATCCCTGATCGGCCCTACTCTTTCTTTGACCATTCTCTTATTCCTCACATAAGTGTAAAATGCCTTTGTGTTCTCCCTAATCCGTTCTGCCAAGCCTTTCTCGTGCCCCCTCCTGGCTCTCCTCAGACCATTTTTGAGCTCCTTCCTTACCTGCCTGTAATCCTCTAGAGCTGAGCTTGACCCTAGCTTCCTCCACCTTATGTAAGCTACCTTCTTCCTTTTGACAAGAAGCTCCACCGCTCTCATCATCCAAGGTTCCTTTATCTTACCCCTTCTTGCCTGTCTCAGAGGGACATATTTATTCATCACTCCCAACAACTGTTCCTTAAACAGTCTCCACATGTCTATAGTGCCTTTACCATGGAACAATTGCTCCCAGTCCGTGCTTCCTAACTCATGTCTAATCGCATCATAGTTTCCTCTTCCCCAATTAAATATCCTCCCATTTTGCCTAATCCTCTCCTTCTCCATAGCTATGTAGAATGTGAGGCAGTTATGGTCACTATCACCAAAATGCTCTCCCACCACAAGATCTGATACCTGCCCTGGCTCGTTTCCGAGCACCAAGTCTAGAATGGCCTCTCCCCTCATCGGCCTGTCAACGTACTGAGTTAGGAAACCCTCCTGAACACACCTTACAAAAACAGCTCCATTCAAATCTTCTGCTCGAAGGAGGTTCCAATCAATATTGGGAAAGTTAAAGTCACCCATTTCAACAGCCCTACTACGTCCACACTTTTCCAAAATCTGCCAACCTATGCTTTCTTCAATCTCCCTGATGCTATTGGGGGGCCTGTAGTAAACCCCTAACGAGGTGACTACTCCCTTGCTGTTCCTAATTTCCACCCATACTGACTCAGTAGGCAGATCTTCCTCGACAATGGAAGCTTCTGTAGCTGTGATACCCTCTCTGATTAGTAGTGCTACACCCCCTCCTCTTTTTCCCCCTTCCCTATTCTTTTTAAATGCTCTAAACCCTGGAACATCCAGCAACCATTCCTGCCCCTGAGAAACCCATGTCTCTGTTATGGCCACAACATGATAGCACCAGGTACTGATCCGTGCTCTAAGTTCATCACTTTTATTCCTGATACTCCTTGTGTTAAAGCAAACACACTTTAACTGATCCCTTGATTCCTTCCCAGGAAAATCCTTCCCATTAGCTGGTCTACCTCTTGCTATTGCCACACCTGCATCAACTCTCACCTCCGGTATACAGCTCCGGTTCCCACCCCCCTGCCATACTAGTTTAAACCCTCTCGAACTACTCGAGCAAACCTTCCACCCAGGACATTGGTCCCCTTCCAGTTCAGATGCAACCCGTCCTTCCTGTAAAGGTTCACCTTCCCCAGAAGGCATCCCAATTATCTACATATCTGAAGCCCTCCCTCCTACACCAGCTGCGCAGCCACGTGTTAAGCTGCGCCCGCTCCCTGTTCCTCGCCTCGCTATCTCGTGGCACCGGTAGTAAACTAGAGAACACTACTCTGTTCGTCCTGCTTTGCAGCTTCCATCCTAACTCCCTGAAATCACTTTTTATATCCTCAATCCTTTTTCTGGCTAAATCATTAGTGCCAATATGTAACACGATTTCTGGCTGTTCGCCCTCCCCTTTTAGAACCTTATACACCCGATCGGAGACGTCCCGGACCCTGGCACCAGGGAGGCAACATACCTTCCGGGAATCCCGATCCTGACCACAAAATCTCCTGTTGATTCCCCTAACTATCGAGTCCCCTACCACGAGTACTTTTCTATTCTGCCCCCTTCCCTTCTTTGCCACAGTGTCAGTCTCAGTGCCAGAGAACTGACTACTATGGCTTTCCTCTGGTAGATCATCCCCCCCAGCAGTATCCAAAACGGTATACTTATTGCTGAGGGGAATGCCCACAGGGGATCTCTGCACTGTCTGTCTGTCCCCTCTCCTCCCCCTAACTGTAACCCATCTATCCTTGTCCTGAGCCTTAGGAGTGACCAACTCCCGGTAACTCCTCTCAATTACCCCCTCTCCCTCCCGAATGATCCGTAGTTCATCCAGCTCCAGCTCCATTTCCCTAACACGGTTTTCAAGGAGCTGTAGCTGGGTGCACTTCCCGCAGATGTAGCCAGCGGAGACGTGTGCCATGTCTCCCACCTGCCACATTCTGCAGGAGGAGCAAACAACTGCCCTAGCATCCATACCCCACTTATCTGAACACCCACTCAGTACTAAAGTAGAAAGCTTAGTTCAAGTTGCTATAAAATTAGTAACAAATTTATATTCAATAGACAAAGTTTAGAATAAACCTTACCTTATTAACTAGGTTAGAGGAGGAGGGCGGGTGGGAGACACTACAGTTGTAGAGTCTCGGGTTTAGCCGCCTTGCTGATATATATGGTCACTGCTTCTGTTTTTTTTAAAAAAGTTACATTGGTGGACTCAGAGCAGGCAGCTAGGTTCCAAAGTTACAACACTTGCTTTAAAAGAAACACAATCAAACAAATCCTTCTTAAAGGCACATCTTGTAACTGTGGTGTAATGACGGTAGTTGTCAGAATTCATACTGAGAGATCAATAAGCTATAGTGTTACTTCATTGTTGAGTTATTGTTCATTATGAAACAAAGAGATATCTATTTTATCAATTTCAGTTGGATCCCTATCCAGGACCCAGAGGCAAGAAGTCAGTATTGCAACCGTCACATTTCTACCGGAGGTACGATATGAATGAATTACAGAAACTGAAATGTGTCCTGGTAAAAGCCAAATCTTTCACATTAAGGAGTCTCAAGTTACATTTTCAAAATTCTTTCTTTCTTTTTGACAGATAACACTGATAAAGCAATGATAATCCATTATTTTTCTAATATCCTACGTATTGAGATATACTACTACTACAACTATAGTTGTGATGTCTCCCTCTCTCAGTGTTTGTCTCCTGTATTCTTCTTAATTTGGATAAGATGGAGTAGGAGGGGTCAGAATTGTGGAAGGTTGAAGAAATCATTGACTCCATCTATACTTTTTAAACATAATCAAAGACCCCTCCCATCCCAGTTACAATTTCTTCCAATCTCTTCCATTGAGCAGAAGATACAAAAACATAAACACACATATTAATAGATTCAAGAACAGTTTCTTCCCCAGTATGATTCGACTTCTGAATGAACAGAAACTATGATAGAGAACTTGAAGAAATGATACTGGGAACAGATATACATTGATCTCACTCTTTGTGTACTTTCTCTGCAGCTGTTACATTGTAACCACTGTCTGTTCCTTTACTCTAATGCTCTTTGAGCTGCCTGTACTGAATGTAAAACAAAACTTCCACTGTACCTAGATATATGTGACAATAACAAATCAAATCAGAATCAATGGATAGAAATGGAGAGATGAATACAGAAATTCCAGATTGAGATCATTGTGTTGACCTTCAGACAACAGAATGGTATCCTATAAATCATATTGTTACTTTGACATATTCCGAGATATGCCATGTGACTCAGAATTTCTCATTTAGGATTTGTTTAGAACTGGAAAGAAACTGATTTGAGCAGGATTTGATAATGGACAGAATGGAATCAATAATTCATGTGTTTCAGAACTTTATAGTATAAATGTAATGTAATTGTTTCTGGGCTAACAATGTGTGTGAAGCAAAATATATTGTTATTTTAAAATAAAAGTACACACCAGAACTGGAGATACTGATTATAGATGGGTAGGGCTGATCCAAGTCACTCCTCGTGGATTACAATGAGTTGGATTAAACAGAAATTTAAAAGCCAATGATCAGGATTCTAGCTCTGTTCGCTTGAAAAAGACAAAAGAGAGGGATGTTAACCTGCCAGTCACTAATTCCATATCCAAGAAAATCGGCACTGCCAGTTTGCAGCCTGGTGGGTCCTTGTACACTGTTTTGGCTTTCTTTTAACATAAATGGGTCCTCAGCACTCCTAATCATGTTTAGATACACAAATCAAAACTTACATCTGTTGTAGACCCTAATTACAATTGATACAGTAACTAAGCAAAGTCTTGAAACATACCTAGGACATTCCAATTCTCCAGATATCTGGGTCTAACTGGCCTTTAAAGGAAATAAAAATTAAAAACTTGTACAGAACAGTTTTCCTCATCAGGGAAGACGAGGTGTGCTTATCTGATCTGCTACACAATACCAGCTTCCAAGCCGATCAAGCCTAACAAGTTGTGCAATTACATGCTGTAACTTATATAATCAGACAGCAAAGTATCAGCACATTTCAGTGCTTAACTATTTATCTGAGGATGAAATCACTTGTACAAAAATTAGTATAAAACAGAAACTCTATCATAGAGAACTTGAAGGAACAATGGGAACAGATATATGCAGGGTAAAGAAAAGACTCGACTTTCAACTGGATAACTGAGGTTCACATCAGCTCCTGACATTAGTGACTGCAAGTTAAATTGAAAATAAAAGTATTGAGTTTATTGTTCCAGGAAATTGTTGTAAAACTACTTGCACAAAAACCTATTTTACCAAGATTCTGTTTTTGTAATATTTTGATTTTTACAAAATACCAGATTGTTGAGGTCACTGCATGATGGTGAGGATTGGGTCATCTAACAGTTTTCTCTCCTTCCACCTACTCTGACTGTCAAACGTGGGTTGGCTGCTTCAGTTAGTAGAAAACACGCTATTACTCAGACTCCTCAGCTGGTGTTAATATGTACGTATGGGCTTTTTGGTTTACTTTTCGAATCATACAGATTGCCTGAAACTACTGCTGATAGTTGAAATTCAGTTTCAAATTGTCTGGCTGACCAGTATGTGCTTTAGCAGTAACTAACACTGAGGCTAATTTTGAAGGGGAACGTATGTAACCAGAAGACAAGTGAAACTTGCTTTAAAATTAATAGAAATGAGTAAGCATTACTAAACACAGAGCTTACAAATAAACACTACAGTTACTGTAATCCAAGGATAATCAGTCTTTTACTGAATGTAGTAGTCAGTTCAAAACAATGCAGACTCAATGGGCTAAATGCCTAATTCTGTTCCTATATCTTGTGGTCATATGTGAGTTGTGAGATATTCTTTTGATGACTAGTCACCATATTCCTGCAGCTCACCACCTTTACTACAACAACTATGTCTAACTTATCAGGTTTCTGTCCTTTTTATCTTTAATATGCTTCTCATAGCATGCCATTTCCAGTGTACATTAGCAGATCGTTACTGGGGAGACCACCCTGCACAAAGCATCAGCACCACTGACCCATGCATAACCAGCACTTCATTATCACAGGCCAACCCAGCACAACGCATCAACACTGCAGAAGCAGTAGCATTCATTGCATTTAAGCATTATCAATTTGTGCTTTTGCAATTCCAAGTCATACAAGTCATGGGCCAAATGCTGAATTGTGATTAGATTATAGGTGACTGTTCTGACTGGTATGAATGTGATGGGCTGAAGGGCCTTTTCTGTGCTGTAGATCTCTGTGACCCTATGACATAAGGCCATCTATCCAACCATGACATCACCATTACAGGTCCATCCAGCATGAAGAATCACCACATAGGTTCACCCATAACCAACACATGAGCACAACAGTCTCATCCGTAAGCAGCATATCACCACCACAGGCCCACCAATAACTAGCATGTTACCATCCCTGTATGAGTTGGCACCAGCACATCATGACCAGAAGACCATCTTCTACAAGTCTATCATCTCTATGGGACCACCTGCCACAGAATATCATGATTCTTGGTGTCCTTCACAATAGACTGCTGTGGATTTGACCGAAATACTGTTGTCAGAGGTAAAAGAGGTGGGCACATCACATTACTGACAGAGGAAGACATCACTGCAGTAGTGAGGGAAGATGTCCCAGAAGGATCTTCAAATGAGGCCATCTGGGTAGAGCATAAAAAGAAGAAAGGGGCAATTACTTTGTTGGGATTATACTACAGTCAGAGCCAGACAAAGTAGTTAGATATGTATGCAAATCATAAAGATGTGAGAGAAACAGTAATAATTGTAGGTGACTTCAACTTCGCTAAGATTAACTGGGTTCACCTCGTGTGAAAGGATTAGATGGGTGGAACTTTTCAAGTGCATCCAGGAAAGCTTTCTGTGCCAGTACATAGATAGTCCTACTACAGGTGGGGCAGTGCTAGACCTAATCCTAGGGAATGAAACTAGTCAAGCGGTTCAAGTTTCAGTGGGCAAGCATTTTGGGGATAGTTATCATAATTCTGTATGTTTCTGTCATTATGAAAAGGGATAAGAATAGTACAAAAGTTAAGTATCTAAACTGGGGGAAGACTGATTTTAATACCTTTGCAAAAGATCTGCCAAACATAGACTGAGAGTAGTTACTTGCAGCTAACTCTACATTTCGAAATTGGGAATCTTTTTTAAAAGTAATCTGCAGAAAACGATTTAGAAAGATTTATAAGAGTTACCAAGACTTGAAGGTTTGAGTTATAAGAAGAGGTTGGGTAAGCTGGGACTTATTTTCCCTGGAGGGCAGGACGATGAAAGGTGACCTTACAGTGGTTTATAAAATCACGAGAGGCGTAGATAAGGTGACTAACCAAAGTCTTTTCCCTAGGGTGAAGGAGTCAAAAACTAGGGGGCATAGACTTAAGGTGAGAGATTGGAAAGTTTTAAAAGGGCTCTGAGTGACAACTTTTTCACAAAGATTGTGGTTTGCACGTGGAATGAATTGTCAGAGGAAGTGGTGGAGGCAGGTATAATTACAACATTTAAAAGACATTTGGACAGGTATGGATAGAAAATGTTTAGAGGAATTTGGGCCAAATGCAGGCACATGGGACTAGTTCAATTTAGGAAACCTGATCGGCATGGACGAGTTGGGCCAAGTAGACTGTTCCTCTACTGTATATCACTATGACTCTAGTATAGTGAGAATTCAGGGCCAGAGTGTTCCTCTATGAACGAAGAACAGAAGCAGCAAGTCCAGGGAACCCTGGATGTCAAGGGATAAAGAATTTAATAAAGAAAAGGAAGGAAGGAAATGTCACATACAGCACATTAAAAACCATGGAGGCATTTCAAAAGTAAAGAGAGTTAGGAGGTTGCTTAGAAAGGAAATTTGGAGGGCAAAGAAGGGCCACAGAATATTTTTGGCAAATGGGAACAAGGAAAACTACAAGACTTTAACCAGTATACTAAGACTTATTAGAGACAAAAGGGGCAACCTGTGCATGGAGCCAATGAACATGGGTGAGGTCTTGAATGAATACTTTTCTTCTGTTCACAAAGGAGAAAGACAAAATCAAAATCAAAAGACAATATCGATTGGGATGGTGAGAACATATAGAATTAATAAGAAGGAGGTATTAGAAGTTTTAGTGGGCATACAGTGGGCATGAGTCCCCAGGACCTGATGAGTTGTATCCAAGGCTGTGATGGGAGGCAAGGGAGGCGATTGTTGAGATTCGATAGAGATATTTAGTATTTCACTGGCCACAGGTGAAGTGCCAAATGACTGGAGAATAGAGAACATGTTTCCTTCTTTCAAGAAGGTCAGCAAGGATAAGTCAGGTAATTACGGACCAGTTAGTCTGATGTCAGTGGTAGGGAAATTATTGGAAAAAATTCTGAGAGACGGAATTAACTAATACCTGGAAAGGCAGGATTAATCAGCAATAGTCATGGGTTTGTTAAAGGGTAGATCCCGTCTGTGTAATTTAATTGAGTGTTTTGAAAAGATAACTAGATATATTGGTGAGGGTAGTGTAGTTGATATGGTTTACCTGGACTTCAGTAAGGCCTTTGATAAGGTCCCAGATAGAAGGCTGGTCCAAAAGGTAAGATGCCACTGGATCCAATGCAAGTTGGCAAATTGGATTCAAAATTAGCTTGCAAATAAAAGGCAAAGTGGAATGGTGGAGGGTTGTTTTTGTGATTGGAAGCCTGTGACCAGCAGTTACTACAGAGATCAGTGCTGGTACCCTTGCCATATGTTATGTGCTTTAACGACTTAGATCATAAGACCATAAGACGATGGATCAGAATCAGACCATTCTGCCCATCAAATCTGCTCTGCCATTCAATCGAGGCTGATATGTTTAGCAACTGCATTCTTCTCCATTCTCCACATAACCCTTGATCCCCTTACCAACTAAGAATCTATCTATCTCTGTCTTAAATACACTCAATGACCTGACCTCCACAGTCCTCTGCTGCAATGATTTCAATACATTAACCTTCCTGTGACTGAAGAAATTTCTCCTCATCTCAGTTCTAAAGGGTTGTCCCTTCATTCTGAGGCTGTGACCTTGGGTCCTGGTCTTTCATACCAGTGGGATAATCATCTCCACATCCACTCTATTCAGGCCTCTCGGTGTTCTGTACATTCTAATCAGATTTCCGCACTCCCCCCACACACCCACCAAATCCTTCTAAACTCCAGCAAGTAAAGAACCAGAATCCTCAGCTGCTCCTAATATGACGAGCCCTTCATTCCCAGGATCATTCTTGCAAACCTCCTTGCGACCTCCTCTATCACCACTATAGACCAGCAAACATTGCATTAGATTAGATTAGATTCCCTACACTGTGGAAACAGGCCCTTCGGCCCAACAAGTCCAACCGCCTCTTGGAGCATCCCACCCAGACCCATCCCCCGAGAACCCACACAACCCTGAACACTACGGGCAATTTAGCATGGCCAATCCACCTAACCTGCACATCTTTGGACTGTGGGAGGAAACCGAAGCACCCAGAGGAAACCCATGCAGACACAGGGAGAATATGTAAACTCCACACAGACAGTTGCCCGAGGCTGGAATCGAACCCGGGACCCCGGTGCTGTGAGGCTGCAGCGCTAACCACTAACCATGCTGCCCTCATTAGTGGTGGTCACTTGTTGGAGCGGATTCTGAAGAACAGCATTTGGAAAGTCAAGGACTGACTAGGTATAGTCAACCTGGTTTTGTGCATGGGAAATCGTGTCTCACTTATTTGATTGAGTTTTTTGAAGAGGTGACAGAGAAGATTGATGAAGGCAGATCATGAGACATTGTTTATATGGACTTCAGCAAAGCATTCAACAGGGTCCTGCATGGTAGACTGGTTAGGAAGGTTAGATCACATAGAATCAGTGGGAGCTAGCTAATTGGCTATAAAATTAGCTTAAAGGTAGGAGACGGAGGGTGGTGGTAGAGGGTTGCTTTTAGGGCTGCAATTCTATGATCAGCAGTGTGCCACAAGGATTAGTGCAGGGTCCACTGCTTTTTGTTATTTTATATAAATGATTTAGATGTGAATATAGAAAGTATAGTTAGTAAATTTGCAGATGATACCAAAATAGGTGGTGGACAGTGAAGATGATTATTTCAGAGTAGAACAGAAACCTGATTAGATGCGCCACTGAGCCGAAGAGTTTGATTTAAGTAAGTCTGAGGTGTTGCATTTTGTTAAGGCAAACCAGGTTCCTGTGGAGTGTTGCCGAACAAAGAGACCCCGGGATGCAGGTGTAAAATTTCTTGAAAGTGGAGTCACAAGTAGATAGTTGGGGAAGAAGACATTTGGCATATTTGCCTTCATTGGTCAGAACACTGAGTATAAGATTCAGGATGTCATGTCACTATACAGGACATTGGTGAGGCCACTTTTAGAAAATTGTATACAATGCCGGCCATCCTTCTATAGGAAAGTTGTTGTTAAACCTGAGAGGGTGCAGAAAAGGTTTACAAGGATGTTGCCGAGACTGGAAGGTTTCAGTTACAGAGAGAAGCTGAATAGGCTGGTGCTTTTTTCCCTGGAGCATTGGAGGCTGAGTGGTGACCTTATAGATGTTTATAAAATCATGAGGGGTATGGATAGGGTGAATATCCAAGGTCCTTTTCCTAGGCTGAGGGAAACTAAAACTAGAGGGCACAGTTTTAAGGTTAGAGGGGAAAGATTTTTAAAGCACCTGAGGGATAATGTTTTCATGCACAGGGTGATGGGTGTATGGAACAAGCTGCCAGAGGAAATAGTGGAGGCAGGTTCAATTACAACATTTAACTGGCATCTGGATGGGTATACAAATAAAAAGGGTTTACAGTGATATGGGCCAAATACTGGAAAATGGAGCTAGGTCAGATTGGAATGATGATTGCCATGGACAAGTTGGGCTGAAGGGTCAATTTACATAATGCTTGACTCTATGTGGGGCCCAAAACTGTACACAATATTTCAAACATCATCTGGCCAGAGCCTTATGCAGCCTCAGCAGTACATTTTTGCTCTTGTATTCTAGTCCTCTTGATGCAATTGATGCAAAGTAGCTATTTAGTTCCTCCGCTATTTCTTTGTTTTCCATTACTACTGCTCCAGCCTCCTTTCCCAGCAGTCCGATGTACACCCTTGTCTCTCTTTCACATTTTAGATATCTAAAAATAACTTACAATCTTCCTTTATATTAGTAACCAGCTTACTCTCATGCTTAACAAGGTGTAGAGTTGGATGAACACAGCAGGCCAAGCAGCATCAGAGGAACAGGAAAGCTGACGTTTCGGGCCTAGACCCTTCTTCAGAAAACATCTTTTCTTGAAGCAAAACTCCCATTTATAGAGTCATAGTGTCAGAGTCATACTGCCTGGAAACAGACCCTTCAGTCCAACCAGTCCATGCCGACCATAATCTCAAACTAAACTAGTCCCAGATAACAAGGTGTAGAGCTGGATGAACACAGCAGGCCAAGCAGCATCAGAGGAGCAGGAAGGCTGATGTTTTGGGCCTAGACCCTTCCTCAGAAAATCTTCAGAAAAGCGTCAGCCTTCCTGCTCCTCTGATGCTGCTAGGCCTGCTGTGTTCATCCAGCTCTACACCTTGTTATCTTGGATTCTCCAGTATCTACAGTTCCTACTATCTCTAAAGTTGTCCTATCTGCCTGGTCCTGGCCCATATCCATCTAAACCTTTCCTATTCATATATCCACCCAAATGTCTTTTAAATGTTGTAATTGTACTTGTATCCACCACTTCATCAGGAAGTTCATTTCACATGAAAATCACCCTCTGTGTAAAAAAATTGCCATCAACTGTATATATACTCCTCATTATTTTATAAATTTCTATCAGGTCACCTCTCAATTTCGTATGCTCCAGTGAAAAAGGTCCCAGTCTATCCAGCCTTTCATTACAACTCAAAACCTTCCATACCCAGCAACAACCTGGTAAATCTCTTCTCAACCCTCTCTGCTGTTTCCCCATTGATTTGCCATTGCTATGTGGTTCAGGGGCTGTGAAGATTCCATTCATAAGTGATGTTTAAGATTCTGATCTTCAATCAAAACAGTAAACTACAAGAGAAGTCAAATTTTTAATAAATATTCAAAGTTCTCCTTGAAGTCCCATGACAGGTGACAATTCATCGAGATTCTAGATATTCCTCCCCTCAAACAAGGAATGTAATGTAATGGAACAGAAAAATAAGAGAGGTGGAGAAGTTCTTTAGAAAAATCAGGAATGAATGCTGTATTGTATTCTAGTCCCTCATATTTCTAACTGAAGCAAAGGATCAATATCTGTGAATTATCATCAGACACATATATCAATGAGGTCACAAAATGCACATCCACTAGGAAATGTCATTTGGACTGGCCACTGGCTAACTGTATTGTCACTTTCACGTAAATAGTTGTATGTCAGAAATTTTTAGTCAGAATGAAACTGAACTTTCTCTATGTATGTCAGAATTTGGGGAGTGGTAGCAATTGTTGGTCAGCCAAGGAACCTCTTGTAAATCTTATCAACTAATGTTTTCCACTCTAGTCTGGAGTTCCATACGTAGTTTATTAATGCCTCTCAGCTTCCCTTCATCAAATCCATTCAGTTTATTTCTTGAATATTCATTGAGACATGCAGTAACATGGAATAATCATTTCAGTCTTCTATGCCTTCAAATTAAACAAACACAGATAATGCTGCACATCAGGCCCTTCAAGTTTCCCTCCCATACACGTACCATTCAAACATGGAAGTATCTGCTAATCCTTCACTGATGCTGGATTAAAATTCTAAATCTTCCTCCATAACAGAATTATCAGTATACCTACACAGAATGCAGCAGTTCAAGATGATAACTGACTGCACATCACCTTCTCAAAGAAAAGTAAGGATGGTGAAGAAATGCTTACCTTGCCAAAGTTGCTGTGATCCCATAAACAAATAAAACAAATATATATTCTTTCACAGGATGTGGGCATCGTTGACTGGTCAGGCAATTGTTGCTCATCCCTCACTTGAGAAAGCTGGAAATCCCTTCTAATTTTGATTTTGTTAAATCAACTAAAATACTTTTAAACATAAAATGTTGACCTGACATTAAAAGTTCTCATTTGGTGAATATAATGTATTGGATTAAAAGTTTACAATTTAATGTTCCCAGTGAAGACCTTCTTCCAAGGCATTTTGATGCTGTCTTATTCTCTCAATTTGTCTCAGTGATTCAAAAAAGGCAAGTATTAAACTACATTGCTTGTACTTTCCTACACATTTAAAGAAGTAAACCATTGAAGCACTAAAACTACCATTTTGGAGCAACCTACCACATTAGAGATAGGATCCTACTTTTGGATGACATGGGGAAAAATTGCTCCACTCAAAGTCTTTTGAATCTCTGAAATTCTCTGTCCCAGAACAGTCTCCATCACTGAATTCATTTAGGTTGCAATAGACAGATTTGGCCTCTCAGGGATTTAATGTCAGACATATAAACAACCTATCCTGACTTTAGGGGTGCTTTTGTGTGATTAGCACCTTAATGCTGGGCAGCTTGAAGTTTCTCTGGCTTCATAAATGACTGACACAATTACTATCAAATCCAACCAGATGCCTGAAATTCAGATAAAGTATTGCATGAGGCCATGAAATGCTTAAATTCAGACAGCTTTTTGGAAAATGCAGTTGGAAAATGAATAAATCTATTGTTTACACTTCAGAAGAGAATGATTTTTTCAACTAATTGTTCAAGAAGCAACCTTCCTACACAGTAGTTGTCCCAGCTTGTGTGAAAAAGTGTTAATAATTCTGATTATCAAGCAGCAATGGCCCAGTGGTATTATCACTAGACTATTAATCCAGAAACTCAGCAAATGTTCTGGCGACCTGGATTCAAGTTCCACTATGGTAGATGATGGGAATTTTAATTTAATAAAAATATCTGGAATTAGGAATCGAGTAATG
Source organism: Stegostoma tigrinum (assembly GCF_030684315.1). Lineage (NCBI taxonomy): Eukaryota > Metazoa > Chordata > Chondrichthyes > Orectolobiformes > Stegostomatidae > Stegostoma > Stegostoma tigrinum. The sequence continues at coordinate 34,557,435 of NC_081362.1, read as the reverse complement.
ACTCTGCAACCATTGTCAATTGTCAGAAAACCCCATGAGATTTACTAATGCCCTCCAAGTAAGGAAATCTGCAATCCTCATGTAGTCTGGCCTACATTTGACTCCAGAACAATGGCAATGTGGTTGACTCTCAACTGCCCTCTGAACTGGCCTAGCAAGCCACTAAATTGTATCAATTGCTACAAAGTCTCTGCAAAGAAATGAAACTGGCTGGGGCACTTGGCATCAACATAGGCACACATGGACTGTGGCGGTTCAAGAAAGCAGCTCACCACACTTTCCCAAATGCAGCTAGGGATGGACAATAAATGGTCAGCCAGTGAAGCCCATGTCTCACAAGTGAATAAAAAATGGTCACCTTCACCCTTGCTGGTGGAATGCAGGAGTGTGGCAGGCAATCCACTTTCCAAAACCTTTTTACAGGCTCTAGCCCTGCATCTTCCTTTCTAGTTTTCTAAGAAATTTCCCATAAGTTATAATGGTTTACAATTATTATTATCAACAATGAATTAGGAATTGAAACTGGGATCCTTGTTAATTACCAACTAATCATAAGACAAGCATACTCTGCCAATGTGGTATACTGCATCCACTGTACCCGGTGCGGCTTTCTCTACATTGGGGAAACCAAGCGGAGGCTTGGGGACCGCTTTGCAGAACACCTCCGCTCAGTTCGCAACAAACAACTGCACCTCCCAGTCGCAAACCATTTCCACTCCCCCTCCCATTCTCTTGATGACATGTCCATCATGGGCCTCCTGCACTGCCACAATGATGCCACCCGAAGGTTGCAGGAACAGCAACTCATATTCCGCCTGGGAACCCTGCAGCCATATGGTATCAATGTGGACTTCACCAGTTTCAAAATCTCCCCTTCCCCCACTGCATCCCTAAACCAGCCCAGTTCATCCCCTCCCCCCACTGCACCACACAACCAGCCCAGCTCTTCCCCCCCACCCACTGCATCCCAAAACCAGTCCAACCTGTCTCTGCCTCCCTAACCGGTTCTTCCTCTCACCCATCCCTTCCTCCCACCCCAAGCCGCACCTCCAGCTACCTACTAACCTCATCCCACCTCCTTGACCTGTCCGTCTTCCCTGGACTGACCTATCCCCTCCCTACCTCCCCACCCACACCTTCTCCACCTATCTTCTTTACTCTCCATCTTCGGTCCGCCTCCCCCTCTCTCCCTATTTATTCCAGTTCCCTCTCCCCATCCCCCTCTCTGATGAAGGGTCTAGGCCCGAAACGTCAGCTTTTGTGCTCCTGAGATGCTGCTTGGCCTGCTGTGTTCATCCAGCCTCACATTTTATTATCTTGGAATCTCCAGCATCTGCAGTTCCCATTATCTCTCATACATTAAATGGGGAAGGAAGTGTTGCCGCAACAGAATTTACCTTCTGTCTATGTTGAAAAATTGAAGACAGATGGCAGAGGTGAAGAAAAGAGGAAAATCCAAACAGCAGTAATATCTGTTGAGGGGGATTTCATTGATAGGGAATTGAAACTTAAGTTTCTTAGTAATCAGTCATATTATTTCCCAGCAATTAATTGTTGATCATTTTGAGTAAACACAAGAAAACATTCTTCTGTGTGTATTTGTATATAAATATATCAGGGGCCCCAAGCTTGTCTATGGTTGCCTGCATTTTGTGAGGTAAGCTACAAAAAAAAAACAGATTGACGTTGTGAGAAATAGTCACGCTACAAGGCCATTTCAAACTGTCTTCTCAGCTTAGGGCCCGGAAGACAAGTTAGGTGAGTGCTAGAGTTCTCTGAATTTCACCATGATTGTTCCAATACCACAACTCACAAGTATCCATTATCCATGAAACCTACTGCAGGCAAATACTACCAGTCTAGATTCTCCCTCTGATGAAGGGTCTAGGCCCGAAACGTCAGCTTTTGTGCTCCTGAGATGCTGCTTGGCCTGCTGTGTTCATCCAGCTTCACACTTTGTTATGTTAGATTCTCCTGTCATTGTTTTTTGGTTTTCTTCATTCATAAGCTGTTTAACGCATTGACCTGACCTGTCTCTGACTTTATCCTATTTCACTAAGCTGAAATCTACATCTTTGATTTCACATACATTTCTCATATCTTTTGTGAACCTATCCACAAAGCATATACTATACTGAAGATAACAAGGTGTAGAGCATCTTCATTTTCTGAAGAAGGGTCTAGGTCTGAAACGTCAGCCTTCCTGCTCCTCTGATGATGCTTGACCTGCTGTGTTAATCCAGCTCTACATCTTGTTATCTCAGATTCTCCAGCATCTGCAGTTCCTACTATCTCTGCTATTCTGAAAAGATCCTTTTTGGTATCCACAAACTTCTCCCTTGACCAGGACTCCTTTTGTTTTTGATATTCACTCGTAGGACATGGATGTCACTGGCTAGCCAGCATTTTATTGCCTTTGAAAGTTATGGTGACCTACCTTCTTGAACCATCGCAGTCCATTTTGGTGTAGGTAGACCCACAATGCCATTAGGGAGGAAGTTCTAAGATTTTGACTCAGTGACAGTCCAGGAGCAGTGATATAATTCCAAGTCAGAATGGTGGAGGGGGCCTTGTCGGCGGTGATGTCCCCATGTATCTGCTAGCAACCACTTCCTTTGAACTCCTTTTTGCCCTTTTTAATTTGTTATTTTTACTGACAGGAAATTTTCTGAAAACTCCTCCCACTTTTTAAAATGGGTTTTCCACTGAACTTCCTTCAAAGTTCCAGAAGTGGAGAGGATATTCTCAACCCCAAGGATATTTTCAATTACTGTCATCTCACGAGTATCAGATACTAGGAGCTGTCTGCTGTGTTTCCACTGCCTGTGCAGCTAATCTAAATATTTTTACCAATGTTGGTGAATAACTACTGTGACACAAGTAGATGAAGCAGTACCATGACATCTCATTTTTTCCAGTTATCACAGGGCGCTTGCTTTATATGGTAGGAGGAAACTCATTTTACAGCTTTGAAACTGTACATTAAAATACCGTGATGTAGTTTCCTGCCTACCCTATGAGTATTTCCACCTGCCCTTTTATATAGACCATGTGATATAGTTGCACTGTTTAGAGTCTCTGCATTTGTATGTTCGATTAACAGCTATATACGATGACTTCTACTTTAAATGCTGTTCACATGAAGTAAGGGCAAGGTAGTTGTCACAATAATCTTCATAGGTAAGCATTTTGTCTGTCAGAATTTAATCGATTATCTAAAAGATTATAATAATCAAGCAAGCTGGTAAAATTTAAATGAAAATGATAGTTGTGTCTGACAGATTTGCTTGTTTTCAGGTTAGGTAGTAACCCTAACATTTCCCAATTGTACAACCCTCCAAGACTTCTACACTATTCCAACTCTGGCCTCTTACACAATTTCTATTTCAATCTCTCTGCCATCGATAGCCATGATTTTAGCATGGATTGGAATCTCCTTCTTAAACCTCTCGTTCTCTCATCTTCTCACTCTTTCTTTCAAGTGATCCTTTAAATTTTCCTCTTTGACAGCTTTTGGCTATCTATCGTAATATCTCCCAATGCATGTTGAATGATCTCCTATGTAAAAGGTGCTTTATGAATGTGATTTGTTGGTGTTTGTATTGAAATTATGTGATGCGTATAGAAATGTTTACGAAATGACAACAGAAGCTAGCTTATTCTTGAACTGACTTGTCTGCTGCTGAAAATCTTGATGGGATGTTTTGTGTCTCTACTTCAGAGGACAGCATAAATTATCTTGATAATGCAGCCGCCTGTGCAATTTGCTCAATAGAATTCATTTTAATCCATTCCCCGCCGCCAACTCCCACCCAAGCCATACAACATCTTGCCTCGGAACTATGTCACAATTTCTCCACTGCAGGGAGATCAGAACCCTGGAACACCCGTCCGAACAGTATTGTGGATGCATTCACACTCCAAAGAGTGTAGCAGTTCAAGAAGGTAGCTCACCACCACTTTCTCAAATAGGGATGAGCAATTAATGTTGGTCTAGCCAGTGATGCCTATCTCCTATGGGTGGCACAGTGGCTCAGTGGTTAGCCACTGCAGCCTCACAGTGCCAGGAACCCGGGTTCAATCCCAGCCTCAGGCAACTGTCTGTATGGAGTTTGCACATTCTCCCCATGTCTGCATGGGTTTCCTCCGGGTGCTCCTGTTTCCTCCTACAGTCCAAAGATGTGCAGGCTAGGTGGATTGGCTATGCTAAATTGCCCACAGTGTTCAGGGGTGTGTGGGTTATAGGGGGATGGGTCTGGGTGGGATGCATCAAGGGGCAGAGTGGACTTGTTGGGCCAAAGGGCCTGTTTCCACACTTTAGGAAATCTAATCTAATCCTACGAAAGAACAGAAACAATTCCAATGTGTTTTCATTCATGTTAAAAGCAGGTTAGTGTACCAACCTGAGTACATTTTTCACTGACAAACTGTTCTTTCTTCTCTTTAGAAATATAAGAACAGAACAAAGAGGCTAGCTTTACATCACTGGCAGCATTGATGAAGGTTTTAAGTAACTCTGGTTTGGTAAGTTAAGGATTTTGCATGCAATCACTTTTTGAGTTCGATCACATTGCTGTTTAACCTTGTTTACTCAAATACTGTACTAAAAGTATCTTCATTCTATTAGTAACCATGGTAAAGAATGAGTCAACAAGCAGCCCATTGCATGACATTTTTAGTAAAAACATAAACCTTTTCGATACTGAAACATGATACTGAATCATACTGAAACAAAACTAAACAGCTCATTGAAAGATATTCAAAAGCCCCCAAACATTAAAAAGAGTTAATTTTTATCATTTAATGCTTATGGGTATCTATTATTTATTTTTAAAGAAAGGAAAATGAGACGAAATACGTTTGCAAAAGGTAGTGTTTAATTGCTGAGTGAATTGTGCTATGTTCTTGTCTGTGTGATACTGTTGCATACATATTGGGTGAGAGTGTGTATTCAGCTGAGCTGAAAGCTGGGAATTTATTTGTGGAACTGTGTAAAAGTGTGTGTTTTGTGAATTACAGGAATGTTTGTAATTGTGGATGTGTACTTATGCATGTGCATGTGTTTGTTATGCTGGTGTATCTATGTGTAATGGTGTGCAAATATGGAGCACTATAAAGGTATGTAGGGGGTCTTGGTATTTATATATACCTGTGTGAGAACTGATTATGATAAAGATTAGAATTAATATTTTTCTGCCATTTATATGATTAATACATGAACTGTCAGTTATGAGGATTACATCGTATAATCAGACACACTAGAAATGAGGTGGTGAGATATATGGAGGATAGAAATGAAAGATTAATGAGGAATTGCTAGCTATGTTCTAGTGTTTGAAACTTTTGAAGAATTTCTGTCCACATTTAATCAATATGAATTTGTTATTTATTTTTGACAGTCTAAAACACTAACTGTGAGTAATATGGAAGCAGCCAGTGAGGCTGTGAAGAGAGTAGAGCAAGAATCAGTTGAGATGGTGAGTAATAAGTAAATATAACTTTTTTTTACTCTAAGGAATTGCAAATGTTTGGTCTAAGTAGCCATATTTAGATTACATTTGATAGATTCATGATCTTATTATGCTTATTAACGTTTGAATATTTTACATTGAGGTAGATAGGTAGATCAGGTGGGTAAAAGTAATATTCAAGATAACATATTGTTAGGCGGGGGAAAGCGGTGGTCTCAGTTTTTGTTTTGGGTGTTTCAGAGTCCCTCAAGTATCTCATTGCACTGTGTTTCTAACCTTCAGGCACATGATCAGAACTATGGAGTGGTATTGTCAAAGAGTGAAGACTTGTCAAATTCCCTGATTGGTGAGTTTGAAAACAAGCTAACACATTCTCCTGCCAGATGCAGTAGCCTGTGGTTTATCTGAAGTTTTTGTGCTGATGTAAGCATGATGCAAGTTATTTATAAAGCACCATGCCTCATCAACGTACTTTTTACAACTTTTAAAGTCATATTAGAAAACACAAAAACTTTTGAATCAAATATTATTTAAAATGAGTTTACTTAGATAATATTTTAAAGGTAAGTTGTAGACAATTTGTTAGGAGTCTATTAAAGATTGAACAATTTACATCTGTGATTGACAATCCATCAAAGTATGTACACGACACTTGTTATTATTAATGGAAAGAGAATCCTAGAAAAAAATCCATGATAGGTGAAAGCATGTATGTTCTCCATGTTCACTTCTCCATGTTATTACTATGTTAGCTTCCCATATATAGATGCTAAAATCGGTGAGAAGATGTTCTGTTTACAAGGAGAATCAATGATCTGTGTAAAATCAGCTTCTTGGTGTCAGTTGCCATGATGTTCTTTTTGAATTCAACATGATGCAAACTGAATTTCAAAATGAAGACTTTTTCTTCATTTCTAATTATTTCTTATCAAGTTCACTTTTCAATTGCTGGTTTAAAATATTTTGGAGCGTTATAGATGATTTTTAAGTCACCAGACTGTAATTTTCCCACAATGTTCAAACTGGTATTAAACATGCATTCCTATTTCAAAATACAGAGAATAGAGGAAATGTAAAGAGAGAAACTACTTTCAAGCTGTGCCGAGTATTCTAAACTTATTATGTTCTCTTGTAGGTAAAGAATGTCCCTTTGCTATGGAAATAAACCAATTCCACATACCAGTGAAACAGCAAGCAAAATATGATACGTCAACTCTCAAGACAGGAAGAAAGCCTTCAAAACCATCAGAGAAACATCAATGTCAAATTCAGTCCCAAAGTATGTTGGTGCAAACTGCTTCTGGAAGCTCTACTAACAATAGAGGGAGACCAACTGCCATTCCAAAAAATGTATTGCAATTTTGAAAAATGCTTTTGATGCTTTGCAGAATGTGTTACGCAGTTTTTAATCTGCAAGTGCATTTCAGGTGAATCCCACCCTACACTTCTACCAATAAAATTATCAACTTGAAATATTATCTTGTATCACTTGACATAAATGCTGCCTGACCGGCTGAATATTTCTCATCCAGTATTTTTGTCTTTATTTTAGACTTCAGGGTTTTGCTTTGTATAACACTGCCTTTGTTCTGAAACCTAGTAACAGGATTGCGTTACATTGTACTGTTGCCAAATAGCTGAGAGGCGCAAATCCACTTTGTACTCTAAACGTCTAAACTTTCCTAGGAATTTTGCTATGGCTATGTTGGCTTCTGAATGCATATATTTTTATCAGCATGAAGATTGTTATAAAAATTAGAAGTTTTTGAACTCTGTTCTGATGGATAAAATTGTACCTCGTATACTGTAATAGATTTTCCTATCCTATTCATACACGGTAAAGTATGAGCATTTTCTTTCTTTCTCCTCCAGTTGAATTTGAAGCTGGCTTGAAGCACAATAAGAAAATCAAAATTAAAATCCCTTGGTCTTCCCGCAAAAACGCAACTCAAAGTGCATCCATGTCTTCATACAATGAAGGTCTCTTCGATAGGCATCTTAAAGCTATCTGCAATCATAATGAGATGATTGCAAAGCCAATCCTTGTAAGTTAACAGTTACAGCTATTTTTGGTCTAATGGAAAGAGCTAACACATACCACATAATGAACAATGGCAATAAACTAAACTAAATTGAATATCCAAGCTCATATTTTGGCCCAATTATTCCAAGTTGGTATATTTAAATGGGCTCGATAGTCATGTCACACTGACGTAATAATTCATGACAATGATCTATGGAAACTTGTGTCTTTCCCTGTAATGTAAAATCTTGTCTCCCATAAGTGAAAGTTAGTGAAAGCATTAAAAGATGGCACTATTTTTATTCATAGTTTAGGTTCAATCAGAATTTTACAGATCCAGAGGAGAGGAGAGAATTGCAAACTGAAAGTTGTTTTTGGAGTAAATTATTTCCCAAAACAATCAAGAATTCTTATTTTGTGTTCATTTCACTCTAGAACATCCTGACTGTTCTGTTCAAGAAAGGACCCTCATTTGTTGGAATATTTCGGAAGTCTGCAAATGCTAAAGCTTGTAAGGAATTAATTGAAAAACTAAATGCAACAAGCGACGTCACCCTGGAGGAGGAGCCTGTCATTAAACTGGCTGTTGTTTTCAAGGTAGGTCATTGTTCTAAGGAGCAATGTAACATTTTAATTTTGGTTCTTTTTCTTTACTAGCAGTCCTCATGACTAATTTAAAGTACATGCTTGCAGGAATTCCTACGTCGTATTCCAGATAGTTTGTTGATGACAGCGTTGTATGACAGCTGGATGGCAGCCATGGAAAAGGAGAATATTAATGAAAGAACTCTGCAGCTCAAACAGTATGTTTCACCCTATTGTGAGAAATCAGTTGGGGACCTCTGATTTTGTTTGAGTACCATTTATGTTTTGAAATGCCCTTGTTAGGCAGTGATACCAAATTACTTGTCAAATCAAGATCAAGAAGATACTCAAAATATTCTGTTTAGTATGGATTTCTGTCATATGTATGCTATTATATTTTGTTGATCGGCTCAAAGTACAGGTTGTTCTCCTATAATGCAATAGTTGCACTCTTGCGTGACCTCGTGCTGTGGAAAATCGCACTATAGAAAATCGCCATAGAAAATCTAGGTGGATTGGCCATGCCAAATTGTCTTTAGTGTTCAGGGATGTGTAGACTGGGTGGGTTGTAGGAAGATGAGTCTAGATGGGATGCTGTGAGGGTCGGTGTGGACTTGTTGGACTAAAGGGCTTGTTTCCACACAATAGGATTCTATGGATAGCCCTATGAAAATTGCATTTTCATGAAATCGCTATAGAAAATCGCTATACCCATACAACAGAAAGTTTGCATTGTCCAAACAGCGTACACTATTCATCAATCATGTTACAGCCATTTTGCATTAATAAAACACGCGTCATAGAAGAGCTACCTGTAAACTAACAGCAAATCAGAATCAGAAGGCCACATGAAAAATAAAAACATTAAGAAATGGCTTGGGAAATTAATGGCTTTAATAGTATAGATAATATAGCGCAATCAGCAATCATTATAAAACAGCATATCTCTGGCCTACAATGAAGAGTTTTAAAGATTTTATCAAGATAAATAACTAAATATATTGGCGTCTACATGGCTGTCTGCTTTCCCAAGTGTATCATCAATCACTGCATTTTCCTTTCAAATAATTATTCATTAAAGTGAACTGTTCTGGTCATCAGTTTGTTGAATAAGTCTCCAAATATGGGTATGGCTTCTGAAATCTGGACTCATGTGGTATGAGGATAATTTTGCCAAAATTCGAAAATCATTAATTTGACTTTGTTCAAACCGATTACAGACATGAAGCCCATAGCCGGGGACTTCGTAATGCAGATATAGTAGGAACTGCTGATGCTGGAGAATCTGAGATAACTCAGTATGAAGCTGGATGAACACAGCAGGCCAAGCAGCATCAGAGGAGTAGGAAAGCTTGACGTTTCGGGACGGGACCCTTCTTCAGAATTGATTTCTGAGGAAGGGTCCCAACCCGAATCGTCAAGCTTTCCTGCTCCTCTGATGCTGCTTGGCCTGTTGTGTTCATCCAGCTTCACACCGCGTTATTTCAGACTTCTTAATGCATATTTATTAAACTTCTGCTATTTTAGAGAAGTATTTAATTGAGTAAGCAAAGTTTTAATCTGCAGCTAACCAAATTGGCATTCTATTATTTTCCCTTAGGCTTCTGACAGAGCTTCCAAGCCACAACTCTCTTTTGCTTCGCTATTTGTTTTGTGTGCTGTATTATATCAACAAACATTCAGAAGTGAACAAAATGAATGCTCATAATCTTGCAATCTGCATTGGCCCAAATATGCTCTGGCCAAACAAACCTGTCACTGCTGAATTACAGAAAGAAGTTCTTGCAAGGGTAAATATACTGTGCACTTTTCCACATATTTATATTTGATCATGAGATGCAGTCATTGTTTAGGTAGGCTAACATTTGTTGCCCATCCCTAATTGCCTTCATCAAGTGGTCATGATTGAGCAGTCTTGTTTAGCTGTTGCAGTCCATTCTGACCTGGAAGTATTATTCCATACATGTGCAAAGACTGAGAGTAGATCTTTAGTGAGACATTGATTGTCTTGCCTACAGGCTAAAGGGCTAGTGACAGACTCACTCTGTGTCTTAAGAAGATGGAGGCCTGAACCACAAACCAAACAGGTATTGGCAAGCAAGGGTACTGACACGCTGTCAAGCAAAATCATGAACATGAGAGCAGAAGTCTTGGCTCACTGGGAGCTGCCCACTAATCCGAAACCAGCAGTTCTTGTTTTCAGCAGTGCCACATATCCACTGCAGTAAGAAAACATGCTGAAATCCCAGAATTGAGATACAATCTTGGCCACAGAAAATTAATGTGGGGAGTGGGGCTTTTGCCACGTAGGTGTCATAGGGAAACAAATGCAGGAGGAGTCGACAGAAAAGGAAGAGGGCTTGTTCTTAGTGGACCCCACCCATTCCTAATGTCAAGGCCCTTAATCAGGCACTGAGGGCCTATGATTGAGAAAAGACAACCCCACACCCCTGTGAGGTGACAAGCTGCTCACGTGGTTTCAGCTGCCATGCAAGCCCAATGGTGAGAAGCTTGCATGCTGCTGAGTTAGTATCAAAGGCAAATGATGGGGTTTTACTTGGTCATTGGACCTTCACTGCTGCTGAGTCAAAACCCCAATATTCCCATTTTAGTTGCACTGTGGGTATACCTACACACCAAAGATTGAGGAAGTTGTAGAAGGCAATTCACCACTACCTTCTCAGAGATAATTAGAACAATAACTGCTGGCACAGCCAGAGAGTGACACCCACATCCCATGAATGAATTAAAAAATCTCTTAAGGACCTCAGTTTGCAGCAACTTGGGAAGAATGATCATGGTCTTCCCTTCCTGGACTTAATTTCACGTAGAAGGGGAAAGGTGCAGAAATTCAGATACACCATCATCCTGCCTAATTAAGTTTCCTTCCTGCCTCTAAGACCACCACCAGGGAAAGGCAGAACAGCCAAAGTTTTGTTTAATTCTGTAATACAGTGAGCATTGAGAATCTGGAAATTACAGGAGAAAAAATGCCAGTTTGGATCAATAGTCATTGATAATTACTCTGTCAACCATTTTATTGTGAAACCATGAAGGTTCTTTCCTCTAACCTAAGATGTACAGAAGATTTGGAATTGTCTGAATTAAGTTGATGTTAACATTCATCTGAACATTCCACCATTCAGAACAAAATCACCATAACTAAAGTTCTAACATCCCTCTGATCTCGTCTTCTACAACTTTTTAGCTCTTGATTAATTACTCTTTCCTTCTCTGTGAAGAATATTGGAACATTTTCTATATCAAAACCCAATATAGATGCAGAAGATTATTGTGGCTTGTTCATCGTGTGGCAGTTTCCTTTGATGCTATAACTATCAGTTGGGCCACCTTAAAGCTCAGCACATGACTCACTCTTAATATCTTGAATGGCAGGAATTCTAACAATAAAAGACAATAGTACCTGAAACATTTGCAGTGTTAAACCTCTTTATAAAATAACATTGTGAAGGAGATGAGACATCTGAGGAAATTTTTCATCTGAAAACCAACCAAGCTTAAACTGGGGCCATCTGATTTACTGATTAAATTATTCATATCTGGGTGATTTAGGCATTGACTTCTGATGTGAATGATAAATATTTGTTGTATCAACGATGAACACATAAAGATGAATAGAGATGGAAATTTTGACATAGTGCATAGGGTGATGGAGGAGCTTATTCAGCTTATAATGTTTACAGATATGAAAAATTTCATTAATGAGGATAACTTGAAGAAGTTGGGGCTGCTCCCCCTCGAGAGAAGAAGTCTGAGAGGAGATCTGGTTGAGGTTTTCAAAATCATGAGTGGACTGAACAGAATAGATAAAGCGAAGCTGTTCCTTAAACCAGAATGAGAGGGCATAGATTTGAGAGATGTGCATATGGTGCAGGGGTGATGTCAGAAAAAGACATTTTTATACACTGAGTTATTATTATGGAATGCACAGGCTGGAAAAGTGATAGGGGCCGGTTCAACTGAGGCATTCAAGAGGGCATTGGATGTTTTTTGAGATGGTAATCTTATGCAGGGATTTGGGGAGAAGACAAGAGATTGGCACTAGATAACAGAACTGGACGAGATGACAGAGCTGGTTGGGTTGAATGGGCTCCATAATAATTCTGTGCTAGTAACTTAAGGAGGCTGTCTTGAATTTATTAAGTGCTAAAAGGGCATTTCAGAGCAGGCCAATTGTTGGAACCATCAAATATCAAGGAGCAACAGAAGACTGAGAAAGACAACTGCATGGTATCCAGAGGTTTTGAGGACATTATTTTGCAACACTTAATTTCCATTTAATGGCTGTGACAGCTGTCCTTTAGGAAAGGAAGATGCTGTCCTTACCTGGTCTGGCCTACAAGTGACTCTAGGTCCATAGCAATGTGGTTGATGCTTAACTGCCATCTGGGCAATTGGGAATGGGCAATAAATGCTGGCCTAGCCAGTGACATCGTCAGTCCATGAATAATTTTTTAAAATCTAATTTGCTTTTCAAATTATCTGCTAAATCGTCCTTAAAATCAGAAATATTCTCTGGAGAATTTTTCAAGTTTATACCGACTAATGTTTCTGGTATGATTATCAAAACTAAATATTTTCATTACAGGTTGTGGATCTGATGCAGTTTCTGATTGAGAACTGCTGTCTAATATTTGGGGATGATATAACCACACTTCTTGGTGAATCAGTGCCAGTGCTACCAGAATGCAGTGATAAAGCAGGTAAGTCAATGTGGTTTGCTTCATGCATCACATTAAGAACTTCATTTGGTAAGGTGTAACACACACAAAGCATTTTGCAACCTATATTTGAATTACACTTGAAATGTGTTCATTATTATGTTGAAGGCTGATATTGTAGCATGTTTACATGCAGCAAGTCTCTATTAACAGCAAACATGATGCTGGAGGTGACATGGTGTGTTGGATTCCAGCCTTGGGTGACTGTCTGTGTGGAGTTTGCATATTCTCCTTGCATCTGCATGAGTTTGGTCTGATCTGTTTCCATAGTCCAAAAATGTGCAGGATAGGTGGACTGGCCATGCTAAATTCTCCATAGCATCCAGGAGAGTGCAGGATAGGTAATGCAGGGATGGAGGTAATGCTAGGTAATGGGGAATGCAGAGTAACAGGAAGAGGGTGGGGTGTGGGTTTGGGTGGGACACTCTTCAGAGGGCTGGTGTGTACTTGATGGGCAAATAACCTGCATCCACACTGTAGGGTTTCTAAGATGTTTACATTTAGTTACTGATGGATCAAAGTGGTCAGGATTTTAGGAGAATGCTTCTTTTTTGAAATGAATGCCAAGGTTTTTGTTTTACATTCCTGCTAAGAGGAGATTGGTTTGATGTTTCATCCCAAAGTGACATCTGTGGTCAAATTAAAAGTCCTTCACTCACCAGGTGGTGAACCTATGGGATTCTCTACTACAGAAGGCTGTGGAGACCAAGTCACTGAATATATTCAAGAAATAGTATTTTTTTTAGGCTTTAGGTTCTTAGGTTTTAAAGGAATTAGGGGTATGAGGAGAAAACAGGAATGTAGCATTGAGATAGAGGATCAACCACGATCAGAATAAATGGTGGAGCAGGTCAGAGGGCTGAATGGCCCACACCTGGTCAAATTCCATAATTTTATGTTTCTAAGCTCTGCAATTAGACTTGAATCCTTGACCCTGTCATTCATAGCTAAACCAAAGTGTTTGTCATTTTATTTACAGACACGTTATCTTCTCAGCAAAACGACTCTGCTTATGACAGCACTGACCAGGATGACTGTAAAGATGGATGGAATGAGAAAAGGCGACGTGCAAACTCAAATTGTTACCAACTATGGAAGAGCAATGGAGAGCTGAGAATGAACAGAAAGAAGAATGGTAAAATTGACATTGACGCTGGAAACTGCACAATGACTTCTTGTAGCACTGAATCAGTAGATGCCGCTGATGAAGCAGCCTTGAGAGCCAAGGCCACACACTCACCTGCACTCACAATTGAATGTTATACCGTAAGGATAAACAGACGCTGCTCAGAACCAATATTAGGTATCAACTCAAACCAAAAAATGATCAACCAGCAGGAATTATTAGCAAGAAGTCACGATGATTGTTCAATCTCAACTGATGGCCTGCATTTTAATAACCAACAAATGGAAAAACAGGTATCTGAGGAACATTTTACAAAGTATCAGTTTAGCAACAGGATTGCAGACAACCTTAATGCCAGCTCACATTCTGAGCTTTCCATTGCATCTTCCTCAAAGGCCTCTTCCATTTCCTCATTGGCTAGTTCATATTCAAACCTATCAGAAAACTCTGTTTTTATCAGCTCTCCACTCGTTTCCCCGACTTGTTGCAGTGAGGAGAATTCCTCCTTTTCAGAATGCCCAGAAAACCTTCAAACAAATTCTATTCAGGATCCTGATAATAATGCAAAACTTATGAAAGAAAAAGTCAAGAAACTGCTGAAAAAGACTCAAAGCTGGGGTCCTATAAAGACATTTAACACAAACCAGGAATCTTCCAAGGAAAATAGTTGGAAAGAAAAAGTTCCCACTTGTGAGACAGTCCATGAGGATCAAGGCAATCAGAGCAATGCTGTTAGGTACAGGGCACGCACAACTTCAATTGATGAGGTTTTTCAGCAAGTTGATAGCAAAAGACTTTGTAGCCCACCTCCATATCATAAAGCTGTTGAAGAAAATAATCCACTTCTCCCTGATGCTACAAGGAAATTAATGACTGTGAAAAACATGAGAAGGTTGTCTCAATTGGAAGAAGTCAAGAAACTCTATTGTCCAGTCATTGCTGGGAAGAAGACTCGGCCTTATTCTTTGACAGAGGACCTACTCTATCCTACATGGCAAAATCATTGCACAAACCATTTTGACTCTTGTGTTAAGCAGGGACAACCTAAACCAACTAATCAGCGTGAAGAGTCACGCAACAATTTTGAAAACAATATGCACCCTACAGGATTTGGAAAAGCAAAACAGTACAGGGGGAGAGCCATGTCTGATTGCCTAAGAAAAAGCAAGCATGAACAGTTATGTAGACATTTCAGTCAAAACCTTGAGGACTATGAACAGATTCAGCACGCTAAAGAATCTTGTGTGTAATGTGGGTAAAAGCTGTACTTTCTATGCTGGGGCTTAGTTAAAGCACTAACACAGTCAAAAAAGCTTTTGGCATGTTGCAATGTCCTTAAGTACTGACCTTCAATTAGTTAAGATTTATGGCATAAAATGGCATTATAATATGCCGTTATTTGGGGTTTTTGAAACTCCCTGGGGCAATTGTAGCCTAATTTTCCCAATAAGAAACTAGGAGAATCAAGTGAAATCCTGATTTTATACCCTACCCAAATTGGGGCAGTTTCAACCTATTCTGTCATTTGGGATTCTGATGACACTTTAGCTTACACTCCGGCTAAGTTTACCCATTGAAGTCAATGTATTATATTGGACAAGTTCTAAAATCAGTGTTCCACTTAATCTGGTTAACTTCTTATCCAGTGAGTTGGTGTAAAATTGTACTCCACTCCTGCCACCCCACCCATTACTAATCATTAGACAATATTGAAATGAAAATCTATGTTATGCAATTTCAATATGAAATGATGGAAGGGACTCAAAGTAGTTGCCATGAGTCATATTTAAAGTGATATCACTGGTCATTGTACATTTTGTATGACATCCCTTGTAAATATTATATATGAAAATTATCAGAATGCTCTGTGTATGTAAAGTTTTTTGCAAAAATGTTTAAACTTGTTCACTACGATAATAAAAATGTTTCCATTGTATCCAGTCCATTTATTTCATAATTAAAATGATTTGCTATGTAAACACCATCATAGTACCTTTAGCCCATTGGTTTAATATTCTAGCCTTTCAAAAAGTATGAAACCATGTCCTGAGATTCAGATACTTGAAGTCTGGTTAATTGGTATCATTACAATGCAATCTGATACATCAGTCTGGGGTAACTGTATTAAGAGTCATGAGGCGGCATTTCAACTTTAAGGAATGCATGGATTTGGATATGGGCAAGGGGAGGATGTGACAAATTCAAGCTTATTGGTGCCAACTCATCAACTTCTACACATAACTTAAGTATGTTAGTCTGTTTATATAAACTCCCAGGGAGAGACAGATTGCTTATTAGCATTTGCTAATTGCTCACTTGGAGGAATATTTCAGTATTGCTTTCAAATTTAATGAAATATTTGTGGGTTTTCCAGGCTTCCTGATACAAGGTGAAAAAAAGCAAGAACAACTGAAGACGTGTTATGACACAGAGACAGACAGTCTTTCTAATTCTGTAATTGCAACACAATAAAATTAAAACCTTCAAAATCCCTCAAATTAACCCGAATGTTTCTTAACCAGACATTTCCCAGACTCTATGAACAATCAATTCCAGACACCAGATTATATCTTAAACAAAGGGTTTAGCAATTCATTAACAATACAGTAACTTTAGCGGAGTAAGCTAGTCAATGTTTATGCTTTAATCTCAAAAGCCTTTTCTTTTTCAGCTCCATTTACACAAAATACAGACAAACAAACACGATGAAGGGACAAAATAAAAGAAAGTAACCAAACTGTCAAGATTTCACGATGTGTTGCTCCACAGGTGCAGATGATAGTTTCTTAGTTGATTTTCTAAAGATGTCAGTCAGAGTCACCTTTACAGTTCCCCTCAGATAAAGGCAATAATGCTTACACTTATAACTTATTTTTCTATTATCTCAGCTTCCAAGTGCTTAAATGGGTAATTAGGTAGGGATCTTTAAAATTTCCATACTGTCACATCAACAGCCAACTTCCTTCCTATAGAAAGCTCAATTTAAAGCCCAATTCAAACTCTGACCACTGCTTAATAGACTATCTTTTCCATCAGATCCCAATTACTATTCACCATATTCCATAACTCTTTTCCAGATTTGTTTTAATGAATCCGTGAGTACAGACCTCATTAATAGCCAACCTCTACTACCTGCTTAAAGGTAATGTTCTTCCCCAGTGACAAAGCATCTGCAGAACTTTTGATCAGGAATCAACCTGCAATTAACTTCCAGGCTGGCCTCACAAATAAGGAAACGCTTGTTTGGTCTGTTTTCCCGTTGACATAAATTGTTAACCACAGTCCAAAACTCATCTTCAGGTCACAGTTCCCAGTTCACAGCTCTAAACCTAAACTGATAAAAGAATAAAACAAAACATAGTGACAAATCAGCAATGGCTCCAAAACGTAGCAGCTTCAAGTTATAGAGTCATAGAGTAACACAGCATGGAAACAGACCCTTCAGTTCAACTAATCCATGCCAACTGAGTTTCCCAAACTAAACTTGTCCCACTTGCATGCCTTTGGCCCACATTTCCCATTCATGTACCCATCCAAATGCTTTTTTAAATATTGTAACTTATCTGTATCTACCACGTCCTCTGACAGCCAATTCCACATATTAACCACTCGCTGTGTGAAAAAGTTACCTCTCAGGTCTCTTTTAAATCTTTCTCTTCTAGTTTTGAACTCCATCCACCCTAGGGAAAAGACCTTTGCTATTCACCTCATCTATGCCGCTCATGATTTTATAAACCTCCACAAGGTCACCCCTCAACCTGCTAAGCTCTGTGAAAGAAGTCCTAGCCTTTCTAGCCTCTCCTTATAATTCAATCCCTCTGCTGCTGGCAACATCCCAGTAAATCTTTTCTGAACAATTCTCAATTTAATAATTTTCTTCCTATAGCAAGGCAGCCAGAAATATACACAGTACTCTAAAAGTGGCCTCATCAACATTCTATACAACCTCAACATGACATCCTTTACTCAATGGCCTGAGCACTGAAGACAAGCAAGCTAAATGCCTTCTTAACCACAGCCTACGTGTGACACAACTTCTAAAGAGCTATGTACCCGAACTACTAGGTCTCTCCATTCATGGAATTACTTAAAAATAAATACTCAGTACTCACAGCTGCTACTAAGCTGAGTGAAAAAGGATTTGTTTGTGACACTTTGGCTGAGAGATTTGCTGAATCACATCAGCACGAGTGCCACTTTGTCTTAGATTGAATCTCAGATGTGGAATAGTGTGACTCTCACTGACAACAGCTACACTGATGAGAGACCAGTAGCTAGATCGTAGAGGTGAGCAGGAAAGGGGTTCACCTTGCTCAGAGCACTACTGCAGTTTGTCTATTATAGATAACTCCATGGTGATATTAGGAATGGGGTTTCAAGATTTTCATCCAGAGACAGTGAAAGAACAGTGATGTAGTTTCATAGAACATGGAACATAGAACAATAAAGCACAGCCCACGATGTTGTGCCAACCTATTATCCCACTAAGATCAATCTACCTTGCATACCCTCCATTTTTCTATCCTCCAAATGCCTATCCAAGAGTCACTTAAAAGCCTGTAAAGTATCTGACTCCCCTACCACTGCTGGCAGCACATTCTAAATGCTCACCACTCTCTGTGTAAAGAACCTACTTCTGACACTTCCCCTATTCCTTTCTCCAATCACCTTAGAATTATGCCCCCTTGTAATAGTCATTCCGCCCTGGGGAAAAATTTCTGACTATCCAGTCTATCTATGCCTCTCATCATCTTGTACACCTTTGTCGTGTCACCTCTCATTCTCTTTCACTACAATGAAAAAAGCCCTAGCTCCCTCAACCTTTCCTCATATGACCTGCCCTCCAGTCCAGGCAGCATCCTGGTAAATCTACACTGCACCCTTTCCAAAGCGTCTACATCTTTCCTATAATGAGGTGACCAGAGCTGAACAGAATATTCCAAGTGTGGCCTAACCAGGGTTTTATAGAGCTGCAGCATAACCTCACGGCTCTTAAACTCAATTCTCCTGCCAATGAAAGCCAACACACCATACACCTTCTTTACATTCCTATCAACTTGGGTAGCAACTTTGAGGGATCTATGAACTTGGATCCCAAGATCCCTTCTGTTCCTCAACACTGCCGAGAATTCAGCCATTAACCCTATATTCTGCATTCAAATTCAACCTTCCAAAATGAATCAGGTCAGGGTGATGTGTAACTTGGAGAGGGCCTAAGGGCCTGTTCTGCGCTGCATTGTTCTATGTTCTATACTTGTAGGTGGCAATGCTCCCAAGCATTTGTTGCCCTAGTTTTTCTACATGGCAGAGATTAGGGGCTTGGAAGATGCTGTCAAAAAAGACTTGGTGAGTTGCTGGAATGCTTTGTGCAGATTGCACACACTGCTGTCATGGTACCCTTGCAATGGAGGGAGTGCATATCTATGTCGATTAATTTCTGATTGATTTGGCTTCATTATTCTGAAGGCATTAAGACTCGGGGCTGCTATTGGAGCTGATGCCAGCCAGGCAAGTGGACAGTAACCCATCACACTCCCGACTTATGCCTTTCAGAGCAAACTTTGGGAGATAGGTAGTGGATTACACACTGCAGAAGTTCAGGCACGTAAAGGATTCAAAATTGATAAGGAGGAGATATCGATAGGCTGGTTGCACTAGGCTGGTTGATAAGATACCAGGATCAATGGAATGCATCCAAGGATACTGAGGGAGGTGAGGGTGGAGTAGAGGCACTGTCATAATTCTGTAGTCTTCCATAAAATCAGGGATGGCGCCTAAGAAACAACAATTGCTAATGTTACACGCTAGCTAAACAATAGGCATAAAGTTAAGCGCAGGGACTATAATTCTGTCAGTTTAGTTTCACAGTGGGGAAGATTCTAGAAATGATCATTCAAGCCACAAATAATAGTAACAAAGGCAAATGTAGGTTAATTAAGGAAAATTAGCACTGATTGGTTAAGGGCGAATTGTATTTAACTAACTTGCTAGAGATTTTTTTGAAGTAACAGGAAAGATTCAGTAGGGAATGCTGTTGATATGGTATACACATGTTTCCAGAAAACATTTCACAGAGTGCCACACAACAAACTTGCGGGAAAAGCTATAATTCTTGGAGTAAGGCGGGACACAGCAATATGGATGCAAAATTGGCAAAATGATAAAAAAGAACAGAAAGCAGTGGTTAATGTGTGTTTATTTTTGGACTGGAAAAGGGCCCAGGAATTGGCCTGAAGAACCATGCTCCTCCCCATACGTTTTAATGACCTACACCTTGGTGTACAGGGCACAATTTCAAAATCTCCAAATAATTCAAACTTGGAAGTATTGCGAAAGATTGAGGATAGTGTAGAGGCTCAAGAAGACATAGGCTGATTCCATGGATGGACAAATCATAGAGTCATAGAAGTACATAGCACAGAAGTGGCAGATGAAATTTAATATAGTGAAGTGTGAA
This sequence comes from Stegostoma tigrinum, assembly GCF_030684315.1. Lineage (NCBI taxonomy): Eukaryota > Metazoa > Chordata > Chondrichthyes > Orectolobiformes > Stegostomatidae > Stegostoma > Stegostoma tigrinum. The sequence goes on along the minus strand of NC_081362.1, from coordinate 34,537,031 downwards.
TCGATTCATTTTGATAGAAAGAACTCGGAGTGACAATATAAAATAAACAGCAATTTCCTAAGAGGTTGCAGGAGCAGAGGGACTTGGGCATACATGTTTATAAATTTTTGAAGGTGGCAGACAAGATTGATGGCAGTATCCTTAGCTTTATTAAAAGTGACAATGAGTATCAAAGCAATGAAATTATGTTAAACTGATAGAGAGCACTGGTTTGATTCCAAATAGACTATTGCACTCAGTATAGAATGCTACATTTCAGGAAGGATGTAAGGATGGGGGAGAGTGTAGAAAAGATCCCTGAGGTTGGTCCATGCAGGAAAGAGGAACTTCAATTGCATAGATAGATTGGAGAAGCTGAGATTCTGTTTCTTGGACATTCATAAACATTTATTCAAATTGTGAGGTGTGTGGACAGATTAGATAGTAAAACAAACTGTTCAAATTGGAGGAAGGAGCCAAAAGCACAAATTTAAGGTTGTTGGCAAAAGAAACAATGGTGACATAAGGGCAAACCTTTTTACACGGTGAGTGGTTAGGGTCTGGACTCAGCTGCCTCAGAGAGCCATTTGAATTTTTAACAGAAAAGAAAGAAAGTGCAGGGTTATAGGAGAAGGTAAGCTAGGGACATTAGGTAAATTGCTCCAATGGAGTGGCAACCCAGACATGGTCTCCTTGACTCCTGTAACAATTCTGTGATTTGAAATTATCTACTCTAACCTGCTTTTATAGTCATGGTATTAATATGAAAGGCCCAGTTCAGCCCCTGATCAATGGTAAGCACCAGGATGTTGATAATGAGGGATTCAGTGATAGTAAAACATCTAATGTCATGAACAGATGATTTGGCTCTCTCTTATTGGACATGGTCATCATCTGACGGTATTGTAAGATGTATGATAATTGCCACTTATTAGTTCAAGTCTGAATATTGTTCAAGTGTTGCTGCTTATAAACATAAATTGTATCAATATCTAATGGTCCAGAGGACATAAGGAGCTTAAGGAGGCCATTCAGCCCATTGAGTCTGCTGTGTCATCCAATGACATTACGGCTGATAACACTCACCTCCACTTTCCTGTCGTTACCCTATAACCCTTGATTCCCTGAATGATTAAAAATCTGTTTATCCCAGTCTTTAATCGACTTAAAGACCAACCTCAATAAACCTTTGGGGCAAAGAATTCCATAGATTGAAAGTACTCTGAGAGAAAAAAATATTCCTTGTATGGGGCCACATAATTCTTAGATTATGCCTTCTGGTCCTAGACTCTCCCACAAGGAGAAATAAACCATTCTGCATCTACCTTGTCATGTCCTCTCAGAATGTTACATGTTTCAATTCAGTTACTTTTCATTCCTCTAAATTTCAATGAGTACTCCAAGCTATTCAATTCTCACATTATCAGCTTGACAAACCTTATCTTAAATACCACCAAAGCCAATGCACCTTTCCTCAGATAAGGAGCCAAAAACTGTTCACAGTATTTCGGTTACGGTCTGATTAACGCCCTGTATAGCTTTAGTAGGAATTCTCTATGTTTATACTCAGTTCCCTTTGAAATAAACATCAACATTTTTGATAATGGGAACTGCAGATGCTGGAGAATCCAAGATAACAAAATGTGGAGCTGGATGAACACAGCAGGCCAAGCAGCATCTCAGGAGCACAAAAGCTGACGAAGGGTCATCTGATGAAGGGTCTAGGCCCGAAACATCAGCTTTTGTGCTCCTGAGATGCTGCTTGGCCTACTGTGTTCATCCAGCTCCACACTTTGTTATCAACATTTTTGATATGTGTGTTTAACAGGCATTTTTTTCTGCCTTGTTTCTCTTGAAGAGGAGCATTGTAAAACTGGTATTGAGGTGTTTACTCCATGGAAAGCAAAACAAATAGCTTTGGGTTTTTAAAAAATTAGACAAAAGAAGCATGAGCGGATGGAATCAGGTTCACACAGTTCTAGGATTCTAGCTTTTGCTTTCAGTTGTTGAAGTTGGGGTTTTTCGAGTTGAAGCTACTAGATACAGCTCTCTCTCTCTTTGCTGCTACAGAAAGCTTGAGTCTCTCTCTGCTGCGAGATTCATTTTGTCAGCGTTCCTTCTCCTAGACTGGAGGAGGTAGCAAGTGAGGGAAATCTGTTTTGTTGAAGCTGCCTCTGCCAAGGGTGTGTTTATGGAACGCTGCTGTATTAGAACAATTGATGAGCCATAGTAAATCAACATATTTTTAAGAAGTATTTTGACAGATTTAAAATTACGGCAATTCTTTTTATGTTTCTTTCTGAACTGTGGTGTAAGACTAAACAGTGTTTTGTTTAAAGCTGAGTAGTTTGATCAATCGAACCATACCTGGAATGCAGCATCTTAACACTTGCATTTAAATAAAATAGAAAGTTAATAGCGGGGGTTTGGCCTGGGCCATAATGCATTCTATTTGCCTTCCCCATTACTGACTGAACTTGGATGCTAGACTTTTGTGATTCATGCACAACTACTCCCAAATCCCTCTGTATTGGAGCTTACTGTGTTTTTTTTTCCATTTAAATAATCTTCAGCTTTTCCTACTTCCTGCCAAAGTGCACAACAACATATCTCGAGCAGTGATAATGGGAACTGCAGATGCTGGAGATTCCAAGATAACAAAGTGTAGAGCTGAATGAACACAGCAGGCCAAGCAGCATCTCATGAGCACAAAAGCTGACATTTTGGGCCTAGACTCTACATCAGAGAGGGGGATGGGGAGAGGGAACTGGAATAAGTAGGGAGATAGGGGGAGGCGGACCGAAGATGGAGAGAAAACAAGATAGGGAGAGAGGAGAGTATAGGTGGGGAGGTAAGGAGGGGATAGGTCAGTCCAGGGAAGATGGACAGGTCAAGGAGGCGGGATGAGGTGGTAGGTAGGAAATGGAGGTGCAGCTTGAGGTGGGAGGAAGGGATGGGTGAGAGGAAGAACAGGTTATGGAAGCAGAGACAGGCTGGGCTGGTTTTGGGATGCAGTGGGGGGAAGGGACGAGCTGGGCTGGTTTTGTGATGCAGTGGGGGAAGGGGAGATTTTAAAGCTTGTGAAGTCCACGTTGATACCATTGGGCTGCAGGGTTCCCAAGCGGAATACGAGTTGCTGTTCCTGCAACCTTCGGGTGGCATCATTGTGGCACTGCAGAAGGCCCGTGATGGACGTGTCGTCTGAGGAACGGGAGGGGGAGTTGAAATGGTTCGCGACTGGGAGGTGCATTTGTTTGTTGCGAACTGAGCGGAGGTGTTCTGCAAAGCGGTCCCCAAGCCTCCGCTTGGTTTCCCCAATGGAGAGGAAGCCACACCGGGTGCACTGGATACAATATACCACATTGGCAGATGTGCAGGTGAACATCTGTTTGATATGGAAGGTCATCCTGGGGCCTTGGATGGGGGTGAGGGAGGAGGTGTGGGGGCAAGTGTAGCACTTCCTGCGGTTGCAGGGGAAGGTGCCGAGTGTGGTGGGGTTGGATGGGAGTGTGGAGTGGACAAGGGAGTCGCAGAGTGAGTGGTCTCTCCGGAAGGCAGACGAGGGTGGGGATGGAAAAATGGCTTGGGTGGTGGGGTCGGATTGTAGATGGTGGAAGTGTCGGAGGATGATACGTTGTATCCGGAGGTTGGTGGGGTGGTATGTGATGACGAAGGAGATCCTCTGGGGGTGGTTGTGGCGTGGGCGGGGTGTGAAGGATGTGTTGTGGGAAATGTGGGAGACGCGGTCAAGTGCGTTCAGGGGGAAACTTGCGGTCCTGGAAGAACGTGGATACCTGGGATGTGCGGGAGTGGAATGCCTCATCCTGGGAGCAGATGCAACGGAGGCGGTGGAATTGGGAATAGGGGATGGAATTTTTGCAGGAGGGTGGGTGGGAGGAGGCATATTCTAGGTAGCTGTGGGAGTCAGTGGGCTTGAAATGGTCATCAGTTTCTAGCTGGTTACCTGAGATGGAGACTGAGAGGTCCAGGAAGGTGAGGGATGTGTTGGAGATGGCCCAGGTGAACTTGAGGTTGGGGTGGAAGGTTTTGGTAAAGTGGATGAATTGTTCGAGCTCCTCTGGGGAGCAAGAGGCAGCGCCGATACAGTCATCAATGTAACGGAGGAAGAGGTGGGGTTTGGGGCCTGTGTAGGTGCGGAAGAGGGACTGCTCCACGTAACCTACAAAGAGGCAGGCATAACTTGGGCCCATGCGGGTACCCATGGCCACCCACTTTGTCTGGAGGAGTGCCTGTAGAAGTGGGACCTCTACATCGCCAAGGCCAAACGCCAACTCTCCGGCACCTCCTCCTACCGCCCCCTTGATGATGACCCCACCCCCGAGCACGAAACCATCATCTCCAACACCATCCATGACCTCATCACCTCAGGGAACCTCCCACCCACAGCCTCCAACCTCATTGTTCCCCAACCCCGCACGCCCCCGTTTCTATCTCCTTCCCAAAATCCACAAACCTGCCTGCCCTGGTTGACCCATTGTCTCAGCCTGCTCCTGCCCCACCGAACTCATCTCCAACTATCTGGACTCCATTTTCTCCCCTTTGGTCCAGGAACTCCCCACCTACGTCCGTGACACCACCCGCGCCTTCCACCTTCTCCAAGACTTCCAATTCCCCGGCCCCCAACACCTCATTTTCACCATGGACGTCCAGTCGCTATACACCTGTATTCCTCATGCAGATGGCCTCAAGGCCCTCCGCTTCTTCCTGTCCCGCAGGCCCGGCCAATTCCCCTCCATCGACACCCTCATCTGCCTAGTGAACTCGTCCTCACCCTCAACAACTTCCTCCCACTTCCTACAGACAAAGGGGGAGGCCATGTTTACCCACATGGGCCCAAGCTATGCCTGCCTCTTTGTAGGTTACGTGGAACAGTCCCTCTTCCACACCTACACAGGCCCCAAACCCCACCTCTTCCTCTGTTACATTGATGACTCTGTCAGCACCGCCTCTTGCTCCCCAGAGGAGCTCGAACAGTTCATTCACTTTACCAACACCTTCCACCCCAACCTCAAGTTCACCTGGGCCATCTCCAACACATCCCTCACCTTCCTGGACCTCTCAGTCTCCATCTCAGGTAACCAGTTAGAAACCGATGTCCATTTCAAGCCCACTGACTTCCACAGCTACCTGGAATACGCCTCCTCCCACCCACCCTCCTGCAAAAATTCAATCCCCTGTTCCCAATTCCTCCGCCTCTGCCGCATTTGCTTCCAGGATGAGTCATTCCACTCCCGCACATCCCAGATGTCCACGTACTTCCAGGACCGCAAGTTTCCCCCTGCAGTGGTCGAGAACGCCCTTGACCGCGTCTCCTGCAACACATCCCTCACACCCCACCCATGCCACAACCACCCCCAGAGGATCTCCTTCATCCTCACATACCACCCCACCAACCTCCGGATACAACGTATCATCCTCCGACACTTCCACCATCTACAATCCGACCCCACCACCCAAGCCATTTTTCCATCCCCACCCTTGTCTGCCTTCCAGAGAGACCACTCTCTCCGCGACTCCCTTGTCCGCTCCACACTCCCCTCCAACCCTACCACACTCCGCACCTTCCCCTGAAATCGCAGGAAGTGCTACACTTGCCCCCACACCTCCTCCCTCACGCCCATCCAAGACCCCAGGATGACCTTCCATATCAAACAGATGTTCACCTGCACATCTGCCAATGTGGTATATTGTATCCATTGCACCCAGTGTGGCTTCCCGTCCATTGGGGAAACCAAGCGGAGGCTTGGGGACCGCTTTGCAGAACACCTCCGCTCGGTTCGCAACAAACAAATGCACCTCCCAGTTGCGAACCATTTCAACTCCCCCTCCCATTCCTCAGACGACATGTCCATCATGGGCCTCCCGCAGTGCTACAATGTTGCCACCCGAAGGTGGCAGGAACAGCAACTCATATTCCGCTTGGGAACCCTGCAGTCCAATGGTATCAACGTGGACTTCACAAGCTTCAAAATCTCCCCTTCCCCTACTGCATCCCAAAACCAGCCCAGTTCTTCCCCTCCCCCCACTGTATCACAAAACCATCCCAGCTCGCCCCCTCCCCCTACTGCATCCCATAACCAGCCCAGCCTGTCTCTGCTTCCCTAACCTGTTCTTCCTCTCACCCATCCCTTCCTCCCACCTCAAGCCGCACCTCCATTTCCTACCTACCACCTCATCCCGCCTCCTTGATCTGTCCATCTTCCCTGGACTGACCTATCCCCTCCCTACCTCCTCACCTATACTCTCCTCTCTACCTATCCTGTTTCCTCTCCATCTTCGGTCTGCCTCCTCCTCTCTCCCTATTTATTCCAGTTCCCTCACCCCATCCCCCTCTCTGATGAAGGGTCTAGGCCTGAAACGTCAGCTTTTGTGCTCCTGAGATGCTGCTTCATCCAGCTCCACACTTTATTAACATATCGCTAGCAGCAGGTTACAAGTTTTGATTAATGTGCAATCTTCAATGAACATCACCATATCTAACCTAAAATGGATGGAAGATCATTCATGAAGCAGCTAAAGACTTTTGGGCTTCCGAAATAACCATAAGGAACTCCTGTGTTGACGTCCTTGGACTAGGACATTGCAAGCAATGGCCTGCAAGTAGCTATAATTGGCTTGCTAGGATAAATAATTGTATGAATTCAGCAATGATTCCAGTCAAAAGAAGTGTTTATCAATGTTCCCTCTAGGCTGTGTGCACACACAGCTACTCTGATGTTCTGGGCACGGCAATTGGTGGTGGTAGCATGTCAATTATTGCATTGACTTAGTGTTCTATAAGCACAGGCCTTGGAGTCTCACACAGCCAAGGAGAAATTTAGAGAGAATGCTGGTGGGGACTAAAATTGATTATCTGTCTGATTTCCTACATGTGTTGCGAATAACCAACTGCCTTAGCAATACAGGCCCGTCCAGACCACAGAGTCAGAGATTCATAGAGTCATACAGCACAGAAACAGACTATTTGGTTTAACCAGTCCTTGCCAAATGTAATCCCAAACTGAACTAATCCGACCTGCCTGCTCCTGGCCCACACCCCTCCAACCTTTCCTATTTATTTACCTAACCAAATGTCTAATAAACATTGTAATGTGCCTGCATCTACCACTTCCTCAGGAAGTTCATTTCATATACAAACCACTCTCTGTGAAAGAAATTTTGTCATATTTTAAACATCCACCTCTCACCTTAAAAATGTGCCTGAAGTCTTGAAATCCCCCATCCTGGGGAAAAGACAACCACCATTAACTCTATCTATTCTTCTCAGTGTTTTATAAACTTCTATCAGATCACTTCTCAACCCACCTATGCTCCAATGAAAAATGTCCAGGCCTATCCAGCCTTTCTTTATAACTCAAACCTTCTCAACCTGGCAACAGCCTGGTAAATCTCCTCTGAACACTCTCCATCTTGATTTTATCCTTCGTTTAATTGATGATGATGGGATAGTATGGGGGTTGGGCTTAGATTAGTTCACAGGTGGGTGCAACATGGAGGGCCGAAGGGCCTGTTCTGCATTGTATTGTTCTATGTTTTATAACTGGGTGACCAGAACTGGACACAGTATTCCAGAAGAGGCCTCAATGTTCTGTACAATCTCAAAATGACTTTCCAACTCCCATATCCAAAAGACTGAGCAACCCTGTAATGCAAACTTCAAAGTACTATGTACCTGCACCCCTAGGTCCTTCTGTTCTACAATACGACCCAATGCACCACAATTAAGTGGATAAGCTCTACCCTGATCAATCAGAAGGATTCATGAATGGCAAGAGTTTCTACCCCACAATATGGACACCATTTGGCCAGATTTACTCTTCCCTTCCCTACTGTTCTTCCATCTTGCAGTTCTAGTGGCTTCAGCAGAAGACAATCACCCACACTCAGACGTTTGGGATACTCTTGTTTAACATTCTGTGAATTTTAGAACCTGTGAGATACAGACAAGAATTACAGACAAGGATTTGCTATGTCTGACTTGACCAGTGTGATGCGAGGCAACTCTTGGACACTGACTTCTGTGGTTGTGTGGGTGGTGAGTGTTTGACAGGATTAGGGATTGGGGCTATGGGTGGGAATTGGCAGTTCCTTAGCTGCCCACTTTACATCTCCTTTGACTACCATTCCAGCCACAGTTCACAGTTATCTATTTGCTGGAGAGCATTTTGATACAGATCAGTTGTCAGGCCAATTTGCAGGTATCTGTCCTCATATTTGTGGCAGAAGGCAGTTTTGTGTCTGAAGTTCACATACATTTGCAGATGTCAATACCTGTGTATAACCTTGTTTTTTGATCCACTGAGTTGGCTGCTTCATCTTTTACCCCTGAGATATTAATCCACTTCTGCAAGAAGTAGGCCCTCCATCTTCTCTACAAATCATGCTCGTGTACTTGGAAAGCTTGTCAATATGTCACGTGGTCTCTGATTCTACTCAAATTAAAACGACAGTGGTCATGGGACGCAGCATCTATATCAAGTTAAGCAGAACTTGGAGAAGCCTGCAGTCTCTGACACAAACTTTTCCATTGTTGTCTCTGCCACTGCATACTGTTCTGGTTACTTTTGCATGCGGGTCACTGGGTGAAAACCCCAATTAGTCGATAAGTTCTTTTGAAAGGCAGGTTTCAGAGTAGTGTGTGGTGATCATAGTTCAGTGACAGTGTACTGTCAGCAGGAATAAGTTCCTTTAAGAAATTATCATTCATCACATTACCAAACTCTGCTCTGGAAGAAATAAAAGATATACATTACAATTAATTAGCTTAAAGTGCTGCAATGAATTAACCAGAATTTTAACATATTTATAAATTGATTGGGAGGCAGGAGGGCGAGTAAAATGGTAGCAGAATGCTTTGGGAGGGAAGCCCAAATACATCCCACTGCCAGGGGACAATGCAAGTGCACAATAAACCAGAAGGAGTGGAATGTTTCAGATTATTTTCGTGCCTCTTAACACGTGGCAGCAGTTTATCAGCCCTCTGATTTAAGCAGCAGTCAGTTGAACCAAATCATCCTTAAACACTTCCACCAACTCCAATCAGACCCACCGGCTGGAACATTTCCATTCCCTGCCCCTCTCTGCCTTCTGCAAGGACCATTCCCTTCAGCATTCCTTAGTTCTTCCCATTCTCCCCGCAAACCTCTCCAACACCCTCGGTACCTTCCCCTGTAACTGTAAAAGATGCGGTACCTGCTCACACACCACCCCACTCACCTCTATTCAGGGCACTAAACAGTCCTTCCAAGTGAGACAGAGCTTTTTTTATGATCACTTGGATAGGCACTGTTTGATTTATAATAGTCAGCATGGACTTGTGAGGGGTAGGCCATGCCTCACAAACCTTACTGAATTCTTTGAAGAGATGACCAAACATGTGGATGAAGGTAGAGCAGTGGATGTGGTACACATAGATTTAAGTAAGGCGTTTGATAAAGTTCCCCATGGTAGGCTCAAGTAAGAAGTAGGGAGGCATGGGATAGGGGGAAATGTGGCAAACTGGATTCAAAATTGGCTGACCCTTAGAAGACAAAAGGTGATAATGGACAGAATATATTCAACATGGTGCTCAGTTACGAGTGGTGTACCACGAGGATCTGTTCTGGGTCCTATTCTATTTGTGATTTTTGTAAATGATTTGGATGAAGGAGTGGAACTAAGTGGATTAGTAAGTTCGCAAACGATACGAAGGTAGGTCAAGTTGTGGATAGTGCCGAGGGCTGTTCTACTTTACAAAGCGACATTGATAGGATGCAGAGCTGGGCTGAGAAGTGGCAGATGGATTTTGACCTGAAAAGTGTGAGGTGATTCATTTTGGAAGGACAAACTTGAAAGCAGAAAACAGGGTTAATGGAAAGAATCTTGGCAATGTGGAGAAACAGAGGGATCTCAGGCTTCATGTCCACTGTTCCCTGAAAGCTGCCACCCAGGTGAACAGAGTTGTTAAGAAGGCATATGGGGTGCTAGCTTTCATTAATAGAGAGATTGAGTTCAAGAGCCACAAAGTTGTGTTCCAGCTATTCAAAAGCCTGGTTGGGCCACATCTGGAATATTGTGTCCAGTTCTGGTCGCCTCATTACAGGAGAGAAGTGGAAGCATTCGAAAAGGTGCAGAGGAGATTTACCAGGACTTTGCCTGGAGTGGAGGGAAGGTTTTATGAGGAAAGGTTGAGCGAGCTGGGGCTTTTCTCTTTAGAAAGATGAAGAATGAGAGGAGACTTGATAGAGGTGTACAAAATGATCTGAGGTATAAATAGAATTGACAGCCAGATACTTTTTCCTAGGGTGGAGGTAGCTATTATGAAGGGGCATAGTTTTAAAGTGAGTGGAGGTAGATATAGGGGAGATGTCAGAGATAGGTTCTTTAGTCAGAGAGTGGTAGGGGCGTGGAATACATTGCCGGAGAGGGTAGTGGAGTCAGCCTCATTAGGGGCATTTAAGCGGCAATTAGGTAGGCATATGGATGATAGTTTTAGGTAGGGGTGGAGGTTAGATAGACCTGAGGTTTAGGGTAAAAGTTCAGCACAAATCGTGCACTGAAGAGCCTCTACTCTGCTGTACTGTTCTATGTTCTATGTTCAATGTTCTATGTTCTATGTTCACCTGCATCTCCTCCAACCGAGTCTATTGCAGCTGGTGTTCCCGATGAGGTCTTCTCTTCAATGGTGAGAGCAAACATAGAAGAGATTGTCACTTCACCAAGCATCTTTGCCTGACCTGTAACAGTCCCTGCCATAGCCCATTTCAGCTCCCCTCCCCTATACCACTCCCCCTCTGACATGTCCGTCCTCTGTCTCCTCAGGTGTCACAGCAATTCAGAAGGCAAATTTGAGGAACAGCACCTTATCTTCTGCCTGAACACATGACAGCCTGGAGGACTTAACATTGGGTTCTCTAATTTCAACTGATCTCCCACCCATCCTCATGCTCTCTTTCCAGTTCCACTTCCTCACTTCCATTCCACCCATTGACCCTCCCTTGCAGTTACCAACTGGATTCATCACCCCATCAACCAACCAAGTTGTACTTACCACTGGTGTCCACCAATCACTACTATTCTGCTATCCCTTCCTCCCTATTTATCTGCAACTCCCCCAACACCAACATCCAGTCCTAGAGAAGGGTAATACCCAAAACATTGACTTCTCCCTTCCTCCAGGCTTGCTGTGTTCTTCCGGTTTCCTGTCTGTCTACCATGGATTGCAGCATCTTCAAGTCTTTTTTTGTCAAAAGCCAAATATATTGATTAGATATTTACAACTACTCCAACATTATACTGACATTGGAATACCTCCCTCTGCACATAAGCAGTCCATAAGCAACATTGAGGAACAGTCTAGTGGCATTGCACGGTTACGTTGCAGTTCGCTACTACAATTGCCAGGATCCATTTCTCAAAGAACAAAGAACAAGAACAAAGAAAACTACAGCACAGGAACAGGCCCTTCAGCTGATCCAGATCCTCCATCTAAACCTGTCGCTGATTTTCCAAGGATCTGTATCCTTCTGCTCCCTGCCCATTCATGTATCTATATTGATGCATATTAAATGGCGCTATCGTGCCCACCTCTACCATATCTGCTGGCAATGCATTCCAGGCACCCACCACCCTCTGTGTAAAGCACTTTCCACACATATCTCCCTTGAACTTTTCCCCTCTTGCCTTGAAATCGTGACCCTTAGTGACTGAGTCCCCAACTCTGGGAAAAAGCTTGTTGCCATCCACACTGAGCACACCTCTCATGATTTTGTAGAACTCATCAAGTCCCCCTGCAACCTCTGTCTTTCTAATGTAAATGATCCTAATCTACTCAACCTCCCTTCGTAGCTAGTGCCCTCCATACCAGGCATCATCCTGGTGAACATCCTTTGCACCCTCTCCAAAGCATCGACATCCTTTTGGTAATGTGACAACCAGAACTGTATGCATTACACCAAATGTAGTCGAACCAAAGTCCTATACAACTGTAACATGACCTGTCAACTCCTGTACTCAATACCCTGTCCAATGAATGAAAGCATGTCGTATGCCTTCTTGACAACTCTATTGACCTGCGTTGCCACCTTCAGGGTACAATGGACCTGAACACCCAGATCTCTCTGTGCATCAGTTTTCCCCAGGGCTTTTCCATTTACCATATTGTTTGCTCTGGAATTGGATCTTCAAAATGCATCATCTTGCATTTGCCTGGATTGAACTCCATCTGTCATTTCTCCACATAACTCTCCAATCTATGTATATTCTGAAGCATTCTCTGACATCCCCCTTCACTATCTGCTACTCTACCAACCTTAGTGACGTCTGAAAACTTGCTAATCGGCCATTTTGAGAAACTCCCTTCCACGACAACCCTCTGTCTCCTGTTGCCCAGCCAGTTCTCTATCCACCTAGCTAGTACACCCTGGACCCCATGCAACTTCACTTTTTCCATCAACCTACCATGGGGAACCTTATAAAATGCCTTACTGAAGTCCATGTATATGACATACACAGACTTTCCGTCATCTATCAACTGTGTCAATTCCTCAAAGAATTCTTTCAAGTTGGTAAGACATGACTTTCCCTGCAAAAAAACCATGCTGCCTGTCACTATTAAGCCCATTTTCTTCCAAATGTAAACAAATCCTATCCCTCAGCATCTTCTCCAGCAGCTTCTTCACCACTGACGTCAGGCACACCCGTCCATAATTACATGGATTATCCTTCTTACCCTTCTTAAACAAGGGGACAACATTAGCAATTCGTCAGTCCTCCAGGACCTCACCTGTGCTTAAGATTGCTGAAAAGGTATCTGTTAAGGCCCCAGGTATTTCCGTTCTCACTTCCCTCAATAACCCAGGATAGATCCCATTCGGACCTGGGGACTTAACCATCCTAATGCCTTTTAGAATACCCAACACTTCCCCCCTCCTTATGCCCACTTGACCTAGAGTAATCAAACGTCTATCCCTAACCTCAACATCCATCATGCCTCTCTCCTCAGTGAATACTGATGCAAAGTACTCATTAAGAATCTCACTCATTTTCTCTGACTCTTCGCATAACTTCCCTCCTTTGTCCTTGAGTGGGCCAACCCTTTCTCCAGTGAGTGAGTGAGGTAATATATTTGTGTGGTTGCATTACCCGAAACACTACCCGGGTAGTGTCTCCCACCCATCCTCCTCCTCTAACCAAAATAAAAAGGTTCTGTGTGCCTGATTGGTAAGGTAACCAGTTTATTTTTTATTCTTTATTTTTTATGTCTTGGGAATTTAGAATAATGGGAACGGAGGTCAGTGCAGTTGAATGTTCCTCCTGCAGAATGTGGGAGGTAAGGGTCAACACTAGTGTCCCTGCTGACTACATCTGCGGGAAGTGCACCCAACTCCAACTCCTTGAAAACCGCGTTAGGGAACTGGAGCCAGAGCTGGATGAACTTCGGATCATTCGGGAGGCAGAGGGGGTTATTGAGAGGAGTTACAGGGAGATAGTCACTCCTCAAGTACAGGAAAAAGGCAGATGGGTTACGGTCAGGGGATGGAAAGGGAACGAGCGAGATTCACGGTTGGTGTGTTGCCTCCCAGGTGCCAGGGTGCGTGATGTCTCTGATCGTGTTTTTGGGATCCTTAAGGGGGAGGGGGAGCAGCCCCAAGTCATGGTCCACATTGGCACCAACGACATAGGTAGGAAGAGAGATGGGGATTTAAGGCAGAAATTCAGGGAGCTAGGATGGAAGCTGAGAGCTAGGACAAACAGAGTTGTTGTCTCTGGTTTGCTGCCCGTGCCACATGCTAGTAAGTCAAGGAATAGGGAGACAGAAGAGTTGAACACATGGCTACAGGGATGGTGCAGGAGGGAGGGTTTTGGATTCTTGGATAATTGGGGCTCTTTCTGGGGTGGGTGGGACCTCGACAAGCAAGATGGTATTCACCTGAACCAGAGGGGTACCGATATCCTGGGGGGGGTGGAATTTGCTAAGGCTATTCCGGTGGGTTTAAACTAATTCAGCAGGGGGATGGGCACCAAAATTGTAGTTCGACTATAGAAAAGGTTGAGAGTAGGGTGGTCCGAAATAAAGTTTCAGGGAAGCAAGGTGGCACTGGCAAGCAAGAAGTTGGTTTGAAGTGTGTCCACTTCAATGCCAGGAGCGTCCGGAATAAGGTGGGTGAACTTGCAGCATGGGTTAGTACCTGGGACTTCAATGTCGCGGCCATTTCGGAGACATGGATAGAGCAGGGACAGAAATGGTTGTTGCAGGTTCCGGGATTTAGATGTTTCAGTGAGAACAGAGAAGATGGTAAAAGGGGCAGAGGTGTGGCATTGTTGGTCAAGGACAGTATTACAGTTGCAGAAAGGATGCTTGGGGACTCGTCAACTGAGGTAGTATGGGCTGAGGTTAGAAACAGGAAAGGAGAGGTCACCCTGTTGGGAGTTTTCTATAGGCCCCCGAACAGTTCCAGAGATGTAGAGGAAAGGACAGCAAAGATGATTCTCGATAGGAGTGAGAGAGACAGGGTAGTTGTCATGGGAGACTTCAACTTTCCAAATATTGACTGGGAACACTATAGTTCGAGTACTATAGATGGGTCAGTTTTTGTCCAGTGTGTGCAGGAGGGCTTCCTGACACAGTATGTAGATAGGCCAACAAGGGGCGAAGCCACATGAGATTTGGTACTGGGTAATGAGCCCGGCCAGGTGTTAGATTTGGAAGTAGGTGAGCACTTTGGTGATAGCGATCACAATTCTGTTATGTTTACTTTAGTGATGGAAAGGGATAGGTGTATACCACTGGGCAATAGTTATAGCTGGGGGAAAGGCAATTACAATGAAATTAGGCAAGATTTAGGGAGCATAGGATGGGGAAGGAAACTGCAGGGGATGGGCACAGTAGAAATGTGGAGCTTATTCAAGGAAAAGCTCCTGTGTGTCCTAGATAAGTATGTACCTGTCAGGCAGGGAAGAAGCTGTAGAATGCGGGAGATGTGGTTTACGAAGGAGGTGGAATCTCTGGTCAAGAGGAAGAAGAAGGCTTATGTTAGGATGAGATGTGAAGGCTCAGTTAGGGCACTTGAGGGTTACAAGGTAGCCAGGAAAGACCTGAAGAGAGAGCTCAGAAGAGCCAGGAGGAGACAGGAGAAGTTGTTGGCGGATAGGATCAGGGTAAACTCTAAGGCTTTCTATAGGTATTTAAGGAATAAAAGAATGACAAAAGTAAGATTAGGCCAAATCAAGGATAGTAGTGGTAAGTTGTGTGTGGAGTCAGATGAGATAGGGGAAGCGCTAAATGAATATTTTTCAACAATATTCACTCTAGAAAACGACAATGTTGTCGAGGAGAATACTGAGATACAGTCTACTAGACTAGGTGGGATTGAGGTTCACAAGGAAGAGGTATTAGAAATCCTACAGAGGGTGGAGATCGATAAGTCCCCTGGGCCAGATGGGATTTATCCTCGGATCCTCTGGGAAGCCAGGGAGGAGATTGCCGAGCCTTTGGCATTGATCTTTAACTCGTCATTGCCTACAGGAATAGTGCCAGATGACTGGAGGATAGCAAATGTTGTTCCCCTGTTCAAGAAGGGGAGTAGAGACAACCCTGGTAATTACAAACCAGTGAGCCTTACCTCAGTTGTTGGTAAAGTGTTCGAAAAGGTTATAAGGGATAGGATTTATAATCCTCTAGAAAAGAATAAATTGATTAGGGATAGTCAGCACGGTTTTGTGAAGGGAATGTCGTGCCTCACAAACCTTATTGAGTTCTTTGAGAAGGTGACCAAACAGGTAGATGAGAGTAAACCGGTTGATGTGGTGTATATGGATTTCAGCAAGGCGTTCGATAAGGTTCCCCACAATAGGCTATTGTACAAAATGCGGAGGAATGGAATTGTGGGAGATATAGCAGTTTGGATCGGAAATTGGCTTGCTGAAAGAAGACAGAGGGTGGTAGTTGATGAGAAATGTTCATCCTGGAGACCAGTTACTAGTGGTGTACCGCAAGGGTCGGTGTTGGGTCCATTGCTGTTTGTCACTTTTATAAATGACCTGGATGAAGGCGTAGAAGGATGGGTTAGTAAATTTGTAGACGACACTAAGGTCGGTGGAGTTGTGGATAGTGATGAAGGATGCTGTAGGTTACAGAGAGACATAGATAAGCTGCAGAGCTGGGCTGAGAGGTGGCAAATGGAGTTTCATGCAGACAAGTGTGAGGTGATGCACTTTGCTAGGAGTAACCAGAAGGAAAAGTGCAGGGCTAATGGTAAGATTCTTAGTAGTGTGAATGAGCAGAGAGATCTCGGTGTCCATGCACACAGATCCTTGAAAGTTGCCACCCAGGTTGACAGGGCTGTTAAGAAGGCATACAGTGTTTTAGGTTTTATTAATAGAGGGATTCAGTTCCTGAACCAAGAGTTTATGGTGAAGTTGTACAAAACTCTGGTGCGGTCGCACTTGGAGTATTGCGTACAGTTCTGGTCACCGCATTATAAGAAGGATGTGGAAGCTTTGGAAAGGGTGCAGAGGAGATTTACTAGGATGTTGCCTGGTATGGAGGGAAGGTCTTACGAGGAAAGGCTGAGCGACTTGAGGCTGTTTTCATTAGAGAGAAGAAGGTTGAGAGGTGACTTAATTGAAACATATAAAATAATCAGAGGGTTAGATAGGATGGATAGGGAGAGCTTTTTTCCTAGGATGGTGACAGCGAGCACGAGGGGACACAGCTTTAAATTGATGGGTGAAAGATATAGGACAGATGTCAGAGGTAGTTTCTTTACTCAGAGAGTAGTAAGGGAATGGAACACTTTGCCTGCAACGGTAGTAGATTCGCCAACTTTAAGTACATTTAAGTCCTCATTGGACAAGCATGTGGACGTACATGGAATAGTGTAGGTTAGATGGGCTTGAGATCGGTATGACAGGTCGGCACAACATCGAGGGCCGAAGGGCCTGTACTGTGCTGTAATGTTCTATGTTCTTATCCTCTTGCTCTTTATGTACGAGTAAAAGGCTTTGGAATTTTCCTTAACCCTGTTTGCTTAAGATATTTCATGACCTCTGTTAGCCCTCTTAATTCTTCGATTCAGATTGGTCCTACTTTCCCGATATTCTTCTAAAGCTTCATCTGTTTTCAGTTGCCTAGACCTTATGTATGTTTCCTTTTTCCTCTTTGCTCATCTCACAATTTCACCTGTCATCCATGGTTCCCTAATCTTGCTATTTCTTTCCGTCATTTTCGCAGGGACATGTCTGTCCTGCACTCTAATCAACCTCTCTTTAAAAGCCTCCCAAATATCAAATGTGGATTTACCTTCAAACAGCTGCTCCCAATCCTATTCGTCAGCTCCTGACGAATTTTGAGCTGAATTTTGCTGTGGTTGGCCTTCCCCAGTTCAGCATTCTTCCTTTAGGACCAATCTTGTCTTTGTCCATGAGTATTCTAAAACTTATGGAATTGTCATCACTATTCCCAAATTAATCCCCTACTGAAACTTCAACCACTTAGCCAGGCTCATTCCCCAAGACCAGATCCAGTATGGCCCCTTCCGGAGTTGGACTATTTACATACTGCTCTATAAAACCTTCCTGGATGCTCTTTACAGATTCTGCTCCATCCAAACCCCTAACACTAAGTGAATTCCAGTCAATGTTGGGAAAATTAAAATCTCACATCACCACCATCCTGTTGCTCCTACATCTTTCCATAATCTGTCTACATATTTGTGCCTCTATCTCATGTTCGCTGTTGGGAGACTTGTAGTACAGCCCCAACATTGTTACTGCACCCTTTCTATTTCTGAGCTCAGCCCATATTGCCTCACTGCTCGAGTCCTCCAGGCTGCCCTCCTTCAGCACAGCTATGATATCCTCTTTGACCAGTAATGCAACTCCTCCAACCCTTGTACCTCCCTCTCTATCCTACCTGAAGCATCTATATCCTGGGATATTAAGTTGCCAATCTTGCCCTTCCCTCAACCAAGTCTCAGTATACCAATAACATCATACTCCCAGCAACTAAACAAAGCCCTAAGTTCATCTGCCTTATCTACTACACTTCTCGCATTAAAACAAATGCACCTCAGACCACCTGTCCTTTCGCATTCATTATCTGGTCTCTGCCTACTCTTCCCCTTAGTCACACTGACTTCATTATCTGGTTCCTTACAGGCTTTACTTACTACCTCCTTAGTGTGCACTAACCTCCTCATTTGGTTCCCATCCCCCTGCCACATTCGTTTAAACCCTCCCCAACAGCGTTAGCAAAAGTACCCCCTTGGACATTTGTTCCAGTCCTGCCCCAGTTGTAAACCATCTGATTTGTAATAGTCCCACCTCCCCCAGAACCAATCCCATTGTCCCAAAAATCAGAGCCCCTCCCTCCTGCACCACCTCTCAAGCCACTCATTAGTTCTGCATATGCTTTCATTTCTACTCTGACTAGCACGTGGCACTGGTAACAATCCTGAGATTACTACCTCTGAAGTACTACATTATACCTTGGCTCCTAACTCCCTAAATTCTGCTTATAGGACCTCATCCCATTTTTTACCTGTATCATTGGTACTTATATGCACCACGACAGCTGGCTGTTCGCCGTCCCCCTTCAGTCTGACTTACAGTTGATCTGAGACATCCCTGACCCATGCACCTGGGAGACAACATAACATTCGGGAGTCTCGTTTTCGACCACAGAACCGCCTATCTACTCCCCTTACAATCGAATCCCCTATGACTATAGCCCTTCCACTCTTTTTCCCACCCTTCTCTACAGCAGAGCCAGCCAGGTGCCAAGAACCTGGCTAGTGCTGCCTACCCCTGGTGAGCCATCTCCCCCAACAGTATCCAAAACAGTATACCTGTTTTGGAGGGAGATGACCGCGAGGGCACCTGCACTGCTGTTTTTCTGCCTTTTGGTCACCCATTCCCTTTCTCCCTCAGCAATCCTAATCTGTGGTGTGACCAATTGGCTAAACGTGTTATCCACGACTTGCTCAGCATCGCGGATGCTCCAAAGTGAGTCCATCCGCAGCTCCAGAGCCATCATGCGGTCTAACAAGAGCTGCAGCTGGGCACACATCCTGCACGTGTCAGAGTCAGGGACATCATCCACATCCCTGAGCTCCTACATTGAGCAGGAGGAGCATAACACAGGCCTCGGTCTAACTGCCTACCTTCGATGGTGCTACCATAAGGAGCTTGCTGCTTTAGTATTGTTTTCTGGGGGTCACTGATATTGAATTGTGCCACTACGGTAGCCGAGAGATCCCTGATTCCTTAACTCTGATAAATAGGCATCGAAAAACACCACTGATCTCTACTGCATCCTCCTTTGGTCATGAGCTGTGAAATCTATGAAGACCTCCATCCCCTCAGTTCTTTTCCTCTTTTTCATAGCCCATGCTCACTCGTTCAGAAACAATGCAAAGAATTGAGTTAAGACTACAACAAGATGCGTTTAGCTGATGAGCACAGCACATTTGATGAGGGTAACCGTCAGTGAGAGGCATGAAATTGCTCAAAGATGAGGGTGTTTGGCAGTTCATGAATGCATAAGAGTAAGTGCAAAAAATAATAAAATGAGTATAGGGAGTGATACAATGGAGACGCTTAGCAAGTCACAGAGAAAGGCTGTATGTAAATGTGCAATTCTCTCCAGCCTTCCTGTCCTGGTTAGGTCACTGAAGCACTTTGGAGGCTGAGATTATGATCGGAGGTACTGCGCTCATGTTCCTGTTCCCCTGCCCTTCTCCCAGCCAAATCTTTGCGTCAACTGTAAGTTTTTTTTCCCATTCTTGTGCAAGTGTATTCTCTCTCACTTCATAGAACATTAGAACATAGAACATTACAGCACAGTACAGACCTTTCGGCCCTCGATGTTGTGCCGACCTGTCATACCGATCGCAAGCCCATCTAACCTACACTATTCCATGTACGTCCATATGCTTGTCCAATGACAACTTAAATGTACCTAAAGTTGGCGAATCTACTACCGTTGCAGGCAAAGTGTTCCATTCCCTTACTACTCTCTGAGTAAAGAAACTACCTCTGACATCTGTCCTATATCTTTCACCCATCAATTTAAAGCTGTGTCCCCTCGTGCTCGCTGTCACCATCCTAGGAAAAAAGCTCTCCCTATCCATCCTATCTAACCCTCTGATTATTTTATATGTTTCAATTAAGTCACCTCTCAACCTTCTTCTCTCTAATGAAAACAGCCTCAAGTCGCTCAGCCTTTCCTCGTAAGACCTTCCCTCCATACCAGGCAACATCCTAGTAAATCTCCTCTGCACCCTTTCCAAAGCTTCCACATCCTTCTTATAATGCGGTGACCAGAACTGTACGCAATACTCCAAGTGCGGCCGCACCAGAGTTTTGTACAGCTTCACCATAAACTCTTGGTTCGGGAACTGGATCCCTCTATTAATAAAACCTAAAACACTGTATGCCTTCTTAACAGCCTTGTCAACCTGGGTGGCAACTTTCAAGGATCTGTGTACACGGACACCGAGATCTCTCTGCTCATCTACACTGCTAAGAATCTTACCATTAGCCCTTTAATTCCAAATCAAGGTGGCCATTTAGTGCATGATGCATGCACCAGTTCTCTGTAGGAGCAATTCATTATATGCCACTCCTATGTCACTGAATCATAGAATCCGTAAGTATGGAAACTAGCTAGTTGACTCATCAATTCCATACCAAACCTCTGAACAGCAGCACACCCAGAGCCAACCCCTACCCCACCATATCACTGTCAGCCAGTCCCCACCTAACCTGCACATCTTTTGACTTTGGGAGGAAACTGTAGCAGCCAGAGGAAACTCACACAGACACAGGGAGAACGTGCAAACTCCACACGGACAGACACCTGAGGATGAAATCGAATCCATGACCCAGGCGCTGTGAGACAGCAGTACTAAACATGGAGTCACCATGCTGCCCATGTCTTCTGTGTATAGCCCTGTATATTACCCTTTTCAATCAAAGCCAAAACCCTCTTAAATGCTTTAATTGAATCAGTCACTAGCACAGTTGCAAACATATCAGAAAATCTCTTACTGCACAAAACAAATTTTCTTTATGTCACCACGGCTTCTTTTGCTAATTAAATATGTTCTCAATCCTTTTATCAATGGGGAACAGTTTTTCTATTCTTATTCTATCCAGACCCTCGTGGTTTTGTATACTTCTATCAGATTCCTTCTTCAAGGAGCACTGTCTCAATTTCTCCAATGAATCCACAAAACTGAAGTTTTTCATCCCTTGATACATACTAGTGAATCTTTTCTACATTCTTTCTCCTGCCTTCACATCTTTTCTAAAGCATGTCACCACAAACTGGGCAGAAATCTGATACCAGAGATAATGGGAACTGCAGATGCTAGAGAATCTAAAATAACAAAGTGTGAAGCTGGATGAACACAGCAGGCCAAGCAGCATCTCAGGAGCACAAAAGCTGACGATTCGGCCCTAGACTCATCATCAGAGGGCTCTGATGAAGGATCTAGGTCCAAAACGGCAGTTTTTGTGCTCCTGAGGTGCTGCTTGGCCTGCTGTGTTCATCCAGCTTCACACTTTGTTATCTTAGAAATCTGATGCCAATCATATTCAAACCTATATGCCCTTGATAACCAACCTCTTTTCAGTAACATTCCCTCTCAGGTGCACGCGTGCACACTCATGACCCCAAGCCAATGTTTTGCGCACAGCAAAGTAGCATCATCATGTCGATCACAGCACTCAGAAAGTCACTGTTATGCATGGGTCTCGAAGGCTCATGCAATGGGAAGGGAATGAGAATGAATGCTGCTTTTCACCATGCTCTCTTTTAATGCCACCCGATCCAATGGTGGACATCTGAACCCATGTCCACATATTAGCCTCATTTTAGTTGGATTTCTAAACCAGGAACATTACTACAATACCATCATCTGCACCCAATTCTGCATTAAGGCACTATAGGAACATTATCACTACACCACCATCTCTCTGCAACATGACCCCAGCAGACATCGAGATGGAGCTCAGCACAGCAGAAAGAGCTTTATGTCTTAACAATTGACAAGGGAACATTTCTACTTTTCCTGTATTCTGAACATAATTATGGAAATAACTTTTTGTTGAAGGGGAGAGTCTATGTCTAGTCTCATCTGTGAAACTGTGATTTTCCTTGAATTGCACATATGTATTACAAATAACCTCATTCTGTTGATGTACATTTATTTCTTGTAGAATTATACAAAACTTTTAGAAACACCAATTTGTGATGAAATAAAAACCAATTGATTTTAACAAGGCCAAGCAGCATCAGAGGAGCAGGAAGGCTAACATTTCCGGCCTAGACCCTTCTTCAGAAATGGGGGAAGGGAAGGGGGATCCAAAATAAATAGGGAGAGAGGGGAGGTAGATAGAAGATGGATAAAGGAGAAGATAGGTGGAGACGAGACAGACAGATCAAAGAGGTGAGGTCAGTATTAAAAGTTCTTCACTTCTATGAGATGCTTTTTGAACTATTTTTCTATTTAGCATGTTGTGATTGCAGTCTCAATGCAAATTGGCGCAACATTAATAATGATCTTGAAGGCTTGAGTATCTTTGAAAATGCAAGTATACAATGGTTAAGCTGGTAAAATCATTCAGTTTGGTAGTAACTTCTTTGTGGCTTATCAAGGTCTGTAAGCAAAAGAATTTGAGTTTGAATCCAAATCCACTTCATTCTTTTTTAATTCTCACATCCAAGGTTGTTCAAGGAAGTAGGGAAGCTTGCTGTAGATGCTCAAACTGTAATCTTACACACAAAGGCTCCTAAATACAATCCCTCTGGATTGGAAAATTGTATACGTCACTTCGCTTTTTAAGAGGGACTAAAGAGGAAAACCAGAGAAAGGAACCCAGGGTTGATTCTACCCTCAGGCAACTGTCTGTGTAGAGTTTGCACATTCTTTCTGTGTCTGTGTTGTTTTCCTCTGAGCGCTCCAGTTTCATTGCATAGTCTAAAGATGTGCAGTTTAAGAGATTGGCCGTGGTAAATTACCTATGGTGTCCACGGATGTGCAAGCTAGATGGATAAACCATGAGAAGTACAAGGATATACTCTTCAGTGGGTTCTTGTAGACTTGATGGGCTGAAGGGCCTACTTCCAACCTGTAGAAGTTGGGGAAATTGTTGTAGTCTATACTCAAGGATGGGATAACCAAACACTCTGAACATTTTCAGTTAATTAAGGAAAGCCAGCCTGGCTTTCAAGACATGTAGGTCATGCCTGACAAACTTCAATTAATTTCTTTGAAATCATGGACAGGGGAATGTCCATGGATGTTGTATATATGGGTTTCTGGAAGGCATTTGATAGAATCGCACATAAGAGAATGTTAACTGAGATGGGAGCCCATGGCAAGGGCAAATTGACATGGCTGGGCTGTTCTGAGGAAGAGTCCCCAGACCCAAAACATTAACTCTGTTTTCTCCTCCACAGATGCTGCCACGCCTGCTGAGCTTTTCTAGCAACTTTGTTTTTGTTCCTGATTTATAGCATCTGCAGTTCTTTTGGTTATTATGGCTGGAGTATTAGTTGCGTAGCAGGCAACAGTAAGTGGGGATAATGGATAGGGACTCAAATTGGCAGGATTTGACTAGTGGTGTCCCATAGGAATCTATGTTAGAGCATCAATTATTCATGTTATTTATGAATGACTTGGGCAATGGCATAGAAAGTCATAGATCTAAATTTGCTGATGATTTGCTAGTTGTTTCTCAGACTGGAGGCCTGTGACTAAGGCTGTGCCACAGGGATCGGTGCTGGGGCCTTTGTTATTTACATAAATGATCTGGATGTGAATGTACTAGGTATGATTAGTAAGTTTGTGGAGAGTACAAAGTTAGGAAGTATCATTGATAGTGAAGAAGGTTATTAAAAATTACAGAGGGATCTTCATCATTAGGGGAAGTAGGCTGAGGATTGGCAAGTGCAATTCAATACAGATGGGTATGAGGTGTTGCATTTGGAAAGTCAAATTAGGGTAGGATTTATACAGTAAATGGTAAGGTTCTGGGGAGTGTTGTGGAACAGCGGGGCCCAGGAATACACATGCATAGTTCATTGAAAGTGGCATCAGAGGTGGACAGGGTGATGAAAAAGGCATTTAGCATGCTGGCCTTCATCGGTTGACGTATTGAGTCTATGAGCTGGTTGCGTAAGTTGTCGGCGAGGCCACACTTGGAGTATTGTGTACAGTCTTATTCACCCTGTTATAAAAAAGATTTCTTTAATTCATTAATGGGATGAGGGCGTCACTGGCCAGGCTGGCATTTATTGCCCATCCCTAAATGCCCAGATTGCAGTTCAGAGGCAACCACATTGCTGTGGGTCTCAAGTCACATGTAAGCCGGGCTAGGTCAGGATGGCAATTTCCTTCCCTAACTGGCATTTGTGAACCAGATGGATTTTTATGACAATTGACAATGGATTCTTGGTCATCATTAGATTTTTAATTCCAGATATTTTTATTGAATTCAAATTCCACCATCTGGTTGGATTTGAACCCAGCTCCCCAGCACGTTATCTGGGTCTCTGCATTCACAGACATAGTTAAACTGGAAAGTGTGCAAAGAAGATTTACAAGGATGTTGCCAGGTCTAGTAGGCCTGAGTTATAGGGACTGGCTTACCAGGACTTTATTCCTTGGAACGTATAAAGTGAGGGGTCACCTTACTGAGGTGTGTAAAATTATAAGTGGCAGAGATAGGATGAATGCATACAATCTTTTTCCCAGGAATGGGGAATTGAAAACTGGAGGCCATCGGTTTGAGGTGAGAGGGGATAATTTAAAAAGGACCTGAAGGGTAACTTCTTCATGTGGAGAGTGGTGCATGTATGGAATAGGCTGCCAGAGAAAGTGGTTGAGGCAGGTACAATAGCATCATTTAAAAAAATATTCAGTAACGTGCATGGATAAGAAAGGTTAAGAGGGATATGGATCAAATGTGGGCATTGAACTAGCTGAATCGGCACCATGGTCAGCATGAACCAGGTTGGGCCAAAAGGCCTATTTCCATGCTGAATTACTCTGACTCTGTGACACAAAGTTAGATTGCACTGTAGGCAGTTTAGATAGAATAAAATTACAAAGAGATATTGATGGATGAAGTGAATGGGCAAAACTGTAACAGATAGATTTATATGTGAGCAAGGGAGAGATTATCCACTTTCAACCAAAAAATGACAGATCAAGATACTTTCTAGATGGCATGAAATTATCTACAAGCAGATATTCAAAGTGGCTTGGAGGTTCAGGTGCATACTTCTTTAACATCTTTAAGACGTAAGACCAGAAGACTTAGGAGTGGAAGTAAGGCCATTCGGCCCATCAAGCCCACTCCACCATTTAATCAGGCTGATGGGCATTTCAACTCCACTTCCCTGCACTCTCCCTGTAGCCCTTGATTCCTTGTGAGATCAAGAATTTATCAATCTCTGCCTTGAAGACATTTAACGTCCTGGCCTCCACTGCGCTCCATGGCAACGAATTCCACAGGCCCACCACTCTCTGGCTGAAGAAATGTCTCCTCATTTCCATTTTAAATTTACCTCCTCTAATTCTAAGGCTGTGCCTTCGGGTCCTAGTCTCTCCACCTAACGGAAACAACTTCCCAGCGTCCACCCTTTCTAAGCCATACACTATCTTGTAAGTTTCTATTAGGTCTCCCCTCAACCTTCTAAACTCTAATGAATACAATCCCAGGATCCTCAGCTGTTCATCATACGTTAAACCTACTATTCCAGTGGCCATCCGTGTGAATCTCTGCTGGACACGCTCCAGCGTCAGTATGTCCCTCCTGAGGTGTGGGGCCCAAAATTGGACACAGTATTTTAAATGGGGCCTAACTAGAGCTTTATAAAGTCTCAGAAGCACGTCACTTTTATATTCCAACCCTCTTGAGATAAACGACAACATTACATTCACTTTCTTAATCAAGGACTCTACCTGCAAGTTAACCTTTAGAGAATCCTGGACCAACACTCCCAGATCCCTTTGTGCTTCTGCTTTACGAATGTTCTCAGCATTTAGAAAATAGTCCATGCCTGTATTCATTTTTCCAAAGTGCAACACCTCGCATTTGCTCATGTTGAATTTCATGGGTCATTTCCTGAACCACTCTCCTAAACTGTCTAAATCTTTCTGCAGCCTCCCCACCTCCTCAGTACTACCTGCCTGTCATCATCGGCAAACTTCGCCAGAATGCCCCTTCAACCAGGTCATTAATATATAAAGTGAACAGCTACGGCCCCAACACTGAACCCTGCGGGACACCTCTTGTCACCGGTTGCCATTCCGAAAAAGAGCCTTTTATCCCAACTCTCTGCCTTCTGTCAGACAGCCAATCCTCAATCCAAGCCAGCAGCTCACTTCGAACACCATGGGCCCTCACCTTGCTCAGCAGCCTCCCGTGAGGCACTGTATCAAAGGCCTTTTGGAAGTCTAGATAGATAACATTCACTGGGTTTCCCCGGTCTAACATACTTGTTACCGCTTCAAAGAATTCTAACAGGTTTGTCAGGCATGGTTTCCCCTTACTAAATCCATGCTGAAATGTTCTAACCCGACCCTGCCCTTCCAAGAATTTAGAAATCCCATCCTTAACAATGGATTCTAGAATTTTACCAACTACCAAGGTTAGGCTAATCAGCCTATAATTTTCCATCTTTTGTCTTGATCCTTTCTTAAACAAGGGGGTTACAACAGCAATTTTCCAATCATCTGGGACTTTCCCTGACTGCAGTGACTTTTGAAAGACAACCAAAGCCTCCATTATTTCCTCAGCCACCTCCCTCAGAACTCTAGGATGTAACCCATCAGGACCAGAAGATTTATCAATTTTTAGACCTTTTAGCTTTTCTAGCACTTTCTCTTTTGTAATGC
Organism: Stegostoma tigrinum; assembly: GCF_030684315.1. Taxonomy (NCBI): domain Eukaryota; kingdom Metazoa; phylum Chordata; class Chondrichthyes; order Orectolobiformes; family Stegostomatidae; genus Stegostoma; species Stegostoma tigrinum. The sequence goes on along the minus strand of NC_081362.1, from coordinate 34,510,140 downwards.
CTACCATAATCACCTCTGCCCCGACTCTTCTTAATTGTTGGGATACTACTCATGCCTTCCACTGTGAAGACTGACGCAAAGTACTTATTAAGTTCTTCAGCTATTTCCTCATCTCCCATCACTAGCCTTCCAGCATCAATTTGGAGCGGCCCAATGTCTACTTTTGCCTCTTGCTTGTTTCTTATATATTGAAAGAAACTTTTACTATTATTTCTAATATTACTAGTTAGCCTACATTCACATTTGATCCTCTCCTTCGTTATTTCTCTCTTTGTTATCCTCTGTTTGTTTTAGTAGCCTTCCCAATCTTCTGATTTCCCAGTGTTCTTGGCCGCTTTATAGGCGAAAGCCTATAAGTATGTTAGACCGGGGAAACCCAGTGAATGTTATCTATCTAGACTTCTCTTGTTCTTTGACCCATTTCCTGACTTCCTTTGTCAGCCATGGGTGTCTAATCCCACCCTGGATAATCTTGCTTTTCTTTGGGATGAATCTCTGTACTGTGTCCTCAATTAAACTCAGAAACTCCTGCCATAGTTGCTCTACCGTCTTCCCCGCTAGGCTCTGCTTCCAGTCGATTTTCGTCAATTCCTCTCTCATGCCCCTGTAATTACCTTTATTTAACTGTAATACCATTACATCCAATTTTGCCTTCTCTCTTTCAAACTGCAGACTGAACTCTACCATATTATGATCGCTGTCTCCTAAGTGTTCCCTTACTTTAAGATCTTTTATAAAACCTGGCTCATTACAAAGCACTAAGTCCAGAATAGCCTGCTCCCTTGTGGGCTCCATCACAAGCTTTTCCAAAAAGCCATCCTGTAAACATTCCATGAATTCCCTTTCTTTGGATCCACCGGCAACATTATTCACCCAGTCCACCTGCATATTGAAGTCCCCCATGATCAACGTGACCTTGCCTTTCTGACATGCCCTATCTATTTCCCGGTGCATCTTGCGCCGCTGGTCCTGATCACTGTTAGGAGGTCTGTACCTAACTCCCATTATGGTTTTTTTGCCTTTGTTGGTCCTCAACTCCACCCACACAGACTCCACATCGTCTGACCCTATGTCATTCAGTGCCGTAGATTTAATTTCACTCTTAATTAACAAGGCAACCCCGTCCCTCTGCCCACCTCCCTGTATTTGTATATAAAGGACAGAGCACCACACTTTCGGAAGGCTTTGGAGGGAGTACAAGAATGATATGTAAGCTTCAGGGTCTAAGCTATCGGTAGAACTGTACAAATTAAGCTGTTTTCTCTGGAATTTAGAAGATTAAGGAGGGATCTGATTAAAGTCCTCAAGATATTAAAGGAAAAAGACAGGACAGATAAAGACAATCAATTTCCACTGGTTGGAGATTCTAGAACTAGAAGGCTTAGTATTAAAATTAGGGTCAGAACCTTCTTGAGAGACGTTGGGAACATCTTTTACACACAAAGTGTGGTCGAAGTTTGTAACTTTTTCCACAAACATTAGTGGATGCAGGATCAGTTGTTCACTTTAAATCTGAGATAGATAAATTTTTGTTTAAGCAAAGGTATTAAAGGATAAGGGTCAAAGGCAGAAATATGAAATTAAGCCACAGATCAGTTGTGATCTTCACATTGAATGGTGGTACTGGTCTGAATGGCTGAAAGGTGTACTCTTGTTCCTAGGTTCCTATGTTCATAAAACAATATATTTTAGAAGCGCAGTCACTGTTTTATTTTACTTCTAACAAGCACCCACAAACTACAGTACATTGAATGTCAGTTACCATGCTTTTATTTGAAGGAATGTTTGCCAAGATATTGAAGTTACTTACATTCATTTGCCTTAGCATAAAAAAACTTAATGTTTCACTCAAGAGACAACACTACAGATAATATAATACTTCCTCAGTACTGTACTGGAGTATTAGCCCAGATTCTTATGACCCTTGAGTGAGACTTGATCATACAACCTTCTGACTTAGAGATGTTGTACATATGCTCACAGAGCAGGCATTTGTAACCAGAAAAGTTTATTGAATTATACACAATATATACATAGCAAGGAAAAAGTCCCTGCATGACCATCTGACAATAAGACTTTTCACATATTGCCCACGACATGATCCGATGTCACTATTAATGATGTCATCTGCTACCCTATTGATAGCCGCTTCCCTTACACTATTCTTCCCACTGAGTACTCATTCTGTTCCTGAATGTTCTTTCACTGTTAACTTGTGCTTACTATGTTTCTTTCTATTCATTAATTTGTGTACCTCTCCTCTCCCACAAAGTGTCTTGTGGCAAAACTTCAATTGCCAATGGTTTCCTTGCTGCTCCTGAGGCACAGGTACTGTCTGGCCAGGCAGCATCAGAGGAGCAGGAAAGTTGATGTTTTGTGTTGGGGTCCTTCTTCATTTCCAGCTTGACTGTCCCAACCCAAAATGTCAACTTTTCTGCTCCTCTGATACTACGTGGCCTGCTGTGTTCCTTCAGCTCCACACTGTGTTATCTCTGACTCCAGCATCTGCAGGTCTTACTATCTCACAGATACTGTCTGTATTTTTTTCTGTTAGGAGAGAAGATGAATGCTGTCAGTTCCTTTTCTTTGAGGAATGGTCCTATTGCTGAATCTTCATCCATTGCTTGTATTGCTGGAGTGAACCATTTGACATTATCCCTTGGGTTTTGTTTGTGTTGGTCGGCTGGGCTTTTTTCCAGTCTGGCTTGAGTGTGGAGTGGTCATGGTGCTAGTTGTCTGGAAAATGATGCTTGAAATCTATTCAACAGTGCCCCAATGGTGCATGATGTGCCACTTCCTCAGTGAAGTTGATTTGTGGAATACTTCTGATAGATTCGCTAATGTTGTTGGGCTGCTTCAGTCACACTCATTTTTTTCTTTATTCACTTGTGGGACATGGATTTTGCTTGCTGGCCAGCATTTATGTCCATCTCTGGTTGCCTTTGAACTGAATGGCTTACTGGGCCATTTCAGAGGGTAGCTGAGAGTCAAACACATTGTTCTGAATCACCTGTAGGCCAATCCAGATGGGGATGTCAGATTTTCATCTCAGTAGCACATTACTGAACCAGATGGCTTTTTCTGACAATTAGCAATCAAAAGATTCTTAATCCCAGATTATTATTTTTGTTATTATTATTATCATTTGCCATGGCAGAATTCAAACCAAAGTCTCCAGATCATTTGCTGAGTTTCTGGAATAATTTTCTAACGATAATACCACTAGGCCATTGCCTCCTCACTTTCGTGTGGAGGTCTCCTCTGCTGTGTCTGCTGGTGGACTGGTGGAGGCTCATGCTCTTGGGAAAGATAGATGCCTGTACCTTGTGATAGTGTAAACTTCACAACTTTAACAACTGTTCATTGATTGAAAGAATCAGCAATAACTCTGTTTGGAATAAACTGTTAAGGGACAAGGACAAATTATTACCCAGGAACTGAAAGCTACACCTGGGAGAAGGAGTTGAAGAGACATGAATAAAGCCATTTTAGCACCAGCTTGATAAATAGCTGCCTTATACCACAAAGACAAATGATTTCCCCGCTGTAGATTTTAAAGAGTTAATCACAGGAAAACTATGCTGCAAGCACAAGTCAATGTCAAATCTAAGAAAGAACAGAGGAAGCTACTTTTGATAAGAAGGCAAGCTCCAGACTTGATAGCTCCAGAGGAGTAGTTCAACACTTTGGATGAAAGAATCTAAAGGATTATCAATAATGTAATCCCATAAACATGAAAGATAGAAAATTGAAAAGGAATTCAACTCCTGAACTCTTCAGCAGCAGAGTTTTGAAGAACAATGCTGGACAGAGGTTCAATGCCTGGACATCCAAGGAGGGACATTGTTCTTTGAAATTGCAACTAAATTCCACCATTAATTGAGTAATAGCTAAGTTGATTTATGCGGTTTAACTTACTTACTTGAGGGATCTTACTTTGGTTGTTGCATACAATTAAAGTTAAATCATTGCTTCAGTATGTGATTGTCTGAGAGGTTTCTTAATAAGTAGCCAAATTAAAGGTAGCTTCTCGTAATTTACACACAACAACCTTGACATCTCTGGGCACTACAGAGTCTGCACTTGTCTGTGGCTCAGTCTCCTGGCCATTCCCTTTGCTATCTCTGACCTTAAGTGGTTTTTCGGGAGAATCCTCATAGTTTCCCTTAGGCTGCAGCAAGGATGCTGCAGGGATTGTCCCATGCCCTTTGTCACACGCTTGTTTCATACCTTCTGAGTTCATAATGGAGTATAGAATCCCCACAGCGTGGAAAGATGCCATTTGGCACATCAAGCCTACACCAACCGTCCAAAGAGCATCTCACCCAAACCCAGCCCCTACCCTATCCCTGTAACCCTGCCTTTTACCATGGCTTCGCCACCTAACCTGTGTATCTCTGGACACTATGGACAATTTAGCATAGCCAATCGAACTAACCTGCACATCTTTTGACTGTGATAGGAAACCGGACCACCCAACAGAAACCCATGTAGACACAGGCAGAATGTGCAAACTCCATATAGACAGTCACTCAAGGCTGGAAACGAACCCAGGTTCCTGTCACTGTTAGGTAGGAGTGCTAGCTGTCGAGAGTAGTCTTCCAGTTGTACAACACGTTTTGAGCCCTGTAAACAATGAGTGACCAAACCCCTCATTATAATTCCCCAACTCAGTTCCCATGACTTCCTGACTGGTTGTACTGGGCAAACAGGGTTTACCGTGACCCTCTCTCCGAACTGAAGAGGTACTATGATGACTCTAAGTGGTACATCTGACAATTTCCAATGCTCTGGATCGAAATCAGATGCAAACCCTGACATATTGTGCCGGGACCTCGTGACTGAGAGGTATCTTCCTAGACTTCACTGAGGACTGTTCTCCTTGGATAGCGTGACATAGCTGTCTACTTGAGGCACTTGTAATGAATTTGCCACATAAGCTGATGTCACATGCTATATGTGTGAGACTGATGTGGTAACTAGCTGTAAAGTAACATGTCCAAACTCTTGACTGGTGACTGCTATCAAGCATTACAAGCTGCCTGGCTTTGCATTGCTCTAAAAGGCAATGCAGTTCTAAGATTCTTTATGCTGAGGGGCAAAGTCAAAATGGCAATGCAAGAAAAGGCACTGATTTTGTGAACAATCAAGTAGGTAAGTGTTATGTGAGTGTATGCTAAGTTAGCACCGGAACACAGCCTGGCCAAATCCATATCTGTCCCTGCACATAAATTGATCTTCCAAATGCAAACAGAGGTAATGGTGCACACCAAAGTGTAGCAATACTATGCAAAGTATAAGTGGATTGGAGATGTGCCATGAGAGTGCAGAAAAGCTGGAATGTGTTGGATGCCTGCACCATGATATGGGTAAGAGCAGGCACTGGCCAAGAAGAGTGCCTCACAACACTAATACTGGGTGTCCAAGATGGAAGTCCTGAGGAACAATAGCAAGAGGCTCATCTTAACATCTGGAGCTCTTGTTCAAAAATGTAACATGCTGCTCCTGGTGTCGAGTAAGGCCTTGTTCCACTTCTCACATGATTCTCTCAGATTTCCCACCACAGCCCACGTCTAGGAGCCTGGTATTATTTTGCCCAGTGTTTACTCCAGCAAATCTATAAAGATTTGTTCATTACATTAGAGTTGGTCAGACAGTTAGGCTGATCTGGAACAAAACTGTAGTATACATTATCTCTGGCTTAAAGTTTCAACAATACATCTTCTTCAAATTAGTTTTTTTTTACCCAATATAATAATGACACCTTGCATTTATAGTACACCTTTGACAGGGAAAAGCATCCCAAGGTGGATCCTTGGGAATGATAACAAAGCAATTGAAAGCAATGTAAAGAGTTATAATGCAGGTAGCGGACTGAATCTTTAGTTGAGCGGGAAGTGCAAAAAAAAACAAGTCTAGGCAAGGATATTGTGAGCATCCAGGGAGGCTCAGAGTGAGTGAACACTATGACAGCAAGTAAACAGCCCAGCGAGTCAGCCTGGTCTGGTCCATGAGCTGGGCGCATAACCCTCAGCACTTGATGTCCATGCTGCAGCATTACAATGATAGTTACCAATGTAGACCAAAGTGGTGTTCAGAAGCATGCTGGAAGTGAATACCATATATGCCACAATGGTTCTTAGACATATCAGATGTCAATATTCATATATGTGGGGTGCATGTGACTAGTGCCCAAGGAGCATATTGTAGACTTCTGAACTTTACAAACTGTTCAGGGATTGAAAGAATCAACAAAGATAAAATATAGCTACCATCAGTTCTAAGGAAGGGTCACTGGACCCAAAATGTTAACTCTGATTTCTTTCCAGACATGCTGTCAGACTAGCTGAGCTTTTCCAACAATTTCTGTTTTTATTTCTGATTTCTAGCATCCTGTTTTTTTCTGATTTCTAGCATTTCAGTTTTTAACAAAGATGAACTGTTATACACAAAGGGATCAGCAATACCTCTGTATGGAATAAACTATTAAGAGACAAAGGCACATTTATACAGGAAAGGAATTATTCATGTCTGGGAAAAGAGGAGGTCAAAGCTACATTATCAAAACTGTTTTGATCTCTACCTGATAACTGGCTGCTTTATTGCTACATGGAAAACTGATTGGCCTGCCAACAAATTTAGGAGTTAATCACAGGAAAGCTGTGTTTTCAAGTAAACCATCGATAGCAAATGTAACAAGGAACAATGAAGTTATTTCTGAAAAGAGGGCAAGCTGCAGACTTGCAATAATTTGGATGAGTCAAAAGAATCATCAATAATATCATGTCTCAGACCTAAAGGACGAAAATTCAACACTAGAACAATTCAACAGCAGAACTTTGAAGAACAACACTACACAATTGTTGAACCCTGGACACTTCTAGAGACAAACATTGTGGGTTGGAATCATAGCTAAATTCCACTAGTAATCAGGTAAAAGTCAAATTGAGTTATGCGGCTTTACTTGAGGGGTTTTATTTTGGTTTCTACATGAAATAAACAATAAATCATTGTTTCAGTGCCTGGTTGTCTATGAGATTCCCTAATAAGTAGCCAAATTAAAGGTAACTTGTGGTGATATACCCACAACAATGCCTAAAGATATTCTTGTCTGGAGTCCAACATGGAGATTGATCAGAGCAAACAGCAAGCTGAACTTATTAAGTACTGTTTATGATTTCCAGGTCAGATTTCTTGGTGTCTAACTAGTTTGACATGTTTGATATGTTAGGAAGCCAAATATTAATGGGGCAAATTTGGCTGTTGACAAGATGTTCAACAAGCAAAAAACCTCCTTAAATGGCAATGTGCCACTGGCTATCAGCAGGTAAGTGGGAAGTTGGAAGATGAGTACTCCTAGCTGCTGTACTCCTAGGCCCTGACCTGTTCTCATAGCCACTCTATTTATATAGTGAGTCCTGTTGAGCTTCTGGTCAGTGGTGACTCACAGGATGTTGATTGTAGAGGATTCAGTAATGAGAGCACCAATAAATATCAAGGGGCAGTGTTAGATTGTCTCTTATAGGGTCATAGAGTCATACAGTACAGAAACAGACCCTTTGGCCCGACCATTCCATACCAAACATAATCCAAAATTAAATTAGCTACACCTGCCTGCTCCTAGCTCATATCCCTCCAAACTTTTCCTATTCATATATCCAGCCACATGTCTTTTAAACGCTGTAATTGTACGCACATCCATCACTTCATCAGGAAGTTCATTCCACAGTGAACCACCCTCTGTGTGAAAAATGTGCCTGTTATATCAGTTTTAAAACTCTCTCCTCTCACGTTAAAAATGTACCCCTGAATCTTAAAATTCCCAATCTTTGGGAAAAGACAAATACCATCAACTTCCATCAGGTCACTTCGAAACCTCTTACACTGCAGTGAGAAAAGTCTCAGCCTATCCAACCTTTCCTTATACGTCAAACCTTCTGTACCCAGCAACATCCAGGCAAATCTCATCTGACCTCAGTCCATCTTGACAATATCCACTTTATAAGAGGGTAACCAGAACTGGTTATTGGAGATGGTAATTGCCTGGCATTTGTCTGGTTTGAGTGTCACTTGCCACTTGTCACCCAAACCTGAATATTGTCCAGATCTTGTTGTATTTGATCATGGACTACTTCAGTATCTGAGGAATCGCGAATGGCACTGAACATTGGAGAATCATTGATGAGCATTTCCATTTTAACATTATGATGAAGGGAAGGTCGTGATACTAGAAATAATACCCACAAAGAAGGCTTGTAAATAAAACCAGAGCCTTTTTACACAGAAAAGAAGCTTAAGGAAGAATCTAATAGCGGCTGAGAGAAACAAAACAGGATTTGAGAGGATAAGAATTGAAAAACTGTTCTAATGCAAAAAAACAAAGTTCTGCATACATTGGTAATCCTAAATAATAAAACAAAATAATGTAAATACCCTGCAAGAGTTGTGGAGACAGGAAGAGAGTTCACATATCAAGTCGAATATCAGGATAATAAAATGTGAGGCTGGATGAACACAGCAGGCCAAGCAGCGTCTCAGGAGCACAAAAGCTGACGTTTCAGCCCTAGACCCTTTATCAGAGAGGCTCTCTGATGAAGGGTCTAGGGCCGAAACGTCAGCTTTTGTGCTCCTGAGATGCTGCTTGGCCTGCTGTGTTCATCCAGCCTCACATTTTATTATCTTGGATTCTCCAGCATCTGCAGTTCCCATTATCAAGTTGAATATCATTCTGTTTTGACAAAGTGCCATATTCAACTCAAATGATCAACTTGATTTCTCTCTCCATTGATACATCCAGATCTACTGAGCATTGCCTTGCTTTTAATGAAATATTGTTTTCATTGATTTGGGAATTAGTATTGTGAAGAATATATAAATAACACGGATAAAGGGAGATTTGGAAAATACGCTTTTACAATGTTATTAGAACTGAGAAAACATTAAGTAATACAATTTAAATTTCTCTACCTATATTACAACAGTCACCACATTTCAAAAGCACATCATTGACAACAAATCACTTTGTATACAAAGAAGTTAAAGATGCTGCATAAAGATGAAGGCCTGGATCTTGCAGTTAGCACTGATCAGAAGACTGTCCACGAAGGTATAGTATTCTCTGTGGTACTGAACTGGCCTTCCTGACATTAATTTTATACTGGAGTCAAATCAAAAGAATCTTCCAACGTCTAGAATCAGTGAAATAATTAAGCAGGATAAACAGTGAGAACACTAAATAATAGAGAGAATGAAATACATTATTGGGACATGCTGAACTGAACATGATAAATCACAAACAAATTTAAATAAATTCCATATTCAAAAAATTTTCTGATGCTTTACAAATGGGCATTATCCAAATAGAAAATTAGTTTACGGGTCAAAACAGATTCTTCACTGTGCGTTACCAGTTAGTAATTTAAAAAACTTAGTTGCTAGAAACCACAGTTACACCTCAGTAAAATGGTGTAAAATTTCTGGATTTTCTATGAGTGTTATCCAAACGTAAAAGAGGAAGTTCTTCTCCGTTCAATGATGTCCAATTAGAATCACAGAATCATACAATTTCACAATACAGAAGGAGACCATTTGAGTTCTACTGTTCAGCCCTGTGTTTAGCTGCAGCTCCTCTCAGACCACATGGATTGGTTGGAGTGGCGGTTGTTCGCACTAAGGAGCGTACAGGAGGCACAGAGTGTGATGGATAGTACTTTCAGGGAGGTGGTCACACCACAAGTTCAGTCAGGTAGACGGGTGACGGCCAACAGAGGTAGGCAGGTAGTGCAGAAGTTTAGATTAGATTCCCTACAGTGCGGTAACAGGCCCTTCGGCCCAACAAGTCCACTCTGCCCCTTGATGCATCCCACCCAGACCCATCCCCCTATAGCCCACATACCCCTGAGCACTACAGGCAATTTAGCACGGCCAATCCACCTAACCTGCACATCTTTGGACTGTGGGAGGAAACTGGAGCACCCGGAGGAAACCCACGCAGACACAAGGAGAATGTGCAAACTCCACACAGACAGTCACCTGAGACGGGAATCGAACCCAGGTCCCTGGTGCTGTGAGGCTGCAGTGCTAACCACTGACCCACTGTGCCGCCCCATGTAGCTAATCTCTCCCAAACAAGAATACTGTTTTGGATACTGCTGGAAGGAATAGCCTCTCTGGCAAAAATAACAGCAGCAGGCAGGTCTTTGGCACCACAACTGGCTGTAAAGGAAGAGATGGCAAAGTCCAAGCAAGCAATTGTGACTGGGGCTCTCTGGTCAGGTGTAGTACTTAGAGGTCATTCCTAGGGGGTTGTCCAGTAGGGCTACATGGGTGTAACTGAGAAATAAAAAGAGAGTGATCCCTTTGACGGAATTGTTCTAAAAGTGCCCACCCAAAGTCAGTGGAAAATTGGGGAGCAAATATGTAGGACTTTGCACATAGCTGTAAGAATAATAGAGTTGTGATGTAGGGGATTTTAACTTTCCAACCATAAGCTGGAACAGCCCAAAATATTAAGAGCTGGGTTGGGGAGAAATTTGTTAAGTAGTGTTCAAAAGAACTTTCTCAATCAATATGTAGATGGCTCTACTAGACAAGGGGCAAAACACAACTCCGCTTGGGAAATAAAGAAGGGTAAGTGATTGGGGAGCACTTTGGGACTAGTCACCATAATTCTATTCCCCTTAAATTAGTCAAGAAAAAGGATAGGCCTGGTCCACAAATTGAACTTCTAAACTGGGGCAAGACCAATTTTGATGGTATTAGATTGAAACTTTCAAAGGTTGACTGGGGAAGCTGTTCACGGGTAAACAGATGTTTGAAAGTTGGGAGGCTTTCAAAAACGAGACAAAGCAAGTTCAGGGTCAGCATGTTCTTGTTAGAGTGAAGGGCAAGGAGGACAGGATTAGGGAAGACTGGATGACTAGTTATATTTCGGCTCTTGTCAAGAAAAATAAGTCAGCATATGTCAGATATAGGCAGTTGGGATCAAGTGAATCCCTTGAGTGTAGATGATGTAGGAGTACACTTAAGAGGGAAACCAGGAGGGCAAAAAAGAGACATGTTTTGTCAGAGAAGGTAAAGGAAAATCCAAAGAGTTCGACAAGTACACAAAGGGCAAAAGAGTAACTAGGGACAGAATACGGTCTCTTAAAGATCAACAAGGTCAATTATCTGTGCAGCCTGAGGAGATCGGTGAGATCCTAAATGAATATTTTTCATCAGTGTTTACAGTGGAGAAAGGCCTGGAAGCAAGAGAACTCAGGGCCTGATCATCTGTATCCCAGGACATTGTGGGAAGCTAGAAAAGAAATTGCAGGGCCCCTAGCAGAGACATTTGTATCATTGACAGCCACAGGTGACATGTCAGAAGACTGAAAAATGGCTGATGTTGTACTGTTATATAAGAAAAGCTGAAAGGAATAGCCAGGCAACAGCAGACTGGTGAGACTAATATCATTGCTGGGTACGCTGGATAAGTTGTTGGAGGGAATTCTGAGAGAAAGAATCTACACGCATTTGGAAAGGCAAGGACTGATTAGGGATAGTCAGCATAGTTTTGTGCAAGGAAAATCCTGTCTGACAAATTTGATTGAAATTTTTGAAGAGACGACCACATAAACAGATGAAGGGCGTAGATGTTTTTGACATGAACTTTAGCAATGGTAGACTGTTTAGTAAGGTTAGATCACATGGGATCCAAGGAGAGCTAGCCAATTGGATACAAAATTGGCTTGACAGTAGGAGGCAAAAAAGTGGTTGTAGAGGGTTATTGTTTAGATTGGAGGCCTGTGACCAGTGCTGCGTCACAAGAATTAGTGCTGGGTCCACTGCCATTTGTCAATTTACATAAATGATTTCTATCAGAATATACAGGAGACATAGAACATAGAAAAGTACAGCACAGTACAGGCCCTTCGGCCCACGATGTTGTGCCGTGGATTAATCCTAATCCAAAATTAAAATAACCTAAACTACATTCCCCTCAATTCACTACTGTCCATGTGCATGTCCAGCAGTTGCTTAAATGCCACTAATGACTCTGCTTCCACAACTACCACTGGCAAAGTATTCCATGCACTCACAACTCTCTGGGTGAAGAAAATGGTTTATAACTTCATGGATGACACCAAAATAACAGATGAAGTTTAAATTATATAAATGCAAGGTACTGCATTTTGGTAAGACAAACCAGGGCAGGACTTACACAGTTAATGGCAGTCTCTGGGGACCATGGTGAACAGGAAGACCTCGGGATAAAGGTACACAGTTCCTTGAAAGTGGTGTCACAGATAGACAGGGTGGTGAATGTGGCATTTGGCACACTTGCCTTCACCAATCAGAGAATTGTGTATAGCAGTTGCGACGTCATCTTATAGCTGTACAAGACATTAGTAAGGCCACATTTGGAGTACTGCATACAATTCTGGTCGTCCTGCTATAAGAAAATTGTTATTAAACTGGAAAGGGTGCAAAACAGATTTACAAAGATGTTACTGAGATGGAAGGTTTGAGTTATACGTAGAGATGGATAGGGTGGGACATTTTTCCCTGGAGTGTAGAAGGCTTATAAAATCTTATGGAGGTTTATAAACTCATGAGGAGCATAGACAAGGTGAATAGCCAAGGTCTTTTCCCCATGGTAACAGAGTCCAAAACTAGAGGTTTAAGGTGTGAGGGAGAGATCTGACGGGCAATGTTTTCATACAGGGTGGTGTGTATATGGAGGGATATGCCAGAGGAAGTGATAAAGGCAAGCACATTTACAACATTTAAAAGACTTTTGGACAGGTACATGGATAGGAAAGCTTACAGGGATGAGAGCCAAATGCAGGCAAATGGGATTACTTCAGTTTAAGAAATATGGTCGATATGGATGTTGAGCTGCAGGGCCTGTTTCCAATCTATGTATGGCTCTATGCTTTGGATACTCAGTATTTATTTCTCATGGGTATTTACCAGACAAAGTTGCTGGAAAAGCTCAGCAGGTTTGGCGGCATCTGTGAAGATAAAACCAGAGTTAATGTTTTGGATCTGTTCCTCAGAACACCTGAGAACCGAGCACTCTGTTCAGCTCCCTTTTGAAATTCTCCCATTTTTAAATTGGTTACAGTCTGCAGGGACTTCAATGACACACGCTCTGGATATGCATAAGTTTGCTCATAGCAATTCCTGGATTGATAGGTTTAATTGCGCATTCACAGACTCAGGATATTACTGTCAACTTCAAAAGAGGTATGAATAAATGGCATGGAAATTTGGGTGATAGCTTTAGTTTTAGTTGGCGTGGGCATAATGAGATGGCTCATCTCTCTACCAAACCATATGATTCTAACAAATATCTACATGTTCCAAGAAAAGTATTTCATTCTAATCTGAGATAACAAGGTGTAGAGCTGGATGAACACAGCAGGCCAAGCAGCATCAGAGGAGCAGGAAGGATGACAGTTCAGGCCTAGATCCTTCTTCAGAAATGAACATCAGCCTTCTTGCTCCTCTGATGCTGCTTGGCCAGCTGTGTTCATCCAGCTCTACACTTTGTTATCTCAGGTTCTTCAGCATCTGCAGTTCCTATTACTGCCAATTAATATTTCTGCTGGATATCAGGGCCACGTGATTCACATTGCCATGGAGCAAGGCATGGAGAGGGGATGAAACCATAGAATGCAATTATAGAATTGGGTTACAGATTTTCTTAAAAGTATCATTGAACTTCACAGACATAGTAATTCTGTCAGAATCACAAAGCTTTGTGTGTTTCCAAAGAAGAGATCACATTTGGAGCGAGGTACAGCCTGAGTAAGTATATATTTCTGGGATTTTGGAGCATTGTTGGAATAAAGAGCTGTGGATGTGGTGTATATGGACTTCAGTAAGGCATTTGATAAGGTTCCCCATGGTAGGCTCATTCAGAAGGTCAGGAGGAATGGGATACAGGGGAACTTAGCTGCTTGGATACAGAATTGGCTGGCCAACAGAAGACAGTGAGTGGTAGTAGAAGGAAAATATTCTGCCTGGAAGTCAGTGGTGAGTGGGGTTCCACAGGGCTCTGTCCTTGGGCCTCTACTGTTTGTAATTTTTATTAATGACTTGGATGAGGGGATTGAAGGATGGGTCAGCAAGTTTGCAGACGACACAAAGGTCGGAGGTGTCGTTGACAGTGTAGAGGGCTGTTGTAGGCTGCAGCGGGACATTGACAGGATGCAGAGATGGGCTGAGAGGTGGCAGATGGAGTTCAACCTGGATAAATGCGAGGTGATGCATTTTGGAAGGTGGAATTTGAAAGCTGAGTACAGGATTAAGGATAGGATTCTTGGCAGTGTGGAGGAACAGAGGGATCTTGGTGTGCAGATACATAGATCCCTTAAAATGGCCACCCAAGTGGACAGGGTTGTTAAGAAAGCATATGGTGTTTTGGCTTTCATTAACAGGGGGATTGAGTTTATGAGTAGTGAGATCTTGTTGCAGCTCTATAAAACTTTGGTTAGACCGCACTTGGAATACTGCGTCCAGTTCTGGGCGCCCTATTATAGGAAAGATGTGGATGCTTTGGAGAGGGTTCAGAGGAGGTTTACCAGGATGCTGCCTGGACTGGAGGGCTTATCTTATGAAGAGAGGTTGACTGAGCTCGGTCTCTTTTCATTGGAGAAAAGGAGGAGGAGAGGGGACCTAATTGAGGTATACAAGATAATGAGAGGCATAGATAGAGTTGATAGCCAGAGACTATTTCCCAGGGCAGAAATGGCTAGCATGAGGGGTCATAGTTTTAAGCTGGTTGGTGGAAAGTATAGAGGGGATGTCAGAGGCAGGTTCTTTACGCAGAGAGTTGTGAGAACATGGAATGCGTTGCCAGCAGCAGTTGTGGAAGCAAGGTCATTGGAGTCATTTAAGAGACTGCTGGACATGTATATGGTCACAGAAATTTGAGGGTGCATACATGAGGATCAATGGTCGGCACAACATTGTGGGCTGAAGGGCCTGTTCTGTGCTGTACTATTCTATGTTCTAAAATTGTAGATCTTTTCCTGCTCCTTTTTAAAAATATAATGCTCAATAGTCTAGTGAACAGTTCAATAACGTAGCTGATTCAGCTGACTGAGGTACAGTTGTCTGTCAATCGCCTGAAGCTTGAATTGGGACTCAACAGGTGTTCATGTATTAAAGCATAATTAGTCATCTTAGCTTATCTCAGCTCTACACAAGAGAAGATCTGTGAAAACCACATGATCAGAAAATTCACACAGTCAGGAAGGAGAGATCATATCCACAGCAAACAGAGTAGTGAAATAACTCCAAGGAGGCTGGTATCCCATCACCAAGTCAACCTTTATTTAGAAGTACACTGTACAGGTCTCTTTCAGGCAGCACGGTGGCTCAGTGGTTAGCACTGCAGCCTCACAGCACCAGGGACCCGGGATCAATTCCCGCCTCGGGCGACTGTCTGTGAAGTTTGCACATTCTCCCCACGTCTGCGTGGGTTTCCTCCGGGTGCTCCGGTTTCCTTCCAGAGTCCAAAGATGTGCAGGTTAGGTGGATTGGCCTTGCTAAATTGCCCGTAGTGTTCAGGGGTGTGTGGGTTATAGGAGGAAGGGTCTGGGTGGGATGCTTCAAGGGGTGGTTGGACTTGTTGGGCCAAAGGGCCTATTTCCACACTGTAGGGAATCTAATCTAATAACCAGCCAGCTCAGGGCCAGCCAGCCCCCAAAATGAGGGGACTAAATCACTCTCCTGTTTATATCTGTCTACCAGGGATCCCTGATTGGCCGAGGTTAAGAACCACAATTAAGATCTCATAGTCAATGAGATCTACCTGGTCCTCTCCAAATCCTGGGATGCAGGCCTGTTCTTTTCTTTAGCCACTTCAGGGTCATTTTTGGCCTAGGTCCAGTTCCTCCAACTCAGAGTTGGACACCAAAAGTGCGTATTGGGCCGCAGCCTGTCTCCTGCCCCCGAAGCATCTCAAAAAAAATTCCTCTTCATCTTCAGGCAGTAATGGTGTCAAGGCTGCATATATCTTGGACTCTGAAGTTTCTTTGAGCTAGTTGGAAGGGGAGAACCCACAGCTTCTGACAACCTTTCTGGCTGTTCTGAGGGGCCGGTTATTTTTTACTCCTGCCCTGTTTACGAGGTAACAGCTTTCATCTGGTCCACATGTTTGTTCAGGATCACCTCACTAACCCAAATGTTGTATGTCACTGGACCTGACCTCACGTTAACTTCACTTCGTACCCATATAGAGCCACTTCTGTGCTTTCAACATCAAACTTTGTCCCCGAAGTAAACTATCTCTCTCGCTTAAAGGAGACATGTGGCCAGCATGGCATTCCTGCTGCTGTTTCACCAACCATCCCCAATCCCTCCAGACGTCCAGAAATAACAGGGTCAAACTGGTGTGGCATCTTCCCCCCATCTGTTTGAGCTATCCCTGTAGTTGCATGAGGGCTGGTTCTATAATTAAATAGGAGCTGGGACAGTTTGGTAACAAGCAAAGCTTCAGGCTGTGTCTTTAAGCCAGCCTTCAACACTTAGACTGCTCTTTCTGCCAGACCATTGGACAATGGATAGTATGGAGTTGTTTGAACATGCTGAATGCCATTCGACTTTAGGAAATACTTAAAATCCCTGCTGGTTAATGAAATCCCATCATACCTGATGAATACATATGGAGTCCATGTATCATGAACGATATTTGCAGCTTTCTAATTATTATCTCTGAGTTTGCTGAATGAAATAGTTGCACGTCCAAACACTTTGAATGGGCACACAATGATCAATAACATTAAGCCCATGAAAGGACCAGCATAGCTAACGTGTAGCAGTATCCAGGGTTGACCCAATCATTGCAACGAATGTGGGAGAGCTGTTGGCGGTAATTATTGTCCCTGTTGACTCTCTGGGCACTGCCCACTAATGTGGCTGTGTCAGCATCTAATCCTGAGCACCAGTCATAACTTCTCACCAACATCTTCATTTCAGAAACCCATTGATGACCCTCATGGAGTTCAGCAAGTATCTTGCAATGACCTTTATTCTGGACAATTACTCTTGCTCCCCATTGTAATATATCATCCTTTACGGTGGTTTGGTCTTGCCAGGTTCAGAAAAATTTCAATTCTGGTTGTGATGCCCCTTTTGATTCCTTCATCATGACCTGCTGTTTAGTTTTGCCTGGACGGGATCTTTTTGTGTACACAATCAAACATGGTCAGCAGTGATTGGAAGGTAATCCAGGAAGTTTAAAACAGAATGGATTCTTCCAGAGGAGACAAGGGTCCGCTGTTTAATTCGAACACAAGCTATGGGCAGCATGGACTTGTCTTCTTTAAGTAGCACTCACAGGGGTTTGTGGTTTGTTACTACCGCAAACTTACACCCATAATGGTATTGGTCAAATTTTCTCACACCAAAGCTGTGTGCCAAATCTTCCTTCTCTATCTGGGTATATCTTTGTTCAGCATCAACCAAAGTCTGGGAAGCATATGCTATTGTGCGTTTCTCCCCGTTGAGCCAACAGTGAGACAACACTACCCTGGTACCATATGGAAAAGCATCCCATATCAGCACAACATCTCACTTGGAATCGTAGTGAGCCAACACTTTAGATGATAATAGGTGCTTTCTCATTTCCCTAAAACCTATTTCTTGGCTACATGAACATTACCAAGACTTGCCCTTTCTTAATAGAAGGCTTAAAGGTGCCAAGATGGAGGCAAGGTTATGGGTGAATTTCCAGTTATATTTCACCAACCCAAGGAAAGATCTAAGGTCTAGTACAGACATGGGAGCAGGGGCACCTTTAATCGCCTATACGTTGTCTTACAACAGGTGTAACCTAGTCTTGTCAACTCTGTTGCCCAAGTAGGACACTTGGGTTGCCTCGAACATACAATTTTTCTCTGCTATGGCATATGCCTGCCTAGGATAAACATTTAACCACTGTGTCCAAGTTCTCCAAGTGTTTTTTATTTGTCTTCCTGGTTATTTGCACGCCATCCAGATAAATGGCAACCTGGGATAGGACTTGTAAATATTCTCCACCTATCATTGGAAAGGGCACAGCTGCTGATACTCTAAATAGCAGTCTTGTATATTGGTACAAACCTTTATGGATATTAATTGTGGCATACTTCTGGGACACACGTCTAGTCACAATTGCAGGTATGCTTGGCTCATATCCAGCTTCATGGAGGACAGTCTCCCCCACCAGTTTTGCATACAGGTCCTCTATGCTAGGGATTGGGTAATATATACAGCTGCAAGAAGTCATTTCCCATTTGATTAAAATCCCCATAGAGGTTAACCAAGTCATTAGGTTTCACAATCAGTATGACAGGTCCTGCCAATTCTGCTTATTGTACTTGTTTGATTGTGTCCGGGCTTTCCAGCATCCTGATTTCTATCTCTACTTTTGCCCATGAGGCAAATGGCACTCTGTGGGCCTTGCAGAATCACAGAATAGCTTCCTGCTCAACGTGCAAGGTGGCCATAGCTCCTTTTTTTGGTCCCTAGATCCTGAAAAAATGTCCAGGTATTTAATTAGGACCTCACTCAGGCAGCTATTTTCTAATGGAAAAATGTTGAGCCTATCAAGGTAAATCTTTCTCAACCAATTCCATTCCATCAAGCTTGGGTCCAAGCTTTCTACTGCAATCAGTGGTACCTGCACCAACTGCTTCTCATTGGAGAATGGAACCGAAGTCATACCCTTAATCTGTAATTGTTCCCCAGTACAGATCCTCAGCCTGGCCGAGGTCTTGTACAAACTTAAGGTTTGGTTCAGAATGAATTTTGTTGAATAAAACCTGAAAGAACTGCAGAGGCTGTATATCTGAAACAAACTTAACTTTCAGACTCAGGTTGACAGAAAACATAGACCGGATTACTCTATTTAACAAGAAGTAAGACTTATTACAATTAAATAGACACTAGCTACAGGAAAATAATTATGATCTATTGGCATATAACTCTCCTCATGAAAACTCATCCCCCTTATAAACTCACCCTTACGCACACAAACTGACACAGACAGAAGGAAACGCACGGGTGTAATTGGTGGAGGAAATATTAAGAAAGTAATTCGGTCGTTCCTGTTGACAAGATCACTGTTTCTTGGTCTTCATTCTCCATTCTTCATTCTCTTCATTCATTATTCAATTGCAGAAGATACAGGGTGCCTGGATCACACTTATAAAAGGTCTCTGACTTATTAACTAAAAGTAAAACCTTACAGTAACTGCTGAAGGAAAAATATGCTTTATATTCTTCAGATTTAAAGCAGATTTTGCTGGAGAGAGAACTTTTGAACAGGTAGAGATCTGATGGCTTCTCACTATCTTGTTCACAGATCCATGCTGTTAAACTAACTGGAAACCAATCACGTAACTTTTGGCAGGCAGAAGCCTTTTGTCATCAATAACTGATCACTAGTCCACAGTACAATTGTTGCTAGTTGAATCTCCACTTGTATAAACCTTTAGCTCCAGCTTCCCTGCACCTTCTTCTACTACTGCTAGAACTAGCAGCTGCATAAACAGTACTTACAATAAGTGTCAGATTACTTGCTTTCAAAGCATGCAATAATCATTGAACAATCCTTGGTTTTTAAAACATCTCTTTCCCTATTAAGTCCACAACGAAAAGTATAGAAAAATGAAAAGACATGGTCTTAACAACTGCAGTTCATTTCATTTCAATATTGTACATAGATCAAGTAAAAATCTAGTTTCTGCATCCCAGGAATAGATTTGTTTCCAGATAAATCATGACATCTGAACTTATCTTTGGCTTTGTCAGCATTATTTCCTGGAGAAACATAATAACATAGTTCTTTCACATTAGGTGGCTAATTTCTGGCAAATATTTGGAGCTGAGCTAGCCAGTTGCAATGAGTTTAACTGCATTGTTTGACTTGAAAGTATTAAAACAGCAAATCTGTGAAAGGTGCTTTGAATGATTATTGCAATAACAACATGAACCAGTGGAAAGCATTCCTTTAGCTGTGGTCAATTGAAATGTACACATGGGATAAGAAATAATGTATTCTAAAATACTAGATAATGAAGTGTGAAGCTGGATGAACACAGC
This sequence comes from Stegostoma tigrinum, assembly GCF_030684315.1. Lineage (NCBI taxonomy): Eukaryota > Metazoa > Chordata > Chondrichthyes > Orectolobiformes > Stegostomatidae > Stegostoma > Stegostoma tigrinum. Next base: position 34,490,061 of record NC_081362.1, on the reverse strand, counting down.
AGGCCAAGCAGCATCTCAGGAGCACAAAAGCTGACGTTTCGGGCCTAGACCCTTCATCAGAGAGGGGGATGGGGAGAAGGTTCTGGAATAAATAGGGAGAGAAGGGCAGGTGGACCGAAGATGGAGAGAAGATAGGTGGAGAGGAGAGTATAGGTGGGGAGGTAGGGAGGGGATAGGTCAGTCCAGGCAAGACGGACAGGTCAAGGAGGTGGGATGAGGTTAGTAGGTAGGAAATGGAGGTGCGGTTTGAGGTGGGAGGAAGGGATGGGTGACAGGAAGAACAGGTTAGGTAGGCAGAGACAGGCTGGGCTGGTTTTGGGATGCAGAGGGGGGAGGGGATGAGCTGGGCTGGTTGTGTGATGCCGTGGGGGGAGGGGACGAACTGGGCTGGTTTTGGGATGCAGTGGGGGAAGGGGAGATTTTGAAGCTGGTGAAGTCCACATTGATACCATTGGGATGCAGCGTTCCCAAGCGGAATATGAGTTGCTGTTCCTGCAACCTTCGGGTGGCATCATTGTGGCACTGCAGAAGGCCCTTGATGGACATGTCATCTAAAGAATGGGAGGGGGAGTGGAAATGGTTTGCGACTGGGAGGTGCAGTTGTTTATTGCGAACCGAGCGGAGGTGTTCTGCAAAGCGGCGCCCAAGCCTCCGCTTGGTTTCCCCAATGTAGAGGAAGCCACACCGGGTACATTGGATACAGTATACCACATTGGCAGATGTGCAGGTGAACCTCTGCTTAATATGGAAAGTCAACTTGGGGACTGGGATGGGGGTGAGGGAGGAAGTGTGGGGGCAAGTGTAGCACTTCCTGCGATTGCAGGTGAAGGTGCCGGGTGTGGTGGGGTTGGAGGGCAGTGTGGAGCGAACAAGGGAGTCACGGAGAGAGTGCTCTCTCCGGAAGGCAGACAAGGGTGGGGATGGAAAAATGTCTTGGGTGGTGGGGTCGGATTGTAGATGGCGGAAGTGTCGGAGGATGATGTGTTGTATCCAGAGGTTGGTGGGGTGGTGTGTGAGAACGAGGGGGATCCTCTTTGGGCGGTTGTGGCGGGGGCGGGGTGTAAGGGACGTGTTGCGGGAAATGCGGGAGACGTGGTCAAGGGCGTTCTTGACCACTGCGGGGGGAAAGTTGCGGTCCTTGAAGAACTTGAACATCTGGGATGTGCGGGAGTGGAATGCCTCATCCTGGGAGCAGATGCGGCGGAGGCGGAGGAATTGGGAATAGGGGATGGAATTTTTGCGGGAGGGTGGGTGGGAGGAGGTGTATTCTAGGTAGCTGTGGGAGTTGGTGGGCTTGAAATGGACATCAGTTATTAGCTGGTTGCCTGAGATGGAGACTGAGATGTCCAGGAAGGTGAGGGATGTGTTGGAGATGGCCCAGGTGAACTTGAGGTTGGGGTGGAAGGTGTTGGTGAAGTGGATGAACTGTTCAAGCTCCTCTGGGGAGCAAGAGGTGGCGCCGATACAGTCATCAATGTAACGGAGGAAGAGGTGGGGTTTGGGGCCTGTGTAGGTGCGGAAGAGGGACTGTTCCACGTAACCTACAAAGCGGCAGGCATAGCTGGGGCCCATGCGGGTGGAATTCCCATCCATAATCATCCTGCATGAATGTGGCTGGAGTTACTGGTGACATTAGATGTACTGTGGGCAGCAGATAGTCTGTGTCTCACTGTACTTCTGTCCTCCAATGTGCAAAAAAAGAAAAACCTTTTTCTTTCAATGCAATGTCCCAAAAATAGAAATAGTGGTTAACCTTCCTGTGCAGTCATATGACTAAGCTTATTGTGAACCAGAGCAAAGCTTGTAAGTATAAATTGCATAACCAAGAAGAAGGACAAATAGTGTATGCAGCTTTTGTAAAGTTGTTTTGTAAACTATTGAATCCTGTAAAATATTGAATTCAATATTTTGCCAGTTATCAATACAATGCAGAGAAAGGAGAAATGAAATTCTGCCAAGTTTTTTTCTCAAGGGTACATGTTGTCCTAAGTGAAAATGGAAAAGGAAACCAGAGGTAAGATGGTACATATGATTGGTTTTTCTTTGAAATATGACTTGATTAACAGTCACTATGGCTTGGCACATGTTTTGAAACATTTCCTGTGTCTTTCACCATATTCATACTTATACAGCTTCTGTTTGAAAAATGATGCATTGCAGTTGAGAATTGGTAGGAAGCCCTTTGCTTTGTTGAAATGTAGATTTGATAGTAAGAACCATGTGTGGTAATATCATAGCTTTTTTTCGATAAGATACAGTTTTTAATTTGTCTGTAGATTGAATTTTCAACTTGAATAAGTGCAGTTAACCTTTCCAGCTCCTCTTACCTGGAATTACAGAATCATAGCATCATAGAGAACAGAAAAGGCTCCTCTTTCCATTGAGTCTGTACTGCCAAAAGTACTATTACCTACACTAATCCCACCTTCCTGCACTAGGCCCATAGCATTGAAGGTTATGACACTTCAAGAGCTCATCCAAGTACTTTTTAAAGGTTGTGAGGTTTCCTGCCTCAACTACCCTCATAGGCAATGCATTCCAGGTGTACAACACCCTCTGGGTAAGAAAAGGTTTACCTCAAATCCATTCCAAAATGTCCTGTTTACACTTTAAAGTTATGCCCCCCCCTGTTACTGACTCTTCAACAGTGGGAAAGAGCTGCTTTCCATTCACCCTGTCCATGCCCCTTGTCATCTTATCAGGTCTCCTGTCAAGCTTCTCTGCTCCAAAGAAAACAACCAAGCTTATCCAGCATCTCTTCCTTGAAGAAATGTTTCATCCCAGGCAACATCCTGGTGAATCTCCTTTGCACCCCTCCAGTGCAATTACATCTTTCTTTTAGTATGGTGGCTAGAATTGCACAGAGCATTCCAGTTGTGGCCTAACCAAAGTTTTCTACAGCTCTAACATAACCTCCCTGCTCTTATAATCTATGCCATTGGGGGATGAGCTTAGATTAGTTCACAGGTCGGCGCAACATCGAGGGCCATAGGGCCTGTTCTGCACTGTATTGTTCTATGTTCTATGACCAATAAAGGCAAGCACCTAAACGCCTTCTTAACTACCTTATTACCCTAATTGCCACCTTGAGGGATCTCTGGACAAGCACCTCAAGATCTTTTTGTTCTTCTGATTTCCTAGTGTCCTGCATTCAATAAGAAAAGGGGCAAAATCCCAGAACTGGTGAAATGGCCTAATCACTTTGCTATATGCTAGCAAACATCAGCTCAAAAACTACCATTACATGAACCTTGGTGTCTGGTGAGCAACTAAGATCAATGCATGTTGAGACATGAGTGGTAGGCTGGGGTAAAGGACAGTTCATTTGCCAGCTCACCTGAGGGTGAGGTGGTGGGTGAGTTCAGTTGAGGAGAACACAAGAGGATTTCAGTGAGGCAGCATACAGCAAAGCAGTTAATGGGGGTGAATACTGAGATATTGGCTGCATTGAATGCCTAGACAGGCAGTCTCTCATCACATTCAATATTATGACTCCAATTTGACAGAGGAATGGCTCACAGCTTGCTTTCTTTGCAATTTTTGTTTCATACACCTTGTTGGACTGTTTAAGAGGTGCTGCCATTGCAGCAACACTGTCTCTGTGTTTGCCATTCAACTAAACACATTCAAATTTAAACATGGGTGCATTCAAGAGGCTGCAAGCTCAACAAAAAGACCTGCAACTAAATCATGCAGGTGGCTTCATCAAGACAGATGAGAGCTGCTACGATGGGTGAAAGAAAGTGAAGGCACCATAAGACTGAGGATCCCTCTGAAGAACTACTATGTTTTCAAAAAAATTAATGTGGCCACATTTGCCAGTCCTTCAATGTGAGAGGCCACCTCTCCACAGAATGGCTTTAGGCATGGTGTTACAACAGGCTGAACCCCTCTGATGATTAAACTAAAATACAAGCCCCACTCTGTTATGACTGGAGTAAGGGCTCCCCTTTAGTAAGTACTAAACTTGGGGGAAGGCTAACTACCACAGTATTAGGCATGGACTGCTGAATGTAGATGGGGGCAGCTGTTGAGAGTGAAGCCACATCTGGCATGTAGGAATCGTTTAAAGGCCAGTTGATTTAAGTTCAGGACAAACATGGTCCTGTGAAAATCAAGGATAGGATGGTAAGATTTGATTACCTTGGATGATAATAGAAATGTATGGCTTAGTCAAGAAGAGAAAGGAAGCAAACATATGGGTTAGGAAACTGAAGACAAACAGATCCCACAAAGTATTCAAAGATAGCAGAAAAGATCTCAAAAAGGATGTAGGAGTACTAAAAGGGGCTTTGGTAAACAGGATTAAGGAAAATCCCAAGGTGTTTCATGCATGTACATGTAAAATGAACTGGAGCATAGCAAGGGAAAGTGTGGATTCACTCAAGGTCAAAGGAGGTGTAATGGAGGGGGAAAGCCTGAACATCTCTGATAATTACCAAAACACAAGCCCCAATCTGCTATGACAGCTTTAGAGGTTCCCTTCTAATAATTATTCCCAAAACGCCCAGAAAAACTCGCCTTTCCACTCATAATCTGTTAAAAGAATGGTTAAAAGGAATAAAACCTCTGATATCCACTTTACAAGTAACAAGAAACAATTTATTTGTTTAACCCCAACGAACAAATTAACAAAATTACTAAGAAACCGATAATTCCCGTTATACTATTACTTTCTAACTGGTCTAAATTCCACTGGAATGCTGTTTAAATAAGTCCCACTAATATAAACACAATTAATAAGAAGCAGTAAATTATAACTTAATGTCTCCAAATTCACACAGGCTGTCTTCTGGAATAATCTGTCCTCCCGGTCTCTTCACAAATACCTTTCTGCTGTTAAATCTGCTGTCGGGGATGTTTTATCTCCATAATTTCTTCAATGTGGACTTTGAGCTAAAATACCGTGGTACCTTTGACTAATTAAATGGGCTTTCTCTGAGAGCTGAATAGTGAAAACTCTGGCATGTCACTCTCTTTCAGATGGCAGTTGGGTCTCTCAGACTTTCCAAATGCACTCACTCACATACCCATATTGACATAATCAAATTCTTATAATATGATTGGTTTCAGGTTGTCAACACTATCAGATTTAAATTCAATTGGCTTTCTGTACCTAGGTGCTTTGTTTAAACTAATTGGCCAAATTCAAACTTGTTGTCTTGGAAAAACTGCTGTTTAGCTGTTCTATAAAAAATGTTTCCATTTCGGCACTCTTTGTGCACCTACATTTATAAACTTCCAAGCACAGACAAAGCACAAGCTCTCAAAGGGACCACAGCACTCTTTTCCCCACAATCATTTTTGCTAACAATCTTTAATATCCTGCCTTCCAATTCATGAATACTTCACACAACTTCATAACAAAGACTCTGGCATCCACTGCTTATTTGGGGCTGGATGAAAGCAGGTCCCATTGGAACACCTGCCTGCCACCAGGAGTCTGCATCCAAAGTGTTCAGGACAACTAAAGATGGACAATAATAAGAATAATAATTCTTCTTGCTCTCCTAATTCCTTGCTTGAGTTCTTTCCTGTTTTCATAGAATCATAGAATCCCTACAGTATGGAAACAGGCCCTTTGGCCCAACAAGTCCACACCAATCCTCAGAGCATCCCACCCAGACCCATCCCCCCATAGCCCTCTTAATCTATACATCCCTGAACACTACGGGCAATTTACCATTCCCATCCACCTACCCTGCACATCTTTGGACTATGGGAGGGAACCGGAGCACGTGGAGAAAACCCAAGCAGACACAGGGAGAATGTGCAAACTCCACACTGACAGTTGCCCAAGGCTGTTTTCGAACCTGGGTTCCTGGCGCTGTGAGGCAGCAGTGCTAACCAGTGAGCCATCCTGCTGCCTTTATATTTGTCATGGGCCCTATCTGATTTTAACTTCCTAAACCTTACATACGTTGCTTTTTCCCTTTTGTCTAAATACACAACTTCCCTCATTATCCCATGGTCCCTTACCTTGCCATCCTTGTCCTTCCTCTTTACTGTAACCTGCAGGTTCTAAACTCTCTTCAGCAGATCTTTAGACAACTCCCACATGTCAAATATGGACTTGCTTGATAACAGTTCCTCCCAGTTAACACTTTCTTGCTCCTGCCTAATACTAACGTAAATTGCCCTCCACCAGTTTAGTACCTTGCCACAAGGTGCTGACTTAACCTTAGTCATAGGCATCTTAAAACTTAAGGAGTTGTGTTCACTGTTTCCAAAATTCTCTCCTACAGAAAGGTCAGTCAACTGGCCAGGCTCATTACAGTACAAGGTCTTCCTCTAGTAGGACTATCACCATACTGTTTCAAGAAACCCTCTTGGATGCACTTCACAAATTCTGCCGTCTAAGCCTCTTGCTGTCAGAGGGTCCCAGTCAATATTGGTGAAGTTAAAATCACCCACTGTGACAACTCATCTTTCCATAATTTGCCTACATATTTGTTCCTCAACGTCACAATGTATGAATAGAGGTGTATATCCAACTTTATAGTTTGCACTAAGTTAGGAGAGACAGAAAGTGGCATTGGGAACTAATCAGATTAATTGAGCAGGCAAGACTGTGAAAGATGGGGTTCAATATAGGCCAATGTGAAAGTTATGCATTTTGAAATCAAGAAGCATGAATCAGAATACTTTTTATATAGTGAGTCACTAGGAGTTATGGAGGAGAAAGGAGATCAGCCATGATCTCATTGAATGGTGAATCAGACTCAATGGACTGAATAGCCTACTTCTGCTCCTATGTCTTATGATTTTATAGATTTGGGAGTCCAAGTATACAAATAATTTAAATCCACAGAACTCCAATACACAGTGTGTTTTTAGCACTTAATTCCAAAACTTGTTTTATTGTAGAGGAAGACAATTACAGAGACAAAATAACACCCAGTACAATTTTAGGGAAACATTGTGTGAGACTGATAGGATATGACATCTTGAGAAGTTAAAGAAATTTCAAAAAGACTGGACTGTGATCTCTTGCAGCTACAAAGGTAGTGAGGGGCTGGGAGACCCGGCTTAATAGCAAGCCACTCTCTGTGGATTATGTCACAAACTGCAGGCAGATTTTGCTTTCTTTACTTGAAGAAGAGGTTAATAAAACCAGTTTCAGCTTAGTAGATTGTACTAGTGAGACTGAACGCCCTCATGTGTCCACACTGACTTGCAGTACTCGCATATCACAAATGTAGTAATCTCTAAATTACTTCCAGTACTATGCAGAAGTGAATACAGGAATAGAAGAATAAGGCAGATGAATGTATGGATGGAAACAGGTAACAGGAGGAAGAGTTTTACAGCTTTGGGACTCTGGGACTGGATTTGGGAAATGACACCTATACTAGCCAAACAGAGCAGTGACTAGTTTCCCAATTGCCATCAAGAGGGCTTTAAACTAACATGGATGGAGTCATAGAGTCATAGAGAAGTACAGCATGGAAACAGACCCTTTGGTCCAATTCATCCATGCTGACCAAATATCCTAAATTAATCTAGTCTCATTTGCCAGCATTTGGCCCATGAGCCTCTAAACCCTTCCTATTCATGTACCCATGCAAGAAAGTACAGGAGAATACAAGTGCTTGCAAAATACTCCGGGATACAAGCGTAGAGTTAATTAATAGATGGAATTGAAGAAGGGGAGAAAGAAAGAAATTCCAAAACAAAGTTAATGTACATGTATCTAAATGCAAGACTGGGGAGTTACAGACGCAGGCTGCAATATGGAATTATGACATCTTGGGGGTGACAGAGACCTGGTTCAAGGAAGGACACAACTGGGTGTTAAATACTTCTGGGTATAAGTTGTTCAGGAAAGATAGAAAAGGAAGGAAAGTAGGAGAGGTAATTGTATTGGTTGAGGAGCGAATTGCAGTGCTGGAGATGGAAGATGTCTCAGAAAGTTCAAGGACAGAGTCAATTTGGCTACAGCTAAGGATTAAAAAAGGTGCCATTACAATGCTCAGTGTAGTCTGCAGGCCAGCAATTAGTAGAAAGGATGTAGAGAAACAAACCTGCAAGGAAATTACTGAGAAATGCCAACATTATAGAGTCATTATAATGGCAGACTTCACTTACTCAAATACAGATCGGAATATTCGAAGGTGCAGTGAGATTCAAGTGTTCCTCAACTGTGTTCAGGAAAGTTTCCCACAGCAGTATCTGTCCAGTCCACAAGGAAAAATGTATTATTGGGCCTGGGTCCTTGGAACCGAGAGGGGCCAGTGGATCCAGTTTCAGTAAAAAAAATTTGTGAGATAGTGATCATTGTATCATCAGGTTCAGAGTGGCATTGGGGAATAACATGACATAATCCAGAGCAAAAAAAATCAATTGGTGGAGATTGACTTCAATGGGGCAAGAATAGAAATGATCAGGATTGATTGGAAAAAGAGGTTAGCAGAAAAACAGTTTTAAAATAAACAGAAACAGAAAAATTGAACAATGGGCTACTTTCAAAGAACAGATCATTTCAGTAGGTCAAGAAATATTCCGACTAATGGAAAGGTAGGACACACAAATCCAGAGTTCTGAGGAACTATGTGAAAAAAACAGCAGCAAACATAAATGGAAACCCCAGAATCTTTTAGAATCATAGAATTCCTACAGTGTGGAAACAGGCCCTTTGGCCCAACAAGTCCACACAATTCCTCAGAGCATCCCACTCAGACCCATCCCTCTAATCTACACCTCCCTGAACACTACTGGCAATTTAGCATGGCCAATTCACCTAACCTGCACCTTTTTGGACTGTGGGAGGAAACTGGAGCACCCAGAGGAAACCCACACAGACACGGGGAGATTGTGCAAACTCCACACAGTTGCCTGAGGCTGGAATTGAACCTGGGTCCCTAGCACTGTGAAGCAGCAGTGCTAACCACTGTGCCACCCACTGCTGGTTGTCAGAAAAACCCATCTGGTTCACTAACGTCCTTCAAGGGAGGAAATCTGCCACCCTCCTCTAGTCTGGCTTACATGTGACTCCAGACCCACAGCAACGTGGTTGACTCTCAACTGCCCTCTGAAATGGCCTAGCAAGCCACTCAGTTGTACCAATTGCTACAAAACTCACAGAACTGAAACTGGATGGATCACCTGGCATTGACCTAGGCATCAGAGAAAACAACAGCAGAAACAGCCCTGTTGACCGTGCAAAGTCCTCCTCACTAACATCTGGGGGTTAGTGCCAAAATTGGGACAGCTGTCTCAAAGACTAGTCAAGCAACAACCTGACACAGTCACACTCACAGAATCATACCTCACAGGCAATGTCCCCAGGCACCACCATCACCATCCCTGAATGTGTCCTGTTTTACTGGCAGGACTGACCTAACAGAGGGGGCGGCACAGTGGTATACAGTCAGGAGGGTGTTATTCCAGGAGAGCTCAACATTGACTCCAGAGCCCATGAAGTCCCATAGCTTCAAATTAAACATGGGCAAGGAAGCCTTCTGCTGATTACCACATACCGTCCTCCCTCAGCTGATGAATCAGTACTCTTCAATGTGGAACAACACTTAGAGGAAGCACTCAGGAGGCAAGGGCACAAGGTGGGGGATTTCAATGTGCACCACCAAGTGTGGCTCGGCAGCAGTACTACTGATTGAGTCCTAAAGGACATAGCTGTTAGACTGGGTCTGCAGCAGGTAGTGAGGGAACCAACAAGAGGGAAAAACATACTTGACCTCATTCTTACCAATCTGCTTGCTGCAGGAGCATCTATCCATGATAGTATTGGTAAGAGTGACCATTACACAGTCCTTGTGGAGACGAAGTCCCATCTTCACAATGAGATCAACCTCCATGATGATGTGTGGCACTATCACCGTGCTAAATGGGACAGACATTGCACAGATCTAGCAACTTAAGAATAGGCATCCATGTGGTGCTGTGGGCCATCAACAGGTGCAGAATTGTACAATCTATAACCTCATGGCCCAAATATCCCCCACCATCAAGCCAGGGGATCAACCCTGGTTCAATGAAGAGTGTAGGAGGGCATGCCAAGAGCAGCACCAGGCATACCTGAAGATGAGGTGTCAACCTGGTGAAGCCACCAAACAGGGCTACTTGTGAAAGTAGCAAGTGATAGACAGAGCTAAGCGATCCTATAAACAATGGATCAGATCTAAGTCTTGCCACTTCTGGTTGTGAATGGTGGTGGACAAACAACTCACTGGAGGTGGAGGCTCCACAAATATCCCCAGCCTCAATGATGGAAAGGCCCAGCACACCACTGCAAAAGATAAGGCTGAAGCATTTGCAGCAATCTTGCCTGTGCCCAGCATTACAGATACAGGTCTTGAGCCAATTCGATTCACTCCATGATATCAAGAAACGGTTGGAGACACTGGATGTTGCAAACGCTACTGGCCCTGACAACATTCTGGCAATAGTACTGAAGACTTGTGCTCCAGAACTTGCTGCTCCCTTAGCAAGCTGTTTCAGTACAATTACAACACTTACAACACAGTTACCAGACAATGTGGAAAATTGCCCAAGTATGTCTTGTACATTAAAAGGAGGACAAATCCAACACAGCCAATTACCACCCCATCAGTCTCCTCTTGATCATCAGTAAAGTGATGGAAGGTGTCATCAACACTGCGATCAAGCAGCACCCGCTCAGAAATAACCTGCTCAGTGACGCCCAGTTTGGGTTCCGCTAGGGCCACTCAGCTCCTAACCTCACTAAAGCCTTTGTTCAAACATGGGCAAAAGAGCTAAATTCCAGAGGTGAGGTGAGACTGACAGCCCTTGATATCAAGGCTACATTCGACCCAGTGTGGCATCAAGGAGCCCGAGCAAAACTGGAATCAATGGGTATCAGTGGGCAAATGGTTAGAGTCACACCTGACACTTAGGAAGATGGTCATGGTTGTGGGAGGTCAATTACCTCAGCTCCAGGACATCTCTGCAGGAGTTCCTCAGGGTAGTGTCCTAGGCCTAACCGTCTTTAGCTGCTTATTCAATGACTTTCCCCTCCATCATAAGGTCAGCGGTGAGGATGTTCACTGACTATTGCACAATGTTCAGAACCATTCGTGACTCCTCAGATACTGAAGCAGTCCATGTTCACGTGCAACAAGATGTGGACAATATCCAGGCTTGGTCTGAAAGGTAGCAAGTGACATTCACGTCACATCAGGTTATGACCATCACCAATAAGAGACAAACTATCCACCGCCCCTTGACATTCCATGGTGTTACCATCACTGAATTCCCCACTATCAACATCCTGGGGATTACCTTTGACCAGAAACTCACTGGACTCACCACATTAACAGAGTGGCTACAACAGCAGACCAGAAGCTGGGAATACTGCAGCAAGTAACTCATGTCCTGACTCCTCAAAGCCTGTCCACCATCTACAAGGCACAAGCCAGGAATCTGATGGAATACTCCCCACTTGCCTGGACGAGTGCAACCCCAACAACACTCAAGAAGCTTGACACCATACAGGACAAAGCAGCTCGCTTGATTGGCACTACATCCACTAGCATTCACAGATGGGGTCAATGAGCATAATGTGGTTGATGTGGTATACATGGATTTCCACAGGAGTTTGATAGTGTCACAAAGCAGACTTGTGAGGAAAGTTATAGGTCATGGTAAACAAAGCACAGTGGCAGTGTGGATATAAAATTGGCTGAGTGATAGATAACAGAGAGTATTAATCAATGAATATTGTTTGGGCTGGGGGAAGGTTTCCTAATATATATATTAATGATCTACATCTTGATGTATAGGAAACTGATGGCACTAAACTTGGAACAACTGTAGACTGTGAGGACATTGTGGAATGCCAAAAGGACATTGACAAGTTGGTGGAGTGATGGATAGGTGGAAGAGGAGGCTCATTGTAGAGAAATGAGATGATGCACTTTTATGAAGAATACTTAAAGACAATATAAAATTGAGGCTATAATTATAAAAATATGTAGGAGCAGAGCAGCTTGGATGTATATGAGCCCAGATCATTGAAGGTAGCAAGGCAGGTGGAAAGAACAATCAGTAAAGCATACAGTGTCCTTGACTTTATTAATAAGGGCAAAGAGTACAAGAGGAAAGAAGTGATGTTGAACTGGTATAGGATACTTATTTGACCTCAGCTGGAAGACTGTGTACATTTGTGAGTGCCACATTAGAGGAAAGATGTGAATGCATTGGAGATAGTGCGGAAGGAATTTAAAAGAATGAAGGAATGAAAATCTTCAGTATGAGGATAGATTGAAGAGGTTGGGGCTGTTCTCCTTGAAGAAAAGGCTGAGACAAGATTTGGTAGAGATTTTAAAATTCATGAGCAAGCTAGAATAGATCCCAACTGTAAAAGAAGAAAGCACTAGAGGGCACAGATTTAAAGGGATGCACAAATGAAACATGGGTGATACAAGAAAATGTAGGCACTTTAGAGGGCATTGGATAATTATTTGGATAGAAATGATGTTCAATGATCTGGTGAAAAAGTAGGAGATTGGCACCACGTAAGAGAACCTGTACACAGGTACAATGGGTCAGGTGGTCTCCTTCGACACCATAACAATTCTATGATTCTGCAATGTCATAGAATTTCACATTTGAAGACTATCTCCTCGTTACTCCTGTATTGGAGACAAAGACAAAAATATTCTCTCACACATAACAGGCAGAAAATAGGAAAACAGTTGCTCACTCTAAATGTTGCAAACCAGTTAAAAACAAGGAATTGGGACAACCAAATTAAATCAGTTTACAAATCCTAGAATCTCAAAAATCAACCATTCAACTACTAATGTCAACACTATTAGGAAACTCAGCTGCAACAGCTCAAGTGCTCCACTTTCCACTTAACACAAACAATTGAGAGAATGATCTGTATATCTGTTTGATTAAAACCTTTTATCATTTTGGACTCATCTCTTTTTCTAATCTATGTTGAAGTGTGTTCTTAATTTTCCTTGTGCTTAGTAATTAATAACCTCTTTCCGTTAATTTAAGAACACCTGATTAAATTGGTTCCTTTTAAAATGAAAAGTTCATTTGGGTCTGGAAGAACAATATCCACAAAGGACAGGATCATTTTTATATTAACATTCTTGCACCCAACCAAGGCAGTGGGTGACTGAAGGAGAGGGGAGCCAGCTTATCCCTACTCGCTCAGGAATTTAAGGGTCTGGTTGTAACAGAGATCAAAATGGCTAATGGAATGTTTTTATGGTAAAGTGAGAGATGAAACACAAAGGAGAGAATATGATGCAGCAACTGTTTGAATGCATGGCCATCTGCAGTCCTGTAATAAATTTTGGACTTTGCACCTCAAGAAGGATATATGAGCAGAATGACGCGGTGAAAAGTGTTTGCATGATCTGAAGAAGGGGAGGCAAAAGGGAAGACTCTGCTGTGTTTGAAGAAGAGCAAAAAATAGTGAATGAGGTTACAGTCTGTTTGGACAGTTCAGTTTGAAGGTACATAAATGCAAATAGACCTCTGATACATGTATATATACTTTCCCTTTTTCTCAACCAAGAATTCTAATTGCTCCACCTGAAATACTATCGCAAGCAGGATCCTTGACCATGTCCATTCTATCCCCATCATATCTCTTTGCTTTGCCTCCCTAAAATCATGATAGGGTTCCTCCTGTCTTCACTAACATCCTGCCATCTATATTCAGTGGATTACCTTGCATCAATTTTGCCACCTCCACAGCAATGCCATCACCAGCAAATCTTCCAAACCCCTCAACTTTTACAATTCCTTTTGCAATACCCTGATCCATTCTTCAATCACTCCATTGCCTCTTTCCTTCTCCATGATACCTTTCCATGTATCAGTGGGAGATGTAACTTTTACTTGCCCTCCCAGCACATACAAGGCCCGAAGCACTCCTTCCAGGTGAAACAGTAAACACTGTATTCACTGGTCAAGGAGTGTTTTTCTCAATCTTGGAAAGATCAAATGCAGACTGGATCACTTTGTGGAACACATCTATTCAGTCTGCAAGAGTGACCCCAAGCTTCCAGTTGTCTTTCATTTCAATCCTCTACCATGCTTCCAATCCTGACATTTCTGTCTCTGGTCTGCTGCAGTACCCCAGTGATGTTCATCACAAATAATGCCTCTTCTTTTTGCTGAGGACATTATAGATTTTTTGATTCAATGTTGAGTTCAACAATTTACATTACAAGCTCTGCCCATTTTGCTTTTTTCTTTTTTTTTAATTTTCTTTCTCACTTTTTCTAATTTTCTTTTCTTACTGAATGCAGTTATTCAAGATCCTGCCATTCACAACTTCTGCAGACACATCTTTTGTCATTTTCCCTATCCTATTGTCACTCCTTTTGTCCTTGCACCAACCGTTTTCATATAATCTAAACTCAGCTGCCCTTCACCTTTCCACATACTTGCCCTTTTGGTCTTCTGCCCCAATTCTCCCCCCTTCACTTTCTCAAAGTCCACAACATTTCTAAACCTACGCTCACTGACTCACATTGGTTCCCAAATAACTTTTTAATATTTAAATTCACATGCTTGTTTTCAAATCCCTCCATGGATTTGCCCTCCATTTCTTTCTAATCTTTTGTGGTACCACACCCCTTTGAGTTAGCTGTGTTCATCGAATTCTGATCTTTTGTGCATTCCACACCTTCAGTTTCAGGAGTTTCATACTCTGCCACTATGCTTTGCTTCACTATTCTTTGATGAAGTCTTGTTCGCAAATCTCCTATGTGCCTCATATTTTATTTTATCCTATGGAGTGTGCTGGATTATTTTATTATGCAAAATATGCTACTTAAGTATGTTGTCGTCATTTCCCAATTCTGATGAAAGTCCACAGACCTAGATCATTAACCCTCTTTCTCTATCCATAGGTTCTACCAGACCTGCTGATTTTTTTCAATCTTTTAGTATTCTTAATATTATGTATTTGTCCAGTATTACTTCAAATGATCAAAATTCAATTTTTTAATGCAAGGCTTAAAACATATTTCTCAGAAAACATTCTTCTGCTTATCCTTTAGATGATTTTGTGATCCAGCACGAAGGGTGAGAAGAGAAGCTGGAGAGCTGGGTGCAAGATGGACCAGGAGTTAGAAAAGGTGCGTAAGATAGGCAAAGTCATAGTGATCGTAGGGGATTTCAATATGCAGGTGAGCTGGGAAAATCACACTGGTAGCGGATTGCAAGAAAAGGAGTTTGTGAAATGTCTACGAAATGGCTTTTTGGAGCAGCTCGTGGTGGAGCCCACAAGGGAACAGGCAATACTGGGTTTGGTGTTGTGCATTAAAGCAGACTTGATAAGGGAGCTTGAGGTATAGGAACGCTTAGGAGGCAGTGATCATAAGATGATAAAATTTACTATGCAATTTGACAGAGAGAAGATAGAATCAGAGGTAATGGTATTACAGCTGAATAAAGGTGACTACAGAGGTATGAGGGAGGAGCTGGGCAAAATTGACTGGAAGAGGAGCCTAGCAGGAAAGATAGTGGAACAGCAATGGCAGGAATTTCTGGGAGCAGTTCAGGAGATGTAGCAAAAATTCATCCCTAGGAAAAAGAAGCATGGTACAGGGAGGATGAGGCAACCATAACTGATTAAGGAAGTCAGGGATACCATAAAAGCAAAAGAGCAAGCGTATAATGTGGCAAAGGGCAGTGCGAATCCAGTGGACCGGGAAGCCTACAAAGACCAACAGAGGGCAACAAAAAAATAAATAAGGAGGGAGAAGATTAAATATAAGGGTAAGCTACCCTGTAATATAAATGAAGACTGTAAGAGTTTCTTTAGTTATATAAAGGGCAAAAGAGAGACAAAAGTAGACATTGGACCACTGGAAAATGACAGTGGGGAGAGAGTAGTGGAGAACAAGGAAATGGCTGAGGAACTGAATAATTACTTCACATCAGTCTTCATGGTGGAAGACATAAGTAATATCTGAAAAATTCAAGAGAGTCAGGGGGTAGAGTTGCGTATGGTGGCCATCACCAAGGAAAAGGTGCCAGTAAAATCAATTGGCCTGAAGGTGGACAAATCATCTGGACCAAATGGACTACACCCCAGAGTTCTAAAGTAGATAGCTGAAGAGATAGTAGAAGCCTTCGTGGCAATCTTTCAGGAATCACTAGAGTCAGGGAGGGTCCCAGAGGACTGGAAAATTGCTAATGTGACACCCCTATTTAAAAAGGGACTAAGGCAAAAGACAGAAAATTTTCAGGCCAATTAGCCTAAACTCAGTCATGGGTAAGATTTTGGAGTCCATTGTAAAGGATTAGATTGCTGAATATTTGCAAGTATATAGTAAAATAGGGCAAAGTCAGCATGGTTTCATCAAGGGGAGGTCATGCCTGACAAATCTGCTAGAATTCTTTGAGGAAGTAATGAATCGGGTAGACCAAGGGGAGCCAATGGATATTATTTACCTGGACACTTCAAGAAGGATTTGATTAGGTGCCACACAGGAGGCTGCTGAGTAAGATAAGAGCCCATGGTGTTAGAGGCAAGGTGCTAGCAAGGATAGAAGATTGGCTTTCTGGCAGAAAGCAGAGAATGGGGATGAAGGGACCTTTCTCAGGATGGCAGCCGGTGACATGTGGAGTTCCGCAAGAGTCAGTGTTAGGACCACAACTTTTCACTTTGTACATTAATGATCTAGATGAAGGAGCAGTGGGCATTCTGGCTAAGTTTGCAGACAATACAAAGACAGGTGGAGGGACAGGTAGTTTTGAGGAGGTGACGAGGCTACAGAAGGACTTGGAAGGGTTAGGAGATTGGGCAAAGAAGTAGCAGATGGAGTACAATGCGGGAAAGTGTAAGGCCATGCACTTTGGTAAGAAGAATAAAAGCATGAACTATTTTCTAAATTGGGAGAAAATTCAGAAGTCTGAAGTGCAAAGAGACTTGGGAGTTCTAGTCCAGGACTCTCTCAAGGTAAACTTGCAGGTTGAGTCAGGAGTCAGGGAGGCAAATATAATGTTGGCATTTATTTTGAGAGGACTTGAAGCAGGGATGTATTACTGAGGATTTATAAGGCTGTGGTCAGGGCACATTTGGAGTATTGTGTGCAGTTTTTGGCCCCATATCACAGGAAGGATGTACTGGCCCTGGAGCAGGTTCAGAGGAGGCTCACGAGAGTGGTCCCAGGAATGGAACATTTAACATGTGAGAAACATTTGAGGGCTCTGGGACTACACTCATTGGAGTTTAGGCAGATAAGAGGGGATCTAATTGAAACTTTCAAAATACTGAATGGCCTGGACAAAGCGGATGTTGGGAAGATGCTTCCAGTGGCAGGAGAGTCCAGGACCCGAAGGAACAGCCTTACAGTAAAAGGGAGACCTTTTAGAATGGAGATAAGGAGAAACTACTTCAGCCAATCTATGGAATTCACTGCCACAGAAGGCTGTGGAGGCCAGGTCATTGAGTACATGTAAGACTGAGATATATAGGTTCTTGATTATCAAAGGGATCAAGGGTTACGGGGAGAAAGCAGGTGAATGGGGTTGAGGAACTTACAGCCATGATTGAATGGCTGAGCAGACTCAGTGGGCCGAATGGTCTATTTATGGTCTTATGACTTTTATGGTCTTATGCTTATGTAATTAATTTTAATTTTGTTGGTAATCTCAGTGTTTCATTATTAGTCCATTTTCTTCAGGGAGCTGAACAGCTATAAATCAAATTGAATTATCCCAATAATAATGCAATCTATAATTTGTAAAAAAACCCACATCCCCCTGTGTATTTTAAAGTAGACTCAACTAACACGAGTACACAAGGTTCATCTGCAGATGTTATGTGAAAGGAAATAAATGAATCTGCCTCAATCAAAACTGGTGTCTTAGATTCTACTGTAACCAAGAGGCAGTGTTCAACAACTATTTGTATATGTATAATCATTTTAGTGCCAGAAATGTTCCAATGGCTTTTGCAGTCTGGATGTATGAGTTTTGCAGTTTACATCCTTTTTTAATTCTTTTGAAGATATCAAGCTTTGTTGGGTGGCTCACACAATTCTACAAGTTTTCTCACCATATCACATGCTGTTCAGGTCCCTATAAAATTCAACACAGAGATCTGGATTTCAGCATCGGGATCTTAATGAAACCAGCACAAGTGTGCAAAATGAAATAGAAATTCAAAGAAAAGAAATTCCAGAAAATGGTAACAGAAAAAAAGCAAATATTTTCGAGCCACGTTGAGTGGAAACTAAGAACATGGGTCAAAGTTTTGCTTCCAACATCGTTCGTTTGATTCTAGAAATTTCCTTGAACAAAATGTTTCAATGGAATGAATTTTACTCCATAAGCACTTGAGTCAGTGCAGAACAGAGGTAGTCAGAGGTGCTACTGAATGTAGAGACAGGCTATTTCCTCAGTTCTATAAGTTCCTTCTTCACATATTAGACCTCCAGCCCTAGCTCCTCACAACCCCTCACCATCACACACCTGCTCTCAATGGTCCCTCATACACTCCATGTCAAGCCATGACACCAACCACCTCCAAATTGTAGCCACTATACCATCTTAGTACACACTCATGCCAACCTATACCTCCACCAATAACTCCTTGCACTTATACCCTGCATACCAATTCAGCCATAGGCAGAACTCAAGACTGTGCTACCTATTATCTATTAAAGGTATCACTGCACATTTAAAAATTGCAATTCATGAAACCCTTCTTCGTAAATTCACCCTTAAGTACTTAAATCTCTTATAAAAACAAACAGTTGCATTCATGATTCCACAGAAACACTAACACCTGGGTTCTGAGGAAGGGTCACCGGACCCGAAATGTTAACTCTGTTTTTCCCTCCACAGATGCTGCCAGACCTGCTGAACTTTTCCAGCAACTTTGTTTTTGCACTAACACCTGGGGGTTGATAAGAAATCTGTGATAAGGGGCATGTAAGCACAGTTTATCTGTGATCCATGTTATGTATCTCACGTTAATTCTGCATTTTAGAATGTAGACTGTATCAATATTGTCGATTGTATTACTGTTCTAACATTGTACAGTAGATAGTATTTATTTAAACCATGGAATCTGTGGCTTAGTTCTTTGAGGAAAGCCAAGGGATCGCACACTTTGTCTACCTTATTAAAAGTTACTTGCCCTAGCCACACCATAACATAAATTTGGGCATGTAGTCCAGGATCATGACAACCTTCTCCTGGTTCATTGTCTCTGTCACTCACATGTGCTGCAGCATAATGCATACATGCAATCACCAGTTACATGGGAAGAAACAACAAGAGTCTAGCCAATATCCTCACAGTTGACTTCACAGAAATGACATCCTGGGAGGTACAAATCATAGGACAATCAGCAAAATTATGGGATAATGTGGAATAGTTAGGCTTGAAAACTTGCTGACTCACTCTTTGACCCCCTAAATTACCATTGGGACTGTAGCAGTACCTGGACAAGTGATTGTAGATCAAGACTGAACCGTAGGTAAATATACCAAGAATTACCAAGTGCAATTATTCATGAAAATATGGCGATCTTTTCACAGAGGTGACCTGTGATTTACCAATGGTCCTCTTTGGACACAGGATGCCTGTACAGGAGGAACTCCTCTCCTCACCGAGGCTCTAGTGGGATAATCATGCTTGATTGTGCAATGTCTCCATTTGTTGAAGTGGCTCACTCCACATCCGATCCCCCAGCCCCACCACTGGTACAAAATAGCAGCATGGCCCTTAAGTAACGATTAATGAATCACTGAAGAGTCATAGAGCTATACAGCAAGGAAACAGTCCCCTAGGTCTCACTCGTCCATGCTGACCAGATATTCTAAACTGATCTACTCCCACTTGCCAGCATTTGGCCAAAACACCTCTAAAACCTTCCCATTCATGTGCTGTTCCTGACTCCTTTTAAATGTTGCAACTGTACCTGCCTCCACCTCCTCTGGCAGCTCATTCCATACACACACTACCGTCTGTGTGAAAAAATGGCCCTATAGGTCCCCTTTAAATCTTTCCCTTCTCACCTTAAACCAATGCCCTCTAGTTTTAGACTCCCCTACCCTGAGAAAAAAGACCTTGGCTATTCACCCTATCCATGCCGCTCATGATTTTATAAACCTCTATAAGGTCACCCCTTAGCCTTTGACATTCCAGGGGGAAAATCCCAGGCTATTCAAGCTCTCCTTATAGCTCAAATCCTCCAATCCTGGCAACATCCTTGTAAATCTTTTCCAAACCTTTTCGATTTTGACAACATTTTTCCTTTGGCAGGGAGACCAGAATTGGATGCAGTATTCAAACAGTGACCTCACCGATGTTCTGTGCAACCACGAGATGAATTTCCAACTCCAATAGTCAAACCACTGACCAATTAAGGCAAGCAGGCACCCCTAAGTCTCCCTGCTTGGCAAATCTCCCAATGGTTCCATCACCACCAAAACAAGAACTTAGGGATGTAATTTAGCCCACAGCAAGCGTACTACCCGGTATATCCTCCATAACTGGTTGTATGGATTTAACAGTGAGAGTGGGAAGGCACCGTCTTCATCTCACTTTACTGTCATTCTCACCATACTGTCACTCATTTTACTGTCCTCCTCCATATCCTCAGGCAGTTCTGGGAGGATGTAAAATTTTGAGCTAACCCTTACCAAACATAACCCCAATGAAATGTTAGTAAAGATGAAGAAAATCAATTAGGACCAATAAGGGGATTTATTTATGGAGACACAGGTCATTACTGAGGTGATAAATCAGTATTTTGCATCTGTTTTTATGAAGGAAGAATATGCCACCAAAGTCATAATGAAAAAGGATTTCGTTGAGAGACTACATGGGCAGAACATTGACAGAGGAGTGGTTAAAAAAGCTTATTGTGTTTAAAGTCAATAAGTTACTTGGACTAGATCAGATGCATCTGAAGATACCAAAGGAAGTAAGTGTGGAAGGTCCACAGCCACTGACCATAATGTTTACACCATCCTTAGATACAGGGTGGTACCAGAGAATTGGGGAATTATAAATGTTATACTCTCGTTCAGAAAATGTGGAAAGTCTTTGATTAATATCGTGACTGCAGGTCACTCAGTTTGTTTTTATTAATTCAGCAGATGTTGTGTATAGTGTTTAAAGTTGACAAATAATGCAGCAGGATGTAGATCAGTTGTAGATATGGGCAGAGAAACAGCAAATGGAGTTTAATTCGGGTGAGTGTGAGGTGCTGCAATTTGGGAGATCAAATGTTAAGGAAGAGTATACAGTTAATGGCAGGACCCTGAATCTCATTAATGTACAGAGGGACCTTGGGGTTTAAGTTCATACCTGCTTGAAAGTGGCTACACAAGTAGATAGGATGGTAAAGAAAGCAGATGGCACTCTTGCCTTTATTGGTCAAGTACAAAAGTCAGGGTGTCATGTTGCAGCTTTATAAGACTTTGGTTAGGTGGCATGGTAGTACAATGGCTCAGTGATTAGTAGCACTTCCTCACAACTGAATTGGGCTCAATTCCATCTCGGATTGTCTGTGTGGAGTTTACACATTCTCCGTGTCTGTGTGAGTTTCCTCTGGGTGCACCAGTTTCTTCCCACAGTACAAAGATGTGCGGGTTAGATGGATTGGCCATGCTAAATTGACCATAGTGTCCAGGGATGCATAGATTGAGTTAGCCATGATAAATGTAAGAATACTGGGACAGGATGAGGGGTGGGTTTGGAAGGTGCTGTTTGCAAGGTCTGTGTGGATTTGATAGGCCGAATGGCCTGCTTCCAGGACGCGATGGGTTTGGAGAGTTTCAAAAGAGATTTACCAGGATGGTGCCTGGATTAGAGGGTATGAGCTATAAGGAGAGGCTAGATAACTAGGGTTGTTTTTTTGTGCAGTGGTGGAGGCTGAGGGGAGACTTGACATAATTTTATAGACAGAAGTCTATAAAATTATGCGTAGGTAGGGTTGACAGTCAGAATCTTTTTCCCAGAGATGACATGTCTAATATTAGTGGGCATGCATTTAAGGTGACAAGAGGAAAATACAAAGAAGATGTGAAGGGTAGAGTTTTTGTGCAGACAGTGGTGGGTGTCTGGAATGCACTGCTAGGGGTGGTGATGGCAAATACAGTAGGGGCATTTAACGGGCTTTTAGATAAGCATGTGAGTAAACAAGGAATGGAGGGATATGAACCAAGGGCAGGTAGAAGGAATTAGTTTAACTTGGCATCATGTTCGGCACAACATGATGGCCCAAAGGGCCCATTTCTTGTGCTGCACTCTTCTATAGACCACCCTGGCTGGAAAACATTCATTGCACATTCCTAATTGCCCTTGAGAAGGTGTTGATGAGCTGGCTTCTTGACCTGTGCAGTTTAATTGGTGCAGTTACACTCACAATGCTATTATGGAAGGAGTTCCAGGATTTTGACCCAGCAACAGTGAAAGAATGTTAATACATTTCCAAATCAGAATGGCGAGTGCCTTGGAGGGATACTTTCAGGGTTGTGGCGTTCCCATGCTTTCCTTGTCCTTCTGGATGGTAGTGGTCATGGGTTTGGCAAGTACCGTCTAAGATGCCTCGGTGAATTTCTACAGTGCACCTTGTAAATGGTACACACTGTTGCTGCATGGATCTATGGTGAAGGGAGCAAATGTTTGTAGATGTGGTGCCAATCAACTGGGCTACTTTGCTGTGGCTGATGTCAAGCTTTTGAACGCTGTTGGGCTGTACTCATTCAAGAAAATGGGGATTATCCCATCACACTCAGTGTGTGTCTTGTAGATAGTCAACAGGCTTTGCAGAGTCACAAGGTTTCTTACCTCCTGTTGATGAGGGGAGATTCAGCAATGGCAATGCCATTGAATGTCAAGGGGCAAGGATGAGATTTTCTCTTGTTTGGCCTTAGTGGTCAAGAAATTGTAGACAACAATCTGGACAAAAGTAAATCACTCTTATAAAGCTAATTAAATAAACACAGGGCAAATTTTGTTGCTTCATGAGATACCAGAAAGGGATGTCGAGATTAATGTGGTTGATGTAGTGCGACCGGATTTCTAAAAAAAATTGATAAAAGTATCTCAAAACAGGCTTGCCAGCGAAGTTAAAGTCCTTGGTTAACAGTGATAGGGCAACATAGATATAAAAATAGGTGTGTGGCACGCTATCAAAGAAAGAGAGAGCGAGAGAGAGACAGCAGTACGTGTGATCATTGAGGTAGAGGGACCATATGTGAAGGAATGAGAGCGGGAGTGTGTGAGTGCATGTGAAAGAACGAATGAGAAGGATGTGCAACAAAATGCAAGTGAGTGAAAGAGCAGGCAAGCATGTATGCAGAGGTGAGAGACAGAGTAAGCATATGTAAGGGTGGCAATTTTGAAATTTACATTTAATATTATGCAAGACAACATAGGAATTGGAGGAAGTGTATTGTGATGGATAGGAAACTGGTTGGCAGAGAGGAAAAAAGAAAGAGTAGGAATTAATAGATCCTTTTCAGATTGGCAGGCAGTGCCTAGTACAGTGCCACAAGGATCGGTGCTGGATGAGGGAACAAAACATAACATTTCCAAATTTGCAGATGATAACAAGTTGAGTGGGAAGGTGAACTGTGATGAGGATGCAGAGATCCTTCGGTACGATCTTGACAGGTTGGGCGAGTGGGAAAATCAATGGTAGATGCAGTATAATTTGGATAAATGTGAGGTTATTCACTTTGGAAGCAAAAACAAGAAGACAGATTACTACCTGTAAATTAGGAGAGGGCAATGTGCAGGGGAACCTGGGGTCCTTGTGCACCAGTCACTGAAAATAAGCATGCAGGTGCAGCAGGCAGTAACGAAGGCAAATGGTTTTTGGCCTTCTTTATGATAAGTTTTGAGTACAGGAGCAGGGATGTGTTGTTGTAGTTATACTGGGTCTTGGTGAGACCATACCTGAATATTGTGTACAATTCTGGTATTCTTTTCTGAGGAAGGATGCTCTTTGCTCTTGAGAGTGCAGCAAAGATCTACTAGGCTGATTCCAAGGATGGTGGGTCTGACAAACAAGGAGAGACTGACTAAAGACATAACAAAGTGTGGAACTATATGAACACAGCAGGCCAAGCAGCATCTTAGGAGCACAAAAACTGATGTTTCGGGCCTAGGCCTTCATCAGAAAAAAGTTTTTTCTGATGAAGGGTCTAGGCCCGAAACGTCAGCTTTTGTGCTCCTAAGATGCTGTTTGGCCTGCTGTGTTTATCCAGCTCCACACTTTGTTATCTCGGATTCTCCAGCATCTGCAGTTCCCATTATCTCTGATACAACGAGAGACTAACTAGGTTGGGATTGCTTTCGCTAGAGTTCAGACAAATGAAGAGGGAATCTCACAGAGACTTATAAAATTCTAGCAGGGCTAGACAGGGTAGATGCAGGGAGGATATTCTTGTGCCCAGAAGCAGGGCTCACAGTATGAGAATTCGGGGTAGACGATTTAGTACAGAGATGAGGGGACATTTCTTCACTCAAAGAGTGAATTGCCCATGGAATTCATTACCACAGGAAGTAGTTGGTGCCGAAACATTGAATGTATTCAAGAGAAGACTAGATAAAGTACTTGGAGTGAATGGGATCAAAGGTTATGGAGAGAATGCAGGATTAGGCTACTTGGTTGGACAATCAGCCATGATTGTGAAGAATGGCGCAGTAAGCTCGAAGGGCTGAATGACCTCCTCCTATTCCTATCTGCTATGTCTGTATGTTTCTATGTTCTGAAATGTACTCAGGTTCCTGTATTGAAAAGGAATTGAGATGTGACCCCTCACACAAAATGGTTGGACAATCCTGACTTACATGGCTAGACTGGGAAAGTAGGGGCTGCTCTCGTGAGTGAAGGTTGTGAGGATATTAAATATAGATATTCAAAATCATGAGGAATTGAACAGAATAAGTCAAAAGTACAGAGCTAGGATCTGGAAGGTGCTATCTGAGATTTTACAGAGTGATTTCTGTTTTTCAAAAGAGAAGAGGGCAGAACAGTGGCTAGCACTGTTTACCTCACAGCACCTGAGACCCGGGTTCACTTCCACCCTGAGATGACTGTCTGTATGGAGTTTGCACATTGTCTACATGTCTGAGTAGGTTTCTCCATTTTGCTTGGGTTTCCTGCCACAGTCCAAAGATGTGCAAGTTAGGTGGATTGGCCATTTCTAAATTGTTCGCAGATCTATAGGCTAGGTGGGTTAGCCCTAGGAAATACAGGGGTGGGGTGGTCTGGGTGGGTGCTCTTTAGAGGGTCAGTGTGGACCTGACGGGCCAAACTGCTTGCTTTCACACTGTAGGGACTCTATGAATTGGACAATTGTCTAAAAGTAAACTATTAAGGGACTATAGGAAAAAGGCAACTAAGATTAGTTGAGTAAATATTGCAGAGAGCTTCATGGACATGAGGAGCCAAATGTATGCACTGTCCTGTACTTCTGTACTGTAAACATTCTATCATGCTAATCCATTTGACTCAGGGTTCATCCTGCCAGCGGTCCAAGGAAGTTTTCATTCCATTTGTTTTGGTTCCATTTTCAAACTAATTGCCAATGGTGATCTGGTTTTTCAAGTTTAAGGTGATTATTTAGGTATTGAGGTAAAATCCTACCAATTTTAGTCTATAAATTACAACTTTATAAGATGAGAGATTAAAAATGCATTATATGATATGATAGCACCTGCATCAATGATACAGTAAGTACGTAATAAATATTCAGAATTCAGTTGTATTTATTAGAGATAATGGGAACTGCAGATGCTGGAGATTCCAAGATAATAAAATGTGAGGCTGGATGAACACAGCAGGCCAAGCAGCATCTCAGGAGCACAAAAGCTGACGTTTCGGGCCTAGACCCTTCATCAGAGGGTTAGGGTTAGGGTTATGAAGGGTCTGATGAAGGGTCTAGGCCCGAAACGTCAGCTTTTGTGCTCCTGAGATGCTGCTTGGCCTGCTGTGTTCATCCAGCCTCACATTTTATTATCTTAGTTGTATTTATTAGTTTGCTTTCGTTTTCTACACATCTGAAATATCTTTCACCTCAGTATTTTCAAAGGAGTTGCAAGAGGATCTATTTTTCAAGACTCCTACAGTTTGGCTGTGGGGTTCAATATCTTGGTAAGAATGAGAGCCAATTTTATTGAGGCCAGTTTCAGTTAATTTCTTTCATGTAACAGCTGCACATACAGGTGGTGTTTCACTGATATTTTTGAAAGTATGTTCAAAACACTATCTCCATGAAATACATTTATCAGTTATATTTTGAGTAGATTGCACTGGTAGTAACAGTATCTGCATTTAAAGCAATGTGATTTCAAGATGACTCAGCTCTACAGATAAAATGTTACACTGGCAACTCCACTGTTGTACTTAGAACTTCTAAATGTTCATCCCAAAGATCACTACACCACAGATTACTTGGTAGAGAAGGAAATGCATGAGTAAACGCCCTAGAAAATGGTCACATTTTACGTAAATGTGAAGGCATATTCTGCTTTATTTTCTTTTACAACAGATAAGTTCTTCCTCTAAAACATCAATTAGACCATAATTTTTGAAAAAGGCAGCCCATATCTACAAAGGATCAGAAATCACCCTCAAATTACTGCTCCATCCTACATTTCTGCATCACACTTAAGCTCCTTAGCTCTGACCGGGTCTTTCAATCCAGGCCTCTTCAGAAATGCAGAGTGCTTCAGAAATCCAAGTGCTTCCTTATAACACTGGTTCATCAGTGGAAGGCAAGTCACATCTCTTTTTTATGGCATTAGCTTCACATTCTGTTAAGTATTCAGGACCACATTCAAACCAAATACTTTCCAGTGTGTACTGAATGAATGTGGGTGAATATATGAGCAAATGGACAAAGGAAGAAGTCAGGGGGCAGGCAGATAGAGACTGAAGGTGCTGGGAGTCAGATGGATAGAGAGTGTTGAATTGCATAAGTGGGGAAATGGGTGATCAGAGAGGATTTGGGGTTTGGGGGAGACAATTGTTCAGGGGAGGTAGAACTTGGGGGAATCGGTATCCCAGTTTCATTGGGGAAGTTCAGTTGAGTGTCAAGGGGAGTCGAAGGCTTGAGTGGGGATTTGGATGGGGAAATCCAAGCATTGGGTAGTGTTGTGGTGTCGTGAAAAGTCAGGGTGTTGGGGGGGAAATTGAGGAATGCCAGTTCTTTAGTTAACTAGCAGTTGGGTTAGTATTTCTTAATGTATCTTGCGTAATTATTCAAGTAAATTGAACTGAAATGTCTTAAGTCTCTGACTCTAACTCAAAGACTTTCTCAGATGATCCAATGGAAGAGGGAAACTGGCTGTCAGAAGCTGAAAATTCTTAGACGATTTCTACAATATCCCAACACTACTGTCATGTTATCTGACAGTAATTGATATGAGCACAATGTTGACCATTAAATGTCACTCGTACATGCGCAAATCATTGAATCATAGAATTCATACAGTACAGATACGGGCCATTTGGTCTGCACCGAACCTCTGAAGAACATCCCATCCAGACACCCAAGCTATCACCTTAACCTCACACTTACCATGACTAATCCACCTAACCTATACATCTTTGGATTGTAGGAACAAACCAGCACACCTGGCAGAACGGGGAGAACATTCAAACTCCACACGGACGGTCACCCAAGGTTGGAATCAAAACTAGGTCCCTGGCACTGTGAGGCAACAGTGCTAACCACTGTACCAAGTATCAAAAACAGAATGCATCCATGCAAAGCAGGCCAAGCAGCATCTTAGGAACAGGAAAGCTGATGTTTTGGGCCTAGACCCTTTATCAGAAATGGGGAAGGGGAAGAGGGTTCTGAAATAAATAGGGAGAGAGGGGGAGGTGGATCAAAGATGGATAGAGGAGAAGATAAGTGGAGAGGAGACAGACAAGTTAAAGAGGCGGGGATGGAGCCAGTAAAGGTGAGTGTAGGTGGGAATGTAGGTAGGAGATAGGTCAGGAGATGTCTAATGGCCAGGCCCAGATACAGACATAGTCATGTTGCATTGGGACAGTGCTCACAGTGCCGAGGTCAAGTATTTCCACCAGCAACTCCCCCACATCTGTGGGAATGGCCAGGTAAGCCTTGGACTCAGGTGCACTTCAGCTATGCAGATCCTTTGATGAGTTCAATGTTCTTAGTCATCTGGGTACCCAGTTAAAGTGGTTGGACGTGCATGGGGTCCATTCATCAAACTTGGGAATGATGATAGAAAATTGCGCACATCTTTTTCAACACAAGGAGTCACACGAGTGTTAATCATAGATAACAGGCCATCATTTACCAGCAGGGAATTTATTTCCTAAAGTCAAATGGGATTCAACATATAAGGACAGCTCCATACAACCCATCATCCAATGGCATGGCAGAAAGAGCAGTCCAAACTTTGAAGACTGGCTTGAAGAAACAGCCTACAGCCTCACTAGATACTAAATTATCACAGTTCTTATTTGATTATCAGACCACCCCACATGCAACTGTAGGGATAGCACAGCAGAGTCCCTGATGGGTGGACGATTCTGCACTAGATTAAATCTGATCTTCCCAAACTGGGTTGGGAAGGTTTCAATGTCATCAGGAATGCCAATGCTGGAAAAGAGTCCCCCAAGTGATAGAGACAATTTGATACAGGGGTCAAAGTTTGGTGTAAGCATCATAGAAATGGACCCACGTGGGTAACAGGCATGATCGATGCAAGATCAGGACCAATGATGTTTAAAGTTTGGGTAGATGCAACAATCCTAAACAAGAATGTGCACCATGTGAAATCTGCAAATTTGCAATCATCCCCTGCCCTTGGAACAGTTGCAAAGGCTGCCAAAACCTGTCAGCTTACCCTCTCAGTCAAGCAAGGGCGAGTCCTCTGAATCACAGAGAGGCATTATGGATGAAGTTGCTTCGATGCCTTTGCTACCAGAAGAGAGTGCAATTCTATTGAGGCACGCCTAATGCAAGAGGCAAACTCCCATGCTTCACTGACCATATCAGAATCAGAGTAGGAGGTGACCTGGTGACCTGACCTGGTGCTAAAATGCCCAAGGAGGCTCTCCAAGAAAAAGGAGCAGCCCATGTCCTTAGGCACAGAGAGGGAAAGATGCAGGTCTTGTAGTGAGGTCAGGCAGCATAGAATATGAGTTCTTTGACTGGGGCTGTTGATTTGGTCCATTCAGGAAGCTTTAGCTCACAGATAAAAAGGGGAATGTCAGAGATACTGCCACTCTGACAGCTGTCTCCGAATGAGGCTGTACTACAGTCAAGGACTCTTCATGTGTAAATAAAGGGTGACAGGATACTGGCCTTTGTGCAGTTATTTCAACTACTTTATTCTCTCGTTCTCTTCTTTTACACTCATTTTATTTAGCTTGTTCTGCTTTTCTTCTTCTGTATGTTTATTCACAGTTGCCTGTCAATTTACTTCAAACCCTCCATACTGGTGAACTTCCACATGAAGACATTAGACTCAGATCTGCTGGGGTGTAACACATTCTTTTTGAATATATTCTTCCTGCTGCAAAACTGTTCCCAGTGCCCAAGAATTTGAAGCCTATCTATCCTACACAATGACTCACGTCAAACATTAATATTCACTATTTCTTTTCTCGCTGGCGCATGGCATTGGCAGCAGTTCAGAGATTACTGTTTTACTGTTTGCTTCCCTCCCTAGCTCCTAAAAGTCTGATCCCACATCTCAAAACCTGCCTTCTCAGTGTTGTTGGTATTGACATACATGAGAACTTCTGGTTCACTCCCTTCCCCTTGCTGAATATTTTGCACCTTCACCATAATATTTTTTACTTAGCAGCAGAAACATCTGACTTTCTCAAATTGTGGGATTTCTAATAACAACTTTATTCTACACTTTGTTGTTTCCACCCCATGCCTTTGCCCATTGGCACTACTGTTCAACAGTTACAATCCAGTGAGTTCCCATTCTCCCTAATTTTTGCAGCGACTTCATCTATCTCCCAAGCCAGAAACCATTTGCTTCAGTTCAAGAAGCTACGTTCTGATGAAGTGACAAAACCAAATTACAGGTATCTACTTTTATAAAGACTGTGGACTCCTTGGAACTGTGAAGCCACAAAGTTTACAACAATAGGAAATACAATGTGTTAGTGATTTTGAGCATTGTGGAAATAATTCACTGAAATGACACTGCCCTTGGTTAAATGTAACATCTTATTCAATGTTTCTTTACATGTGTTGTTTTGTTACATTTAATAAATTGTTTCTACGTACAGAACATAAAATATTGACTTGGATGTTCCAAACTCAGATGATTGCTCCTGCAGTATGAATGGGAGTTGTACATCGGAATCTCGCAGACTCCCCAAGGTAAAAGGCTCCAAGGGAATCAGTGGGAAATTGAAGATTTCACTGAGCAATTATCTCATGTGTGGAACCGTCAGAAAATATGAATTTAAATTGGAGAATTCAGAAGGTTCCACTGCAGTTAAGTAATTAGTTAGTAGGAAATGTTGGACTATTAAATACCTTTTGTAACTCTTGATTATGTAACTGACCCCCCACCACACCCCACCCCCCATCATCTCACATACCTCCAATTACACGTCCTACAAACCCCTTATCCATCCAGGCCATGACTCTGGACTCCACTTCTCCAGCTAAGATCTGACATAACACCCTACTTCCAGAACCAAATGTCCCCTGCCATCATACGATCTACCTCCGTCTCTGCTCCCGGGGTTCAACATCAACACCAACCCCCAATTTTCCAGGTCCTGACACCTTGTCAGGCTGCCAATGGACCCAAACCATGGTCCACCACCATCAGGCCTAGCTATAGTATTCCACCACTTACTTGGCTATCCTTCTACTTTACACCTCATTCTATGTCAACCTGACATCCTATGTGCTTGGCACCCCAGTTCCCTGGCACTGTACCTTGCCAGCACCCTAACCTCATACAAACCTTATCCAACTATCTTTTCATAGAGCCTGTCAAGATATCAGTAATGTAGATTATTTAAATCACAGAATATGGTGACTGTTGGTGGGAAAATGGGAGAATTATTTGCCTGCCCCCAAGTATCCTACTGTACATGGGACCTATCAGATTTAAAGTAGGGGTCTTCATCTCTGAAGAAGCCTGATTGGAATATTCTGCCAGAAATATGGAGCTCTTTCTTCACGCAGAAATTGAATGAATCATACTCAATCTGATGGCAATTGTCATTCCTCAGAAAATCTGGGCCATAATGAATTTGTGGTCAGCGATGAAACCAAGACATTCATTGTTGACCTTGAAAGGTGACTCCCCAGAAGATCTAATGTTTATAGTGCTATGCTATGACACTTCAGATGAGAGCAACTTTATTTACTGAGGAATTCCCAACATGAAGCTGGAATTATGTCATCAGATTGTTCAAACAGCCAATCACAATAAAAGAATTTCATTGACCTTCAAATGGAAAAGCAAAAGCAATCGAATAAAACAACTTATAAAGAATTTTGCATTGAGAAAATTAAAAAAGTGGCACATACACATGAGGTGAAGACAGATCCCAGAATATTATAAAAAAATGTTTTAAATGATTATCAAATGTCCTAAGTAATTTATTTGGACTCCAGAAATATGAAATGATGTTTTCAAGGCTAGTTCTGCTGTTCAACAAACGCTATAACTTTATCACGTGTTAGACCCTGAAGTTGCAGTCAGTTTCAGAGGGATTACGAGGGTGAACGCTGACAACTTACTGTTAACTCCTCAACTATTGTACATATCTCACCACCACACTCCTTAATATTATTCCCACCCCATCCTGCACATTCAGGCCAGTTTGACATTCATATTTTATTCCATCAATCTTAAGGTTAGAAAGTACAATTTTCAAATGAAATTCTTGAATGGTGGCTTAGTGTTCGGCACTGCTGCCTCACGGCACGAGGAGCCTGGGTTTGATTCCACCCTCAGGTGATTGCCTGTGTGGAGTTTGCACGTTCTGCCCCTGTCTATGCGGGTTTCCACCAGGTGCTCTGGTTTCCTCCCATAATCCAAAGAAGTGCAGGGTAGGTGGATTGCTAAATTGCCCATAGTGTTTAGGGATGTGTACATTAGGTGGGTTATAGGGGGATGAGTCTAGGTGGAATGCTCTGAGGGTCAGTGTGGACTTGTTGGGCCAAAGGGCCTGTTTCCACACTGTAGGGATTCTAAGATCTTATAGTCCAAATCAGATCCACCTTTGTGCTGACAGCAATCATAAATCTGTTTGACTCCTTTTTTAAAAATATGTCTTCACATTGATTTGTTTCCCTTTGGGGAGTAGTGGGGAGATGGCAGAAAGATTCCTGGACTGATGACCAACCTGCTGAACTGTTTTGTGTACAGTCCTTCAGTGGTCAGCAGGTCCTAGTGTGAGATTTGAACCTGGGCCTTCCTTGAGAAGCTGAGGTTGCTACCACTACAACAAAATATCTCTTATATTCAACAACTTAAAAACAAATTCCCACAAATTCTACACGTAATAGTCATTGAAACTATGTCCTTTATGTTGCAACTGCTAAATAACCTCTCTTGCTTGAGGCAGATTAACTGGGACATGCATCAACCAGTACATTCTTCACCCACGACAAATGATTATTTCTGAACAACTGAAGATTACTGTGGAACTGCCAAAGTTATTTGGGGAATAAAGGTTATTTGCATTGCTAGGCAAGTAATGCTGGCTTTTGGCAACTGAAATTAAAGTGCATCAGAGACAATAGGAACGGCAGATGCTGGAGAATCTGAGATAACAAGGTGTGGAGCTGGGTGAACGCAGCAGGCCAAGCAGCATTTTAGGAGCAGGAAAGCTGACGTTTCGGGACTAGACCTTTCCTCTAGGCTCGAATCATCAGCTCTCCTGCTCCTAAGATGCTGCTTGGCCTGCTGTGTTTCAGACCTTGTTATCTCTGAAATTAAAGTGCCTTTTTTATGAGACATGTTCATCTAACATTTAAAAAGATCTAATGAACTTCTATATTCCCTACTTTACATGTTTTAATGCAAGAATACATGTACGAGACATGTTCATCCCACATATATAAAAAACGAAAGCACTTCTATATGATAAAATGTGAGGCTGGATGAACACAGCAGGCCCAGCAGCATCTCAGGAGCACAAAAGCTGACGTTTCGGGTGGAGACCCTTCATCAGAGAGGGGGATGGGGTGAGGGTTCTGGAATAAATAGGGAGAGAGGGGGAGGCGGACTGAAGGCGGAGAGAAAAGCAGATAGGTGGAGAGGAGAGTATAGGTGGGGAGGTAGGGAGGGGATAGGTCAGTACAGGCAAGATGGCCAGGTCAAGGAGGTGGGATGAGGTTAGTAGGTAGGAGATGGAGGTGCGGCTTGGGGTGGGAGGAAGGGATGGATGAGAGGAAGAACAGGTTAGGGAGGCACAGACAGGCTGGACTGGTTTTGGGATGCAGTGGGTGGCGCGGAAGAGCTGGGCTGGTTGTGTGGTGCAGTGGGGAGAGGGAAAGAACTGGGCTGGTTTTGGGATGCGGTGGGGGAAGGGGAGATTTTGAAGCTGGTGAAGTCCACATTGATACCATTGGGCTGCAGGGTTCCCAAGCGGAATATGAGTTGCTGTTCCTGCAACCTTCAGGTGGCATCATTGTGGCACTGCAGGAGGCCCATGATGGACATGTCATTTAAAGAATGGGAGGGGGAGTGGAAATGGTTCGCGACTGGGAGGTGCAGTTGTTTATTGAGAACCGAGCGTACCGGGTGTGGGTGGGGTTGGAGGGGAGTGTGGAGCGAACAAGGGAGTCACGGAAAGAGTGCTCTCTCCGGAAAGCAGACAAGGGTGGGGATGGAAAAATGTCTTGGGTGGTGGGGTCGGATTGTAGATGGCGGAAGTGTCGGAGGATGATGCATTGTGTCCGGAGGTTGGTGGGGTGGTGTGTGAGAACGAGGGGGATCCTCTTTGGGCGGTTGTGGCGGGGGCGGGGTGTGAGGGATGTGTTGCGGGAAATGCGGGAGACGTGGTCAAGGGTGTTCTCGACCACTGTGAGGGGAAAGTTGCAGTCCTTGAAGAACTTGGACATCTGGGATGTGCGGGAGTGGAATGCCTCATCGTGGGAGCAGATGCGGCGGAGGCGGAGGAATTGGGAATAGGGGATGGAATTTTTGCTGGAGGGTGGGTGGGAGGAGGTGTATTCTAGGTAGCTGTGGGAGTCGGTGGGCTTGAAATGGACATCAATTACAAGCTGGTTGCCTGAGATGGAGACTGAGAGGTCCAGGAAGGTGAGGAATGTGCTGGAGATGGCCCAGGTGAACTGAAGGTTGGGGTGAAGGTGTTGGTGAAGTGGATGAACTGTTCGAGCTCCTTTGGGGAGCAAGAGGTGGCGCCGATACAGTCATCACTGCAACGGAGGAAGAGGTGGGGTTTGGGGCCTGTGTAGGTGCAGAAGAGGGACTGTTCCACGTAACCAACAAAGAGGCAGGCATAGCTGGGGTCCATGCGGGTGCCCATGGCCACCCCCTTTGTCTGTGGGAAGTGGGAGGAATCGAAAGGGAAGTTGTTGAGGGTGAGGACGGGTTCGGCAAGGCGGATGAGGGTGTCGGTGGAGGGGGACTGGTCGGGCCTGCGGGACAGGAAGAACCGGAGGGCCTTAAGGCCATCTGCATGAGAAATACAGGTGTATAGGGACTGGATGTCCATGGTGAAAATGAGGTGTTGGGGACCAGGGAATTGGAAGTTCTGGAGGAGGTGGAGGGTGTGGGTGGTGTCATGGACATAGGAAGTGAGTTGCTGGACTAAAGGGGAGAAAATGGAGTCCAGATAGGTGGAGATGAGTTCGGTGGGGCAGGAACAGGCTGAGATGGGTCGACCAGGGCAGGCAGGTTTGTGGATTTTGGGAAGGAGATAGAATCGGGCCATGCGGGGTTGGGGAGCAATGAGGTTGGAGGCTGTGGGTGGGAGGTCCCCTGAGGTGATGAGGTCATGGATAGTGTTGGAGATGATGGTTTGGTGCTCGGGAGTGGGGTCATGATCGAGGGGGCGGTAGAAGGAGGTGTACCTCCTGCACCTCCCAGTGGCAAACCATTTCCACTCCCCCTCTCATTCTTTAGATGACACGTCCATCATGGGCCGCCTGCGGTGCCACAATGATGCCACCCGAAGGTTGCAGGAACAGCAACTCATATTCCGCTTGGGAACCCTACAGCCCAATGGTATCAATGTGGACTTCACCAGCTTCAAAATCTCCCCTTCCCCCACTGCATCCCAAAACCAGCCCAGTTCGTCCCCTCCCCCCACTGCACCATACAACCAGCCCAGCTCTTCCCCTCCACCCACTGCATCCCAAAACCAGTCCAACCTGTCTCTGCCTCCCTAACCTGTTCTTCCTCTCACCCATCCCTTCCTCCCACCCCAAGCCGCACCTCCATCTCCTAAATACTAACCTCATCCCACCTCCTTGACCTGTCCGTCTTCCCTGGACTGACCTATCCCCTCCCTACCTCCCTACCTATACTCTCCTCTCCACCTAGCTTCTTTTCTCTCCATCTTTGGTCCGCCTCCCCCTCTCTCCCTATTTATTCCAGAACCCTCACCCCATCCCCCTCTCTGATGAAGGGTCTACGCCCGAAACGTCAGCTTTTGTGCTCCTGAGATGCTGCTGGGCCTGCTGTGTTCATCCAGCCTCACATTTTATTATCTTGGATTCTCCAGCATCTGCAGTTCCCAGTATCACTGCACTTCTATATGCCCTATTTTACACATTTTTTAATGCAAGAATACATGTTACGAATTATACTACTGGAATCAAAGTCAAGTTTGTGGCACTGGAAATGCATAAGGCAGTGCAGTTCTGCCATGGCTCCAAACCAAATACAGCAGAACACTTGGGACTCAACAGCCAGAACAGAGTAATACAGGAGTATTTTCATGGGAAGCTTGTCTCATACAGAAACTCAGTCTGCTCTTGCATGGTCCTCTGCATCAAAAAGAACACAGCTAACGAAGACAAGGAGTTTCTGCATCTTTCAGACCTGAGCAACCTGCTGTGCACACCAGGTTCCAAATGTTCGACCACATTTGGAATACTGCGTACTGTTCGAGTTGCCACATTACCAAAAGAATGTGGATGTTTTGGAGAGGGTTCAGAGGAGGTCACCAGGATATTGCCTGGTATGGAGGGCGCTAGCTATGAAGAGAGAACATAGAACATAAAACATTACAGCACAGTACAGGCCCTTCGGCCCTCGATGTTGTGCCGACCTGGCATAACAATCTCAAGCCCATCTAACCTACACTATTCCATGTACGTCCATATGCTTATCCACTGACGGCTTAAATGTACCGAAAATTGGCGAATCTACTACAGTTGCAGGCAAAGCGTTCCACTCCCTTACTACTCTCTGAGTAAAGAAACTAGTTCTGACATCTGTCCAATATCTTTCACCCCTCAATTTAAAGCTGTGCTCCCTCGTGCTCGCCGTCACCATCCTAGGAAAAAGACTCTCCCTATCCACCCTATCTAACCCTCTGGTTATTTTATATGTCTCAATTAAGTCACCTCTCAACCTTCTTCTCTCTAATGAAAACAGCCTCAAGTCCCTCAGCCTTTCCTCGTAAGACCTTCCCTCCATACCAGGCAAAATCCTAGTAAATCTCCTCTGCACCCTTTCCAAAGCTTCCACATTCTTCTTATAATGTGGTGACCAGAACTGTACGTAATACTCCAAGTGCGGCCGCACCAGAGTTTTGTACAGCTTCACCATAACCTCTTGGTTCAGGAACTGGATCCCTCTATTAATAAAAACTAAAACACTGTATGCCTTCTTAACAACCCTGTCAACCTGGGTGGCAACTTTCAAGGATCTGTGTACATGGACACCGAGATCTCTCTGCTCATCTACACTGCTAAGAATCTTACCATTAGCCCTGTACTTTGCCTTCTGGTTACTCCTACCAAAGTGCACACTTGTCTGCATTAAACTCCATTTGCCACCTCTCAGCCCAGCTTTGCAGCTTATCTATGTCTCTCGGCAACCTACAGCATCCTTCGTCACTATCCACAACTCCACCGACCTGAGTATCGTCTGCAAATTTACTAACACATCCTTCTATGCTCTCATCCAGGTCATTTATAAAAATGACAAACAGCAGTGGACCCAACACCAACCCTTGCGGTACACCACTAGTAACTGCTCTCCAGGATGAACATTTCCCATCAACTACCACCCTCTGTCTTCTTTCAGCAAGCCAATTTCCGATCCAAACTGCTATATCTCCCACAATTCCATTCCTCTGCATTTTGTACAATAGCCTATTGAGGGGAGCCTTATCGAACCCCTTGCTGAAATCCATATACACCACTTCAACCAGTTTACTCTCATCTACCTGTTTGGTCACTTTCTCAAAGAAATCAGTAAGGTTTGTGAAGCACGACCTTCCCTTCACAAAACCATGCTGACTATCCCTAATCAATTTATTCTTTTCTAGATGATTATAAATCCTATCCCTTATAAACTTTTCGAACACTTTACCAACAACTGAAGTAAGGCTCACTGGTCTATAATTACCAGGGTTGTCTCTACTCCCCATCTTGAACAGGGGAACCACATTTGCTATCCTCCAGTCTTCTGGCGCTATTCCTGTAGACAATGATGAGTTAAAGATCAATGCCAAAGGCTCAGCAATCTCCTCCCTGGGTTCCCAGAGGATCTTAGGATAAATCCCAACCGGCCCAGAGGACTTATCTATCTTTACCCTCGGAAGGATTTCTAATACCTCTTCCTTGTGAACCTCAATCCCACCTAGTCTAGTAGCCTGTATCTCAGTATTCTCCTCGACAACATTGTCGTTTTCTAGGGTGAATACTGTTGAAAAATACTCATTTAGCGCTTCCCCTATCTCATCTGACTCCACACACAACTTACCACTACTATCCTTGATTGGGCCTAATCTTACTTTCGTCATTCTTTTATTCCTTAAATACCTATAGAAAGCCTTAGGGTTTACCCTGATCCTATCCGCCAACAACTTCTCATGTCTCCTCCTGGCTCTTCTCAGCTCTCTCTTTAGGTCTTTCCTGGCTACCTTGTAACCCTCAAGTCCCCTAACTGAGCCTTCACATCTCATCCTAACATAAGCCTTCTTCTTCCCCTTGATCAGAGATTCCACCTCCTTCGTAAACCACGGCTCCGGCATTCTACAGCTTCCTCCCTGCCTGACAGGTACATATTTATCTAGGACACACAGGAGCTTTTCCTTGAATATGCTCCACATTTCTAATGTGCCCATCCCCTGCAGTTTCCTTCCCCATCCTATGCTCCCTAAATCTTGCCTAATCTCATCGTAATTGCCTTTCCCCCAGCTATAACTCTTGCCCAGTGGTATACACCTATCCCTTTCCATTACTAAAGTAAACATAACAGAACTGTGATCGCTATCACCAAAGTGCTCACCTACTCAGTGCTCTTTACTCAGAGAGTAGTAAGGGAATGGAACGCTTTGCCTGCAACAGTAGTAGATTCGCCAACTTTAGGTACATTTAAGTCGTCATTGGACAAGCATATGGACGTACATGGAATAGTGTAGGTTAGATGGGCTTGAGATCGGTATGACAGGTCGGCACAACAATGAGGGCCGAAGGGCCTGTACTGTGCTGTTATTTTCTATGTTCTACTTCCAAATCTAACAACTGGCCAGGCTCATTACCCAGCACCAAATCTAATATGGCTTTGCCCCAGGTTGGCCTATCTACATACTGTGTCAGGAAGCCCTCCTGCACACACTGGACAAAAACTGACCCATCTATAGTACTCGAACTATAGTGTTCCCAGTCAATATTTGGAAAGTTGAAGTCCCCCATGACAACTACTCTGTCTCTCTCACTCCTATCAAGAATCATCTTTGCTATCCTTTCCTCTACATATCTGGAACTATTCGGAGGCCTATAGAAAACTCCCAACAGGGTGACCTCTCCTTTCCTGTTCCTAACCTCAGCCCATACTACCTCAGTTGACGAGTCCCCAAACATCCTTTCTGCAACTGTAATACTGTCCTTGACCAACAATGCCACATCCCCCCCCTTTTACCATCTTCTCTGTTCTTACTGAAACATCTAAATCCCAGAACCTGCAACAACCATTCCTGTCCCTGCTCTATCCAGGTCTCCGAAATGGCCACAACATCGAAGTCCCAGGTACTAACCCATGCTGCAAGTTCACCCACCTTATTCCGGATGCTCCTGGCATTGAAGTAGACACACTTCAAACCAACTTCTTGCTTGCCGGTGCCATCTTGCTTCCCTGAAACTTTATTTCGGACCACCCTACTCTCAACCTTTTCTATAGACAAACTACAATTTTGGTGCCCATGCCCTGCTGAATTAGTTTAAACCCACCCGAATAGCTTCAACAAATTCCCCCTCCCCAAGGATATCAGTACCCCTCTGGTTCATGTGAAGACCATCTTGCTTGTAGAGGTCCCACCTACCCCAGAAAGAGCCCCAATTATCCAAGAATCCAAAACCCTCCCTCCTGCACCATCCCTGTAGCCACGTGTTCAACTCCTCTCTCTCCTTATTCCTCGCCTCACTAGCATGTGGCACGGGCAACAAACCAGAGACT
Organism: Stegostoma tigrinum; assembly: GCF_030684315.1. Classification (NCBI taxonomy): domain Eukaryota; kingdom Metazoa; phylum Chordata; class Chondrichthyes; order Orectolobiformes; family Stegostomatidae; genus Stegostoma; species Stegostoma tigrinum. The sequence continues at coordinate 34,450,497 of NC_081362.1, read as the reverse complement.
ACAACTCTGTTTGTCCTAGCTCTCAGCTTCCATCCTAGCTCCCTGAATTTCTGCCTTAAATCCCCATCTCTCTTCCTACCTATGTTGTTGGTGCCAATGTGGAACATGATTTGGGGCTGCTCCCCCACCCCCTTAAGGATCCCAAAAACACGATCAGAGACATCACGCACCCTGGCACCTGGGAGGCAACACACCAACCATGAGTCTCTCTCGTCCCCACAGAACTTCCTATCTGTCCCCTAACTACGTAGTCCCCAATGACTACTGCTCTGCTCCTCTTCCCCCTTCCCTTCTGAGCAGCAGGGACAGACTCTGTGCCAGAGACCTGTGCCCCACTGCTTTCCCCTGGTAAGTCGTCCCCCCCAACAGTATCCAAAACGGTATACTTATTGTTGACGGGAATGGCCACAGGGGATCCCTGCACTGCCTGCCGGTTCCCTTTCCGTCCCCTGACCGTAACTCATCTGCCTTTTACCTGTACATGAAGAGTGACTACCTCCCTGTAACTCCTCTCAATAACCCCCTCTGCCTCCCGAATGATCCGAAGTTCATCCAGCTCCAGTTCCCTAATGCGGTTTTTCAAGGAGCTGGAGTCGGGTGCACTTCCCGCAGATGTAGTGAGCAGGGACACTGATGGTGATCCTTAACTCCCACATTCTGCAGGAGGAACATTCAACTGCCCTGACCTCCGTTCCCATTATTCTAATTTCCCAAGGCTTAAAAAATAAAGAATAAAAAATAAACTTGTTACCTTACCAATCAGGCACACAGAACCTTTTTTTTTGGTTCGAGGAGAAGGATGGGTGGGAGACGCTACCCGGGTAGTGTTTCGGGTAACGCAACCACACAAATATATTCCCTCACTCACTCACTTACCAGTCCCGTGTCGGCTCCTGCTCAGCGTACCTCCGCCTATGCACGAGGTAAGCTTTCCGTAGATTCAAAAACAGTGACTCACCGGCGTCCCGACAGGCTCCTGCTCGCGCTGCTGCTGCAACAAGAAATGGAAAGCACCGACACTCGAGGTAAGCTTTTTGTAGATTCAAAAACAGTGACTCACCGGCTTCCCGACAGGCTCCTGCTCCAAGCTGCCGCTCGCGAGGTTGAGTGCATTAGGATTATTTACATTTGAAAGATGGAGGTTGAGAGGGGACCTGATTGAGGTCTACAAAATCATGAGAGGTATAGACAGGGTGGATGGCAAGAAGCTTTTTCCCAGAGTGGGGGACTCAATTACTAGGGGTTACAATTTCAAGGTGAGAGGAGAAAACTGTAAGGGAGATATGCATGGAAAGTACGCAGAGGATAGTGGGTTCCTGCTACGCATTGCCAGTGGAGGTGGTAGAGACGGGTATGATAGCATCATTTAAGAGGTATCTAGACAGATATATGATTGGGCAGGGAGCAGAGGGATACAGATCTTTGGAAAATAGATGACAGGTTTAGATAAAGGATCTGGATCGGCACAGGCTTGGAGGGCCGAGGGGGCTACTCCTGTGCTGTAATTTTCTTTGTTCTTTGTTCTCACAAACTTGATTGAGCTTTTTTTGAAGAGATGACCAAAAAATTAGATGAAGGCAGAGTGGTCGGCATTGTCCACATGGGCATTAGCAAAGCCTTCAACAGAGTTCCACATGGTACAGAGGTTAGTAAGGTTAGATCACATGGAGTCCAGGGAAAGCTATCCAAATGGATACAAAATTGATGGTAGGAGACAGAAGGTGTTGGAAGAGGGTTGATTTTTAGACTGGAAACCTGTGACTGGCAGTGTGCCATACACTTCAGAATTCGATCCAGTGTTGTTGCTCAGTTACATAAATGATTTGGATGAGAACATAGCAGGCTTGGTGAGTAAGTTTTGTGGATGTCACAAAAATTGTCATATAGTAGAACATCAAGAAGGCCATCTAAGGGTACAATGGGGTCTTGATCAATTTAGTTTGTGGGCTAAGGAATGGTAGATGGAGTTCAACTTAGATAAATGTGATGTGTTGCACTTTGGTAAGACAAACCAGTGCAAGACTTACATAGTTAATGGTATGGCCCTGTGGAATGTTGTCAAATGGACAGGCCTAGAGGTGCAGGTTCATAGTTCCTTAAATGTGGCGTCAGAGGTAGACAGGGTGGTGAAGAAGGCGTTTGGCATGCTTGACTTCATTGGTCAAAGTACTTGAGTTGGAACATCATGTTATGACTGTACAAGACACTGGTAAGGTCACATCTGGTGTACTGCACGCAATTCTGGTTAAATAGTGACCCAATTCCAATGGGGTCAATACTGGTGTGGTGACTACAGAACAAGTCTTTACCAACATTCAGTCTAGAATCTGACCCTCTAGTGCGAGTAAGACCTCGACCAGGCTGAGAACCTACATCGGTGAACCATTAGAGGTTGAGGGTATAACTTTGGTTCCAGTCTTCTACAAAAATTTGCTTGTTCAGTTATCAGTGATTGTAATAAAAGGCTTAGGTCCAAGCTTGACGGAGTGAAATTGTTTGAAAAAGATTTAACTTGATTGGTTCAACATTTTCTGATTATAAAAACTGCCTGAGTGAAGTCATAATTAAGTATCCATTGGCTTTTCAGGTAGGTCTTGGAATAACCAAATGGGCCAAGACCACCTTACACGTTGACCAAGAAGCAATTCCATGATTCTGGCCAAGCCTGCCCAGTGCATTCGCCTTGTGTCAAAAGTAGAGGTGGTCATCAGAAGGTTGGCAAGCAAAGAAACCATTAAACCAGTACAATTTGCAGAATAGGTAGCACTGGTTGTATCGATCATGAAGCCTAATGGGTCAATTCACTTTTGTGGGGATTTCAAACAAACGGTCTACCACTTTTCACAGCTGGATAAATACTCAATCACTTGCATAGAGGTCCAATACACAAAACTAGCAGGGGAAGGGGGACTATCTGTTGCAAAGCTGGACATGTGCTGAATTGTACCTGCAATTAATATTGAAATCAGAACTCAGGAAGGGTCACTAGTCCTGAAATGTTAACTTTTTTCCTCTCACAGATGCTGCCAAACCTGCTGAGCTTTTCCAGCAACTTTGTTTTCATTCCCATGACACAATAAGTTTGGATAGGTGAGGCAGTCTTGAACAAGCATGTGGATGACATGAAAGCTGCAACCTCCCAAATTGGGCAGGAGCAAAACATACCCAGTCCCTCAGAACATCCAGTAAGGCTGTCAGACCTAATGGGAACTGCAGATGCTGGAGATTCCAAGATAATAAAATGTGAGGCTGGATGAACACAGCAGGCCAAGCAGCATCTCAGGAGCACAAAAGCTGACGTTTCGGGCCTAGACCCTTCATCAGAGAGGGGGATGGGGGGAGGGAACTGGAATAAATAGGGAGAGAGGGGGAGGCGGACCGAAGATGGAGAGTAAAGAAGATAGGTGGCAATGGGAGAGAGATTCCCTGAGGTTGGTCCGGAGGGAGGAGGGTAACTTCTTCAGGTTAGGCATCCCTGGAAGAGGCTTCGCAGTGAGGTTAAAATAGTATCAGAGATAATGGGAACTGCAGATGCTGGAGATTCCAAGATAATAAAATGTGAGGCTGGATGAACACAGCAGGAAAAGCAGCATCTCAGGAGCACAAAAGCTGACGTTTCGGGCCTAGACCCTTCATCAGAGAGGGGGATGGGGGGAGGGAACTGGAATAAATAGGGAGAGAGGGGGAGGCGGACCGAAGATGGAGAGTAAAGAAGATAGGTGGCAATGGGAGAGAGATTCCCTGAGGTTGGTCCGGAGGGAGGAGGGTAACTTCTTCAGGTTAGGCATCCCTGGAAGAGGCTTCGCAGTGAGGTTAAAATAGTATCAGAGATAATGGGAACTGCAGATGCTGGAGATTCCAAGATAATAAAATGTGAGGCTGGATGAACACAGCAGGCCAAGCAGCATCTCAGGAGCACAAAAGCTGACGTTTCGGGCCTAGACCCTTCATCAGAGAGGGGGATGGGGGGAGGGAACTGGAATAAATAGGGAGAGAGGGGGAGGCGGACCGAAGATGGAGAGTAAAGAAGATAGGTGGCAATGGGAGAGAGATTCCCTGAGGTTGGTCCGGAGGGAGGAGGGTAACTTCTTCAGGTTAGGCATCCCTGGAAGAGGCTTCGCAGTGAGGTTAAAATAGTATCAGAGATAATGGGAACTGCAGATGCTGGAGATTCCAAGATAATAAAATGTGAGGCTGGATGAACACAGCAGGCCAAGCAGCATCTCAGGAGCACAAAAGCTGACGTTTCGGGCCTAGACCCTTCATCAGAGAGGGGGATGGGGGGAGGGAACTGGAATAAATAGGGAGAGAGGGGGAGGCGGACCGAAGATGGAGAGTAAAGAAGATAGGTGGCAATGGGAGAGAGATTCCCTGAGGTTGGTCCGGAGGGAGGAGGGTAACTTCTTCAGGTTAGGCATCCCTGGAAGAGGCTTCGCAGTGAGGTTAAAATAGTATCAGAGATAATGGGAACTGCAGATGCTGGAGATTCCAAGATAATAAAATGTGAGGCTGGATGAACACAGCAGGCCAAGCAGCATCTCAGGAGCACAAAAGCTGACGTTTCGGGCCTAGACCCTTCATCAGAGAGGGGGATGGGGGGAGGGAACTGGAATAAATAGGGAGAGAGGGGGAGGCGGACCGAAGATGGAGAGTAAAGAAGATAGGTGGCAATGGGAGAGAGATTCCCTGAGGTTGGTCCGGAGGGAGGAGGGTAACTTCTTCAGGTTAGGCATCCCTGGAAGAGGCTTCGCAGTGAGGTTAAAATAGTATCAGAGATAATGGGAACTGCAGATGCTGGAGATTCCAAGATAATAAAATGTGAGGCTGGATGAACACAGCAGGCCAAGCAGCATCTCAGGAGCACAAAAGCTGGCGTTTCGGGCCTAGACCCTTCATCAGAGAGGGGGATGGGGGGAGGGAACTGGAATAAATAGGGAGAGAGGGGGAGGCGGACCGAAGATGGAGAGTAAAGAAGATAGGTGGCAATGGGAGAGAGATTCCCTGAGGTTGGTCCGGAGGGAGGAGGGTAACTTCTTCAGGTTAGGCATCCCTGGAAGAGGCTTCGCAGTGAGGTTAAAATAGTGTCAGAGATAATGGGAACTGCAGATGCTGGAGATTCCAAGATAATAAAATGTGAGGCTGGATGAACACAGCAGGCCAAGCAGCATCTCAGGAGCACAAAAGCTGACGTTTCGGGCCTAGACCCTTCATCAGAGAGGGGGATGGGGGGAGGGAACTGGAATAAATAGGGAGAGAGGGGGAGGCGGACCGAAGATGGAGAGTAAAGAAGATAGGTGGCAATGGGAGAGAGATTCCCTGAGGTTGGTCCGGAGGGAGGAGGGTAACTTCTTCAGGTTAGGCATCCCTGGAAGAGGCTTTGCAGTGAGGTTAAAATAGTATCAGAGATAATGGGAACTGCAGATGCTGGAGATTCCAAGATAATAAAATGTGAGGCTGGATGAACACAGCAGGCCAAGCAGCATCTCAGGAGCACAAAAGCTGACGTTTCGGGCTTAGACCCTTCATCAGAGAGGGGGATGGGGGGAGGGAACTGGAATAAATAGGGAGAGAGGGGGAGGCGGACCGAAGATGGAGAGTAAAGAAGATAGGTGGCAATGGGAGAGAGATTCCCTGAGGTTGGTCCGGAGGGAGGAGGGTAACTTCTTCAGGTTAGGCATCCCTGGAAGAGGCTTCGCAGTGAGGTTAAAATAGTATCAGAGATAATGGGAACTGCAGATGCTGGAGATTCCAAGATAATAAAATGTGAGGCTGGATGAACACAGCAGGCCAAGCAGCATCTCAGGAGCACAAAAGCTGACGTTTCGGGCCTAGACCCTTCATCAGAGAGGGGGATGGGGGGAGGGAACTGGAATAAATAGGGAGAGAGGGGGAGGCGGACCGAAGATGGAGAGTAAAGAAGATAGGTGGCAATGGGAGAGAGATTCCCTGAGGTTGGTCCGGAGGGAGGAGGGTAACTTCTTCAGGTTAGGCATCCCTGGAAGAGGCTTCGCAGTGAGGTTAAAATAGTATCAGAGATAATGGGAACTGCAGATGCTGGAGATTCCAAGATAATAAAATGTGAGGCTGGATGAACACAGCAGGCCAAGCAGCATCTCAGGAGCACAAAAGCTGACGTTTCGGGCCTAGACCCTTCATCAGAGAGGGGGATGGGGGGAGGGAACTGGAATAAATAGGGAGAGAGGGGGAGGCGGACCGAAGATGGAGAGTAAAGAAGATAGGTGGCAATGGGAGAGAGATTCCCTGAGGTTGGTCCGGAGGGAGGAGGGTAACTTCTTCAGGTTAGGCATCCCTGGAAGAGGCTTCGCAGTGAGGTTAAAATAGTATCAGAGATAATGGGAACTGCAGATGCTGGAGATTCCAAGATAATAAAATGTGAGGCTGGATGAACACAGCAGGCCAAGCAGCATCTCAGGAGCACAAAAGCTGACGTTTCGGGCCTAGACCCTTCATCAGAGAGGGGGATGGGGGGAGGGAACTGGAATAAATAGGGAGAGAGGGGGAGGCGGACCGAAGATGGAGAGTAAAGAAGATAGGTGGCAATGGGAGAGAGATTCCCTGAGGTTGGTCCGGAGGGAGGAGGGTAACTTCTTCAGGTTAGGCATCCCTGGAAGAGGCTTCGCAGTGAGGTTAAAATAGTATCAGAGATAATGGGAACTGCAGATGCTGGAGATTCCAAGATAATAAAATGTGAGGCTGGATGAACACAGCAGGCCAAGCAGCATCTCAGGAGCACAAAAGCTGACGTTTCGGGCCTAGACCCTTCATCAGAGAGGGGGATGGGGGGAGGGAACTGGAATAAATAGGGAGAGAGGGGGAGGCGGACCGAAGATGGAGAGTAAAGAAGATAGGTGGCAATGGGAGAGAGATTCCCTGAGGTTGGTCCGGAGGGAGGAGGGTAACTTCTTCAGGTTAGGCATCCCTGGAAGAGGCTTTGCAGTGAGGTTAAAATAGTGTCAGAGATAATGGGAACTGCAGATGCTGGAGATTCCAAGATAATAAAATGTGAGGCTGGATGAACACAGCAGGCCAAGCAGCATCTCAGGAGCACAAAAGCTGACGTTTCGGGCCTAGACCCTTCATCAGAGAGGGGGATGGGGGGAGGGAACTGGAATAAATAGGGAGAGAGGGGGAGGCGGACCGAAGATGGAGAGTAAAGAAGATAGGTGGCAATGGGAGAGAGATTCCCTGAGGTTGGTCCGGAGGGAGGAGGGTAACTTCTTCAGGTTAGGCATCCCTGGAAGAGGCTTCGCAGTGAGGTTAAAATAGTATCAGAGATAATGGGAACTGCAGATGCTGGAGATTCCAAGATAATAAAATGTGAGGCTGGATGAACACAGCAGGCCAAGCAGCATCTCAGGAGCACAAAAGCTGACGTTTCGGGCCTAGACCCTTCATCAGAGAGGGGGATGGGGGGAGGGAACTGGAATAAATAGGGAGAGAGGGGGAGGCGGACCGAAGATGGAGAGTAAAGAAGATAGGTGGCAATGGGAGAGAGATTCCCTGAGGTTGGTCCGGAGGGAGGAGGGTAACTTCTTCAGGTTAGGCATCCCTGGAAGAGGCTTCGCAGTGAGGTTAAAATAGTATCAGAGATAATGGGAACTGCAGATGCTGGAGATTCCAAGATAATAAAATGTGAGGCTGGATGAACACAGCAGGCCAAGCAGCATCTCAGGAGCACAAAAGCTGACGTTTCGGGCCTAGACCCTTCATCAGAGAGGGGGATGGGGGGAGGGAACTGGAATAAATAGGGAGAGAGGGGGAGGCGGACCGAAGATGGAGAGTAAAGAAGATAGGTGGCAATGGGAGAGAGATTCCCTGAGGTTGGTCCGGAGGGAGGAGGGTAACTTCTTCAGGTTAGGCATCCCTGGAAGAGGCTTCGCAGTGAGGTTAAAATAGTATCAGAGATAATGGGAACTGCAGATGCTGGAGATTCCAAGATAATAAAATGTGAGGCTGGATGAACACAGCAGGCCAAGCAGCATCTCAGGAGCACAAAAGCTGGCGTTTCGGGCCTAGACCCTTCATCAGAGAGGGGGATGGGGGGAGGGAACTGGAATAAATAGGGAGAGAGGGGGAGGCGGACCGAAGATGGAGAGTAAAGAAGATAGGTGGCAATGGGAGAGAGATTCCCTGAGGTTGGTCCGGAGGGAGGAGGGTAACTTCTTCAGGTTAGGCATCCCTGGAAGAGGCTTGGAATCTCCAGCATCTGCAGTTCCCATTATCTCTGATACTATTTTAACCTCACTGCAAAGCCTCTTCCAGGGATGCCTAACCTGAAGAAGTTACCCTCCTCCCTCCGGACCAACCTCAGGGAATCTCTCTCCCATTGCCACCTATCTTCTTTACTCTCCATCTTCGGTCCGCCTCCCCCTCTCTCCCTATTTATTCCAGTTCCCTCCCCCCATCCCCCTCTCTGATGAAGGGTCTAGGCCCGAAACGCCAGCTTTTGTGCTCCTGAGATGCTGCTTGGCCTGCTGTGTTCATCCAGCCTCACATTTTATTATCTTGGAATCTCCAGCATCTGCAGTTCCCATTATCTCTGATACTATTTTAACCTCACTGCGAAGCCTCTTCCAGGGATGCCTAACCTGAAGAAGTTACCCTCCTCCCTCCGGACCAACCTCAGGGAATCTCTCTCCCATTGCCACCTATCTTCTTTACTCTCCATCTTCGGTCCGCCTCCCCCTCTCTCCCTATTTATTCCAGTTCCCTCCCCCCATCCCCCTCTCTGATGAAGGGTCTAGGCCCGAAACGTCAGCTTTTGTGCTCCTGAGATGCTGCTTGGCTTGCTGTGTTCATCCAGCCTCACATTTTATTATCTTGGAATCTCCAGCATCTGCAGTTCCCATTATCTCTGATACTATTTTAACCTCACTGCGAAGCCTCTTCCAGGGATGCCTAACCTGAAGAAGTTACCCTCCTCCCTCCGGACCAACCTCAGGGAATCTCTCTCCCATTGCCACCTATCTTCTTTACTCTCCATCTTCGGTCCGCCTCCCCCTCTCTCCCTATTTATTCCAGTTCCCTCCCCCCATCCCCCTCTCTGATGAAGGGTCTAGGCCCGAAACGTCAGCTTTTGTGCTCCTGAGATGCTGCTTGGCCTGCTGTGTTCATCCAGCCTCACATTTTGTTATCTTGGAATCTCCAGCATCTGCAGTTCCCATTATCTCTGATACTATTTTAACCTCACTGCGAAGCCTCTTCCAGGGATGCCTAACCTGAAGAAGTTACCCTCCTCCCTCCGGACCAACCTCAGGGAATCTCTCTCCCATTGCCACCTATCTTCTTTCCTCTCCATCTTCGGTCCGCCTCCCCCTCTCTCCCTATTTATTCCAGTTCCCTCCCCCCATCCCCCTCTCTGATGAAGGGTCTAGGCCCGAAACGTCAGCTTTTGTGCTCCTGAGATGCTGCTTGGCCTGCTGTGTTCATCCAGCCTCACATTTTATTATCAAGGCTGTCAGACCCCTGGGTTCTCCCCCTCCGCTCAGCACCAAAGAAACCGCTGAGGATAGAATAGAGGCAGATGTCACAGTCTCAATGGCATTGCTGCCTGAAGATAAGTTTCTCCTGAGACCCTCCAGGCATGTTTTAATGTCTTGTACGATGCACATATAAATAAAGGGTGACTTGGAGGGTGGAATACTCGCCTTTGCGGAGTTATTTCAAGTTGAAGAACTCATACAGTCACAATGGATTGAATGGCTGTGTTCTGCGTCTTAGCGTCTCTGTGATTGAAGGTAAGGAGGACAGCAGGCAAAAGAGGCAGAACGTGCAAGACAGGGATTACAAATAACATACATGTTACCAGGAGCAACCAGCAATTTTCACTTCCAAATCGGCGTATCACTGCTCTAACAGGCATGAAAATCGGCGTCATTCAGAAAACAAAACACTGGACGTGAAAATGCCGCACGGTGCCGGAGATGGATATTTTACTCCGATAAGGAATTAAAACGATAACGGCACAATTTGTACACTCAAGACTACTTTTTGTCATTGTAAGGTGACGTTCGGTTCGTTGCCGGAAGTGAGGTCTGTTGCCAAGGCAGCGGGCAGTAATTGTTGGGACTACAAGGACTGTGAATCGTTTAGGTTTTATTCTCGGTTCCAATTATTAGTTAAGCTGTAGCAATGGCTACCATGTTGCCACAGCAGGACAACAGCAACACGTACACTTTCTCGAGTCGCCCGAGAGCCTTGCAGGAAAGGAAGAAATATCGGCAGCAGCAGCAGCAGCAGTGAGTGAGGAGGAGGAAAGGGACAAATGAAGTGGCTGGGAAAAATAGGAGCGGGGCAGAGAGCAACACTTTTTGTCGGGGGGGGGGCAGAAACAGGACCATAAGCATCAGAAGGTAGCACTGAGGAGGGAGAGCAGTTCAGAGATTGACGTTGGGGGAGTGGGAACAGCAGGGAAGAAGGGTGGTATTAAAGCAGTGGAGTGGAATGGAATGGAGGGTGGGAGAGATGGAATGAGGAGTGGTAAGAAGTGGGGCAAAGAAAAGCATCATTGAGTAAAGTTATGAAAACACTACTGGGCATAGGGCTGCTGTCTAATTAAACCACCACCTAACTGGTGGTTTAATTTAAGGATCACCATTCGTCTGGTGACAGAGGTTGAGCAGGTGAGTCCTTCATGGCAACCTCAACTGGTGTGGGAATTTAACCAATGCTTAAAAATAACTAAGGACTAGAAGCAGTAGTCAAGGAAAAGTGCTTGTGTTAAGGACAAAAGTTCCATTTTCCCAATATTTCCTTGGAATGCATTTCCCTTCATTCAGCATTGAACAGTCAGCTATCAGTGTGACATATCAGGTTTGAAGCAAGGGTGGTGAGGTAGAACTGAGTGTCAAGCTTAGATCTGGAATAGGATATTTTTGGATAATATACCAAAGGATTAGATGTTATGAATTCCAAAATATGTTCTTGGGGACTCCAGAGACAGCAGGTGTGTAACTAAGGTGGGGGGGGGGGAAACATTAGATTCTTCTCCTATAACTCCATATAAGAATGGAAGTTACCCTCCTGACCTGGAAATGTGTTGCCATTCCTTCAGTGTCAGGTGAAGGAGGGAGAGGTTTATTGAATTTACAAGGAGAAGGAATATCTGCTGCAGTTTCTACAGTGAGTGCTGATAAATGTTATGAAAGGGAAGTGAGAGCTGGGTCCTGGTGTCTGGAGAGGAGGAAATAGGGCTATCTGGGCATGAATGGGGTCAGGTGAGGTTGTGGGGGGGGTGGGTGTGGGGCTGGTGTTGATGGTAGTAGTACTGGGACAAGATCGGGGAAGGGAACTAATCTGGGACATTGAGGTTGGTTGGCTCGCTGTGCTGGTTTATTGTTTTGCAGAAGCTTCAGAGGCTGCACTGAGGATGTTACCCAGCATGGTAATGAAATGTCTGCGAAACAAGAAACCAGCTCAGAGGGCCAACCAACCTCAACCCCACAACCTGAGCTACAATTCTACTCCAAAACCTTAAGCCAGGACAGCTAGGGGTGAAGGCAGAAGAATAACTGAGACCTGGGAAGTGTGGCGCAGAAGCAACAGTGGGATGTGGGTGTTACTTTCAGGAGTTCAGTTATCCTCTGGCATAGGAGGAGATGGGGCCAGAAATGATGGGAGTTCGGTCAAACCCTGGAGAAAGAGTGATCATGAAATAAATGGTGTGTAAGCTCTTACTAAGGTGGAGAAGCTGACAAAATGTGAGTGGAGCAGAAACTGTTGATCATGAGTGGGGTAAAATTTGATAGATACAATGTACTGAAAAATCAAGCTACACTTGCAGTATGTAGGTTGCCTGGTCTGGATTGCTTGCCAGTTGCTAAGGGAAGTGGAGATTAAGATGGTTGAAGTGTTCTCTGTGATCTTCCAATGTCTCCTAGAAATGGGGATGTGACAATTTTGCTACATGACAAATGTGACACCCTTCTTCGTGAAAAGATGCAAGGTCATTCCTGCTAACTCCAAAAAGTTACATTACGTTATTGTTTCTGGAATCTGACCGACTACTAATCAGGTGGAAGAAAACATTAACAGGCAATTGAAGAGGTTTCAGTTCATTGAAGAGATCTAACAATGATTTGTAAAAGGTGGATCATGCCCGACTAATGTAATTGAGTTCTTAAATGAAGTAACTGAGGAGAATGCAATGAATGTCCTGTATGGATTTTAAAGCATTTGAGAAGGAACTGTGTGAAGGAGGCTAACAAAACTATAAGGTTTCTGACGAAATAGATGTATGTGTTAATCTTTCAAGTCTAAATTTTTTCAAAAGTGAGTTTTATGCCTAGGAAAAAATGGGGTGGGTCAGCAAACAGGAACAGAACAGAAGAGAAGGAAATGTCAATGAAATCTTAAAGGGTGAGGATCTTGCTATCTAGTGAAGACTTTGCAGCAGTCTTTACCAGGATGCTGCCAAAGTCCTACAGAAGAAGGAGGTAGTTAAGACTTTGGCTGAAAACTGCAAAAGAAGGCTATTGAAAAGCTATCTGTACTTGGTAGCAGAATCATTGATATACCCTTCTGATCTTCCTCAGCTGCATGTGCTGGAGAGCTAAAAATTGCACGATTATTTAAAACAAATGTAAAGATTATCCCAATAGTTACAGCCCTGCCACCTTTTAGAAGCTGATAATCTAAAGCTTTTAGAAGTGATAATCTGTGACAAAATCAAGAAACCCTTGGGCAAATGTGGTTTGATTTAAGGAAAGCAAGGAAATTTTTAAACAAGATCAGATTTAACTTTTGGTTTTTTCTCCCCCCCCCCCCCCCCCCCCCCAGTGGTAGTGCTGTCAATATGACTGTGTATTTGGGGTTTTTGCTAAAGACAATTAATAAGTTTGTCAGCCAACTTAAAACCCATGGAGTAAAAGTGACAGCGTGTCAAAGTTGTCTGAGTGACCGGAAACCAGTTGTTTCTCTGGGAGGTAGGTATGTTAAGCATTCATAGTATTTCCTTTTTGTCTTAACACCATGGTGTTCCATAGGAATCAGTATTAGAACTACTGATTTCTGGATGCATATTAGTGGCTTAGACTTGGGTATGCCGAGCACAACTTCAAAATTTGTAAATGACCCCCAAAATGTGAAAGGATTGTGATCTATGGGGCAAGGTTTTCTTGAGATGCCTTTCCCTTTCAGCATAACTTGAGGCAGACTACTTTTAAAAGTAAAATTAACTGATATGTTACTATTATGCAGTAGCACCATAACTGATATTTGTCACACGATGTTCTGTCGAGTGTTTCTCTCAGATAGGTAATTTGTACATGAATTTCAGTGTAGTACTGGCCCGAAGCCCAAGTGTCCCAGCGATGGGCCAAAGAGCAGGCGTATGCCATTCAGTCCATCAAGTTTGCTCTGCAATTGAACGGGATCAAGGCTACCTAATAATCCTGAAAACCTATATAAGGAAAAAAAAATGCTAAGGCTAGAAATCTGAAAGAATGAAAATGCAAGAGAAACTCAACAAGTTTGGTAGAATATGGAGAGGAGAACAAAGCTCGTATTCACCACCCCACCAACCTCCGGATACAACGCATCATCCTCCGACACTTCTGCCATCTACAATCCGACCCCAGCACCCAAGACATTTTTCCATCCCCACCCTTGTCTGCTTTCCGGAGAGACCACTCTCTCCGTGACTCCCTTGTTCGCTCCCCACTGCCCTCCAACCCCACCACACCCGGCACCTTCACCTGCAACCGCAGGAAATGCTACACTTGCCCCCACACCTCCTCCCTCACCCATGTCCCAGGCCCCAAGATGACTTTCCACATTAAGCAGAGGTTCACCTGCACATCTGCCAATGTGGTATACTGCATCCACTGTACCCGGTGTGGCTTCCTCTACATTGGGGAAACCAAGCAGAGGCTTGGGGACCGCTTTGCAGAACACCTCCGCTCGGTTCTCAATAAACAACTGCACCTCCCAGTCGCGAACCATTTCCACTCCCCCTCCCATTCTTTAGATGACATGTCCATCATGGGCCTCCTGCAGTGCCACAATGATGCAACCCGAAGGTTGCAGGAACAGCAACTCATATTCCGCTTGGGAACCCTGCAGCCCAATGGTATCAATGTGGACTTCACCAGCTTCAAAATCTCCCCTTCCCCCACCGCATCCCGAAACCAGCCCAGTTTGTCCCCTCCCCCCACTGCACCACACAACCAGCCCAGCTCTTCCCCTCCACCCACTGCATCCCAAAACCAGTCCAACCTGTCTGTGCCTCCCTAACCTGTTCTTCCTCTCACCCATCTCTTCCTCCCACCCCAAGCTGCACCTCCATCTCCTACCTACTAACCTCATCCAAGACATGTCCGTCTTCCCTGGACTGACCTGTCCCCTCCCTACCTCCCCACCTATACTCTCCTCTCCACCTATCTTCTTTTCTCTGCATCTTCGGTCCGCCTCCCCCTCTCTTCCTATTTATTCCAGAACCCTCACCCCATCCCTCTCTCTGAAGGGTCTAGGCCCGAAACATCAGCTTTTGTGCTCCTGAGATGCTGCTGGGCCTGCTGTGTTCATCCAGCCTCACGTTTTATTATCTCATATTTCAAGTCTATTTTGACTCTTCAGAACTGAAAGTTGTTGTAAAATAGGTCACTTATTTACTTTTGACAGGCAGGTGAGCAAGAGGTGGTGTAGAGGCCCAGTGCAATTGACAAAGGAGCGTAAATAGTAGAGAGAGACAGGACCAAAGCTCTCCCTTTTGCATAAAATTTACATGTGTTTTGCATCTCATTTTTGAAGTGCAGTGTGACCAAAGCATGTTTGGTTGAGGTGAAGGTAGGCAGCATTTTTTTTAAACAAATACAAAGCAGTCAGTTTCTGAAGGGTCACTGGATCCAGAATATTAACTTTTTTTGTTTTCTGTCCACATGCAGCCAAATCTGCTGGGTTTCACTTGCGATTGGTTTTATTGTTGTGTACAGAAGTACAGTGAAAAGCTTTCTTTCTGCAGGACAAACAGATCGTAGTAAGCAAGGATGTACAAATCAAAAAGACTGCGAGGCATGCAGGTTACGTCGCACAGGACACCATAGACAAGATCAACATTAGCAAGATTGGCATGATTTACGGGTAGAGAGTCCATTTATTGGCCTAATAAAGGCTGGGGAAGAAGCTGTTCCTGCTGGTGTGTTCAGGCATCTGTATCTTCTGCCTGACAGAAAGGGATCATTACCGCGGTGTGACGAGTCTTTGCTGGCAAGTTTAAAAACTGAACTGCAAATAGTGTAAATCAGTAACAAAAACAAAATTGCTGGAAAAGCTCAGAGGGTCTGGCAGCATCTGTGAAGGGACAAACAGTTAGCGTTTTGAGTTTGGTGAACCTTCCTCAGAACTGAGGTTAATATTAGAGATAATGGGAACTGCAGATGCTGGAGAATTCCAAGATAATAAAATGTGAGGCTGGATGAACACAGCAGGCCAAGCAGCATCTCAGGAGCACAAAAGCTGCTTGGCCTGCTGTGTTCATCCAGCCTCACATTTTATTATCTTGGGGTTAATATTAACTCTGTTTTATTCCTTCACAGATGTTCCCAGACTTTGTTGGCTGCCTTTCCGTGGCAGCGAACTATATAACTGGAGTCCGTGGTTGAAAGGCAGACGTGCGTGATGGTTTGGGCTGTGCACCCCACTTTCTGCAGTTTCTCACTGTCCTGTGCAGAGCAGTTGCCATACCAGGCTGTTAGGCATCTGGACAGTATGCTTTCATTGATGAAAGCACTGTTGAAATCGGTGTGAATGTCTTTGTCTGATTTTATGGACTTGACCAACTTCCCGGGCCTCCTGAGGAAGAAGAGGCATTGTTGAGCCTCTTGACTGCTGCATCAATGTGGGAAGTTCAGGACAGGTCAGTTATCATCATGCCGAGGAACATGATGCTGTCCACCCTCTCTACCTCTGTTCTGTTAATATAGATGAAGGCATGTTCTTCTTTTTTTTGTCTTTCTGAAGCCAGTGATCAGTTCCTCAGTTTTGCCAACTTTGAGAGAGGTTATTTTTGTTGCATCACATCACCAAGCCTTTTATCCCCCTCCTGTATTTTGACTTGTCATTGTTAGATATCCATCCCACTGTGGTGGTGTTGTCAACATTTGTTTAGGATTTGGTAACACACTGCTGTGGATGCACAAAGTACAGTAGGGGGATGAGGATACATCCTTTAGGGAGCTCTAGTGTTGAGTTATCGTGGAGACGGTGCAGTTATCTATCTTTACTAATTGTGTGGACTGTTGGTCAGAGAGCTGAGGAGTCAGTTGCAGAGTGCGAAGCTGAGACCTAGGTCATGGAGTTATGAGATTGGTGTAGAGTAATAGTGATGTTGACTACAGCTCTGTCTTCAACGAGCACTAGTCTGACTTAGGTGTCTGTGTTGTCCAGATGTTCCAGGAATGAGTTTGGGGCTAGGGATGTGGTATCTGCTATAGACCTGTTAAGTTAGTAGGCAAACTGTAGAGAATCGAGGCAGGCTGGGACACTGGAGTTGATGTGGTCCATGACCAGCCTGCTGAAGCACTTCATGATTATTAACATCAGAGCCACTGGGCAATACCCAATAAGGCACACTGCATGCGCTTTCTAGATGTGGGGATGATAGTGGTCTTCTTGAAGCAAGTGAGGACTTTTGGCTTGTAGGTGGGAGAGGTTGTTGGTGAATATTTCAACCAGTTAGTCCACGCAGGATCCAAATGCTTGCCTGGGGACACCGTCCAGGCCCAATGCTTTCCTTGGGTTGATTCTCTGGAACTCCCATCTGATGTCTGCAGAAGTGATGGAGGGAACAGCTATGTCTGGAGCTGTTGGGGCAGGCACACCGTGTCACTGGCATTCTGCTCAAACTGAGCATAGAAAGCATTGAGCGTGTCAGGGACGGATGTGTCTTTGTGTCCTGTAATATTGTTTTAGGCCTCAGCATAGGTGGTGGGAGTCAGTTTACTCCTCTAACTTAGTCCAGTATTGCCTCTTGGCATCCCTGATGGCTTTGCAGAGGCCATAATCTGGATTTATTGTGTTGATCTGGGTCATCTGATTTGAATTGCTGCACAGCTGGTCATCTGTAGGGAGTTGGGTTTCACAGTTCAAAGGCTTACAGTTGAGAACATTTGGATTGACTTCTTTGGTATGCAGGCCTCCACGCATTTGCTAACAAAGTCTGTAACAGTTGTGGCATATTCATGGATTTTCTATTGAGTAGATCATAGAATCCCTACGGTGCAGAAACAGGCCCTTTGGCCCAACAAGTCCACAGTAACCCTCTGAGCATCCCGTTCATAAAGAACCCTGAACAGTACGGGCAATTTAGCATGACCGATCCACCTAGCCTGCACATCTTTGGACTGGGAGCAAACTGGAGAACCCAGAGGAAACCCATGCAGACATGGAAAATGTGCAGACTGAACACAGTTGCCTGAGGGTGGAATCAAACCTGGGTCCCTGGCACTGAGGCAGCAGTGCTAACCACTGAGCCACCGTGCCACCCTTCTATCTTGGTTAGAATTGGACTCCATATTCAATGTGTATGTTGACAGCATGGTTCTCCACCCATAGTGCCATCAACAAACACATCGAATTGGACCCCGGATGCAAACGCGTACAGATCTAAACCAGAAATAACACTACTTACCATAGCGGACCAGACAGTATAAATTCCAAACGAAGTAAAATAACACCACTTTCTCAGAGGGTCCGTTGATGTCACTAGCTTGGTGATGAAATGTCTGAACAAGAGCAAGCCAGCTCGCCGAACAAGTCAACAATCTCAATGGTCCAAAGTGTTCAGTCCTCTTCTGGGGTAGGTGGTGTGTTGGCGCTACTTTGGCAGCACCCTGTTGAGGATGGCTTGATTGAAGTTCTTGTGCACTCAAATTTGCAACACTCGAGCTCAAGTGTTTTGGGCCACTTGCAGAATATTGACATTTGGTATACAGGGTAACAAACTCTTTGTCCCAGCTACTTAGCAACATTAGGTTTGGACTTTACTTAATTTTGAAGAGATTAATGGAACAACAGGCAAAACTAGTAAATCAAATCATGGCACTGTTATAACACCTCATTCCTTTTGTGTTTCAGATGTCCAGCAGGATATTATGGAAACATCATGTATGACAGAAGGGTAGTACGAGGAAATACATATGCACAGCATACCCTCCCAGTGGTATGTGTAGTGAACTTGTTTTCAGTCTTACTAAGTTACACAAGTGTATAACAGTTCATTTTAACAAAATGATGTGTGCTGATTTCTTAAACTGGCAATGCATTAGATTCAGAGGAGTATACAATCTGTTCAGTTGAAGACTGGCAATTCCAGATACAGTAGATCCACAGTTAAGTTCATAGTTGCTTTCATGGATGTTGTGACTTTAAGTAAATTCATGTGCCGTGTGTCAAAGCAAAATTTTGGAAATTTGAAACAAATGCAAAGAGTGCTTGCAATTTCAATTGACCACATTGCTCACACTAACACTTCTATCCTGGCCCTGCTCTGATGTTCCACCAAAGCAAAATGCAAGCTCAAACGACAACAACTCACCTTCCACTTAGGAACTGATGTCTGTTCTGTTTTTCTTAGCCTCCCCCACCTGCCCCTATAGTCATGGTGTGTTTGTGCCTTGTTTATTTTCTAAATTGCAAGCTAGGATCAATGGTCTCCATTTCACAGCTTAAGTTACACGTTTTTAAAAAAAAATCCCCCTTTCTCCACTTATGATGGGGAATGGCTGAGCCCCTCTGACAATTAAAATAAATCACAATACCCGATCTGTTATGACCGGTGTAAGGATTCCCCACTGATAATTACCCCTGAAACCTCCAGAGAAGCTCCTCTTTCCCCTTGTAATCTATTGAGTGGTGATTTTTTTAAAATAGAAAATCCCTAATCTCCACCTTGCAAGTAACAAGAAACATTTTGTTTTATTTAACCCAAAAATGAACAAATTGATTAACAAAGTGACAATTCCCTCCTAGACTACTAACTGATATAAATACTACTGGAATGCTGTTTAAGTAGTGACAATTCCACTAATATAGACCCAATTAATAAGAATCAACAAATTATAACTTAGTCTGTGTGAACTTGGAGAGATTGTCTTCTGGAACATTCCCTCCATTTGCTTCACAAATGCCTTTCATCTGTTAAAACTTTCCTGAGAGCAGAGTTATCTGTAATCTGTTTAATGAGGACTTTGAGTTAAAACATCATGGTACCTTTTGAATTAGATGAGTTTTCTGAGAGCTGAATGGTGCAAGCTCTGACAGATGGCAGTTGTCTGTCTGTCTCTTTCAGATGGCCTTCCATACCCCTAATGATGTAACCAAATTTTTATGGTTAGTTTCAGGTTGTCAACTCCATCCGGTTGAAATTCAGTTGGCTTTCTGTTTCTAGGTGCTTTGTTTAAATTAGTTGGCCAAGTTCGATCTCCTCACAATATCAAAACAACAGTAGAGATGAGCAGGATGAACACAGCAGGCCAAGCAGTGTCAAAAGAGCAGGAAAGCTGACGTTTCTTCAGAAATGGGGGAGATGAAGGGAGTTCTGAAATTGGGAGAGAGTGGGAGGCAGGTAGAAGATGGATAAAGGAGAAGATAGAAGGAGAGGAGACAGACAGATCAAAGAGGCAGGGGTGTAGCCAGTCAAGATGAGTGTAGGTGGGCAGTTAAGTCAGTCCAGGGAGGATGGGCAGCTCAAGGGGGTGGGATGAGCCTAGTAGGAGATGGGGGTGGGGCTTGAGGTGGGAGGAGGGGGATAGTTGGGAGGAAGGACAGGTTAGGGAGATGGGGACAAGCTGGGCTGGTTTTGGGATGTGGTTGGTGGCGGGGGGAGACTTTGAAGCTTGTGAAATCCACATTGATACGTTTGCGCTTCAGGGTTGCCAAGCAGAATATGAGGTGCTGTTCCTGCAACGGCATCGTTGTGGCACTGCAGGAGGCCCAGGATGGACATGTTGTCTAAGGAATGGGAGGGGGTGTTGAAATGGTTTGTGACAGGGAGGTGCAGTTGTTTAGTGCGAACCAAGCATAGGTGTTCTGCAAAACGGTCTCCAAGCCTCCGCTTGGTTTCCCCAATGTAGAAGAGGCCACAACAGGAACAGCGAATGCAGTATACCACATTGGCAGATGTGTAGGTGGTCATCTACTTGATGTGGAAGGTCCTCTTGGGGCCTTGGATGGGGGTTGAGGGGTGAGGTGTGGGGGCAGGTGGAGCACTTCCTGCGGTTGCAGGGAAAATTGCTGGGTGTGGTGGGGCTGGAGGGGAGTGTGGAGCAGACAAGGGAGTCACGGAGAGAGTGGTCCCTCTAGAAGGCAGATGAGGGTGGGGAGGGAAAAATGTCTTTAGTGGTGGGGTCAGAGTGTAGATGGTGGAAGTGTCAGAGGATGATGCGTTGGATCCAGAGGTTTTTGGTGTGGTACGTGAGGACGAGAGGGATTCTGTTTTGGTTGTTATTGCCAAGAGCGGGTGTGAGGGGTGAGTTGCAGGAAATGCTCCACCACTTTTTCCAACACTTCTCAGTTCTGAGGAAGTCATACCAGACTTGAAATATCAACTCTTTTTCTTTCTCTTTATGGACCTGTTGAGTTTCTTCAGAATTCTGTTTGATAATGTTAAAATTGATTTTACATTCCTTTAGTAGCTTCCCCTAGGTGTGAAATGTCAATTGTGCAGGTTGAAATAGTGTTCCGCATTCCTAGCTGAGATAATGTGCACAATAAAAAAAATTACCCAATAAACACATGTTGTAAATGGTTTCAGGTGGTGCAGGCTCCATCTACTGGCATAACCTGGTCAATGCTAGGAGTAGGTGCAGTCCCTGCGGTGGTGTTGCGAGTCTTGATCAAGCTAAACTCTGGACGTAACAGTGTGAATATCCAGAAATATCTGGATGTGAGTTTACTCGCTGAGCTGGCGGGTTAGTTTTCAGACATATCGTCACCATTCTAGGTAACATCATCCGTGAGCCTCCAACAAAGCCTTTGGGCGTTGTCGGAGGCACACTGATGTTACCTAGAATGGTGATGAAATGTCTGAAAACTAACCTTCCAGCTCAGCGAGCAAACTCACATCCTGAACCTCAACCTGAGCTACAAATCTTCTCAAAATCCAGAAATATGTTAAAGAGAACTTAATGAACAGATAATGATTCTAAAATCTTCTTTAATGATATAAAGAAAGATAAATGATTTCATCCTTTTTCAGTAAAGTTGTCTAGGTCCTTCGAGGAAGGGTCACCAGACCTGAAACGTTAACTCTGATTTCTCTTCAAAGATGCTGCCAGACCTACTGAGATTTTCCAGCAACCCTGTTTTATTTCTGATTTACAGCATCCTCAGTTTTTTTTGGCTTTTTTATATATGTAGGTATCCATCAGAAGAAAGGAAGAAATACAACAAGCATTAACTACAAATTGTTCGCATGCAAAAGTACTCGAGGAACCCCAAATTAATTTGTCCATGCTTAGTCTCCAAAGCGGCAAAACACCTTTTGATGCATTTACCACAAATTTTCCAAATAACTTTCCATAAAGGTGTCCCTCTGATCAACTGCTGACTCCATTGATGGCTCTTGCCCTCGAACTTGTCAGTATTTGACTGTTGACCAGTGGTGGCAGCAAATTGTGGATAAGCTACCATCAAGCGAAATTTGTGGATCCATTCCAACCTTTTGACACTTCCATCAAGAATTTCTCAAAATGGTTTGAACAAAGCATTACATGAGATGGTGGAGAAGAAAAATGTAATTCAACCCCTCCAGCCTGCTCTTTTAGTTAATACATTCATGACTGATCTCATCTTGGCTTCAACTGCGCTTTCCTTTGCACTCTCCATAACCTTTCAACCCATTACTAATTAAAAATTTGCTTGTCCCCTCCTTACATTACTCAAAGTTTCAGCATCCACCCTACTTTGGGTGAGGAATTCCATAGATTCACAGCCCTTTGAGAGAAGTAAAGAAAAAAAGTCTGCTATCCCTTATGTTAAAACTGTGATCCTTTGTTCTGTATTGCCTTAGGTGAAAAATATCTTTATCTACTTTGTCAATTCCTTTTAGAAGTTATTCCTTCCAATTAGATCTCCTCTCATTCTTTTAAACACCAAAGCTTAGACCTAAGCTACTCAATCTCTTCATAAGACAAATCATTCATCTTTAGAATCAATCACACGAATCTCCTCTGATCTGCCTCCAGTACAACTACATCACTACAAGTCAGGACACCAAAGCATGAATCTTGTCTCTCTCAAACTTTGAAAAGGTGACATGTTTCAGAATTCAGACTATTGACCGTTCTTCCCTCACATTTGTACAGTTCGTCAGTTGAGCTGTCTTTAGTTGTAAACATCAGAATGGTGTGTTGTTTCTCTGGTGCTAGAATCAAAAAATATTTTGGAGAGGGTATAGTATATTCCCAAAGGGGAGAAGGCCCAGTAGGAAGTAATTTTACATGTCGGAACTGCAAGATTCCAAGGAGAGAATATAGGAAGTTGAAATTTTAAAAAAAGTCTTTGAGGGTGGTAACAGCTGGATTACTGCAGGTGCAACGAGCTGGTGAGGTTAAGAAAAGGAGGAGAGAGCAGATGAATATGCGGCTGAGGAGCTGGTGGAGGGGAGAAGGATTCCCATTTTTAGATCATTGGAATCTCTTCTGGGTAGAAGTGATCTGTATAAGAAGTTACAGATTGCGCTCGAATTGGAAGGGGACTAATAAACTGGCAGAGATTTGCCATAGCTGCTTGAGTGGATTTAAACTGGTTGGGGTGTTGGGGAGGGTTGCAAGTTGGAGCCAGGTAGATAATGAGGAAAGAGATACCGGTACCGTTGGGAAATGTTGGTGCAGACAAAAACGAAGCCGAGGATGAGGCAGGACTGATAAATTAATCTGCATTTATTTCAATGCAAAAGACCCAACAGTTAAGGTAAATGAACTCAGGGCATGGTTGGGAATGTGGGTCTGTGATATATCATAGTGATTAGAGATGTGGCTCAGGGATGAGCAGGACTAGCAGCTCCACAGTATAGGATGCTAATAGGAAGAGTAGACGGGGGGCCAAAAGAGGAGGGTGTTTTTGTTTAGGGATAATATTATGGCAGTACTTAAGGAGGATATTCCTCGGAATATGTTCAGGGAAGTTTATTTGGGTAGAAGTGAGAAATAATAAAGCGATGAGCACCCCATTGGGATTGTACTATAGACCCTGCCAATAGTCAGTGGGAGATTGAGAAACAAAGTTTTAAGCAGATATGTTATCTGTTAGAATAACAGGGCAGATATTGTCGGATTTTAACTTTCCACACAGACTGGGACTGCAGTAGTGTTAAGGGCTTGGAGGGAGAAGAATTTATGTGCACAAGAAAATTTTCTTCTGCAATATGTGGATGTACCTACCAGAGAAGTAACAAAACTTGACCTACTCTTGGGAATTAAGGTTGGGTAGGTGTCATTGGGGGAGCATTTTCGGGCCAGTGAACATAATTCTATTAGTTTTAAAATAGTGATGGAAAACAATAGACAGGATCTAAAAGGTAAAGCTCTACATAGAACATTACAGCACAGTACAGGCCCTTTGGCCCTCGACATTATGCCAACCTGTCATACCAATCTGAAGCCCATCTAACCTACACTATTCCATGTAAGCCCATATGCTTGTCCAATGCTGACTTAAATGCGTTTAAAGTTGGTGAATCTACTACCGTTGCAGGCAAAGCGTTCCATTCCCTTACTACTCTCTGAGTAAAGAAACTACCTCTAACGTCTGTCCTATATCTTACACCCCTCAATTTAAAGCTATGCCCCCTCGTGCTCACTGTCACCATCCTAGGAAAAAGGCTCTCCCTCTCCACCCTATCTAACCCTCTGATTATTTCATATGTCTCAATTAAGTCACCTCTCAACCTTCTTCTCTCTGATGAAAACAGCCTCAAGTCCCTCAGCCTTTCCTCATAAGACCTTCTCTCCATTACCAGGCAACATCCTAGTAAATCTCCTCTGCACCCTTTCCAAAGCTTCCACATCCTTCTTATAATGCGGTGACCAGAACTGTACACAATACTCCAAGTGCGGCCGCACCAGAGCTTTGTACAGCTGCAGCAGAACCTCTTGGTTCTGGAGCTCGATCCCTCTATTAATAAAAGCTAAAACATTGTATGCCTTCTTAACAGCCCTGTCAACCTGGGTGGCAACTTTCAAGGATCTGTGTACATGGACAGCGAGATCTCTCTGCTCATCTACACTACCAAGAATCTTACCATTAGCCCAGTACTTTTCATTCTGGTTACTCCTACCACAGTGCATCACCTCACACCTGTCTGCATTAAACTCCATCTGCTACCTTTCAGCCCAGCTCTGCAGCTTATCTGTGTCTCTCTGCAACCTACAGCATCCTTCGTCACTGTCCACAAGTCCACTGACCTTTAGTGTCATCTGCAAATTTACTAACTCATACTCATCCTTCTACACCCTCATCCAGGTCATTTATAAAAGTGACAAACAGCAGTGGACCCAACACCAACCCTTGTGGTACAGCACTAGTAACTGGTCTTCAGGATGAACATTTCCCATCAACCACCACCCTCTGTCTTCTTTCAGCAAGCCAATTTCTGATCCAAACTGCTATATCTCCCACAATCCCATTCCTCTGCATTTTGTACAATAGCCTACTGTGGGGAGCCTTATCGAACGCCTTGCTGAAATCCATATACACCACATCAACCGGTTTACTCTCATCTACCTGTTTGGTCACCTTCTCAAAGAACTCAAGGTTTGTGAGGCACGACCTACCCTTCACAAAACCGTGCTGACTATCCCTAATCAAATTATTCTTTTCTAGATGATTCTAAATCCTATCTCTTATAACCTTTTCCAACACTTTACCAACAACTGAGGTAAGGCTCACTGGTCTATAATTACTAGGGTTGTCTCTACTCCCCTTCTTGAACAGGGGAACCAAATTTGCTCTCCTCCAGTCATCTGGCACAATTCCTGTAGACAATGACGAGTTAAAGATCAATGCCAAAGGCTCGGCAGCTCCTCCCTGGCTTCCCAGAGGATCCTAGGATAAATCCCAACCGGCCCAGAGGACTTATCTATCTTTACCCTCGGAAGGATTTCTAATACCTCTTCCTTGTGAACCTCAATCCCACCTAGTCTAGTAGCCTGTATCTCAGTGTACTCCTTGACAACGTTGTCATTTTCTAGAGTGAATACTGTCAAAATATTCATTTAGTGCTTCCCCTATCTCCTCCGACTCCACACACAACTTCCCACTACTATCCTAGATTGGCCCTGATCTTACTTGTGTCATTCTTTTGTCCCTTAAATACCTATAGAAAGCCTTGGGGTTTACCCTGATCCTATCCGCTAACAACTTCTCATGTCTCCTCCTAGCTCCTCTGAGCTCTCTCTTTAGGTCTTTCCTGGCTACCTTGTAACCCTCAAGTCCCCTAACTGAGCCTTCACATCTCATCCTTCTTCTTCCTCTTGACCAGAGATTCCACCTCCTTCGTAAACCACGGCTTCCAGACTCCACAGCTTCCTCCCTGCCTGACAGGTACATACCTATCTAGGACACACAGGAGCTTTTCCTTGAATAAGCTCCACATTTCTAATGTGCCCATCCCCTGCAGTTTCCTTCCCCATCCTATGCTCCCTAAATCTTGCCTAATCTCATCGTAATTGCCTTTCCCCCAGCTATAACTCTTGCCCAGTGGTATACACCTATCCCTTTCCATCACTAAAGTAACATAACAGAATTGTGATCACTATCACCAAAGTGCTCACCTACTCAGTGCTCTTTACTCAGAGAGTAGTAAAGGAATGGAACACTTTGCCTGCAACGGTAGTAGATTCGCCAACTTTAGGTACATTTAAGTTGTCATTGGACAAGCATATGGACGTGCATGGAATAGTGTAGGTTAGATGGGCTTGAGATCGGTATGACAGGTCGGCACAACATCGAGGGCTGAAGGGCCTGTACTGTGCTGTTATGTTCTACTTCCAAATCTAACAACTGGCCAGGCTCATTACCCAGTACCAAATCTAATGTGGCTTTGCCCCTTGTTTGCCTATCTACATACTGTGTCAGGAAGCCCTCCTGCACACACTGGACAAAAACTGTCCAATCTATAGTACTCGAACTATAGTGTTCCCAGTCAATATTTGGAAAGTTGAAGTCCCCCATGATAACTACCATGTCTCTCTCACTCCTATCGAGAATCATCTTTGCTATCCTTTCCTCTACATCTCTGGAACTATTCGGAGGCCTATAGAAAACTCCCAACAGAGTGACCTCTCCTTTCCTGTTCCTAACCTCAGCCCATACTACCTCAGTTGACGAGTCCCCATACATCCTTTCTGCAACTGTAATATTGTCCTTAATGGATGTAAGACCGTTTTGATGTTATTAGGCCAGAACTTTCAAAAGTTGATTGGGGGAAGATATTTGTAGGTAAAGTGGAGGCTGGAAAATTGGAAGCCTTCAAAAATGAGATAACGAGAGTCAAGAGACAGTATGTTTCTGCTCGGGTAAAGTTTTGGTCACCTTGCTACAGGAAGGACGTTATTAAACTGAAAACAGTACAGAAGAAATTTACAAGGATATCTCAACAGTGTGGACCTAGAGTTACACAGCACATCTTGCTGCCTGGTCTGCTGTGTTCTCTAGATTCCTGTGTTACCTCAGATTCCAGCATCAACAGTTCTTTCTATCTCTTTACAAGAATGCTCCCATAGTGACATCAAAACGTTTCATCTCACCATCAGACTTACCATGGACCACTCTTGAGAATCAGTCTCATTTTTAGATACACACATTTCCTTCTAGAATGAACACTTCAGTGCACCTTGAAGATAGTAGAAGTTCCCTGTGCTGAAAGGACATAGTACAAGCCTGAAGAGGGTACTCTGAAGGACCGGATCAAAAGTCTTGGTCAGTCTGTTCAGTTCATTGGTGAGTTCTTTGGTCGGGTCCGCAGGTAGTTGTCTGTGGTGTTCCTGGTTGTTCTGCTGTCAGTATACTTCCTTGCAGTCACCTATGTGACGATGGCTTCTCCTTTGTCTGTTAGTTTGGCAATGTTGTGATTGGTTTTGAAAGCGTAGATAGTGTTGCATTGTGCTTGAGTGATGTTTTGCACTATTGTGAGTGCAGCTGATGGTTCTGGAGTTCCCACATTCCCTGACAGCGCGAGCTTAAATGTCAAGCCCAGGGCAACGGCCTTCTGGAGGGGTCCAATTCGACTCCATCTTTGGCTACTTCACCATGGATCTCTCTGTCAACTGTTCCAGTTCACTGGTTGTCTCATTTGAGCTTGCTGCTGACACCTTGGAAGAATTCCCAGAGTCTTATTTGTCTGATGAGTTCCTCTGTGTCTGCCACGAGACCTTTGGCAACTGTTTTGGCTGAGGGCTCAATATTCTGTCCCACCACCACAATGGACCCCTCTCTCTTACACGCATACACACTCTCCCATGCCTGAAACATCAAACTTCGTGCTCCTCAGATGCTGCCTCACCCGCTGTGCCTCTTCCAGCTCTACATTTTATCAACATTAGTGATCCACGCAGGCTTTTCCAGCAATCAAGAATGGGTTTATGGCCTTCATTAAACTCATAATTCCAAATTTTTATTTTCCACCATGTGTGGTGGTGGCATACAAACCGGGTCCCCATTTAGAGGGGATGTGAGGAAAAGCTTTTTCATCCAAAGGGTGTGGGAATGTGGAACTCACTGCATATAAGAATGGTAGAAATGGAAACCCTTATAACATTCATGAAGTATGTCTTTAGATGCGCACTTGTGAGACCAGGCCATTTTAAGGCTGTTGGCCAAGTGCTGGAAAATGGGATTAGAGTAGTTAGGTTATTGGTTTTTGACTGGTATGGACATGATGGGTTGAAAGGCCTTTCTCTGCTGTAGATCTCTATGACCTGAGGTGGCCATGTCTGCCCTTGACATCAAGGAGCTCTACCAAAACTGGAGTCAATGGGAATTGATTCTGCACCAGTTAAGTCATGCTTGGCAAAAAAAAATGATGGTTGTGGTGGTTGGAGGATCAGTCGTCTTAGCTCCAGAATATCTCTGCAGGAGTTCCTCAGGGAAGTGTCCTTGGCCCAACCATTTTCAACTGCTTCATCAATAACCATAATAAAGCTCCGTAATAAAGTCAGAAGTGGGGATGTTCACTGCACGATGTTCAGCACTGTTTGTTACTGTTCAGATACTGAAGCATTCCATGCCCAGCTTGCGTTAAGGTCTGATCACAATCCAAGTTTGGTTGGCATGTGTGTAGAACCTTAAGTGATTTTTCTTCTTTTTTTTTCCTTTTTCAGTAATCAATTTTTGGTTTGGAGCTGTGAAATATGAACTGACCTTTTGACTATGGGCACCCACTTGTGGGAAAAGAAAAAGGGACAAACCAGCTGTTATTTGTTTGAGGCCAGGCCTAAAGGTTAGAACATAGAACATAGAACAGTACAGCACAGAACAGGCCCTTCAGCCCACAATGTTGTGCCGACCATTGATCCTCATGGATGCACCCTCAAATTTCTGTGACCATATGCATGTCCAGCAGTCTCTTAAATGACCCCAATGACCTTGCTTCCACATCTGCTGCTGGCAACGCATTCCATGCTCTCACAACTCTCTGCGTAAAGAAGAGTTAATTGCAGATGGTTCTTAATCAAAGTGTTGCATAAATTCATTGCTTCTAAGGAAAGCAGTACGTTTAACCAGATAGTAGATTTTTGGCCATGAGAATGGTCAGGACCTGGGAATTTATTGCCAGCAAGGGCTGCACAGTGGCTCAGTGGTTAGCACTGTTACTCACAGCACCAGGAGCCCAGGTTTGATTCCACCCTGTGTGTGTGGATTAGATTAGATTCCCTACAGTGTGGAAACAGGCTCTTCGGCCCAACAAGTCCACACTGCCCCTTGAAGCATCCCAACCAGACCCATTCCCCTATAGCCCGCACACCCCTGAACACTATGGACAATTTAGCATGACCGATGGAGGATCCAGTTGTTGTGGTCCACGTTGGGACTAACAACATAGGCAAAGCTAGGGTAGAGGACCTGTTCAGGGATTATGAAGCACTAGGAAAGTAATTGAAGTACAGGACCTCAAGGGTCATAATCTCCAGATTATTGCCGGAGCCACGTGCCAATTGGCATAGGGAAAAGAAAGTTAGGGAAGTAAACACATGGCTAAGGG
This sequence comes from Stegostoma tigrinum, assembly GCF_030684315.1. Classification (NCBI taxonomy): domain Eukaryota; kingdom Metazoa; phylum Chordata; class Chondrichthyes; order Orectolobiformes; family Stegostomatidae; genus Stegostoma; species Stegostoma tigrinum. Next base: position 34,421,279 of record NC_081362.1, on the reverse strand, counting down.
ATTGGTGTGGGAAGAGGGATTCCATTTCATGGGGCATTGGCATCGGTTTTGGAACCGGGGGGGATCTGTACCATTGGGATGGTCTCCACCTGAACCAATCTGGAACCAGTGTTCTAGCAAAAAGGATAAATAGGGTGGTCAGTAGGGCTTTTAAACTAGTGAGTCGGGGGGGAAAGGAAAGTGAGACAGGGAGTATGGAGTTAAATGGAAAGCTAAGCAACAGGATAGCATGTGTACAAGTGGATTTAAGCTCGAGGCAGACTTGGAATACAGCAAAAAGGAAGTATAGCTTAAGACATCTTGGGATTTCCAACCTCTCTAATAATAAGAAAGCTAGCATTAAGACGCTTTATCTAAATGCTCGTAGTATTTGCAACAAAGTAGATGAATTAACAGCACAGATCCTCTTGAATGATTATCATGTGGTAGGCATCACAGAGACATGGTTGCAGGGAGCTCAGGACTGGCAGTTAAACATCCAAGGATTCACAACGTATTGAAAAGGTAGGGAGGTGGGCAGAGGGGGTGGGGTTGCCTTGTTAGTTAAGAATGGAATTAAGTCTACGGCGCTAAATGACATAGGGTTAGAAGATGTGGAGTTTGTGTGGGTGGAAATGAGGAAACACAAAGGCAAATAAACTATAATGGGAGTTATGTACAGACCTCCTAACAGTGATTGGGACCAGGGGCGCAAGATGCACCAAGAAATAAATAGGGTATGTCAGAAAGGCAAGGTCATGGTGATCATGGGGACTTCAATATGCAGGTGGATTGGGTGAATAATGTTGCTGGTGGATCCAAAGAAAGAAAATTCATAGAATGTTTGCAGGATGGCTTTTTGGAACAGCTTGTGATGGAGCCCACAAGGGAGCAGGCTACTCTGGACTTAGTGCTATGTAATGAGCCAGACTTTATAAAAGACCTTAAAGTAAGGGAACACTTAGGAGGCAGCGATCATAATATGGTAGAGTTCAGTCTGCAGTTTGAAAGAGAGAAGGCAAAATTGGATGTAATGGTATTACAGTTAAATAAAGGTAATTACAGGGGCATGAGAGAGGAATTGACGAAAATCGACTGGAAGCAGAGCCTAGCGGGGAAGACAGTAGACCAACAATGGCAGGGGTTTCTGAGTGTAATTGAGGACACAGTACAGGGGTTCATCCCAAAGAAAAGAAAGATTATCCAGGGAGAGATTAGACACCCGTGGCTGACAAAGGAAGTCAGGAAATGTATCAAAGAAAAAGAGACAGCCTATAAAGTGGCCAAGAGCACTGAGAAATCAGAAGATTGGGAAGGCTACAAAAACAGACAGACAATAACCAAAGAGAGCAATAAGGAAGGAGAAGATCAAATATGAAGGTAGGCTAGCTAGTAATATTAGAAATGATAGTAAAAGCTTCTTTCAATGCATAAGAAACAAACGAGAGGCAAAAATAGATTTGGGCTGCTCCAAATTGATGCTGGAAGGCATGTGATGGGAGATAAGGAAATAGCTGAAGAACTTAATAAGTACTTTGCGTCAGTCTTCACGGTGGAAGACATGAGTAGTATGCCAACAATTAGGGAGAGCCGGGGGCAGAGTTGAGTACGGTAGGCATTACAAAAGAGAAAATGCTAGAAAAGCTGAAGGGTCTAAAAATTGATAAATCTTCTGGCCCCGATGGGCTATATCCTAGAGTTCTGAGGGAGGTGGCTAAGGAAATAGCAGAGGCTTTGGTCGTGATCTTTCAAAAGTCACTGAAGTCAGGGAAAGTCCCAGATGATTGGAAAATTGCTGTTGTAACTCCCTTGTTTAAGAAAGGATCAAGGCAAAAGATGGAAAATTATAGGCTGATTAGCCTAACCTCGGTAAGTTGGTAAAATTCTAGAATCCATTGTCAAGGATGAGATTTCTAAATTCCTGGAAGTGCTTGGTCAGATTAAAACAGGTCAGCATGGTTTTAGTAAGGGGAGGTCGTGCCTGACAAACCTGTTAAAATTCTTTGAAGAGGTAACAAGTATGTTAGACCGGGGGAAACCCAGTAGATGTTATCTATCTAGACTTCCAAAAGGCCTTTTGATACAGTGCCTCACGGGAGGCTGCTGAGCAAGGTGAGGGCCCATGGTGTTCGAGGTGAGCTGCTGGCTTGGATTGAGGATTGGCTGTCTGACAGAAGGCAGAGAGTTGGGATAAAAGGCTCTTTTTCAGAATGGCAACCGGTGACGAGTGGTGTCCCGCAGGGTTCAGATGGGTGGACAGGCAGGTAGTACTGAGGAGGTGGGGAAGCTGCAGAAAGATTTAGACAGTTTAGGAGAGTGGTCCAGGAAATGGCTGATGAAATTCAATGTGAGTAAATGTGTAGTTCTGCACTATGGAGAAAAGAATACAGGCATGGACTATTTTTTAAACAGTGAGAAAATTCGCAATTCAGAAGTGCAAAGGGATCTGGGAGTGTTGGTCCAGGATTCTGTAAAGGTTAACTTGCAGGTAGAGTCCGTAATTAAGAAAGTGAATGTAATGTTGTCGTTTATCTGAAGAGGGTTGGAATGTAAGTGATGTGCTTCTGAGGCTTTATGAGGCTCTAGTTAGGCCCCATTTAGAATACTGTGTCCAATTTTGGGCCCCCACGCCTCAGGAAGGACATACTAGTCCTGGAGCGTGTCCAGTGGAGATTCACACGGATGATCCCTGGAATGGTAGGTTTAAAGTAAGATGAACAGCTAAGGATCCTGGGATTGTACTCATTAGAGGTTAGAAGGTTGAGGGGAGATATATTAGAAACTTACAAGATAATGTATGGTTTAGAAGAGGTGGACGCTAGGAAGTTGTTTCTGTTAGGCAGGGAGACTAGGACCCGTGGGCACAGCCTTAAAATTAGAGGGGGTAAATTTAAAACTGAAATGAGACGACATTTCTTCGGCCAGAGAATGGTGGGCTTGTGGAACTCATTGCTGCAGAGTACAGTGGAGGCCGGTACGTTGGATGCCTTCAAGGCAGAGATCGACAAATTCTTGATCTCAGAAGGAATCAAGGGCTACGGGGAGAGTGCAGGGAAGTGGTGTTGAAATGCCCATCAGCCATGATTTAAATGGTGGAGTGGACTTGATGGGCCGAATGGCCTTACTTCCACTCCTATGTCTTATGGTCTTATGATCCACCTAGCCTGCACATTTTTGGACTGTGGGAGGAAACCATAGGAAACCCATGCAGACATGGGGAGAATGTGCAAACTCCATGCAGACAGTCACCCGAGGCTGAAATTGAACCTGGGTCCCTGGCGCTGTGAGGCTGCAGTGCTAACCACTGAGCCACCGTGCCACCCAGAGGTTGCACACTTTCCCCCATGTCTGTGGGTTTTGCTCCAGGTACTTGGGTTTCATCCCACAGCCTAAAGATGAATAGTTTAGGTGGATTGGCTATGCTAAATTGCCCATAGTGTCTAGGGATGTGCAGCCGAGGTAGGTTAGCCCTTGTATGCAGAGTCATGGGGTGAGATGCTTAGAAGTATTGCTGAAACCTCCTCAGTGAATTGAAAATGTGGCTCTGATTGACATCTTCAGAAAATCATTCAAGAAGTAATAATATACGCTGGTGAAACAATGCATTGTGAAAGCCACTTTAAGTAATTTGACCACTTTTTTTGTTATTTTCTGTTATTTTTATTCCTTAATCATTGGTTTTCTGCTTTTGTATGAATGGGTCTGAAAACAAAAGTTATTGAGTTTAAATCATTAGACATGAATTAGATTATTTTGTTTAATTTTGCCGTGCGAGGATTAACCCCCCCCCCCCCCCCCCCCCCCCCCACCCATGAGGAACTTGAGCTTGGAGGCAGAGGATGTAGTGAGACCCTAAATGAGTACTTACATTGGTATTCACCCATGAGAAGGAAATGAAAGATAGTGAGATTTGTGGAGCATGCAAATATGTTACAGCATTTTGAGATCAAGAAAGAAGTGGTATTGGGTTCCTTTTAAAGCATTAAGGTGGATAAGTTCCCAGGGCCCAGTGAAATTTACCCGAGGTTATTGAGAGGAGTTTGTTGGGGCCTTGACCAAGATCTTTGTATCTTCACTAGCTCCTGGAGAGGTCCCAGACGATTGGCAGGTAGCTAATGTTGTTCCACTGTTCAAGAGGGAAATAGAGATAATTTAGTAAAGTATAGACCAGTGAGCTTCATTGGTGGTTGGTAAGCTGTTGGAGAGAGTTCTGAGGACTAGGATTTAGTTGCATTTGGAAACGCATTGCTTAATTATGGTATGTGAGCATGGCATTGTGCAGGTCAGGTCATGTCTTACTAACTTGATTGATCACCTCAAGAAATTCAAAGGTGACCAGTGAGGTAGAGCCACGAATGTTGTCTACGTGGATTTTAGTACAGCTGTCGACAAAGCCCCTCGTGGTAGGTTCGTCATGAAGACTAAGATGTATGGGATCCATGGTGACTTGGCTGCATGGATTCAGAATTGACTTCTTCACAGAAGGCAGCAGGTGGAATAGAAAGGTGTTTTTCTGGCTGGAGGTCTGTGACTAGTGGTTTTAGAACATTGAACATTACAGCACAGTACAGGCCCTTCGGCCCTCGATTGTTGTGCCCACCTGTCATACCGATCTCAAGCCCATCTAACCTACACTATTCCATGTACATCCATATGCTTGTTCAATGACGACTTAAATGTACCTAAAGTTGGCGAATCTACTACCGTTGCAGGCAAAGCGTTCCATTCCCTTACTACTCTCTGAGTAATGAAACTACCTCTGACATCTGTCCTATATCTTTCACCCTTCAATTTAAAGCTATGCCCCCTCGTGCTAGCCGTCACCATCCTAGAAAAAAGGCTCTCCCTATCCATCCTATCTAACCCTCTGATTATTTTATATGTTTCAATTAAGTCACCTCTCAACCTTGTTCTCTCTAATGAAAACAGCCTCAAGTCCCTCAGCCTTTCCTCGTAAGACCTTCCCTCCATACCAGGCAACATCCTAGTAAATCTCCTCTGCACCCTTTCCAAACTTTCCACATCCTTCTTATAATGCGGTGACCAGAACTGTACACAATACTCCAAGTGCGGCCGCACCAGAGTTTTGTACAACTTCACCATAACCTCTTGGTTCGGGAACTGGATCCCTCTATTAATAAAAGCTAAAACACTGTATGCCTTCTTAACAGCCCTGTCAACCTGGGTGGCAACTTTCAAGGATCTGTGTACGTGGACACCGAGATCTCTCTGCTCATCTACACTGCTAAGAATCTTACCGTTAGCCCTTTTCTGCAGAGATCTGTATTGGGACCTCTGCTGTTTGTGATATACATAGATGACATGGATGAATGTCTGAGTTTGCAGACAATGCAAAGATCGGTGGAGTTGTGGACAGTGTAGAAAGTTGTCAAAGGATACAGTAGAGTAAAGATCAGTAGGGATATGGACAAAGAAATGGCAAATGGAGTTTAGTCTGGAAAAGTGTGAGATGCAATGTTTTGGGAGATCAAATGCTAAGGAAAAGTATACAGTTAATGGCAGAACCCTGAACAGCATTGGTGTACAGAGGGATCTTGGGTTTCAAATCCATAGCTCCCTGCAAGTAGCCAGAGTGTTTTGAGATGTTTGCCTTTTATTGACTGGGGAATTGAGTACAAGAGTTGTGTTGTCCTGTTGCAGCTTTATAAGACTTTGGTCAGGCCACACACTTAGAGTATTGGTTCAGTTCTAGATTACAGGAACAATGTGGAGGCTTTGGAGAGGATGCAGAGGAGGTTTACAATGATTCTGCCTGATTAGACTATAAGGAGGAGGCAAGAAAAATGCAGGATGTCTTCTCTGCAGCAGCGGAGGCTGAGGTGAGACTTGATAAAAATCTATAAAATTATGAGATGCATAGCTGGGGTTACCAATCAAATCTTTTTTAATCCCCCCAGAGTTGAACTGTCTGTTACTGGGAGATGTGCATTTAAGCTGAGGGAGGAAAGTTCAAAGGAGATATGAGGGGCAAGGATTGTACAGTGGTAGGAGTCTGGAACAAGCTACCAGGGGTGGTCGTAGAGGCAAATATATTTGGAGTATTTAAGGGATTTTTTTAGATAAGCCCACGAATATTCAAGGAGCAGAGGGATATGGGCCACTGGTAGGCAGAAGGTATTAATTTATTGGCATCATGTTCAGCACAACATTGTGGATCACAGGGCATGTTCCTATGCTGTACAGTTCTTTGTTCTAAAAGTACAAGTCAGAGGTTAGGAATCCTGAAGCGAGCATCTCAACTCCTAACTCCCAAAGCCTATCCATTGTCTACAAGGCACAAGTCAGGAGTGTAATGGAATACTCCTGACTGAAGAAGTTTGACACCAGGAAAATGCAGCCTATTTGAGTGGCACTACATCCACAAACATTCACCCCTTCCTTCACTGATTCTGTAGCAGCAGTGTGAACTATTTATAAGGTATACTGTAAAAGTAGACAATGGCTTTCAAACCCACGACCACTTCCATCTAGAAGGCCAAGGGCAGCAGGCTGGAGGGGCTGTATTGGGCACAGAGACTTTAGTGTGTGTGTGCAGAAGTCAGGACAGAGAGAGAGAGAGAGCAATTTTATTAGGCATACACCATTGTGGTCTTTATCACTCAGACCCCACCCTATCCCTGCAACTCCCTGGACAGTATTGGCAATTTAGCTTGGACTATCCATGTAACTCGCATATCTTTATATTGTGGGAGGCAACAGGACCATCCGGAGGAGCCCCACGCAGTCATGGAGAGAATATACAAGCTCCACCCACTCAGTTGCCTGAGGGTGAAATCGAACTCCTGTTCCTTTGGGCTGTGAGGCAGCAGTGTTAATCACTGAGGCACCATGCTGCGCTACTAAAGCATCTTCATAATTCATCAATTAGATCTTCTCTCATTCTTTTAAACTTGAGGGTATAGCTTCATTTATGAAGTAAGTTAGTTTGGAGAAATTGGGATTGGTTTTATTTTTGATGAGGGGAAGATTGAGAATGCATTTATGTACTGCACATGTTGAGAGTTTGGAATGCACAGCCAGGTAGTGTTGTGGAGGCTGAAATGGGACATTCAAGTGGGCATTACGGTTTGGTCTTATTTAATTTAAATAATATGCAGTGTTAAGGTGAAAAAAACAGGGTGATTGCCATTAAGTCGTAATACTCATTGGGAGATTCAGTGTAGACCTGTGGGATGCCTGCCCAAACTCCCACTTCTGTACCATAGCAATTGTATGATTTTTTTTAAAGATTTGTGTAATTTTGCTGGCTAGGCCAAAATGTATTGGCTGTCCATAATTGCCCTTGAAGATGCTGGTAAGCTGCTTTCTTGAAATGCTGTGGTCCATTTGGCGTAGATACTCTACAAACTGCATTGACAAACTAGACTACATGACCTGTTACCAACATAGAATATATGGCTTTGAATGTTTCAAATGAATTCCATTATAGGATGGATATATATTGAATGTTTAAAAAAAACTCAACGTAAAGTTGTCGGTATGTAACAGAATAACAAGTTGCAGCCATCAATGAGACATGACGAAGTATATTGTTGAATTTTCTGAAATGAGTTTATTATAGGATAAATGGTGATTGTCTTGCTGGCCAGCAAGACAATGTTTGAATTTAAGATAATCTCAAAAATATTCAAGTACAGGTTTTTGGCGGGGGTTGGGGGGGACAGTGAAGAGTAATTGGAATGTGCATTTCTCAGGTGCGTTCTCCAACTTCAGTAATATACTTGTTATTTCGGCGTGTGTTGAGCTTTTACAATCCTCTTTTCAGGTAGCATACTTTATTTTATTTATTTATTAGGTCTATACCTCTTTTAAAAACATTTTTCACATCCTATTCAATTTTTTAGACGGCCCAGCCTGACCCTATTGAGATCCAACGACAGCATGAAATTCAGAGGAGGGCTGTTGCCAGGAGGCGAGCTAAAGCACAACAGCGAACTGGAACCCCACACCCTGTGGAAGGAAGGATACACACAGAAGTACAAACTGGTATGATTAGTTCAAAATGGCACGAAATGCTCATCCTTCCAAGCCTGCTGCTTCAGGATGCTGCATTTCCAAGTGTTTTAATGGGATTCTAGAGGCCATAGGTTGATTTTGAGATTTGGTTGTTTTCAAACAATACTTTCTGTATGTATGTGCATTGATGTTACTTGCAGACCGGGACAGGATCAGCTGTAGTGTTGGCTCTACAGATTACTATACCTTACTGATTAATAAGTATGTAACTGCTATCTTGCAAGAAAAGAAACTAGTAAGAAGAGACTGAAATATCTTACGAATGTCAAGTTTGAATGAATATTAACATTAATAAATTCCAAGCTAATCTTAATTTCTGTATTGAACAGAATTGTATCTGGAAGAACTCAGTGATCGTATAGAAGAAGTTGATGTTGATACACAAACAGATGCATTTTTGGATAAACCACAAACACCCCTTTTTATTCCTGGAAAAACGGGCAAGGATGTTGCTACGCAGATTGAAGAAGGAGAAGTATGTCATACAAAGCATGTAGAGTATATGTTTAAATATGTTGTTCTACATCAATTTGACAAAGTGGTCTGGATAATGACCTTTAAAAGGTGTTTTCATGGTGATAAATGAGCTAGGGAATGTTTTTATTTTAGACATAGCATTGTGTTCAATCGTTCATGAGATGCGGATGTTGCCAGTTGAGCCAGCATTTTTGTACCCAACCCTAATTGCCTTTAAGCATCAACCCCTTGTGTGGATATGGAGTCGCATGTAGGCCAGACAAGGGTAAGGACGGTAGGTTTCCTTCCCTGAACTTTATTATTGAACCAGATGGATTTTTTTAAAATTCCAATTTCACCATCTTTCATGGTGGGATTCAAACACATGAGCCTTAGTCTCAGGTACTGGTTTATTTGCTCAGTGACATTATCATTAAATTATCAACTCCCTATGTTGGCACAGAGCAAATTAGAAATCTGGTAATAAAAACATTCCCAGGAAAAAGTGCTCAAAGTACAGGTTAAATCCATATAGGGTCATAGAGCTTTTTTGCACAGAAATAGACCCTTTCGTCCAACTTGCCTGCACTGACCAGATATCCGAAACTGGTCTAGTCCCATTTTTCCAGCATTTGGCCTATATCCCTCTAAACTCTTCCTGTTCATGTACCTATCCAGGTGCCTTTTAAATGTTGTAATCATATCCATCGCCATCATCTCCTCTGGCAGCTTGTTCCATTCATACATCATCCTCTGCAAGAAAAGGTGCCCCTCAGGTCCCTTTTTTTAAATCTTTCCCCTCTCTCCTTAAATCTATGCTCTCTAATTTTGAACTCTTCTAGCTTGGGAAAAATACCTTGGCTGTTCACCTTATCCATGCCCCTCATGATTTTAAAAGCTCTATAAAGTCAGCCTCTCCCTATAGCTCAAACCCTCCAATCCCAGCAACGTTCTCTTGTAAATCTTTTCTGAATCCTTTCAAGTTTAACAACATATTTTCTATAGCATGGAGACTAGAATTGAATGTAGTAGTCTAAAAGTGGCCTTATCAGTGGCCTGAACAGCCTCAACATGACATCCCAACTGCTATTCTCAATGTTCTGACCAATGAAGGCAAGCATGCCAAATGCTGCCTTCACCATCCTGTTTACCTGCAACTCCACTTTCAAGGAACTATGCACCTACACCCCTCAGTCTCTTTGTACACCATCACTCCTCAGGATCTTACCATTAACTGTATAAATCTTGCCCATACTAAAATGCAGCACCTCACATTTATCTACATTAAACTCTGTCTGCCACTTCTCAGTCCATTAGCCCCCTAATCAAGGTCCCATTGTACTGTTAGATAACCTTCTCCCACTGTCCACTCTGCCACTGGTTTTGCTGTGATCTGCATATCTGCAAACCTTCAAACCATACCTCCCTTTATTCACATCCAAATCATTTCTATAAATGTTGAAAAGCAGTAGACCCAGCACCATGCTTGCGGCACACCGCTGATCACGGGCCTCCAATCTGAAAAACAACCCTATAGCACCACCCATGCTCTCCTAGCCAATTTTGTATCCAATTGCCTACCTCCCCCTGAATTCCATATAATCTAACCTAGCAGTCTACCACAGGGAACCTTGATGAATGCCTTGCTGAAGTCCATATAGAGAACATCTACCACTTTGCCTTCATCAATCATCCTCAAAAAAAACCTCCATTCAAGTTCGTGAGACATAATTTCCCATACACAAAGTCATATTGATTATTCCTCATCAGCCCTTGCCTTTCTAAATACAAGTAAGTCCTGTCCCCTCAGAATCCCCTGCACTTACTTACCCACTGCTATTGTCAGAGTCACTGGTCTGTAGTTTCCTGGTTTTTCCTTACCACTTTTCTAAAATAATGGTACTACATTAGCCACCCACCAGTCTTCCAGCACATTTGATGGTGTAATAGCCAAGTCCAAAACAAGAATCTTAAACATAGCCAATGACTGGTATGAGGGTAAAACTTGCTAAATTTGGTTTAAATAATTAAAAAATAATAGCAGTAAGTAAGAAGTGGGAACAGCAAATGAAGAATTTCAAGACGTTCAACATGAATATGTTCCTGTTTCTAAAAAGAATTCAATGAAATATAACGTGGTTTCTGAGTAAAGTTGACCACAGCCTTAAAAAAAAGTCTGTTATAAGGTATAACTGTAGAATTAAGGTTTGAAAATGTTTTAGAAACTAACAAAAGGCAGCCAAGAGATTGGCTAAAATGGGGAAAATAGAATATGAAAGCAAACTATATAGGCATATTAAACATACTGTGTAGGGTTTTTACAAGTATAATACAAAATGAGAAGAGTAGCTTAGAGGAAGCAGTGATACTTTAGAAACAGAGGTAGGGCAAGTTAATGTATGGAATGAGGAATTGCAAGAGGAGCTGAACAAATATTTTCTCTGACTTCACAGCAAAAGATCATGTATCAGAAATTGAGGGTAACCAATGGATTATTTAAAAGTGAGGAACTTCTAAGTAATTAAAATACCAACAGGGCCACGTTATGACATACTCGAGACTAAAAGCTGACAAATTCCTTTGAATAGACGACTTAAGTAAAGGAATTATGAAAGAGGTAGCTAAAACACAGTAGTTACAATTTTCCAAAATTCCCTAGCTTTTAGAATGATCCCAGCAATTTGAAGTTAGCAAAATTAACATTCCTTTTCAAGAAAGGAGGTAGTTAGAGAACTGGGAACATCAGACCAGTTTGTCTGGCATTATGCCAGTAACTGGAAAAATGATAGCATTATTACGACTTGTTTAATAATAAATTCTATGATTGTATCATGCTCAGATAAAGTCATGTTTAACAACTATCAGTTTTCTGACTGAATGCAAGATACAGTCACTTGGTGTTAGGAATAATATATTGACATGGATATTTCCACACTGAGAAAGCAATGAGGACATATGAATGGGACATTTTCAAGTTGGCAGGTTATGACTAGGAGGGTGCTGCCAGAAATTAGTGCTAGAGCTTCAGATATTTACAATTTCTATATCAGTGATTTTGGAGAGAGAGAGCATCATTTATCTACATTTGTTAACAATACAAAGCTATGCAAGAATGTAAGCTGTGAGAAAGACACCAAGGCTGCAAAGATGTGGTTAGATTAAATGAATGAATGTGCAACAAAGTGGCAAATAGAGCATAACATAGGAAAGTGTGAAGTTGCTAACTTTGGTTCTAAAAATATAGAAAAGCAAAATAGATTTGAAAAGGCATGGAGTAGCTAAATGCTGAAATGCTGTTCAGAGAGAGACCAGGATGTACTTGCAGAAGGTGTATAACTACATTTATGGCAGACAATTAAGAAGGGAAACTACCTTTTCTACAAGGTGATTTGATTGCAAATTTAAGGAAATATTGCTAGAATTGTGCGCAGGTTTGCTGAAGCTGGAATCATATCAAATACACTAAATCAAGATGGGCATTGAAGTGATGAGACTGTGTGCTTTCTTTTTGTCAGTTTAAAAAAGGGGTTTCTCTCTGGACAAATGAGAGATGATGTATTTGGCAGGACAAACAAGGTGAGCGAATATATAATGTTAAGACTCTGGAAAGCACCTAGCATCAGAGGAAAGTTGGTGTGCTTGTGTGCATACTGGTCCTTAACAGCATCAGGATGTGGATAAAGTGGTTAAGAAGGCGTATGGTACTTGTATTTATTGGCCAAGGAGTACTGCTAAGAGCAAGGAGATAACAGCTAGAGTATTGTGTGAAATTTTGCAATCCATATTATAGAAGGTATGTGATAACACATGAGGATGCTGAAGAGATTTACCAGGATGTTACCTGAACTAGAGTTTCAGTCCTGAAGAGATTGGACAGACTGAGGTTGTTTTCTTTGACATGATGGAGCTGCATAAAATTTTGAGGCAAACTTAGGGTAGACAAGAGACATTACCTGTTCAATGGAGGCATCAGTGACCAGGGAGCATAGTTTTTAAGGTAAGGGGCAGAATATTTTGAGGAAATACGACGAATACCTTGTTTTCACCCACAGGGTGTTGCGAATTTAGAACCCACTGCCTATAAAAGTAGTAGATTCAGAAACCTCAACATTTTAAGTATTTAGATGTGCACTTGCAATGCCAAGGTATACAAGGCTATGGGCCAAGTGTTGGAAAATAGGATGAGTGATGGCGCTATCGCCAAGTGTGCACATGACACATAAATAAGTGAGGATGCAAGCAGCAAGGATGATACCAAGAGTCTGCAGAAGAGTATAGACAAGCGAAATGAATGGGTAAAAACTTGGCAGTTGGTATGTAATGTGGGAAAATTTGCGGTTATGCAAATTGGCAAGACGGATGGAGGAGCTGAAGATTATTTAAATGGGAAAAGCCTGCAGAAAGCTACAGCAGCGAGGGATTTGAGGGTTCTTAGGCATAAAATTAGCATCTGCATTCAATCGGTCATGAGAAGGCAAATGGAATATTAGCCTGTATTTCAGAGGCAGGTTTTGATAAAACTATACAGGCCACTAGTCCAACCACAGATAGAATACTATGAAGTATTATTCCTGTTATTTAAGGGCAGATATTACTGGCATTGGAGGCAGTCTAGAGAAGTTCCATTACTTTGATTCTGGGTATGGAGGGATTTTTATTGTGAGCTCATTACCTCTTCTGATTCTTATCAGTTGTTTTTTTTCTGTATTTGGCTTTTGTTTAATAAACTTCTGTTCTGTTGTTAAAGAAACTCCACAGCCTTGTGTAACTATGATTCAGTGACTACACCCTTAAATAAAATTTTAAAAATACATAATCAATGAAGTCAAGTCTCACTCTAGGATCTGATCTGATCTGGCCTACCTTGGAGTGCCATCAACTGGCAGGTGATCCAAGCAACTACTGATAAATATCGTCCAAGACACCAGGAAATTGTGCATTAACATTTTTTTCATTATTACTGAGAGGACAGATGTGATTTTAGTTTAATGTACTATTCAAAGCAAGGCACTTGTAATCATGAGACTCTTCTTCATTTAATTCGTTCCTTCAGAATTTTCTGCAATAGTTTCCCTACCACTGACATGACACTCACCAGCCTGTAATTTCCTGGTTCATCTCTACCAACACTTTTTAAAAAGCAGAACTACTTTAGCAGTCTTCTGGGCAGACAGGAATTAAAAATTTGTTTCAGTGAAGCTCAATGCAAGCTGAAGGGACACACCTTATTTTCTACTGAAGCACTTCAAAGCTTTCAAGCCTCAACAATGAGTTCAGCAACTTCAGAGCCTTAACTCTGTCCTCCATTTTTGATTAAGTTCCCTCACCTGCTGTCTCTTGTTGGCTTTAGTAGAGCAGACCCATTTCCTCCTTTTCAAAAGTATTATTACACCTGTTTTGCATTCAGTCACTCCTTTACCACTTTTATCACTCCATTTTCTATTTTGTTGTGAGCATCTTCATCACCTGTTCCACTCAGTGGTAAAACAAAAATAAATTTAGGGTGGCAAGATGGCTCAATGGTTAGCACTGCAGCCTTACAGCACCAGAGACTTGGGTTCGATTCCCGCCTCAGGCGACTGTCTGTGTGGAGTTTGCACGTTCCCCCGTGTCTGCGTGGGTTTCCTTCCACAGTCCAAAGATGTGCAGGTTAGGAGGATTGGCCATGCTAAATTGTCCGTAGTGTTCAGGCGTGTGTGGGTTATAGGGGGATGGGTCTGGGTGGGATGCTTCAAGGGGCGGTGTGGACTTGTTGGGCCGAAAGGTCTGTTTCCACACTATAAGGAATCTAATCTTTAAAATAGTTTTTGGTTGTGTCCATGCCATTCAAAATCACCTATGAGCTGAAGGGTCTTTACCTGTGTGGCAGACCTGTATGTCTGACTGTTCTAACTGCATAGTAAGCAGGTAGTAAAAGGTGGTGTGGATTTGATATTGAGCCTTCGTGTTGTCATGATTGCTTCTCCTCCAATGATTCAGTACCGTTTGCCTAACTTTTTCCAGCTCTTTGACTTTGACATTGAAGTGAAACCAGTGTTGGAGGTGCTAGTGGGAAAAACTATTGAACAAGCTCTACTAGAGGTTATGGAGGAGGAGGAACTGGCTAACCTGCGTGCCTTGCAACGTGACTTTGAGGAGCTTCGCAATGCCGAGCTAGCAGAAGTACAACGTATGGAAGAGAAGGAGAGACGGCACAGAGAGGAAAAGGTACAAGTCATTCCTGCATAAGGTTTTTACATAAAATACACTTTTCCTTTCACTGTGCAAAATTGTGTAAAGATGTTCAGAGTTTGAGAAAAATGTAAATAACTTTGTTTTTAATAGATGATTAAGAGGTAGATTATTATGAATTGACACTTAATTCACAGAAGTTGTAGAATCTCAAAGATTACTTTATGTAAACTCATCACGTCTGCATGCTGGCTGACAAGTACTGGCAGCCATCTAGCCTAATCCCACTTTCAAGCTCTTGCTTCTAAGCTTCATGAGTTACAGTACCTCAAGTGCATATTCAAGTATATTTTTAAATACTGTAAGTTTCTGCCTCTGCTACCATCTCAGTTCCAGTTCCCCCCACCCTCTGGGAGTAACTGTTCCCCCTCACATTTCCTCTAATCCTCCTACCACTTATCTAAAGTCTACGGACCCTTCAATCAAGGCGTGTATGGTCTTGCTATAAGCTTCAATTAATTATCCCCTCAACTTCATAGGTTCTCAAGAAAATAAGGCCAAACTGTCTAATTTTTTTCTCATAATCAAAATTTTCCAGTCCATACAACAGCCTTGTAAATTCTTTTTCTTTATATCCTCTCTAACATAATCGCATGTTTTCTCTTTCTTGGTAAGAGCTGACCTGAGTAGTGTCTTGTATAGTTTAGACATGACCTCCTGAATTTCATATTCTGTGACAAGGCTAACAGTTTCAAGTGTCGGATGTGCTGCTTTGAACATCTTGTCGACCTCTCCAGCCACATTCAGGGATTTATGGATATACACTTAAAGGTCTCTCAGGCTACTGAAGCATAGAGGAACTATCATTTTCTGTGTTTCCTTTCTTTGTAAGGCTTTCCAAAATACATTTTCTCCTACCTCTCCAGGTTGAACTTCATTCACCGTTGTACCCACTCATCTGCTGACTCAGTTGACTTCAAACAGCCTATGGTTTTCTTCTTCACTAGGGTACTGCAGTTATTTTGGGTGACTTCAACGTACGTGTTGATTAGACTAACCGAATGGGTAGCAATGCAATGGGGGAGGATCGCCTGCAGTATGAGGGATGATTTCCTTAACCAAAATATCAAGGAACCAACTAGAGAGCAGGCCGTGCTGGACGGGATCTTAATTAACGAGATAGGATTAATTAGCAACCCTGTGGTGCAAAATCTTTTTGGGAAGAGTTACCAAAATATGGTAGAATTCTTCAGTAAGACAGAGAGTGATACAGTTAAATCTGAGACTAGGGTCCTGAACTTAAAGCTAACTTTTGAGGACATGAACTCACATTGGCTAGGATAAGATGGCCAAGGATACTTAAGGGGTTGACAGTGGACAGGCAATGACAGACATTTAAATAACATGTGAATGAACTTCTACAATTGTACATCCCTATCTGGCATAAGAGTAAAATGGAGGGTGACTCACCTTGGCTTAACAAGGGAAATTGGGGCTAGTGTTAAAGCCAAAGAGGAGGCATTAAATTGACCAGAAAAAGCAGCAAACCTGAAGACTGGGAGAAATTTAAAATTCAGCAGAGAAGGACAAAGGGTTTAATTTGGAAGAGGAAAATAGAATACGAGAGTAAGCTTGTGGAAGACATAAAAACTGACTGCAAAGTCTCTATGGTTATGTGAAGAGAAAAAGACAGGTGAAGACAAATGTAGGACCTTTTACAACTAGAATCAGGTAATTTCATAATGGACAACAAGGAGACGGCAGACCAGTTGAACAAATACTTTGGATCTGCCTTCACTAAGGAGGACACAGATACCTTCTGGAAATGCTAGGGGACAGAGGGTCAAGAATGAAGGAAGGACTGAAGGAAATCCTGATGAGTCAGGAAATGGTATTGGGGAAATCGATGGGATTAAAATCCGGTAAGACCCCAAGGCCTGATGCTGTGCATCCTAAAGTACTTGAGAAATGTTGGCCCTAGAATTAGTGGCAGCAAAAGTGATCATTTTCCAACATTCTGCAGACAGTGGACTGACTGGGTGGTGGCAAATGTATGCCCCACTTTTTAAAAAAGGAGGGAGAATGAAAATGGGGAATTATAGGCCTGTCAGCCAGATATCGGTGGGGAAAATGCTGGAGTCAACTAAGAATGTAATAACTCTGCATTTGGAAAGCAGTGACAGGTTCGATCCAAGTCAGCATGGATTCACTTAAAAGGAAATCATTTTTAACAAATATTTTTCTGGAACTTTTTGAGAATGTGATCAGTAGTGTGGACAGGGATCAATTAATGAATGTTGTGTATCTAGACTTTCAAAAAGTTTTTGACAAGGTCCCACACGAGAGATTAGTAAGCAAGATTAAAGCCCATGGTATTAAAGGTAATGTATTGACATGGATAGAGAACTGGTTGGCAGTCAGGAGGCATACATAACAATTTGGACGAAAGAATTGAATGCAATATCTCCAAATCCACAGACGACACGAAGCAGAGTGGCAATGTGGGCTGTGTGGAGGATGCTAACAGACTGTACGGTGACTTCAACAGGGTGGCTGAGTGGGCAAATACTTGGCAGATGCAATATAACAGATAAATATGAGGTTATTCACTTTGGCAAAAACAGGGAGGCAGATTATTATCTGAATGATGACAGTTTAGGAAAAAGTGAGGCACAAGAAGACCTGGATGTCATGGTGGAACAGTTGCTCAAGGTTGGCATGCCAGTGCAACAGGTGGTAAAGAAAACTAATGGCATACTGGCCTTCATAGCAAGAGGATTTGAGTATAGGACTAGTGATGTCTTGCTGTGGTTATACAGGGCCATGGTGAGGCCATACCGTGAATGCTGTGTGCAGTTTTAGTTTCCTATTACTGAGGAAATGCATTATTTTGCTATTGAGGGAGTCCAATGAAGGTTCACCAGACTGATTCTCAGTATGTCAAGACTGATATATGACGAAAAACTGGATTGACTAGGCTTGAACTCCCTGGAATTTCAAAAAATGAGGTGGAATCTCACAGAAACACATAACATCCTGATGGGACTGGACAGGCTAGATGCAGGAATGATGTTCCTGATGCTGGGAAAGTCCAGAAGTAGATGTCACAGCCTATAATAAGGGGTAAGCCATTCAGGACTGAGATGAGGAAGTTTTTCTTCAATCCGTTTTCAACCTGTGGAATTCTCCAACCCAGAAAGTTGTTGGACCCAATTCATTTAGATGTATTCAAGAGATAGCTAGTTGTAGCCCTTGTAGATAAAGGGAATAAGGGGTATGGAGAGAAAGTAGGATACTGAAATTGCATGAACAGCCATGATCATATTGAGTGGTGGTGCAGGCTTGAAGGGCCAAATGGCCTACTGCTGCACCTATTCTCTATGTTTCTATGAATTCTTAACTGTGGAGTTACTAATCCTCATGCTGATACTAGCTATAAGGGACAAGTAACTGTTAATTGTTGTTCCAGGGGATGTAAAGTTATCGACAACCTCCATAGTGAGGCTGTCAATGGTGGGTAGAGGATGATTGTTTACATACTGGCCCACAACTTTGCTAAACTTTATCCCAGTTCCTTCCAGTCCCAGGAGAACCAAACTACAAGCTGTGGCAAATAAAGGTCAATATGGGTTATCAGCATGGCATCATTATTTAACAGCCTCTCATAGACATTATACAATTTGAGAATTTGCTGGAAAAGCTCAGCAGGTCTGGCAGCATCTGTGAACGCTTGGCGTGCGAGAGCTAGTGAGATCAGTGCCCACATTCTCCACTAGGTACGTACGCAAGGTTTATAATTGGGGGAAGAGTAATTATAATTCTGTTAGACAAAAACTGGGTAACGTAAGATGGGAACAGATGCTGTCAGGGACGAGCACTATCGAAATGTGGAGGTTGTTTAAGAAATGCATACTGAGTATGCATGTTATATTTGTCCCTAGCAGGCAAGGAAGGTGTGGACGAGGAGGGAGCTTTGGTTCTTTTAAGAGGGGTCAAACGAATGGTTAAGCGGAAAAAGGATGTCTGTAAAAGGTTTAAGAAACAAGGAACAGAAGGCTCTAGAGGGATACAAGAGGGCCAGGAAGGAGCTGAAGAAAGGGCTTAGAGCTGCAAGGGGGCATGTGAAAATCTTGGCAGATAGAATCAAGGAAAACTCCAGGGCTTTTTACACGTACGTGAGGAATAAGAGAATGACCAGACAAAGGGTAGGGCTGATTGAGGATTGTAATGGGAATTTGTGCATGGAACCTAAAGAGATAGGAGAGATCCTTAATGAATCCTTTCCTTCAGTATTCGCAACTGAAAGGGACCTAGTTGTGAGGAGGACAGTGTGAGACAGGCTAGTAGGCCAGAGGAGGTGGATGTTAGTAAGGACGATGTACTGGGAATTTTGAGGAACTTGAAGATAGATAAGTCCCCCAGGCCCGATGGGATTTATCCAAGGATTCTACGGGAAGGGAAGGAAGAGATCACAGGGCCTTTTGCGATGATCTTTTCATTCTCGCTGTACACTGGGTATAGTGCCAGAAGATTGGAGAGAGGCAAACATCATTCCCTTGTTTAAAAAAAGGAATAGGGATAATTCTGGAAATTACAGGCCTGTTGTTAGTCTTATGTCAGTGGTGGGCAAATTATTGGAAAGAGCTCCGAGTGATAGGATTTATGATCAGTTGGAAAAGCAGTTTGCCCATTTACCTCCTCCCTCCCCACTATTCAAGGGCCCAAATGTACTTTCCAGGTGAAGCAACACTTCATCTGCATTTCACAGAATATAGTTTACTGCATTCGCTGCTCAGTGTGGTCTCCTCTACACTGGGGAAACGAGGTGTAGACTGGGTGACCGCTTCACAGAACATATACGTTCTGCTTTCAAGAAAAGAATTTGATTCATGATAGTCAGCATGAATTAGTGAAGGGTAGATCATGCCTCTCAAACCTTGCTGGATTCTTTGAAGAGATGGCCAAACATGTGGATGAAGTGAATGTGGTATATATGGATTCTTCAGAAAACGAAGAAGGGTCTTGACCCGAAACGTCAGCGTTCCTGCTCCTCTGATTCTGCTTGGCCCGCTGTGTTCGTCCAGCTCTACACCTTGTTATCTTAGCTGTTAATGGGGACTGTTAGTGACTGACAAAAGGTCGTATGTAATGGCAGGCTGTGTGCTAACAAGACCTGGTGTGTGAGATAGGGGGCTAGAAAATAGGGACTAAACTCTCCTGTAATTATTGAACTTGATATTGAGTCCAGAGGGCTAATAAGGTCTCTAAGTGGAAAATAGGGTGTTGCTCTTCCAGCTTGCATTGAACTTGGCTGGAACACTGCAGCAAGCTAGAGAGAGATGTTGCTAAGGGAACAGGGTGGTTTTTTTAATGACAGGCAACAGCTAGCTTAGGGTCTTTCTTGAAAGCAGAACGTATATGTTCTGCGAACCGGTCACCCAGTCTACACCTCGTTTCCCCAGTGTAGAGGAGACCACACTGTGAGCAGCGAATGCAGTAAACTATATTCTGTGAAATGCAGATGAAGTGTTGCTTCGCCTGGAAAGTACATTTGGGCCCTTGAATAGTGGGGAGGGAGGAGGTAAATGGGCAGGTGTTGCACCGTCAAGTGCAGGAGAAGGTGCCGTGGAGCTGCAGGGGTTGTTGGAGGTGAAGGAAGAGTGGACCAGGATGTCCTGGCGGGAATGGTCTCCGTGAAAGGTGGACAAGGGAGGGGAGGGAAATGTGTGTGGTGGCATCTCGTTGTAGGTGGTGGAAATGGCATCTGATGATCTTCTGGATGCAGATGCTGGTGGGATGGTAAGAAAGGACAGAGGGAACCATATTGCTGTTGCGGGAGGGAAGGGGGGGATGGAGGGCACAAGTGGGTTTCTGGGAAAAAATTCTTCCTCATCTTAGTCCTGAATGGCTTACCACTTATTCTGGACTGTAACATTAACTTCTGGACTTTCTCAGCATCAGGAACATTCTTCCTGCATCTATGTTCTGCTGGCAACAACGACCTTAAGCTACCTGTTGCCTGCCACTTTAACAAGTCACCCTGTTCCCTTGCCAACATCTGTCTCTGGCTTGCTACAGTGTTCCAGCAAAGCTCAATGCAAGCTGGAAGAACACCACCCCATTTTCCACTTGGACCCTGTAGCCCTCCTGGACTCAATATCAAGTTCAATCATTTTAGGGACTAAACTCTCCTATTTTCTAGCTGCCCTACCCCACACACCAGGTCTTGTTAGCACATAACCTGCCATTACATGCTACCTATTGTCAGTCACTAACAGTCCCCATTAACAGCTATTCACCCTCCTAGCAGATTGTTATTAACTTTTTTTGTCTATCTGACTGCTCTTTTCTCTCTATCCTTTATCCTATTTACTCCCTACTCCATTCCCATTCCCATTCCCCTCCCCCTCCCTATTTTCCACGATATAAACTAATGTTTTCCCAGCTACTATCAGTTCTGAGGAAAGGTCACTGGACCCAAAATGTTAACTCTGATTTCTCTTCATAGATGCTGCCAGACCTGAGCTTTTCCAGCAATTTGTTTTTGATCCTCCAAATATCCTTCTGCTGCCCAACTTTGTTTGGATTCCACAACATCAATCGCAGCCAACACATCATCAATGGCTCTTTCCCCAACTTTGTTATATTTCCTAGCGGAACAGGAGAGGGTCATTCAGTCTCTTTGTTACAGATTGTACTCCTCCACTTTCGGTATTCCATGACCCTTGACTCCTTTATTGATCAAAAACCTATACAACTCTGCCTTGAATAAGTTCAACAATCCAGTCTCCTTCTCCTTTTTTTGAGGAAGCGAATTCCCTATATTAATAATGTCATGAGAAAAATATATTTCTCATTATTCACAGCTTAGAAGGGGAAAGCTCTTGTTCTTAAATTGTGATGCTAGTGCTAGTTTCACCCACAACAGCAAACATCCTCCTGGAAACTACTGTCTCAAGTTCCCTCAGGATCTCGTGTTTCAAAAAATTGATCTCCATTGTACTTCATTAATTACAGCTTACCACTTAAAAAAAGTCTATTTATACCCTATTTCCTGCTTTTTGTTAACCAGTATTTTGTCCATGTTCATATTTCCTCCACACTATATATACTCTTATCTTTTCTTTATAGCCTTTTGATATATCTTACCAAATGCTTTTTGGAGTATCAAGTACACCACAGCTACGATTTCCCCTTTTTTCATCTTGCTTATCACATCACTCACAACTCGTTAAACATGATTTCTGTTTCAGAAAGCCATGTTGATGCTGTGATCACATTAATTTTCAAAGTTTCTTTCTATAATTTTTTTTGATTATTGTTTCTAGTAATTTTCCCACAGCAGATGTAGGGCCAGCTAGCCTATAGTTTCCTGTTTTTTTTTCTAGCTGATATTATTTTAGCTTTTTTCACAATTTTTTTGGGCCCTTCCGGTATCTAATTTTTGAAAGTGCTACTGAAAGAGGACTGATAAATTCCTGAAGCACAGCTGAATGCTGGTTGTGAAGGGAATTAATGTTTAAACTTGCATGAGATGCTAGTCAGGTGAGCTGCTTTGTCTTGAATGATGTCAATCTTCTCGAGCATTGTTAGAGCTACAATCATCCAGGCAAGTTTAGGGTATCCTATCACACATTTGACCTATATGGCAGACAGGCTTGAGAATGCTAGCAAATATGAGAACGTGTTGAGCTTTTGAGGGGATTTAAATAGCAATACCTGGCCACTCATGCTCCATTTTGGTCCTGCTAGTGGCAGTCAGCTCCAGATTTTGTTGCAAAAAGATAACATTTGACTGACTGTCTTAAAACCATTGATTTTATTTTCCTAAATTGTAGACTGAAATGGGAAAATAATTGTTTGCCCTCTTCCCGGGATAGCACAATGGAAATCAAGCCCTGCTACACTCGGTGATCATAAAACTTCAATATTTTCTAGGAGTATGTAAAATTGCATAATTTACCAGTCTTTTAGAACCAGGCTGACTGAAAATATTACCAGGTTTCTGGACATGAGAGCAACCGTTTATTGCAAGCAAATATACTCCAGCTAAAGGTGAACAATTATGAACTATTAGCGTATAACTCTACTCATTAAAACTCCATTGCACGGCCTTTCCAGTCTTTCCCGCTGTCAATCAACCCTGACTATCAATCTGTTCTCCAACTGGAAACCTTGGAATGGGCTGGGAAATCCATTGCCCCCTGAAGACCATGTGTGTGACATTCAAGCCGGATGATCTAGACCTAGACATTGACAGGAAATTCAGACACGACTGCTGCAAAGCTATTAGAGATGTCAAGGGGCAGTACCGGACCAAGTTAGAGACCCAAGCTATCCACTGTCTGTGGCAAGGCCTACATGACACAATGGGATACAAAATGAAGCAGAACAGTATAGCAGGCAAAAACGTATCCCTCCCTGATGCACTCAATGCTTTTTACACTCTGTTCGAGCAGCACACCAATGAAATGTTGTCACCTGGCCTAAGAGCCACAGACAGACCTGTTCCCTCAGTCACTGCTGCAGATGTCAGATCGAAGATGTCAGTGAACCTAAGCAAAGCAACTGGCCCAGATGGAATCCACAGCCATCCACTGAAATCCTGTGTGGACAGCTGGTGGGATCATCCACTGACACCCTTAATCTCTCCTTGCTACAATCTGAAGTCACCACCTGCTTCAAGAACACCATTGTCATCCCGCTACCAAATGAAAAAACCTGCAATGTACCCCAATGACTATTGTCCGGTGGCTCTAATTTCCATAATTGTGAAGTGCTTTGAGAGGTTAGTCATGGCTTACATAAACTTTAGCCTCCCAGCCTGCCTTGATCTCTTGCAATTTGTCTACTTGCACAACAGATCCATAGCAGATGCCATTTCTGGAATCCCTGATCCCTGGAATGTCTGGATAATAAGGATACCTACGTCAGTCTTCTACTTATTGACTATACCTTTAACACTATAATGCCTAACAAGGTAATCTCCAAACTCTGACACCTAGGTCTGGTCTCTGCCCTCTGTGTACGTTTTCAAATCTTTTAACTTCTGTGACAACTCTGAGAGTAGGGGAGGGATAACTTGATTCCCAGCTTACTGAGTATGGCAGCAAGGAGCCTATGAAAAATTGATTCAATGAGAATCAGAAAACTCCATTGTAAAATTGAAATTGGACTAAGCAAATGTGGAATAAATTGCTAGTTTTCATCATAGAGCCTCAACAGTGTGGAAACAGGCCCTTTGGCCCAACAAGTCCACACCAACCCTCCCAGACCCGTTCCCCCATACCCCAACTAACCTCCACATCCCTGAACACTATGGGCAATTCAGCATGGCCAATCCACCTAATCAGCATATCTTTGGACTGAGGGAGGAGACCAGAGTACCTAGAGGAAACCCACGCAGACCCAGGGATAAAGTGCAGACTCCACACAGACAGTCACTCAAGGATGGAATTGAACCTGGGTTCCTGGCGCTGAGGCAGCAGAGCTAACCACTGAGCCAGTATGTTGCTCTTCTCCTTATTACCATAATCTAGATGTTTCATATTATTCAGCACAAAGTTAGTTCATTAGTATACTTCATGGTAGAAAATCTGCCATCCTGAACCAGTCTGGCTTGTATCTATCTCCAGACACACAGCACTGTGGTTGACTCTTAAATGCCTTATGAAATGATCTATCAGGCCACTCTGTTGAAAGCTTACCTTGGTTATGGTAGCTGGATATCAGTCCTCTCATTCCCAGCACCTTACAGCGTGAGTTGCTGAGGGTAGAAATTTTCTATTCAACCTCATCAGAGATGTTACTACCCACTTGCTGGAGCAGGTGAGACTTGGTCCCTCCTGGCTCAGAGGAACAGACACTACCACTGCACACGAGTCCTTCACTACTTAGGGTAAATTAACCTGTGCAGAGGTGCAGTTCTTCAGGCTAGTATCCTAGGCCTAACCAGCTTAATTTGCCAAATCAAGCTGCTGACCTGTCTTCCATTTATAGGTCTGAATTGGGGACGTTCATTGATTGTAGAATATTCAGTGTCATAATTCTGCTGACGTAGTCCTTATGCATGTGCAGAAAGGCCTGTACAATATGTTGAATAACTTTCAAGTTCCAGTTTTCACCAAGAGGCAATCTAACCACGCATCCATGAAATTCAATGAATAGCATTACAATGACTAAATCCTCCAGTATCAACATTACAATTAACCAGAAATTGCATTGGACCAGCCATTTCAATACTGTGGGTACAAGAGCAGGTCAGAAGCTTAGAGTTCAGTGACTCGTAACTTCCTGACTCCCCAAAGCCTTTTCACCATCTACAAGGCATAAATCATGAGTATAATGGAAAATTCTCAATTTGCCTAGAAAAGAGCAGCTTCAACAACACTCAAAGCTCAACACCGTCCAGGACAATGTAGGCTACTTGATCAGCACTCTATAGCTGACTAAAACCTCACTCCCTCTAATCTGATTTTAAATTTGCAGCAGCATCTACCAAATGCAAAATACACTGTGGCAATCGCCAAGACTCAATCAACAGTTTCTTTTAAACGTATAACTTCTAACATCTAGAAAGACTATCATAGCAGATGCATTTGGAGCACCAAAACCTTCAAGTTCCCTCCAAATCTAACACCGTACTGATTCAGAACTAGATTGCTGCTGCTTCGTTTGAAGCAAATCCTGGAATCTCTATCAAACAGCATAGTGGGTGTACTTGCAATAGATGGATATGTACAGGAAGTGCTCCCAACTGTGCAAACCTGAAGTCCGTGTTTGGGACTTTGAGCGGCTGCTGATGATATGGTTGCACACGTATCTCTCAACTTCATATGTGCATAGCACATGTAGTGAGGAGGTCACCCCAAGCATATGGATTGGAAGAAGAAGGTAATAGGTGACTACCAGGCAAACGAGAGCCAGGCAGGTAGTACAGAAGTCCCACTTACAAATCAGTTTTCCATTTTGGAAGCCGACGAGGGCACGTTCCTCAAGGGAGTGCAGAAGGAGCCAAGCTTGTAGCACACAAGCGACCTGGCAAGAGAGGAACGGAATAAGTAAGAAAGCAGAACTGATAGTGATGGGTAATACACTATTTAGGGGTAGAGATAGGTGTTTCTGCAGCTACAAATGTGACTGCAAGATTGTACATCGCCTCTCTGGTGCAAGAGTCAGGGATGTCACTGAGCAGTTGCAGGACATCTGAAGGGAGGGTAACAAGACAAAGGTTGTGGTACACATTGGTATCAACGATATTGGTAGAATGAGATCTTGCGCAAAAACTGTAGGGAGTTTGGTAGATTTAAAAATCCCAAAGATTGTAATCTCTGGAAATTCCTGGTACCATGTGCTAGAGAGTGCAGAAATAAGAGTTGAATGTTTGGCTCGAGTTGGTGTAGGAGAGAGGGTTTTAGATTTCTGGATCACTGGGACTGTTTCTGCAGAAATTGGGAACTCTACAAGCAGAGCAGTCTGCACCTGAACCAGAATGGGATAATATCCTTGCATGAGTGTTTGTTCACTTTTGGGAGGAGTTTAAACTAGTTTAGCAGGGGCAGTGAATGCAGTGTGTTAGATCAATAGTGATACACCGTAACTTAGAAAAGGAACCTAGGCAAAAGGGAGTTCAGACATATTGAGCCTCAAGGGACTAAAGCAAGGCTGCGTGGCCTCTAATGCCAGGAGTATCATGGATATTGTTAACAACACGTGAAATTGCGATGTTGCCATCTACAGAGCTGTGGTTCAGGGAGGAACACGACATGAGAGGGTGTAAAGAGGAAGGTGGTGTTGCGTAATTAATAAAATAGTCAGTTATTGCATTAAGCGGGGTTGCTATCTTGGAAGGGATGTCAAATGAGGCTTTAAGGGTAGAGCTTTGGGATTAAGAAAAGGACAGTTATTCAGCTTGGTGTGTAATTTAGAACCCAGTCAGTGGGCAACTGAAAAACAGAAACATAGACAAAATTAATTGAGATGTGTAACAATTATAATAGAGCCACTATGTTAGGCACCATAAGCTTTTGTCATAGTCATAATGCACAGAAACAGCCTGTGCAGCCCAACACACCCGTGCTGACCAGCTTTCCTAAACTGAACTAGCCCTACTTGCCTGCATTTGGCCCATACTCCTCTAAACATTTTTTATCCGTATACCTGTCCAAATGTCTTTGAAATGTTTAATTGTACTTGCTACCTCCACTTCCTCTGCCAGCTTATTCCATATGCGCACCACCCTGTGTATGAAAAAGTTGCCCCTCAGGTCCATTTTAAATCTTTCCCCTCTCATCTTAAACCCACGCCCTTTAGTTTTGGGCTCCCCTCCCCTGGGGAAAAAAAGTACTTTAGCTATTCACCTTATTGATGCCTAGTGATCTTATAAGCCTCCATGAGATCAACCCTCAGCCTCCTACACTCCAAGGAGAAAAGTGCCAACCTTTGCAACTTCCCCTTATATCTGAAACTCTCCAATGTCAGAAACATCCTTGTAAATCTGTTTTGCACCCTTTTCAATTTAACATTGTTTCTTTAGCAGGGCGATGAGAACTGTATGCAGTACTCCAAATATGGCCTGTGTCTTGTATAGCTGTAATATGAGATTCCAACTTCCATGCTCAATGCTCTGACTTAATGAAGGTGAGCATGCCAGATGCCTCTTTTGCTCCCCTATCTACCTGTGATGCCATTTGAAAGGAACTTTGTACCCACATCCCTAGATCTCTCTGTGTGACAATATTCCCCAGGGCCTTACCATAAACTGTGTAAGTTCTGTCCTGGATCATCTTACCAAAATGCAACCTCGCATTTTACTAAATTAAACTCTATCGGCTATTCTTCAGCCCACAGGCCCAGTTGATCAAGATCCCTTTGTACTCTTCATGGAATAGTCAACTGTTAAGAGGTTATCTAATTTTGGTGTAGTCCACAAACTTCCTACCTATGCCTCCTATGTCCTCATCTAAAACATTTGTATAAGTGACAAAGAGGAGCCAACACTCTTTCTTGTAGCACACCGCTGATCACAGGTTTCTAGTTTTAAAAAACAACCTTCTACCACCACCCTCTGTCTTTTACCATTAAGTCAATTTTGTATCCAATTGACTCTCCCTGGATTCCATGTGATCTAACCTTACTAACCAGTCTACCAAGCAGAATCTTGTCAAAAACCTTGCGAAAGTTTTTCTTGACAGCATTACCACTATGCCGCCTTCTATCTTCTTGGTCAACTGTGCAAAAATCTCAGTTAAGTTTGTGAGGCACAATTTTCCCATGCACAAAGGCATTGCTGATTATCCGTGATCAGTCCTTGCCTTTCCAAATGCATGTAGATCCTGTCTCTCAGAATCTCTTCCAGCAAACTGGCCACCTCTGACATCAAGCTCACTTCACTTTGCCTGGCTTTTCCTTGCAACCTTTCTTAAATAATGGCACAACTTTACCCACCTTCCAGTCTTCTGGCACCTCACCCATGGCTAATATGAGACATCTATCTCTGTTAGGGGCAGGGGCTCCACATTGTCCAGGGAAATACTCAATCCCAATGTTCCCTACTCCTCCCAGTTTTACCCTTGACGCTAGCAATAACATGCAGTCCTTGAACTCTTGTTTATTACACTGTTGAAAAGTACCCATTTTCCAAACATACCTTTACCTGTGAATGGGGTCGACCAATCAACTTTTGAAAGTTCCCATCTAATCTAAAAGTAGGGTTTAAGCTTGCCTTAGGCTTGAGAGAAAAGAAAAACCCTTAAATGTCTACCTTTCCTTTACTCTCAGCTTTAAGTTTAAGAGTGCAAAAGATCAAGATTTACATACTTAAACTCCCAAATGTGGCTCACCTGCCAGCGACTGCGCACTCTTGTTGATAGCACACTGTATATAAATACAGCAAATAACTGAGATACTGAAGATGTAAAACAAATTCAGAAATTTCTGGAGAAACTCAGCAAATTTGGCAGTATCTGTGGAGAGAAAGCAGTGTTAATGTTTTGAGTACTATGACCCTTCAGAAGCATTGACTCTCAAGGTTAACTTTGCTCTGTTACCACAGTGTGATGCCAGACCTGCAGAGTTTCACAATAAGGACATTTGTTATGGAAAATGGTTGAAAGTAGGGTTTTGAATTGGGGAATGCTGATTTTATTAAAATAACACAGGATCTGGCCAGAGTAGACTGGAAACAGCTGCTTAGGGATAAATCTAAAGCTAAACAGTGGGAGGTGTTTAAAAAGGGACAAGGGAGGGGATAGGCCCGTCATTTTACCTTTAAGATGAAATGTAGGAGCAGCAAGCCTGGAGAACCTGTATGTCTAGGAATATTCAGGACTGGATAGACAGGAAAAGGGGTACAAAGGGAGTAAATCAATGGACACTACTATGGTGTCAAATGTGCAGAGGAGAATTTAAAGCACTTACAAGGACTTTTGAGGAAGTGACAAAGATGATCGATGAGGGTTGAGCAATGGATGTTGTCTTTATGGACTTCAGTAAGGCCTTTGACAAGGTCCCTCATGGCAAGGTGATACAGAAGATAACGTTGCACAGGGTCAGAGGTGAACATGCAAAAATGGATAAAAACTGGCTCGGGAATAGAAGACAAAGGATAGCAGTGGAAGGGTGCGTTTCTGAATGGAGGGCTGTGACTAGTGGCATTCCTCAGGGATCGGTGTTGGGACCTTTGCTGTTTGTAATATATAAACTGATTTGGAGGAGAATGTAACTGGTCTGATGAGTAAGTTTGCCGATGACATAAAGGTTGGTGGAATTGCGGATAGTGATGAGGACTGTCAAAAGGTAGAACAGGATATAGATCAGTTGATGACTTGGGCAGAGAGATGGCAGATGGAGTTTAATCTGGAAATTTGTGAGGTAGTGCATTTTGAAAGGTCTAATCCAGTTGAAAAATATGCTGTAAATGACAGGGCCCTTAAGACTACTGATAGGCAGAGAGTACAGGTACACAGGTCACTGGAAGTGGCAACACGGGTGGAAAAAGTAGTCAACAAGGCATGTGACATAGAACATAGAACATAGAACATAGAACAGTACAGCACAGAACAGGCCCTTCAGCCCACAATGTTGTACCGACCATTGATCCTCATGTATGCACCCTCAAATTTCTGTGACTATATACATGTCCAGCAGTCTCTTAAATGTCCCCAATGACCTTGCTTCCACAACTGCTGCTGGCAACGCATTCCATGCTCTCACAACTCTCTGCGTAAAGAACCTGCCTCTGACATCCCCTCTATACTTTCCACCAACCAGCTTAAAACTATGACCCCTCGTGCTAGCCATTTCTGCCCTGGGAAATAGTCTCTGGCTATCAACTCTATCTATGCCTCTCATTATCTTGTATACCTCAATTAGGTCCCCTCTCCTCCTCCTTTTCTCCAATGAAAAGAGGCCGAGCTCAGTCAACCTCTCTTCATAAGATAAGCCCTCCAGTCCAGGCAGCATCCTGGTAAACCTCCTCTGAACCCTCTCCAAAGCATCCACATCTTTCCTATAATAGGGCGCCCAGAACTGGACGCAGTATTCCAAGTACGGTCTAACCAAAGTTTTATAGAGCTGCAACAAGATCTCACGACTCTTAAACTCAATCCCCCTGTTAATGAAAGCCAAAACACCATATGCTTTCTTAACAACCCTGTCCACTTGGGTGGCCATTTTAAGGGATCTATGTATCTGCACACCAAGATCCCTCTGTTCCTCCACGCTGCCAAGAATCCTATCGTTAATCCTGTACTCAGCTTTCAAATTCGACCTTCCAAAATGCATCACCTCGCATTTATCCAGGTTGAACTCCATCTGCCACCTCTCAGCCCATCTCTGCATCCTGTCAATGTCCCGCTGCAGCCCACAACAGCCCTCTACACTGTCAACGACACCTCCGACCTTTGTGTCGTCTGCAAACTTGCTGACCCATCCTTACGACACAAAGGTCGGAGGTGTCGTTGACAGTGTAGAGGGCTGTTGTGGGCTGCAGCGGGACATTGACAGGATGCAGAGATGGGCTGAGAGGTGGCAGATGGAGTTCAACCTGGATAAATGCGAGGTGATGCATTTTGGAAGGTCGAATTTGAAAGCTGAGTACAGGATTAAGGATAGGATTCTTGGCAGCGTGGAGGAACAGAGGGATCTTGGTGTGCAGATACATAGATCCCTTAAAATGACCACCCAAGTGGACAGGGTTGTTAAGAAAGCATATGGTGTTTTGGCTTTCATTAACAGGGGGATTGAGTTTAAGAGTCGTGAGATCTTGTTGCAGCTCTATAAAACTTTGGTTAGACCGCACTTGGAATACTGCATCCAGTTCTGGGCGCCCTATTATAGGAAAGATGTGGATGCTTTGGAGAGGGTTCAGAGGAGGTTTACCAGGATGCTGCCTGGTCTGGAGGGCTTATCTTATGAAGAGAGGTTGACTGAGCTCGGTCTCTTTTCATTGGAGAAAAGGGGGAGGAGAGGGGACCTAATTGAGGTATACAAGATAATGAGAGGCATAGATAGAGTTGATAGCCAGAGACTATTTCCCAGGGCAGAAATGGCTAGCACGAGGGGTCATAGTTTTAAGCTGGTTGGTGGAAAGTATAGAGGGGATGTCAGAGGCAGGTTCTTTACGCAGAGAGTTGTGAGAGCATGGAATGCGTTAAAATTACAAACAGTAGAGGCCCAAGGACAGAGCCCTGTGGAACTCCACTCACCACTGACTTCCAGGCAGAATATTTTCCTTCTACTACCACTCGCTGTCTTCTGTTGGCCAGCCAATTCTGTATCCAAGCAGCTAAGTTCCCCTGTATCCCATTCCTCCTGACCTTCTGAATGAGCCTACCATGGGGAACCTTATCAAATGCCTTACTGAAGTCCATATACACCACATCCACTGCTCGACCCTCATCAACCTTTCTAGTCACATCCTCAAAAAACTCGATAAGGTTTGTAAGGCATGACCTACCCCTCACAAAGCCTCTTCCTCCCCTTTCCTGAACAGCCAAGTCGCTTGTGATGCCAGAAGCTTGGCTCTGAATACATTCCTGCAAGGTACCAGAACTCTCTCCAATTCCAAAATGGAAAACTGGCCAGACCCTGTGGACTCCTGCACTACTTGATTACTCATTCTGGACTGTCTGATGGTCGCCCATTCCCATCTTTTCTCTAGTCTGAACTATGGTGTGACCATCTCTCTAAACCTTATCCACATAATTCTTGGCCTACATGTTTGCTTTCATCAGCCAGGGCATTGAGTTTAAAAGTTGGCAGATAATGTTGCAGCTTTATGGAACCTTCGGCTGCATTTAGAATATTGTGTTCAATTCTGATCGCTACATTGCCAGAAGGATGTGGTGGCTTCAAAGAGAGTACAGAAGCGAATGACCAGGATGTTGCCTGGTATGAAGGGCATAAGCTGTGAGGAAAGGTTGGAGACACTTGCATTGTTCTCGCTGGAACAACGGAGGTCAGGGGGCAACCTGATCGAGATCTCCAAGGTTATGAAGGGCGTGGACAGTCAGAAGATTTTTCCCTGGCTGGAAGAATCAGTTACTATGGGCCATGAGTTTAAGCTGCGAGGGGCAAGGTTCACAGGTGATGTACGAGGCAAGTTTTTTTTTAACGTGGAAGGTGGTAGGTGTCTGGAACGTGCTGCTGGTGGAAATAGTGGAAGCAGATACTATAGTGACTTTTAAAGGGCGTCTTGACAAATATATAAATAAGATGGGAATAGAGGGATACGGTCCCTGGAACGGTAGGGGGTTTTAGTTGTGTTAGGCAGCATGTTGGTGCAGACTTGGATGGCCGAAGGGCCTGTTCCTATACTGTAATTTTCTTTTTCTTTGTGACAAAGAAGGGTCACGACAAAACACTGGTGGGTAACAGTAGGGAGAATACCAAAGTATTCACAGGTATATCAAAAGGATGAGAATCAGCAATGAAAGAATAGGGTTTATTCAGGACAAAAGGGGAAATCAGTTCATGGAGGCTAAGGACATCGGTACAGTGTTAAATGAGACTTCATCACCGTCTCCTATCAGAAAAAGGGAGGATATAGGTACAGGTTTCGGGCAAGTGGACTCTGAGGTTTTCGAGCAGGTTGATATAGGGAATAGAGAGATTTTGGCAGGTTTAAAAGTGGACAAATTCCCACCTCTGATTTCCATGCTGATGTGGGAGATAACAAAGGAAATCATAGGACCCTTCAAATTCTTAATTTTCCTCTGGTCATATTGCAGATGCCAGAGGAATGGAGAACAGCTCCTGGGGGTGGCATGATGTCTCAGTGGTTAGCAGTCTTGCCTCACAGCACCAGGGGCCTGGGTTCAATTCCCCCTCGTTCTGTGTGGAGTTTGCACGTTCTCCCTGTGGCTGCGTAGGTATCCTCCAGATGCTCTGGTTTCTTTATACAGTCCAGAGATGTGCAGGTTAGATGGATTGGCTACTCTAAATGGCCCATAGTGTTCAGAGATATGTAGGTTAGGTGGGT
This sequence comes from Stegostoma tigrinum, assembly GCF_030684315.1. NCBI lineage: Eukaryota > Metazoa > Chordata > Chondrichthyes > Orectolobiformes > Stegostomatidae > Stegostoma > Stegostoma tigrinum. Next base: position 34,388,155 of record NC_081362.1, on the reverse strand, counting down.
TTGGAGAATAGCTCTGGGTGGGATACTGTGAGAGTCGGTGTGGACTTGTTTAGCTGAAGGACCTGTTCCAACACTAGGGATTCTATTAAAAAAATTCTGTGGAAAGCTAATGTGATTCCATTTTCAAGGTGGTGGTAAAGATAATTATAACAGATAGTGAGTGTCAATATCACTGATTGGGGAAACTATTGGATAAAATTCTGAAGGAGAAAATTAATCTCCATTTAGAGAAGCAAAGTTTGATCAGCAATAGTCATGACTTTTTCAGAGGGAAATAATGTCTAACAAATCTGATTGAATTTTTTGAGAAGGTGACCAAGTGTACAGATGTGAGTAGTATAGTTGTTGTAGTTTTATGTGCTTGGGAATCTGATAAAGAAGGTAAAAGCATATAGGATCCAGGGTAACTTGACAAATTGGATCAAAAATGAGTTTAGTGACAGGAGACCAAATTGTTAGAAGGCTGCTTATGTGACTGAAGGCCAGTGTCCGGTGGCCTACAAAGGGAATCCAGCACTGATCCTTATTTCAATTGTTTGTGATTGTTTATATATATATAAACAATGTGAACGGGGATGCAGGGTGGGGAGCCCGATGACATAAAGATTGGTTAGATGATTAACAATGAGGAAGAATGTCTCTGTTTACAGGAAGATATGGACAGATTGGTCAGATGTACAGTTATGTGCTAGATGGAATTTAATACCGGTAAGTATGAAGTGATGCAGTAATGAATGACAGGTCATTAGGAATCTCAACAGCACAGGTGAAACTTGGCATGTTTGTCTACAAATCCCTGAGATAATAAGGCAGGTTACTAGGGTTGTTAAGGCATTCAGGATACTTGCCTTTTATCAGTCAAAGCAGATAAGCTTATAATAAGAGCAGGGAGGCTACGTTGGAACCGTACAGAACAGCGCTTAGGTTACATCTGGAGTACTGTGTGTATTTCTGGTTTCTGCACTTTGAAAAGGACATGATCGCACTGGATAGAGTGTGAAGGAGATTCAACAGGATGTTGTGTGTTTAGAGCGTTTTAGCTAGGAAAGGAAGATGGATAAACTTTGGATATCTTTGGATAGAGAAGGTTGATGGGGCATATGATAGAGTTGTATAAGATTGGAGCATGGGCAGGGTGGATGGAAAGCAATGTTTCTCCTTAGTTAAAGGGTCACTAACAAGGGGATTTATGTTTAAGGTGGAAGGCAGGAGGTTTAGATGGAATTTGAGGGGGAGGGGTAACCTCTTAAGCCTAAAAAAGTGCTCAGATGAGAACTTTAAATGTCATAATATTCAAAGCTATGGCCCTAGAGCTGGAAGGTGGGACTAGTGTAGCTTTGGCACTCAAAACTTCATGAGCCAAATAATTTCTTCTACACCGTATACTTCTATGTACAAGTGTGTCAACAAAGCGGCTCACCATTACCTACCCACAAGCAATTTGGGATGAGCAACAAATATTGGAAGTTATTAACTTGCTAAGAACTACTAGCCTTTGACCTATCTCTGTAATTACAGTATTCATATGGATGGTCCAGTTTAGTTTTTTGGCCAATCTCCATGATGTTGTTTATGGGAGAGTCAATTTTGCTAATGTCATTTAACCTCAGGGAGAGATGGTTGGATTCTGTTCTGTCACTTGTAGTGTGAATATTACTTTGTATTTGTCAGCCCAAGTCTAAATGCTCTTGAGGCCTCGTTGCATGCAGGTTGTTTTAGTATCTGAGGAGTTGTGGTTGCTACTAAATACTCTACAATCATCAGCAAACGTCTCAGTTCTGATCTTCGGATGATGGAAAATAATTTAAACAGCTGAAGATAGTCAAGACAAAGAAACTGCCCTGAGGGACATAAAAATCTAGAAACTGAACATGAGAAATTACCACCATTGCTGTAAAATTTGAAGTTCAACTAATCAATGTGGAGTTAAGTAGCTTATTTCATGACCACAATCCAAATGTTTAATATTATTCAACACCCAGCTGATTCACTTCTCTCGTTCATGGTAGGAAATCTATAACACAGAAATGCATGCAGCAGAAATATATAAGTGTAGCTAAGTAATCCCACAAATGAGGCTGCAAACCAAAATTCTGCGATCCTACTGCATCCAGTTATGAATGGCTACAATAATTGAATAAATAACCAGAGAACGCTTCAAAATAGCAAGTTCAAAGATGGAGGGAGGCATTTACGTTCTATGAAATGCCTGAGGATGTTTCTCTCTTAAAGATGCCATATAAATGCAAGTTGTCATGAATGACCAATAATTCTGAATTTGTTACTGAGTATTGTATTATATTAGCATCAATTCGTTAGTTTATATAATTAATAGCCCTTACAAGACTGGATGTTGTACATATGAATAATCAACATAGTGACAGTGAACGTTCATGGAGAGGTAAAGTAGTGTATTTTTGTACCTCAGCATGACTTTGCATATCTTAGAACATTACAGCACAGTACAGGCCCTTCGGCCCTCGATGTTGTGCCAACCTGTCATACCGATCTCAAGCCTATCTAACCTACACTATTCCATGTATGTCCATATGATTGTCCAATGATGACTTAAATGTACTTAAAGTTGGCGAATCTACTACCGTTGCAGGCAAAGCGTTCCATTCCCTTACTACTCTCTGAGTAAAGAAATTACCTCTGACATCTGTCCTATATCTTTCACCCCTCAATTTAGAGCTATGCCCCCTCGTGCTCACCGTCACCATCCTAAGAAAAAGGCTATCCCTATCCACCCTATCTAACCCTCTGATTATTTTATATGTCTCAATTAAGTCACCTCTCAACCTTCTCTCTAATGAAAACAGCCTCAAGTCCCTCAGCCTTTCCTCATAAGACCTTCCCTTCATACCAGGCAACATCCTAGTAAATCTCCTCTGCACCATTTCCAAAGCTTCCACATCCTTCTTATAATGCGGTGACCAGAACTGTACGCAATACTCCAAGTGTGGCCGCACCGGAGTTTTGTACAGCTTCACCATAATCTCTTGGTTCCGGAACTCGAACCCTCTATTAATAAAAGCTAAAACACTGTATGCCTTCTTAACAGCCCTGTCAACTTGGGTGGCAACTTTCAAGGATCTGTGTACATGGACACCGAGATCTCTCTGCTCATCTACACTACCAAGAATCTTACCATTCGCCCAGTACTTTGCATTCTGGTTACTCCTACCAAAGTGCATCACCTCACACTTGTCCGCATTAAACTCCATTTGCCACCTCTCAGCCCAGCTCTGCAGCTTATCTATGTCTGTCTGTAACCTACAACACCCTTCGTCACTATCCACAACTCCACCTACTTTAGTATCGTCTGTAAATTTACTAAGCAATCCTTCTACGCCCTCATCCAGGTCATTTATAAAAATGATAAACAGCAGTGGACCCAACACCGACCCTTGCGGTACACCTCTAGTAACTGGTCTCCAGGATGAACATTTCCCATCAACCACCACCCTCTGTCTTCTTTCAGCAAGGCAATTTCTGTTCCAAACTGCTATATCTCCCACAATCCCATTCCTTCGCATTTTGTACAATAAATATCAATAGGGAAATGGAGTGAACTAAGTAACAATTCATGGCATCTCTCAAGGCATCATTATGGGACCATTGCTGGAGTTTTCTGGCTATGATTCAGTAGGCAAGAGATGAATAAAATGAAAGCAGTTCCATGCAGCTGGACAAGAAAAGCTAGGTATTGGAGGAACATAACACTTGAGTAACTGCAGAGCATGCAAGAAGGACCAATAGGGGTAGTGTATCTAGGTTATAGTTACAGAAGATGTTTTTTATGATTTTGATTGAACCCATTTTCAGGGTAAAACCCTGATGTTTGTAACAAAAGCCCTGTAGCTTTCACCTTGTATGTAGCATACTTGATTTGAGGTACTGGATGAAGTAAGATATCTTCTTGCTGGTCTTCAACCAACAAGATTCTAACCTGATACCAACAGTTAAGTGGAAGTAATTTTAGTTTTCTCATTTTCAGTTCATTACCATTGTTTGTGCCACTGTGTATCTTCCATACCATTAGCTGCACCTTGCGAATGAATGATAATTCACTGAAGTTCTTTGGTAATGAAATAGCAGATAACTGTGGCAAAAATAGTCAATGTATTTATCAACGAGTATGTGTTGGAGTCCGAGATAACAAAGTGTGGAGCTGGATGAACACACCTGGCCAAGCAGCATCTTAGGAGCACAAAAACTGGCGTTTCGAGCCTAGACGGAGTTGCGGGAAATGCAGAAAAAGCTACCTAGAATACACCTCCTCCCACCCACCTTCCTGCAAAAATTCCATCCCCTATTCCCAATTCCTTCACTTGCACTGCATTTGCTCCCAGGATGAGGCATTCCACTCCCGTACATCCCAGACGCCCTCGTTCTCCAAGGACCACAACTTCCCCCTGCGGTGGTTGAGAATGCCCTTGACAGTGCCTCCCACATTTCCCGCAACTCGTCCCTCACACCCCGCCCACGCAATAACCACTAAAAGAGAATCCCCCTAGACCTCACATACCACCCCACCAACCTCCGGATACAACGCATCATCATCCGACACTTCCACCATTTACAACCAATCCCACCACTAAAGACATTTTTCCATCCCCACCCTTGTCTGCCTTCCGGAGAGACCACTCTCTCCACGACTCCCTTGTCTGCTCCACACTCCCCTCCAACTCCACCACACCCGGCACTTTCCTCTGCAGCCGCAGGAAGTGCTGCACTTGGCCCCACAGCTCCTCCCTCACCCTCATCCCAGGCCCCAAGATGACTGTCCACATCAAGCAGATGTTCACCTGCATATCCACCAATGTGGTATACTGCTTCCGCTGTACCCGTTGTGGCATCCTCTACATTGGGGAAACCAAACGGAAGCTTGGGGACCGCTTTTCAGAACGTCTGCCCTCGGTTTGCAATAAACAACTGCACCTCCCAGTCGCGAACCATTTTAACACCCCTCCCATTCCTCAGACGGCATGTCCATCCTGGGCCTCCTGCAGTGCCATAATCATGCCACCTGTAGGTTGCAGAAATAGCAACTCATATTCCGCTTTGGAACCCTGCAGCCCAATGGTATCAACGTGGACTTCACAAGCTTCAAAAATCTCCCCTTCCCCCACTGCATCCCAAAACCAGCCCAGCTCGTCCCCGCCTCCCAAACCTGTTCTTCCTCTCACCTATCCCCTCCCACCTCAAGCTGCACCTACTAACCTCATCCCTCCCCTTGACCTGTACATCCTCCCCGGACTGACCTATTCCCTCCCTCCCTACCTATACTCTCCTCTCCACCTATCTTCTCCTCTATCCATCTTTGGTCCACCTCCCCCTCTCTCCCTATTTATTCAGAATCCTCTCCCCATCCCCCTTTTCCTGATGAAGGTTCTAGGCCCGAAATGTCAGCTTTTGTGCTCCTCAGATGCTGCTTGGCCTGCTGTGTTCATCCAGCTCCACACTTTATTATCTCGGATTCTCCAGCATCTGCAGTTCCCATTATCTCTGATCACAATTATAGATGTTGGAGTCCTGTGTGTTATTTTACAGAAACGTCGCATGGCACAACAGCAGGCAGTGCTAAAGAAGGAGAAGGACACTTCAGATAAGATCGCAGCCCGTGCATTTGCCCAAACATATTTAGCTGATCTAATTCCTACAGTTTTCAGTACGCTTCGGGATAATGGCTACTTCTATGACCCTGTGGAAAGAGGTTTGCCTTTAATATAGTTTATAGTCACACAAATCTTTACAAAACAATGTTGCTGAAATTCATTCTTCTTACAAATGGATTCAGTTTAGGAATTAGCTATCTCTTTGGTTTATTCCTCCTTTTGCAACTTTTCTTCCAGTGAGTGCCTTCCCGTACTCTGTTCCTACAATTTCTCTTTGCTCTGTGGTGATACTATCCCTGCCTTTATTTCACACTAAATACTATTGCTGCAAAACCCCATCCCAACTATAAAAACAAAATCTCATTTTCTACCAAGTATTGCTCTATGTTTCTTATCAAGGTGAAGTGTGTTCATTGCTTTCCTCCTTCTAACTATGTAGTGAGTACCTTTTAATCATTTAAAATTATTTTGCCTTTTTTATGAACTCGTGCAAAGCTACGGGCTGTGTGCAGGAAGATGGAAGGAAAAAGGGCACCAAGGTGTTTTTGGGTTGGCATGGACAGGATGGGCCAAACACCCCCCCCCATCTCTGTAATTACTTCTTTTAGAATCCTTGAATGTAAGTCTTCAGTGGGAGATGTCTTAAGTGCCTTTAGATCCATTAGTTTGTCGAATACTACTGCTCTAGTGATAGTGATTGTACTTAAATTCTCTCCTGCATTCATTCATACTAATGGGAAGTTCAAAGTGTAGATATTGTAACAAGATCAGCCAGCTGGATATCAGAAAATATGAGATGCATGTTTGGGGCTAATAAGCTGGGATAATCAGAAAGCCCTTGATGACAGAAAAAAAGGGAGTGTCAGAGATACTGCCACTCAAGAGAGCTGACTCTGAATGAGGCAGTACTAAAGTTAAGGACAGCCCATATGTAAATAAAGGGTGACTTAGTGATGGGATGTCAATCTCTGTAGTTATTTCCGTTACAATAAGAGGAAGGCACAATCCTGAAGAAGCTTGCTTGTAACAGTCATCTTTAATTTGGGGTAAGCATTTCTTACATCATTGTTTGAGAAGCTTGACTTGTTCAAACTTACCATCAAGGACTGGGCCCAGTATGTGAAAAGAATGCATTATTTTTTCTGGGTAAGTTACATTGTGGCAGACAAAAAGCAACAAGTAATTCCCTTGACAGCCTGTGGAGCTGCAGCTTTTTCTGTTATTAAGAGCCTGACTTTCCCTGAGGCACCAGATAGTAAAACCTTTGAAGAGTTGATAGACATAGTTAAGGAATATTACAGCCCCAAGCCGCCTCTAATTCTGAAATGCTATCAGCAATTCAAGAACTAGGGGAATCTGAATTAGGATTTTTGATTAGGTTGAAACGACTGGGAGAAGCCTGTGACTTTTGTTTAACCCTAAATGAAATGCAGAGAGACTGTTTGGGAAAACAAGGTGTAGAGCTGGATGAACACAACAGCCCAAGCATCATCAGAAGAACAGGAAAGCTGATGTTACAGGCCTAGACCCTTCTTCAAAAGGAAGGGTCTAGGCCCGAAACATCAGCTTTCCTGCTCCTCTGATGCAGCTTGGCCTGCTGTGTTCATCTAGCTCTACACCTTGTTATCTGAGATTCTCCAGCATCTGCAGTTCTTATTATCTTTGAGAGTATCTGGCTTGTGGGATTAATGATGTAACTATGCAAAAGCACTGACTAGCTGAAGCCCAACTGGACTTCAAATAGATGCAACAACTCATTTTTATCATTGGAAAATGCTGCAAGTAGAGCATGAGAGTTGCAGGGAATTACAGTGGAAGTAGACATCCTTGTCAGTCCAACTGAGCTTGGGAAACATCACTTGGGTGAAGGCAATCGCATTGCCTCACACAGGACGTATCCTGTTCAGAGGAACTCTACATCAATCCACAACACAATCCCAAAACAAAACCAAGCCTTGGTCAAACAGTTAAATAGTTTTAAGGAGATAGGCCAGCAGGGTATTGTAGTTGCTTCCAGTATGTGGACTCAAGACAGCTAAAGAATCCTACAAGACCAAAGTAGAGTAGTGTAACTCATAGGCTGGTATCCAGGAGAATTCATACCCTGGAAACTCTATCTACAGCTCAGTTGGAATAGTTAAATTGCTGAGCAACATCCAGATCAGAACCAAAATAAACATCTGGCCAAATGGTCATCTGGTTCTCATGGAGATTGATACCGGTGTGGGCATATCAGTGGTTGCAGAACCAGTTTTTGGCAAAATTCACTCTGGACTCTAGCCCTTAAGTTTGCGAAAGACCTTGGCTAGACTGGGAACCTACACCAGGGAACCATTTAAAGATCAATCGCACAACTTCAGTTCCGGTCTCTCAAGGAGCAGCTCGTTCAGTTACTTGAAATTGCTTGAGAAAGATTCACCCAGATTGGCTCAACAACTTTCTGTTAGGAAAGGGCTACCTGAACAAAGTCCTAATTAAATGTGCAGAAGTTTTCCAAGAAGGTCTAAGGGCTGTCAGAGGAACCAGGGCCACCTGCTTGATCAGGAAGCAAGTGCACAATTCTGTAAGGGCAAAAGTAGAGTCAGAAATCAGAAGACTGGGAAGTAAAGGAATTGTCAGTCCAGTCCAATTTGTGGAATGGGCAGCAATGGTTGTACCAATTTTGAAACCTGACAGATCGGTTTCCCTTGTTGGGGATTTTAAACAAATGCTAAGCTACTTTTCAAAGCTGGATACATACCTAATCCCTCAGATGGAGGATTTGTCCGCAAAGCTCACAGGGAGCTATCCTTCAAAAAGCTGGACAGGAGCCTTGCTTACTTACAATCATGTTTCGATGAGGATTTTCAGACATGTGCAACAGTTAATACACGTAAGGGCTTGTACCAATATATGAGGCAGCCATTTGGTGTCAACCTGTTCACTTACACCCGTCAGGAGATAGTGATGGCAATGAAAGGTGCCCCAGCTCATATCTGTCCAGGAGCTTGGGTTATTTCTTGGGCTGTTAAATTATTATGGAAAGGTCATACATAACCTGGCCTCCATCTTGCATAAAGCAAAGATAAATAAATGGTCAGTAGGAAGGGTGAAGTGAATAGGTAAGTCGGAAGATGTACCGGTTGCGGGCAGGAGAGATTTTTAAAAAGGGGCAGAATGATGGCTCAGCGGCTAGCACTGCTGTCTGACAGCGTCAGGGATCGGGTTCAATTCCACCTTCGGGCAACTGTCTGTGCGGAATTTGCACATTCTCCATGTATCTGCGTGGGTTTCTTCTGGGAGCTGCAGTTTCTGCCCACAGTACAAAGATGTGCAGGCTAGGTGGATTGGCCATGCTAAGTTGCCTATAGTATTCAGGGATGTGTAGATTAGATAGATTTGGGTTGGGTTTGGGTGGGATGCTCTGAGGGTCGGTGTGGACTTGTTGGGCCGAAGAGCCAGTTTCCACACTGTAGGGGTTCTATAAATAAAAATAAATTATATAAATAATTTTTCTTAAATATAAAAGGGTCAGCCTTGGAAATGGTGGCATCAACAAGTCCTAGATTTCAGTGCAGTAAAGAAACAGCCGTCATCGTCAGAGGTGTTGGCACTCTATGACCCCAAGAAAGATCTGATATTGATATGGGATGTCTCCCCTTATGGCATCAGGGTGGTCTTAGCTTAAAGATGGCCCAATGGAAAGGAAAGCCCAATAGCATATGCATCTTTGGATAATGCAGAGCATAAATGTACCCAGATAGAGAAAGATAGATTGGCAATCATATTTGGAGTTGGGAAGCTCCACCAATGCGTGTATGAACAAAAATTTGTGATAATCAGCAGTGCCGCCACTAAGTTTCAGACTGCATATTGTGGTGGACTCTAATACTAAGTGCTTATAATTACAAACAGGAACACCATCTGGGAGGCTAAGTGGCAAATGCAGATGCGTTGACGTGCCTCCCATTAGCAGATACACAACTGGTGGCACTCCCATTGAAAGAGTTTATCATGGTATTTACATTTTATGGTCATGCTCCCAGTCACAATTGATAATATCAATCTTTGGACACAGAAAGATCCCATCCTTTCGAAATTGAAACATCTGGTGGTGATGGGGAAACCAAAGCGGTCATCACAATTTGAACTGAAGTGTTTTGATGGAGAGACCATCTCATGGTAGAGGATGGCATATTGTTGTAGAGCACAAGAGTGATTGTCCCAAGCAAACATCATTGCCAAATACTGGCTGAACTCCACCAGGGCCGTCCAGGGGTTTCTAAAGTGATGATTTTGATGAGAAGCTATATCTAATGGACAGGATTGGATGCAGACGTAGCTATATTGGTGGGGCAGTGCCAAGAGTGCCATCAAGGACAGAAATTACCACCATCAGCTCATCCACATCCATGGTAAGCCTTGGATTCGATTGCATCCTGACTGTGCAGATACTTTCATGGATTCAATGTTCTTATTCATTGTAGACACCCAATCAGAATGGTTGGATGTGCATTGGGTCCATTTGTCAAACGTCGGGGACGTTGATAGAAAATTGTTACGTACCTTTTTCAGTGCGTCCCAGAAGTGTTGGTCACAGATAATGGGCCATTGTTTACCAGCAGGGAAATTAGGTATTTCCTAAAGTAGAATGCGATTTGACATACAAGGACAGCTCCATACACCCAACATCGAACAGCCTGGCAGAAAGAGATGTTCAAAATTTGAAGACTGCCTTGAAGAAACAGCCTACAGCCTCACTAGATACCAAGCTGTCACAGTTCCTATTTGATTATGGGACCACCCTACGTGCAACTGCAGGGATAGCACCGGCAGAATTGCTAATGGGTAGAAGACTACGCTCCAGTTTAAATCTGATCTTTCCAGACCTAGGGGGAGTCAAGGTGAATTGGCATCAGGAATGCCAGTGCCGGACACAAGACTTGGCCAAGTAGAGGGAACAAAGTTTGGTGTAAGAATCAATTATGTGGTCCCACATGGGTGTGAGGTATAGTTGATACAAGGTCAGGACCAGTGATTCATAAAGTTCAGGTTGGGAGCTATGGTCCTGAAGTAGCAAATGGCCCATGTGGAAGGCACAAATTCACAAACAGTGTTGGAGCAAAATATGCCCTTCGCCTCGGAACAGTCGGAAAAACTGCCAGAAATCGTGGTTCACCCTCTCCGTGAAACATTAATGTCTCCTCAGAATCAGAAACAGACAGGATGGATATAGCCATCTTGGCACTTTTGCAGCTAGAAGAAGAGAATGAAATTCTACTCAGGTGCTCCTGGAACCCATGGATTACTTGCCACCTGTATCAGACATCAAGTCAGAGGCACCTGACCCTGTCCTAAAACGCCCTGAAGAGTTCAAGAAAAAGGACTGGCCTATGACCTCAGATTGTGGCAGGGAGGGATATAATGATTGTAATGAGGGTCAGCCTGCTGGACACAATAGAATGAGTTCCCAGATTGGGGTTGTTAATCTGGTCCAATCAGAGAGATCTGTATGACAGAGATACTGCCACTCTGAGGTAGTATTCAAGTCAAGGACTGTTCATGTGTAAATAAAGAGTGACTTGGTGACAGGATACTGGCCTCTGGAGAGTTATTTCAGAAGTATCTTCCATCATAAAGTCTAACGACAAATATCTGTTTAACTGCTCTTTGTTTCCTTGTTCCCCATAACTATCCCATTAATTTTCTGCGAGGACTGTTTGTTTTGACATCTTTCTCTTTAAATGTTTTTTATATTTCTCACTGGTTTGTCATGTAGTTTATTTTCTATCTTTGTTATCTTTTTAGGGCTCCTTTTGGATTATGAATTTATTCCAGTCATCGGGGCTCCTGCTGACTTTTGCCTTCATTTTATATACTATTCTTTTCAACATAATTCGCTGCCTAACTTCTTTGGTTGTCTGTGGTTGGTTTGTTCCTCTCAGAAAATTTCCTCCTCATTGGGTTATATTTTTGCTAAGAATCATGTCCTACTTAAATGTTTGCATCGCTTGCTTACTGTCTGTCCTGCTAATCGATCTGCCCAGCTTATTCTATGGCTGTTTCATTGGAATTCCCTTTTATATATGTTAAAGATACTTGTTTCCAATAAACAATAAACATTTTCGGGAGGAGAGCGAGAGTCAGACGGAGAGAGCACCAGGAGGCTGCCGGGAAGGTAAGATTTTAAAAACTTACCGCGAGCGTCATGGCCCTCCATTTTTGTTTCAGCGGCAGGAGGACCGGGAGCGTCGACCAGGTAGCTGCCGGGATGGTGAGTCACTGTTGTAAAAACTTAGTGTGAATAGGCGGAGCGTTCGCTGAGCAGGAGCAGACATGGGACTCCAGAGTAAGTGAGGTAATATATTTGTGTGGTTGCGTTACCCACACTACTCAGGTAGAGTCTCCCACCCATCCTCCTCCTCTAACCAAAAAAAAGTTCTATGCACCAGATTGGTAAGGTAACTAGTTTATTTTCTATTCTTTATTTTTCAACAGTCTCTTTGGGAATTTAGAATAATGGGAATGGAGGTCAGGGCAGTTGAATGTCCCTCCTGCAGAATGTGGGAGGTAAGGGTCACCACGAGTGTCCCTGCTGACTACACCTGCGGGAAGTGCACCCAACTCCAGCTCCTCAAAAACCGCGTTAGGGAACTGGAGCTGGATGAACTTCGGATCATTCTGAAGGCAGAGGGGGTTATTGAGAGGAGTTACAGGGAGGTAGCCTCTCCTCAAGTACAAGAAAAAGGCAAATGGGTTACGGGAAGGGAAAGGGAACCGGCAGGCAGTGCAGGGGTCCCCTGTGGTCATACCCCTCAACAGTAAGTATACCGTTTTGGATATTCCTCTCTGATGAAGGGTCTAGGCCCGAAACGTCAGCTTTTGTGCTCCTGAGATGCTGCTTGGCCTGCTGTGTTCATCCAGCCTCACATTTTATTATCTCATTTTGGATATTGTTGGGGGGGACAACTTACCAGGGGAAAGCAGTGGGGCACAGATCTCTGGCACAGAATCTGTCCCTGCTGCTCAGAAGGGAAGGGGGAAAAGGAGTAGTCATTGGGGACTCCATAGTTAGAGGGACAGATAGGAGGTTCTGTGGGGACGAGAGAGACTCACGGTTGGTGTGTTGCCTCCCAGGTATCAGGGTTCCTGAGGTCTCTGATCGTGTTTTTGGGGTCTTTAAGGGGGAGGGGTAGCAGCCCCAAATCGTGGTTCACATAGGCACCAACAACATAGGTAGGAAGAGAGATGGGGATTTAAGGCAGAAATTCAGGGAGCTAGGATGGAAGCTGTTATAGAATATGGTAAGAGTTATAGCTGGGGAAAGGCAATTACTATGAGATCAGGCAAGATTTAGGGAACATAGGATGGGGAAGGAAACTGCAGGGGATGGGCACAGTAGAAATGTGGAGCTTATTCAAGGAAAAGCTCCTGTGTGTCCCAGGTGGGTATGTACCTGTCAGGCAGAGAGGAAGCTGGAGAGCGCAGGAGCTGTGGTTTACGAAGGAAGTGGAATCTCTGGTCAAGAGGAAGAAGAAGGCTTATGTTAGGATGAGATGTGAAGGCTCAGTTAGGGCGCTTGAGGGTTACAAGGTAGCCAGGAAAGACCTAATGAGAGAGCTCAGAAGAGCCAGGAGGAGGCATGAGAAGTTGTTGGCGGATAGGATCAGGGTAAACCCTAAGGCTTTCTAGAGGTATTTAAGGAATAAAAGAATGACAAGAGTAAGATTAGGGTCAATCAATGGATAGTAGTGGGAAGTTGTGTGTGGAGTCAGAGGAGATAGGGGAAGCATTAAATGAATATTTTTCGACAGTATTCACTCTAGAAAACGACAATGTTGTCGAGGAGAATACTGAGATACAGGCTACTAGACGAGGTGAGATTGAGGTTCACAAGGAAGAGGTATTAGAAATCCTACAGAGTGTGAAAATAGATACGTCCCCCTGGGCCGGATGGAATTTATCCTAAGATTCTCTGGGAACCCAGGGAGGAGATTGCTGAGCCTTTGGCATTGATCTTTAACTCATCATTGTCTACAGGAATAGTGCCAGAAGACTGGAGGATAGCAAATGTGGTTCCCCTGTTCAAGATGGGGAGTAGAGACAACCCTGGTAATTATAGACCAGTGAGCCTTACTTCAGTTGTTGGTAAAGTGTTGGGAAAGGTTATAAGAGATAGGATTTATAATCATCTAGAAAAGAATAAATTGATTAGGGATAGTCAGCACGGTTTTGTGAAGGGTAGGTCGTGCCTCACAAACCTTATTGAGTTCTTTGAGAAGGTGGCCAAACAGGTAGATGAGAGTAACCCGGTTGGTGTGGGTTATATGGACTTCAGCAAGGCATTCGATAAGTTTCCCCACGATAGGCTATTGTACAAGATGCGAAGGAATGGGATTGTGGGTGATATAGCAGTTTGGATCAGAAACTGGCTTGCTGAAAGAAGACAGAGGGTGGTGGTTGATGGGAAATGTTCATCCTGGAGTCGAGTTACTAGTGGTGTACCGCAAGGGTTGGTGTTGGGTCCACTGCTGTTTGTCATTTTTATAAATGACCTGGATGACTGCATAGAAGGATGGGTTAGTAAATTTTGCAGACGACACTAAGGTCGGTGGAGTTGTGGATAGTGACGAAGGATGTTGTAGGTTGCAGAGAGACATAGATAAGCTGCAAAGCTGGGCTGAGAGGTGGCAAATGAAGTTTAATGCGGAAAAGTGAGAGGTGATGCACTTTGGTAGGAGTAACCAGAAGGCAAAGTACAGGGCTAATGATAAGATTCTTGGTAGTGTAGATGAGCAGGGAGATCTCGGTGTCCATGTTTTTATTTACAGAGGGATCGAGTTCCGGAACCAAGAGGTAATGGTGAAGCTGTACAAAACTCTGGTGCGGCCGCACTTGGAGTATTGCATGCAGTTCTGGTCACCGCATTATAAGAAGGATATGGAAGCTTTGGAAAGGGTGCAGAGGAGATTTACTAGGATGTTGCCTGGTATGGAGGGAAGGTCTTACAAGGAAAGGCTGACGGACTTGAGGCTGTTTTCATCAGAGAGAAGAAGGTTGAGAGGTGACTTTATTGAGACATATAAAATAATCAGAGGGATAGATAGGGTGGATAGAGAGCCTTTTTCCTAGGATGGTGACGGCAAGCACGAGGGGGCATAGCTTTAAATTGAGGAGTGAAAGATATAGGACAGATGTCAGAGGTAGTTTCTTTACTCAGAGTAGTAAGGGAATGGAACGCTTTGCCTGCAACGGTAGTAGATTCGCCAACTTTAAGTACATTTAAGTCGTCGTTGGGCAAGCATATGGACGTACATGGAATAGTGTAGGTTAGATGGGCTTCAGATTGGTATGGCAGGTCGGCACAACATCGAGGGCCGAAGGGATGGTACTGTGCTGTAATGTTCTTTGTTCTGTATAAAGTTGCCCTCACACAAGCTGAATATTAAATTCTAGCATGTGTGATCACTGTTCTTAGGTGATATTTTACTCTGAGGTCATTTACTAAACTTATATCATCACCAGATCCAGGGTAGCCTGTTCCCTGGTTGGCTCATTAATATTGCTCCAGGCCACTATCCCTAATATACTCTGAGTTTGTTATCGTAGTTGAGATAATAGGAACTGCAGATGCTGGCGAATCTGAGATAACAAGGCGTAGAGCTGGATGAACACAGCAGGCCAAGCAGCATCATAGGATCAGGAAGGCTGACGTATGATGCTGCTTGGCCTGCTGTGTTCTTCCAGCTCTGCACCTTGTTATCTTGTTACTGTAGCTGTTCTTTACTGCTTGATTTACTCCATCAACATGAAGGTTGAAGTCACCAATAGTCATTGCTCCATTACATTTGCTGTACTAATTGATTTATACCCTTTCCTACTGTGAGGCTACTCTTTGGGGTTCAATACACTACTCTTATCAGTGACTTCTTTCTCTTACTGTTATTTACTTCCACCAAATGGACACTACTCATCAGAGGCCAGATCATCTCTCACAATTGTCCTTATTTCATCTCTTCTTAACAGTGCTACCCTGCCACCTTTCTCTTACCCTCCTGCCGTTCTGAAAATTCTAGTATCACTGGTAAATTCCCAGTGCCTCCATAATGGTTAAGAGATCATTTACCTCAATTTGTGTCATCAGTTAGACAGTCTTCTTCTGAATGTATCATGCATCAAGATACAAAGCCTTTAAGTTTGCCTTTTTGCCATGTTTAATCATCATAACTTTTCTTTGTACTGTGGACCTATTTGCCTCCCACTCCTGATTACCATTTCTACCATTTTTGCATTTGACTCTTCATTCTGTTATAACTGTCCTTGTTTTCCTTCCTTTGTCACCCTGCTTAGGTTCCCATGCCCATACTTTAGTTTAAAGCACAGTTTAAATCTATCCCAATCACACCAGCAAATACATGCCTCAGGATATTAGTTCAGTATCTGCAAAGATATAATACATTCAGTTTCTACTGATTTTACCTGCCCCACCCAATGTTCTAGGAATTTGAAATCCTCCCACTTGCACTGTCTTTCAAGCCAGACATTCAACTGATACAAGATAATAAAATGTGAGGCTGGATGAACACAGCAGGCCAAGCAGCATCTCAGGAGCACCAAAGCTGACGTTTCGGGCCTAGACCCTTCATCAGAGAGGGGGATGGGGGGAGGGAACTGGAATAAATAGGGAGAGAGGGGGAGGCGGACCGAAGATGGAGAGTAAAGAAGATAGGTGGAGAGAGTGTAGGTGGGGAGGTAGGGAGGGGATAGGTCAGTCCAGGGAAGACGAGTGTAGGGTACGAATACACCCTGCTATTTCTACATTGACTAGCACATTATACTGGTAGTAATTCCAAGATTGCTATCTTTGAGGTCCTACTGTTCAACTTACTTCCTAACTCCTTATATTCAGCTTTTAGAACCTCATCCCTTTAACCTATAATATACGTTTAACCAATGTCATTGGAACTGATATGTACCACAATCACTGACTATTCACCCATACCCTTCAGAATGTCCTGTTGCCACTCTGACATCCTAGATCCTAGCACCGGGAAATAACGTACCATCTAGTGTCTTGATTGTAGCTGCAGAATTGCCTATATCCTCACATTTTATCTTATCTGTATGTGGTGACCACTATACTCTCAGCTTCATGGTATTCTACAATGTCCCATGCTGCGGCTCCATCGCCAAAACCCAGGCTTTCAGGATCTGCAGCTAGACACATTTACTTCTGCACATGTCCTGGCCCCATGCACTGGAAGTGTGCCTAGCTTCTCACATAGAGCAGGAGGAGAAAACCATGGCTTAGAGCTTTCATGCTGTGACTTGTCTCTTTGGATTAAACCTGATGGGCCAGTTAGACTTAAAGGAAGAATAGACATGAGGAGTTTACTGAACAGTGGTGGTCTGTAGTATCAGAGATAATGGGAACTGCAGATGCTGGAGATTCCAAGATAATAAAATGTGAGGCTGGACGAACACAGCAGGCCAAGCAGCATCTCAGGAGCACAAAAGCTGACGTTTCGGGCCTAGACCCTTCATCAGAGAGGGGGATGGGGGGAGGGAACTGGAATAAATAGGGAGAGAGGGGGAGGCGGACCGAAGATGGAGAGTAAAGAAGATAGGTGGAGAGGGTGTAGGTGGGGAGGTAGGGAGGGGATAGGTCAGTCCAGGGAAGACGGACAGGTCAAGGAGGTGGGATGAGGTTAGTAGGTAGCTGGGGGTGCGGCTTGGGGTGGGAGGAAGGGATGGGTGAGAGGAAGAACCGGTTAGGGAGGCAGAGACAGGTTGGACTGGTTTTGGGATGCAGTGGGTGGGGGGGAAGAGCTGGGCTGGTTGTGTGGTGCAGTGGGGGGAGGGGATGAACTGGGCTGGTTGAGGGATGCAGTGGGGGAAGGGGAGATTTTGAAACTGGTGAAGTCCACATTGATACCATATGGCTGCAGGGTTCCCAGGCGGAATATGAGTTGCTGTTCCTGCAACCTTCGGGTGGCATCATGGTGGCAGTGCAGGAGGCCCATGATGGACATGTCATCAAGAGAATGGGAGGGGGAGTGGAAATGGTTTGCGACTGGGAGGTGCAGTTGTTTGTTGCGAACTGAGCGGAGGTGTTCTGCAAAGCGGTCCCCAAGCCTCCGCTTGGTTTCCCCAATGTAGAGAAAGCCGCACCGGGTACAGTGGATGCAGTATACCACATTGGCAGATGTGCAGGTGAACCTCTGCTTAATGTGGAATGTCATCTTGGGGCCTGGGATGGGGGTGAGGGAGGAGGTGTGGGGACAAGTGTAGCATTTCCTGCGGTTGCAGGGGAAGGTGCCGGGTGTGGTGGGGTTGGAGGGCAGTGTGGAGCGAACAAGGGAGTCACGGAGAGAGTGGTCTCTCCGGAAAGCAGACAGGGGTGGGGATGGAAAAATGTCTTGGGTGGTGGGGTCGGATTGTAAATGGCGGAAGTGTCGGAGGATAATGCGTTGTATCCGGAGGTTGGTAGGGTGGTGTGTGAGAACGAGGGGGATCCTCTTGGGGCGGTTGTGGCGGGGGCGGGGTGTGAGGGATGTGTCGCGGGAAATGCGGGAGACGCGGTCAAGGGCGTTCTCAATCACCGTGGGGGGGAAGTTGCGGTCCTTAAAGAACTTGGACATCTGGGATGTGCGGGAGTGGAATGTCTTATCGTGGGAGCAGATGCGGCGGAGGCGGAGGAATTGGGAATAGGGGATGGAATTTTTGCAGGAGGGTGGGTGGGAGGAGGTGTATTCTAGGTAGCTGTGGGAGTCGGTGGGCTTGTAATGGACATCAGTTACAAGCTGGTTGCCTGAGATGGAGACTGAGAGGTCCAGGAAGGTGAGGGATGTGCTGGAGATGGCCCAGGTGAACTGAAGGTTGGGGTGGAAGGTGTTGGTGAAGTGGATGAACTGTTCGAGCTCCTCTGGGGAGCAAGAGGCGGCGCCGATACAGTCATCAATGTACCGGAGGAAGAGGTGGGGTTTGGGGCCTGTGTAGGTGCGGAAGATGGACTGTTCCACGTAACCTACAAAGAGGCAGGCATAGCTGGGGCCCATGCGGGTGCCCATGGCCACCCCCTTAGTCTGTAGGAAGTGGGAGGAGTCAAAAGAGAAGTTGTTGAGTGTGAGGACGAGTTCCGCTAGGCGGATGAGAGTGTCGGTGGAGGGGGCCTGGTCGGGCCTGCGGGACAGGAAGAAGCGGAGGGCCTTGAGGCCATCTCCATGCGGAATGCAGGTGTACAGGGACTGGACGTCCATGGTGAATATGAGGTGTTGGGGGCCAGGGAATTGGAAGTCCTGGAGGAGGTGGAGGGCGTGGGTGGTGTCACGGACATAGGTGGGGAGTTCCTGGACCAAAGGGGAGAAAATGGAGTCCAGATAGGTGGAGACTCCTTCCCAAAATCCACAAACCTGCCTGCCCTGGTCGACCCATCGTCTCAGCCTGCTCCTGCCCCACCGAACTCATCTCCACCTATCTGGACTCCATTTTCTCCCCTTTGGTCCAGGAACTCCCCACCTATGTCCGTGACACCACCCACGCCCTCCACCTCCTCCAGGACTTCCAATTCCCTGGCCCCCAACACCTCATATTCACCATGGACGTCCAGTCCCTGTACACCTGCATTCCGCATGGAGATGGCCTCAAGGCCCTCCGCTTCTTCCTGTCCCGCAGGCCCGACCAGGCCCCCTCCACCGACACTCTCATCCGCCTAGCGGAACTCGTCCTCACACTCAACAACTTCTCTTTTGACTCCTCCCACTTCCTACAGACTAAGGGGGTGGCCATGGGCACCCGCATGGGCCCCAGCTATGCCTGCCTCTTTGTAGGTTACGTGGAACAGTCCATCTTCCGCACCTACACAGGCCCCAAACCCCACCTCTTCCTCCGGTACATTGATGACTGTATCGGCGCCGCCTCTTGCTCCCCAGAGGAGCTCGAACAGTTCATCCACTTCACCAACACCTTCCACCCCAACCTTCAGTTCACCTGGGCCATCTCCAGCACATCCCTCACCTTCCTGGACCTCTCAGTCTCCATCTCAGGCAACCAGCTTGTAACTGATGTCCATTACAAGCCCACCGACTCCCACAGCTACCTAGAATACACCTCCTCCCACCCACCCTCCTGCAAAAATTCCATCCCCTATTCCCAATTCCTCCGCCTCCGCCGCATCTGCTCCCACGATAAGACATTCCACTCCCGCACATCCCAGATGTCCAAGTTCTTTAAGGACCGCAACTTCCCCCCCACGGTGATTGAGAACGCCCTTGACCGCGTCTCCCGCATTTCCCGCGACACATCCCTCACACCCCGCCCCCGCCACAACCGCCCCAAGAGGATCCCCCTCGTTCTCACACACCACCCTACCAACCTCCGGATACAACGCATTATCCTCCGACACTTCCGCCATTTACAATCCGACCCCACCACCCAAGACATTTTTCCATCCCCACCCCTGTCTGCTTTCCGGAGAGACCACTCTCTCCGTGACTCCCTTGTTCGCTCCACACTGCCCTCCAACCCCACCACACCCGGCACCTTCCCCTGCAACCGCAGGAAATGCTACACTTGTCCCCACACCTCCTCCCTCACCCCCATCCCAGGCCCCAAGATGACATTCCACATTAAGCAGAGGTTCACCTGCACATCTGCCAATGTGGTATACTGCATCCACTGTACCCGGTGCGGCTTTCTCTACATTGGGGAAACCAAGCGGAGGCTTGGGGACCGCTTTGCAGAACACCTCCGCTCAGTTCGCAACAAACAACTGCACCTCCCAGTCGCAAACCATTTCCACTCCCCCTCCCATTCTCTTGATGACATGTCCATCATGGGCCTCCTGCACTGCCACCATGATGCCACCCGAAGGTTGCAGGAACAGCAACTCATATTCCGCCTGGGAACCCTGCAGCCATATGGTATCAATGTGGACTTCACCAGTTTCAAAATCTCCCCTTCCCCCACTGCATCCCTCAACCAGCCCAGTTCATCCCCTCCCCCCACTGCACCACACAACCAGCCCAGCTCTTCCCCCCCACCCACTGCATCCCAAAACCAGTCCAACCTGTCTCTGCCTCCCTAACCGGTTCTTCCTCTCACCCATCCCTTCCTCCCACCCCAAGCCGCACCCCCAGCTACCTACTAACCTCATCCCACCTCCTTGACCTGTCCGTCTTCCCTGGACTGACCTATCCCCTCCCTACCTCCCCACCTACACCCTCTCCACCTATCTTCTTTACTCTCCATCTTCGGTCCGCCTCCCCCTCTCTCCCTATTTATTCCAGTTCCCTCCCCCCATCCCCCTCTCTGATGAAGGGTCTAGGCCCGAAACGTCAGCTTTTGTGCTCCTGAGATGCTGCTTGGCCTGCTGTGTTCGTCCAGCCTCACATTTTATTATCGTGGTCTGTAGTATATTTGTTTTATTGCAATGAGTAAAGACAGGTCAGGCAAATGAACTTAGAGCTTCGAGTAATATATATAATTATGATGTTAAGATTACAGAGACTTGGTTGGGAGAGGGACAGGACTAGAAGTTTAATGTTCTGGGATTTAAATGTTTTGGGCATGATAAGGATATAAAAGAGATGGAGGAGTTGCATGACTGATTAGGGAGAATGCCTTGAAGGACTCATTAGACAAGGTCATGTGGTTAGATTTTAGGAATAGGAAGGGTGTAATCACTGTGGGATTGTACTACAAGCCTCCCAACAGCCAGTGGGCAGTAGAGGAAAGATATGTGAAAGTACTATGGAAAAATAGGAAAATAGCAGGGTTGTGGTGGGTAATTTTAATTTCTCCAGGGTGCTAAGAGCCAAGATAGATGGGAGTTTGCTAGGTGTATCCAGGATGATTTTTAAGAAATATATAAATAGTCCAATTGGGGAGGTGCCATACTAGACCTGGTGCTAGATAATGAGCCAGGCCAGGTGATCAAAATTTCAGTGGGGGTGCCTTTTGGGAACAGTGACCATAATTCTGTGAGATTTAAGTTACTTATGGATAGGAATAAGATTAGTTCTCTGGTGAAAATACTAAACTTGGGGGAAGGCTAATGACCACATTATTAGGCATGGACTGGCGAATGTAGATGGGGCCAGCAGTTTGAGAGTAAATCCGCATCTGGCATGTAGGCGCCTTTTAAAGGCCAGTTGATTTAAGTTGAGGTCAAGCATGCTCCTGTGAAAATCAAGGATAGGATGGTAAGATTTGGGTACCTTGGATAACATTAGAAATTGAGAGCTTAGTCAAAAAGAGAAAGGAAGCATACATATGGTTTGGCAAACTGAAGACAGACAGAGCCCACAAAGCATACAAAAGTAGCAGGAAAGATCTCAAACAAGAAATTAAGAGGACTGAAAGGGGCCATGAAATGCCTTTGGTAAACATGATTGAGGAAAACCCCAAGCTGTTTCACGTATGTATATGTAAAATTACCTAGAGCATAACGAGAGGAAGTGTAGATCCACTCAAGGTCAAAGGAGGTGGCTGAACCCTGTGATAATTACCAAGCCCCAATCTGCTATGACAGGATTAGAGCTTCCCTTATAATAATTACTCCAGAAACACCCAGAAAAGCTTGTCTTTCCCCTCGTAATCTGTTAAAAGAGTGGTTAAAAGAAAGAGAATCCCTGATCTCCACTTTACAAATAACAAGAAACAATTTATTTGTTTAACCCTAATGTTGCATGAATTAAGAGAATTACTAACAAACCGAATAATTCCCCCCAGACTACTAACGACTCCCTAACCAATCTAAGTTAAGAAGTGGGTGAGGTCCTTAATGAATACTTTGCATCGGCATTCACAAAGGACAAAGATGTGGTGGAAGGTTAGTCTCAGGAGGCATACGTAATAGTATATTAATGGCAAGGTCCTGTGGAGTGTTGTCAAACAGAGACCTTGGGGTGCGGATTCATAGTTCTAAGAAAATGAAGTCACAGATAAAGAGGGTAGTGAAGAAGGCGTTTGGTGACTTGCCTTTATTGGTCATTGTATTGAGTGAAAGTATTGGGAGGTCATGTTGCAGATGTAAAGGACATTGGTTAGGCCACTTTTGGAATACTACATTCAATTCTGGTCTCCCTGCTATAGGAAATATGTTGTGAAACTTGAAAGTGTTCATAAAAGATTTACAAGGATGTTGCCAGGGTTGGAGGATTTGAGCGAGAGAGACAGGCTGAAGAGGCTGGGGCTATTTTCCCTGAAGCATCAGAGGCTGAGGCCACTTTATAAAGGTTTATAAAATCATGAGAGTCATGGATAAGTGAATAGCTAAGATCTTTTCCTCAGGGTAGAGGAGCCCCAAACTAGAAGGCATAGGTTTAAGGTGAGACAGGAAAGATTTAAAAGGGACCTAAGAGGCAACTTTTTCATGCAGAGGGTGATGCATGTGTAGAATGAGCTGCCAGAGGTGAGATGGTGGAGGCTGGTACAATTACAACATTCAAAAAACATCGGGATGGGTACACGAATACGAAGCGTTTAGAGGCATATAGGCCAAACGCTGGCAAATGGGACTAGATTAATTTAGGATGTCTTGTTGGCGTGGATGAATTGGACAGAAGGGTCTGTTTCCATCTTGTATATCTCTATGATTCTATGACTGAATGTTGATATTCTGAGGCATGTTAGTATAAAAAAGGCGAGTGTGTTTTGAAAAGCATTAAGGTAGACAGATCGCCAGAACCTGATAAAATCTACCCCAGAAAGCTGAGGGAGGCAGTTGAGGAAATTGCTGGGGCCTTATATGAAATCTTCTTTAGTCACAGGAGCGGTCCCAGATGTCTGGAAAATAGCCAACATGTTCCTTTGTTTAAGGGCAGCACAAATAATGAGGGAAGTTATTGGAGAAGATTCTTGGGGATAAGATTTACTCACATGTAGAAAAAATATGGAATTATTAGCATCAGGCAGCAGAGCTTTGTCATTACAAACTTGATCGAGTTTTTTTGAGAAACTGACAAAAGATGATTGAGGGCATTGTCTACATAGACTTTAGCAAGGTCTTTGACAAGGTCTCTCAAGTCAGGCTGATACAAAAGGTAAAATTACATGGGATCTGCAGTGAGCTGCTAAGATGGAGACAGAACTGCTTTAGTCATAGAAGACAGAATAGCAATGGAACGGTGTTTTTCTGAGTGAAGATCCGTGACTAGTGGTGTTCCACAGGGATCAGTGGTGGAACTCCTGTTGTGTGCAATATACATAAATGACTTGAGGGGGAATGTAGGTGACTTCATTAGTTATTCTGCTAATGACACATTTTGGGGGAGCTCTAGATAGTGAGGAGGACTGCCAGAGGACACGGTAGGATATATATGGACAGGAGATGTGGGTAAAGAAATAGCAGATGGAGTTTAACCTGGACAAATGTGAGGTGATGTATTTTGGGAGATCTAATGCAGGAGTGAAGTTATAGTAAATGGCAGAACCCAGTATCAGCATACAGAGGAATCGAAGCGTACAGGTCCATAGTTCCCTGAAAGTGGCATCATAAGTGGATAAGGTTGTCAGAAAGCTACATAGTATTCTTGTCTTCATCATTTGGGGCATAGAGTATAAAATGTGGCAAGCCATGTATCGGCTGTATAGAACTTTAGTTAGGTCACATTCGGAATATTGTGTACAGTTCTGGTTGTCGCACTATTAGATGGATGCAGAGTCTTTGGAGAGGGTACAGAAGCGGCTTACCAGGATGTCCTGAATACCAGTTATGAAGTGGAATCACTGGACCCAAAACGTGAATTCTGATTTCTCTCCACAGATGCTGCCAGACCTGCTGAGTTTTCCCAGCATTTTCTGTTTTTGTTACCAAAATGTTGCCTGGTTTGGTGGGTGTTAGCTATGAAGATAAGTTGGACAAACTTGGTTTGTTTTCAGTTGAACTTTGAAGGATGAGGGGTGACCTGATAGAAGAAGTTTCCAAAATAATGAGAGCCACGGATAAAATGTCAGTCATTTTCCCAGGGTAGAAATGTCACTTACGGGGGGCATAGGTTTAAGGTAAAAGGAGAAAGTTTAGAGGAGATGTGAGAGGCAAGTTCTTTCACACAAAGGGTGGTAAGTGCCTGAATTGTGCTGCCAGAGGTGTGGTGGTAGAAGCGGATACAAAGCCAACTTTTAAGAGACATCTTTGATCAATGTATGAATAGACAGGGAATAGAGGGGTATGAACCGCGTAATGGCAGGAGGTTTTTAGTTTAGAAAGACCAAGTGTTGGCACAGTCTTGTTGAGCTGAAGAGCCTGTTCCTGTGTTGTATTGTTCTTTGTTCTTTCTAAAGAGCTCTTAAAATCAGATATGAATTACTTTAGGGGCCCTTCTTCCCTTGACCTCATTAAAACAGAAGCATATAAACTATAAACAACAAAATAAAGATGTTACAAAGAATCAACAATAGTAGTGGTTCAAACACTCACTATCTGTACTCACCCAGCCAGCAGCTTCCACTTGACCCTGTGTCACTTATGAATCCTCATGTCACCTCAGGAGCTCTGTCTCTGGATTTAGTGAAGGTAAACTGGGCTGTTCCTTTTAAAATTTTTCTGCTGCTTTGCTCAGCTGCTCTTTGCCAGATTTCCTTTCTCTCTCTCTCTGACCTCCAGAGCTCTGAGTTCAGTGCCGTCCTATTGTCCCTAAATCCCTTGCCACTTCTCATGTTTTCGGCCACTCCCTTCACCTACCTGTTTCATTTGGCTTTATAGTATCCGCAGTCAATCAGAGATGAGAGGACACTTAATCCCTTTTATTACTGGTCTCCCTGACTCAACCGTACTTTTTTAAATCCCCCACTCCTGGTGGAAGCGAAATCCTTCTCTAGGTCATTTCCAACTCCACCAACTTCAACTGTTCCCAACAGCCCAAACCTTGGCCATTGGTGAGTATAAGTACAAGTACATTTTTCTCTCTTTCTTTCTTTCTGGTCCCTCCACCATCCAAGATTATCTATAGATCTATAGAAGCGGTGCATGTATGAATGCATTAATACCTGGACAGTATCCAGGTTTGGGCTGAAAAATAGTAAATAACGTTTGCAACAATGGTCAGTAGATGACCATCTCCAACCAGATAGAAATAATCATCATCCTTTGACATTCAATGGCCTTACTCTCACTGAACCCACCAGCATCAACATCCTGTGGGTTACCATTGATCAGAAACTCAACTGAACTAACCATTTAAATATAGTAGCTACCTAAAGCAGGTCAGAGACTAGGAATGCTGTGGCGAGTAACTTGCCACCTAACTTCCCAAACCCTGTCCACCATTTACAAGGCACAAGACAAGACTCTGATGAAATATTCCCCACTTGCCTGGATGATTGTAGCTCCAACAACACTCAAAAAGCTTGACACCATCCAGGATAAAGCAACTGCTCGACTGGTTCCAAATCCACAAACATCTACCATCACCACTATCAATGCTTAATAGTAGCAGTGCGCATCATCTTCCAGATATACACTGCAGGAATTCACCAAGGCTTCTTAGATAGCATCTTCCATCTTGATAGACCAAGGCAGTAGGTATTTGGGAACATCACCACATCCAAGTCACACACTATCCTGACTTGGAGATTAATTGCCCTCCCTTCCGTGTTGCTGGGTTATTTTTCTGTAACTTCTTCCCTAACAGCCTTGTGTGGCTTCCTATAGCAATGGACCACAGCTATTAAAGAAGACAGCTCATCACCACCTCTAGAGTAACTAGGAATAGGCATCAACAGTGTCCATATCCCATGAATGAGTTTTAAAAGAAAGAGATGCTGAACACCCGAGAGGGATAGTTGGTGATCAAGGAGGATGTTTCCTTGCTGATATTTGATCTAATGGGGCCTGGAGTCAATGTTGAGAATTCCCAGGGCAACTCCTGAATGTGTACCACTGTGCAACCACCTCTGCTGCTAGTGGAACAGTACATAGTCAGGAACGGTGATGCTGTCAGCTGGCTCATGTTCTGGAACATATGATTCTGCTGGTGTGATACTATCAGGTTGTTGTTTGTCTAATTTGTGAAACAACACTCCCAATTTTGACACCAGTTACCAGACATTAGTAAGGAGGATTTTACATAGTTGACTGAGCTGAATTTGCCTTTGTTTCCATTGCCTAGGGTTTGTGCTAGATGGTCTGTCTAGTTTCATTGCTTTTTGGTGACTACCTGCTTCAAGTCCTAATTGGCACAGTTAAGACAAAGATGAGATTATAACCAAACAACCCTTTCATTGCCATGATTGTCTACTTCTTCCTCTGTAACATTGCCTGATTCTTCCTCCACCTCAGCTCATCTGCTGAAATTTTCTTCCTGTCTTTGTTCAAATGATCTACTTATGGGCTTCTGTATCTTCCAACCAGCATAAATTTGAGCATATCCAGAACTCTACTGCCCCATCCAAACTCATCACTCTAATCACTCATCATTGCAGTGCTCACTGATCTACATTGATTTCCAGTCTGGTACTGCCTTAAATTTAACATGCCCTCCTCTTTTTAAAGCTTTTTGTTTCTTGCCTGTTACTCTGTCCACTCCTACAAGCCTCCTGAGCGTCTGATCTCATCCTTTTATGACCTCTTACAATTTGACTTTACGCTTTGCAATTCCCTCCAACACCTCTCCACTTCCCTATTGCTCTTCTCCCTTAACATGCTAAATTTATCCCTTTGACCAAACTTCTTCATTTGTCACCTCTCCTGTGGCCTGCCATGTGGCTAAGTGCCAGATTCTTATTTGATATTGCTGTTGTGAATTGTCGTGATGTAAAGGATAATGTTACCGTAGTCATTAAAGAGAGACAGCCAGTAGTGGTTTAACGTAAGGGTCAAGACACCTCAAGCAAGGGGAGAGATTGAGGAGAGTCCTTCATGGTAATCTCAGCCAATGCAGGAATCAAATCCGTGCTGTTGGTGTCACCTGCATCATGAATCAGCCATCCAACCAACTGAGCTAACCATTTTACTTTGTGTTCATCATTTCCCAGCTATTTTTACTTGTATTCCAATTGTAGTGCTCTTAATCAACTAATATTCTGTGAACTGAGAATCAAGCTTTTCATGGCTCGGTGTCACAGTACTGAGTGTGTCTACCACCCGCAGGATAATAAAGAAAATCGAGTGGAAACTGGACCATGTTCCATGGTTAACTCCACTTAATTTATTTTCTTTTCATTTATATTTGGAAGTTGAATTATTTCCAAATAATAAAGATGAATATTCATTAATCCAGCCCCTTATTCTTCTGCGTTGATGAAAATATCTTTTAGTCTTCTACATTCGTGAGACTAAACCCATCTGTAATCCTAAACAGATTCATAGAGAACACAATTGTCCGCTAGAGGACACATTGACCAAATGTCTATGGCAGTAATTGGCGTGCTGAAGGTAAAGACATTATCATTAGAAAATAGGTTTAGGGCACTCATCTCTCTGGTAGCATCCTGAACTTGTCCTTAACAATATTAAATGGAACTTTTAATTTATTTGTGATGCTGACAGAGAAAGTATCATTGTTTTAACACACTGTGCCACTTATAAAAGAAACTCAGTTTTTGCTTGATCACCTACATCCAATGCATTTCTGTTGGACTCCAAATGTCAAACTTGTCTCCCTTCATTGATCTGTGTGAATAATTAGGAAAATTAGCTTAACTGTCTTGCAGCAGCATCTTCATTCAAAAACATAAAATATCTTTCATGTACCATTCAATTATAGTTTCAGTTACGTGTGCTCATATGGATATGAGTCGTGTTCATAACTAACAACTTTTTTATAGTGCTTTCTTGCGCAACTGTATGGTTTTCTCCCACCTGTATTACTTTCTACCTTGATCCACCACCACTAAATCACTAATAACTAACTTACATGTAGAACTCATTTAGGGCAGTGCAATGAACCTAAGATAAAGAGAGAGGAGATTAAATGAAAATGGAGTTGGAGCAGGAAATAAGGCAATCCACCACCTGCAGTGTCTACATCTCTCTCAAGGCATTGAGAGTGTTGGTTGACATCACATGCTCCATCTCCAAGAATACTAGGGCACAAATGTTGCCTTGAAAGAGAGGCAGAAAGTTGACAACTGTAAGCACGAGGGCATACTATGTGAACGTGTTAATGGCCGCCTTGGCCAGGCCCAGGAGCAAAGCAGACTCACAAGGAGGTTATATAGAACACAGCACAGGCCCTTTGGCCCACGATGTTGTGCCAAACATTTACCCTAACCTAATGTTTATCTAATCTCACCCCTACCTTATACTATCATCCATATGCCTATCTAACAGCCACTTAAATGCCTCTAATGAGGCTGACTCCACTACCCTCTCCAGCAATGCATTCCATGCCCCTACCACTCTGAGTAAAGAACCTACCTCTGACATCTCCCCTATATCTACGTCCACTCACTTTAGAAGGATGAGAGGGGATCAGATTGAGACGTATAAGATTATTAAGGTATTGGACACTCTGGAGGCAGGAAGCATGTTTCCGCTGATGGGTGAGCCCAAAACCAGAGGACACAGTTTAAAAATAAGGTGTAGGCCATTTAGAACAGAGTTGAGTTCACCCAGAGAGTGGTGGATATATGGAATACTCTGCCCCAGAAGGCAGTGGAGGCCAAGTCTCTGGAAAATATATTTTCAAGAAGAGCTGGATAGAGGTCTTAAAGATAGTGGAATTAAGGGTTATGGGGATAAGGCAGGACAGGATACTGATTGTGTATGATCAGCCATGATCATAATGAATAGTGCTGGCTGGAAGGGCCGAATGGCCTACTCCTGCACCTATTGTCTAAAACTATGCTCACTTGTAACAGCTACCTCCACTCTAGGAAAAAGAAAAAAGGTTGTCCAATTAGCTCTAACAGGGAGTTGCCCTGGACATTGACTTCTGGACCCCATGAAGTCTTGGGCTTCAGATTCAACATGGGCAAGGAAACCTCCTGTTGATTCCCATGCATTGTTCTCCGTCAGCTAATGAATTGGTACTCTTCCATGTTGACCAACACTTAGAGGAAGCACTGAGAATGGCAAGGGAACAAAATGTACACTGGGTGGGGGATATCTATGTCCACCACAAAGAGTTGCTTGGCACAGTACTACAGATTGAACGGGTTGGGTTCTAAAGGACATAGCTACTAGACTGGATCTGCAGCAGGTGATGAGGGAACCGACAAGACAGAAAAACATATTTGACCTGGTCCTTACCAATCTGACAGCTGCAGATGTGTCTGTCCATGATGGTATAAATAAGAGCGACCACCATGCAATCTGTATGGAGACAAAGTCCCAAGTTTACATTGAGAATATTCTCCATTGTTGTGTGGCACTACCACTATGCTAAATGGGACAAATTTCAAATAGATCTGCTATCTGAAGATTGGGCATCCATGAGGCACTACAGGCATTAACAACAGCAGAATTCTACTCCAGCAGAATCTGTAACTCATGGCCCAGTATATCCCCCACTCAACCATTACCATCAAGCCAAGGGATCAACCCTGGTTCAATGGAGAGTGCAGGAGGACATGCCAGGAGCAGCATTAGGCATACCTGATGATGAAGTGATAAGGCAAGGGAACCGTGGTTTACTAAAGAAATTGTATCTCTTGTTAAGCGGAAGAGGGAGGCTTATGTGACGATGAGACGAGATGGCTCAGAAGAGGCGATGGAGAATTACAGATTAGCTAGGAAGGATTTAAAGAGAGAGTTAAGAAGAGCAAGGAGGGGACATGAGAAGACATTAGCAGGTAGAATAAAGGAGAACCCTAAAGCTTTCTATAGGTATGTGAGGAATAAGAGGATGACTAGGGTAGGAAGTCAACGACAGAAGTGGGAAGTTGTGTGTTAACCTTGTGGAGATCGGAGAGGTGCTACACGAATATTTCTCATCTGTTTTCACTCAGGAAAAGGAGAATATTGTAGAGGAGAAGATTGAGTTACGGTCTACTAGAATTGAAAGGATTGAGGTTAGTAAGGAGGAGGCATTATCAATTCTAGAAGGTGTAAAGGTGGATAAATACCATGGGCTGGATGGGATTTTTGCGAGGATTCTCTGAGAAGTTAGGGAGGAGGTGGTGGAGCCTTTGGCCTTGATCTTTGAGGCCTCATAGTCTACAGATTTAGTACCAGAGGACTAGAGGATTGCAAACAATGTGCCCTTGTTCGAAAAGGGCAGGAGAGATGACCCATATAGACCTGTGAGCCTTATGTCTGTTGTAGGAAAAGTTTTGGAAAGGATTATAAGAGAGAGGATTTATAATCATCTAGCAAGCAACAATTTGATTGGAGATAGTCTACATGGATTTGTCAACGGCAGGTCGTGTCTCACAAACCTCATTGAGTTTTTTGAGAAGGTGACCAAGCATGTGGATGAAGGTAGGGCAGTTGACGTGGTGTACATGGACTTCAGTAAAGCTTTTGATAAGGTTCCACATGGTAGGCTATTGGAGAAAATACGGAGGCATGGGATTGAGGGAGATTTTGCAGTTTGGATTAGAAACGGGCTTTCTGTAAGAAGGCAACGAGTGGTGGTTAATGGAAAATATTCAGCCCGGAGTCCAGTTACTGGTGGTGTGTCTCAAGGATCTATTTTGGGACGACTGCTGTTTGTTATTTTTTATAAATGACTTGGACGCAGGCATTGGTGGATGGGTTAGTAAGTTTGCAGATGACACTAAAGTCGGTGGAGTGGTGGACAGTGTGGAACAATGTTGCAGGTTGCAGGGAGACTTGGATAAACTGCAGAATTGGGCTGAAAGGTGGCAAATGGAGTTCAATGCAGATAAATGAGAGGCGATTCACTTTGGGAAGGATAATAGGATGGCAGAATACTGGGTCAATGGAAAGATTCTTGGTAGTGGGGATGATCAGAGGGATCTTGGTGTCCATGTGCATAGATCCCTGAAAGTTGCCACCCAGGTTGATAGTGCTGTTAAGAAGGCTTACGGTGTATTAGGTTTTATTTGTAGAGGGATTGTGTTCCAGAGCCATGATGTCATACTGCAACTGTACAAAGTGCTAGTGCGGCCGCGCTTGGAATATTACATGCAGTTCTGGTCACCCCATTACAGGAAGGATGTGGAAGCATTGGAAAAGGTGCAGAGGGGATCTACCAGGATGTTGCCTGGTCTGGAGTGAAGGCCTTATGAGGAAAGGCTGAGGGACTTGGGACTGTTCTCATTGGAGAGAAGAAGGCTAAGACGGGATTTAATAGAGACATTCAAGATGATCAGAGGATTAGATAGGGTGGACAGTGAGAGTCTTTGTCCGAGGATGATGATGTCAGCTTGTACGGCGTGGGGGGAATAGCTACAAATTGAGGGGTGATAGATTTAAGACAGATGTCTGAGGCAGGTTCTTTACTCAGAGAGTGGTAAGAGCATGGAACACCCTGCCTGCCGATGTAGTGAACTCAGCCACGTTAGGGACATTTAAACAGTTCTTGGGCAAGCATATGGATGACGAGGGATAGTGTAGGGGGATGGGCTTAGATTAGTTCACAGGTTGGCGCAACATCGAGTGCCGAAGGGCCTGTTCTATGTTGTATTGTTCTATGTTCTATGAAGTGTCAACCTGATGAAGCCACCAAATAAGACTATTTGCATGCCAAACAGCATAAGCAACAAATGAAAAACAGAGCAAAGCGATCCCATAAACAATGGATGACATCTGAGTTCTGCCATCCTGCTACGTCCAGTCATGAATGGTGGTGGACAATTAAACAACTCACTGGAGGAGAAGACTCCACAATATCCCCATCCTCAATGATGGAAGAGCCCAGCACATTAGTCTAAAATTTAAGGCTGAAGCTTTCGCTGCAATCTTCAGCTAGAAGTGGATGTTCCATCTCGGCCTCCTCCAGTGACCCCCAGCATTCCTGATACCAGTCTTCAGACAATTTGATTTACTCTACATGATATCAAGAAACAGTTGTAGACACAGGATACCACAAAGAAAACGGGCCCCAACAACATTCTGGCAATAGTACTGAAGACTTGTGCTCCAGAACTTGCCGTTCCCCTAGCCAAGCTGTTCCAGTACAGTTATAACACTGGTATCTAACCGACAATGTTGAAAATGTCCCAGTTATGTCCTGTACACAAAAAGAAAGACAACACTGGCTCATCAGTCGACACCAACATTAGTAAAGAGATAGAAGGTGCCATCAACAATGTTATCAAACTGTATTTGCATAAAAATAACCTCAAGGTAGTGTCCTAAGCCCAAACATCTTCAGCTGCTTCATTGATGACTTTCCTTCCGTTGTGAGGTCAGAAGTGGGGATGATCATCGATGATTGCACAATGTTCAGCACCATTCACAACTCCTCAGATAGTAAAGCAGCCCACGTTCAAATGCAACAAGATTTGGACAATATCCAGGCTTGGGCTGACAAGTGGCAAGTAACATTCATCCCACACAAATGACCATCACGAATAAGAGACAATCTAACTACTGCCCATTGACATTCAATGGCATTACCATTACTGAATCCCCCACTATCAAAGTCCTGGGGTTTATCAACTGGGCTCAGCAAATAAACACAGTGGGCTCAAGAGCATGTCAAAGGCTAGGCATCCTGTGGCAAGTTACTCACCCCCTGACTCCCTAAATGACTGTCCACCATCGACAAGGCACATGCCAGGATTGTGAGGGAGTACTCCCCACTTACCTGGATGAGTGCAGCCCAACAACACTCAAGAGCTTGACATCATTCAGGACAAAGCTGCCACTTGATTGGCACTTCATCCACTAACAAAAGCTCCCAGCAACATCAACGCTCAATAGCAGCAGTGTGGACCGTCTACAAGATGCACTGCAGAAATTCACCAAATCCTCAGACATGACCACCCATGACCACTTCCATCTAGAAGGATAAGGGCAGCAGATAAATGGGAACACCACCACCTTCAAGTTCCCTTCCAAGCCACTCATCATTCCTGATTTAGAAATATATCGGCATTTCTTTACTGTTGCTGTGTCAACATCCTGGAATTCCCTCTCTACTGACATTGTGAGTCAACCCACAGCAAGTAGACTGCTACGGTTCAAGAAGGCAACTCACCAACGCCTTCTCATGGGCAATGAGGCATGGGCAATAAATCTTGGTCAGCTAATGACAGCAACATCTCACAAATGAATAAATGAATAAAAAGTCATACAGCAATGAAACAAACCTTTTGGTCCAACCAGTCCATGCCAACCATAACCCTAAATTAAAATAGTTCCACCAGCCTGTGTTTGGCCCATACCCCTCCAAACATTTCTTATTCACATACTTATCCAAAAGTCTTTTGATCTTGGTAACTGTACCCACATCTACTACTTTCTCTAGAAATTCATTCCACTCATGGGCGACTCTCTGTGTAAAATAAAATTGACTTGAACCCAGGCCTCCTAGCATAGAAGTAGGGACACTATCAGGGCACCATGAGCATCCCCTGACTGTTTCATTGATTAATGAGATTCTTCATTCCATATTGGAAAAGTACTGAGTCTCAGCAGAGACAACGTGTAAAGAGCTGGGAAATCCCAATATCAAAAATGCTGTGAAGGGCATTCCTTACTATTCTCGCCAATACAGACCTGGGTTTGTAATTAAACATACATATAGAAATGGAACGCACATATCTTTGTAGCTAGGCCATACTTTTATTTTAATCAACCAATAGAGAATGATACATTAACCACCATGACTCATAGAGACTTCTCAATGTTTTCAGTTATTGAACATTCTTGATCGTAAGCTTGCTCTGCTTTGTTATGTACTGTTGCGTGGGATAAGAAGTAAAATGTGATATTGTTTCATGTCTTTTCATGGCTTATGATTTTTCCCATTAGATGTGGAGAAGGTATTCTTGCCTTGGCTGATGGAAAAGGTGAAGAAGTCAATGGAGAAGAGAATTTTGGGAAGGACGATGTTGGACAGTAAGTAGCTGTCCAAAGTAGGGCCCAATTCCTTTTTATGCATAAACTCAATTAATTCACATGTAACAGACTAAAACAAATGCAAAACTAAAACACCTTGGATGCTGGAAATCTGAACAGAGAACAGAAAATTCAGGAGATACTCAGCAGATTTCAAATGATCTGTAGAAAGAGAAACAAACCAAACATTTCAAGCTTAATGACCTTTCCATTCAAATGTTGGTTAGTAACACCATAAGAAGTAGGAACAGGTGAAGACTATTCATGGCCTCAAACCTGCTGCATCATTCAGTAGGATCATGGTTAATCCGACGTTACTGACGTCCACTTTTCTACCTTTTCCCTGTAACCGTGATTCTCTTAGTGATCAAGAATTATTCTTTCTCAGCCTTAAACGTACAGAGGATTCTGTCCCCAGAGCCTCTGGGCCAAGAAGTCCTAAAGATACACAATCCTTTGAGAGAAGAAATTCTTCCTCATCTCCGTGTTAAATTGGTGTCCCTTTAATCTCAGGTAATGCCCTGTAGTCATGGACACTCCCATAGATATGGGGAAACATCCTTTTCCTTTCCAAATATTTTTATGTTATCTGCAAATTTGGCTACATTACATTTGTTTCCTTCCTCCAAATCAATAATATATATTGTAAATAGTTGTGATCCCAGCACTGATCTCTATGGACCCCACAAGTCATGGGCTGCCAACCTGAAAAAGAACCCCTTATCCCCACTCACTGTTTTCTGTCTATCAGCCAATTCTCTATCTATGCCAATATGCTACCTCCTATACTGTGAGCTGTTATCCACTACTTAACAATTTGTGAACTCTGAAGTCCAAATACAATACATTTACTGGTTCTCCTCTCTCCGCTCTAATTGAGACTTATTCGCAAAGCTGTAATAAATTATTAAGACATGATTTCCCTTTCAAGAAGCCGTGTTCACTATGCTTGATTAGACAATGACTTTCCAAATGTGTTGCTGTTACTTCCTTAATAATTGACTCCAACAATAGACATAAATTGGCCTATAGGTAGCCAATTTTTGTCCGCCTTTTTGAATAGGGGTGAGACATTGGCAGTTTTCCGATCTTTCATAATTCTCCAGATTCCAAAGATTTTTGAAAATTTGCAAGCAATACATCCATTTTGCTGCAGCTACTTTCATAGAAATAAAGAAGATGGGAGCATGATTAGGCCATTTGACTCCTCAAGCTGCTCTACCATTCACACTGATCATAGATGATCATTGAGCCCACTGCCCTAATCCTGTCTTCACCCCATAACCCTTTAGCCTCAAGAGTGAGATCTACCTCCTCCTTGAAAAAAAGCCAATGTTTTGGCCTCAACCACTTTCTGGAGTAGTGAATTTCTCAGGCTCACCACTCTGTAGATATCGAAATTTCTCATCTGATAAAGGGTTTACTCCTTTATCTTTAAACTCTGACCCCGGTTCTGAATTCCCCCACCATCGGGAGAATCCACCTGTATCAAATCTGTCTAGTCCTGTTAGAATTTTGTAGGATTCTATAAGGTTCACTAACTCCTATTAATCTTCTAATCTCCAATGAATACAATCCTAACCGTCTCAATCTCTCCTCATGCGTCAGTCCTGTCATTCCAGGAATTATTTTAGTAAACCTTGGCTGCACTTTATAGCAAGGGCATTCTTCCTCAGAGGAGAAGACCAAGACTGTGCATAGTATTTCCATCTGTCACCTCATCAATGCCCTGTATAATTGTAGGAAGACCTCCTTGTTCTTGTACTTGAATCCTCTCACTCTAGTTTGCTCCTATACTGCCGGCTGCACCTGCACCCATACTTTCAGCAACTGGTGCACACGGACACCCAGGACTCATTGATTCTTTCCCTCTCTCAATTTACCATTCAGATAATAATCTGCTTTCCTCTTTCTGCTACCAAAGTGGAGAACCTGTCATTTATCCAGATTATACTACATTTTGCCGTGCGTTTGCTCGCTCACTCAATCTGTCCAAATCAAACTGCAATATCTCTGCATCCTCCAAACAGTTCACTCCCAGCTTTGTGTCTTTTGCTAACTTTGAAATATTACACTTAGATCCCTGATCTAAATCATTAACATATATTGTTAATAGCTGGCATCCTGATACCAAAACCTGTGGTATACCATGAGTCACTGCCTGCCATTCAGAAAAATTCTTTGTTTTGTTTCTGCTCATCAATTTTCGATCCATTTCAATAAACTACCCCCAATCCCATGCCCTTTAATTTTACACATTAATCTCTTAGGTGAAACTTAGTTGAAAACCTTCTGAAAGTCCAAATAAACACATCCCCCAATCAACTCTACTAGTTATTCCTCAAAGATTTCCAGTAAATTTGTCCAGCGTGATTTCCCTTTTATAAATCCATGCTGACTATGTCTGATTCTCCCACTGTTTTCAAGATGCTTAGCTGTAAATCCTTGATAATGGATTCTAGCAACTTCCCCTTTATCTACATCAGACTCACTGTTCTGTAATTCCTTGTTTTCTCTTTGCCTCCCTTTTTTAAATAATGGGGTTACATTAGCCACCCTCCAATTTGTAGGAGCTGGTCTAGAATCCGAAAAATTTTTGAAGATCGCCACAATGCATCTACTATTTCTCTGGCCATTTCCTTAAGTATTCTGAGATACAGATTATCAGACCTGGGATTTATCTGCCTTAAATCCTATCAATTCGTGCAACACCATTTCTATACTGATACAGATCCACTTCAGTTCCTGTCTGTAACTGAACCCGGTATTC
Source organism: Stegostoma tigrinum (assembly GCF_030684315.1). Lineage (NCBI taxonomy): Eukaryota > Metazoa > Chordata > Chondrichthyes > Orectolobiformes > Stegostomatidae > Stegostoma > Stegostoma tigrinum. The sequence goes on along the minus strand of NC_081362.1, from coordinate 34,350,870 downwards.
CCCATCATTTCTGCTTTGTTATTCGTGTTCTCCTTTAAAGACAGAAGCGAAGTAAACTTGATGAAGAATTGTATCGTAATATGATCGCTCGTTCTCAAGGAATCTCTAGTTGGCTGCTCAGCGGTTTGGTCCAGCAAACCATACCACATGCACTGCAGGAATTCCTCCTCTACGGGATTGTGACTAATTTGATTTATTCAATCTATATTCAAATTAAAGTCACCCAAAATTACGGATGTTCCTTCACTGCCTGCACCTCTCTTTTCCTGTTTAATGCCATTCCCAACATCATCACTAATGGCCTGTGTACCACCCCCACTAATGTTCTTTGCCCCTTGGTATTTCTCAATTCTACCCACCCAGGTGCTACATTGTCTGAACTAATATCTTTCCTCACTATTGTGTTTATATCCTCTTTAACCAGTAATGCAACTCCACTGTTTTTTCCTTTTTGTCTGTCCTTACTAAATACCGAATACCTCTAGATGTTCAGTTCCCATCCCTGGTCTCCAAACTGTATCCCAAAATATCATACCTGTTTACATTTAGTTGCATGATTAATTCATTCACTTTATTTTGAATACTTTAGCATCCTGGGATGTGAGCTGTAAGGGCTTGGGGATTTACCTGCCTTTTACCCCATTAGTTTGTCTAATACTACTGCTGTGGGTATGGTGTTTGTACATAATTCCACCCCGTTTTTCTTTGTGTTAAAGGGATGTTTGTAGTTTCTTCTATCTTGAAGACTGATGTAAAATATCTGTTTAACTCTACTGCTATTTCTATGTTCTCCATAACTGTCTCAGCCATTAAGACAAATGTTTTGGTTTGTTTTCTTTTCTCACTAAATATATTCAAGGGACTGATGTTGGTCTGCATTTTGCCATGCAGAATGAATTGAGCTTCATTGTATAGAGCCAGTCTCCCATTTAATATAATTTCTCCAATAGGATCTCAAAGCAAATTTAATAACATGTTTACTGTTTGTAACTAATCATTTCAGAGTTGAGGGGGGACCTGACTGAGGTCTACAAAATCATGAGAAGCATAGACAGGGTGGATAGCAAGAAGCTTTTTGCCAATTGATGATTTCAAGGTGAGAGGAGAAAAGTTTAAGGGAGATATGTGTGGAAAGTTCTTTACTGTCTCAGATTCTCCAGCATCGGCAGTTCCTACCATCTAAGTGAAAGCTAGTTTATTTTATGTTTTTATCTTTTATTCTGTTTTAATTTTTTTATGTTTTACTTGAAGCCAGTGTTTCAAATAGAGTTAGGTATCAGTGGAAGATTTTTGCAAGGAGCTGTTTCTCTAACTGAAACTTTTACTCCCTGTGTACTGCTGCATGCTTACTGATGAGCTCATCAGCAGCAAATGCTAAACTGGAAAAAACAGTGATTGGAGGAGCAGCAAGCAGATCAAGGCTTGTGGCAATGTGTCTGTGAACTTGATCTAGGAATTGGAGACTTTTAGGAACACTCCTAGGAGAGTAGGAGATGAGGCTTGCACAGTGGGGAGAATGAAGAGTCAGATAGCAGAGGGAAACTGAGAGTATGGCTTCCAGGTTGCTCCCACTATTTTTTTTCCATTCTATTTTCATGAAATAAATAAATTCCATTTGAGCCTGTTTGATGGGGTGGTAGTGGGGGAAACTTGGCCACTGTAGTTTCAATGTGAAACATTTACTGGTTGGGTAATACTGCTTCTGGAAAAGTGCTGCATGGATTATTGTGTTAAAATTAAGGGGACAGATAGGGGCAGACAGAATGAGAGGAGTAAGAAAGACAGGAGGGAGGATATAAAAAAGGGGAGAAAGGGTGAAAGAGGAAGAGGGTACAGATATGAATGTGGGAAAGGAAGACAAGGGAAAGCCGACTGAGGAGGAAATATTGAACTGAAAGGGCCTTCCGGCACCCAATTTTATGTGAATTCTGTTGCTTGGAGTGTGCTTTGCTAGGCCTAATCCAAGTCAAGGTGAGTAAAACCTAACCTAGCTTGGCCCCAGTCACCACCCCATTCCATTGTGTTCATGAGTTGATCTGATTATGTTTCTCTGTCTAGCTCTGCTTTATAACTAAAAATACAAAATTTGGCTTTATTATTAAATGTTGCTACCTGGCACTTTTTAATGATCATTTCTATTAATGACTCATTTAAATTATTTATTACTTTTTTTTGTAAAGTTCCATGTTTACTGATGTGGCAACCCTCATCTTTCTGAAATTTATTCATTGGTTTGTTGACAAAGAGAAAATTGAAATGAGGCCCCCTTTCATGCGAAAAAGGTGGCCATACTGCCATATGGTGTGAACACCTTGTATGGCCAGCTACTACACTAGGCAATGACAACCAGGTTACTGGTGGGACAAGCAATACATTTTTACAGTATTTTTTCTCAAGTCTTAACCTCACTTTAATTATTACTTATTTCTTGGACTTATCCAGTACATCCCAAGTACGACATATTGCAGTTCATTGTGGCAGCATGTGCTTTGTTAAGCATGAGCAAATTTCTTTTTGCCACTAGCACAGATTTTCAACGGACAAAATGCACCCAGTGCCTTTGCCTGAAATGTATAATCTAATGGCCAATCTGTAAAGGTATGACTGAAGTGTGAGAAAGTCCTAACATCAAGGAGGCCAACCTGCATTCTGAATATAAAAATGACAAATTACACAAATATGATGTCATACGTATCTGTAGAATCAACATGATATATATATTATACTTGTATTTCTTTTTATTCATTCATTCTCAGGAAGTAGAATTGAGAAGGCAAGGACACTTGTTGTCCATCCGTCACTTCAGAAGATGAGTAATGTGTCACTTTCTCGAATTGTTGATAGTCTGTGTGGTCAAGGTACATCTGCTGTGCTATTAAATTGACAGTTCCTTGATTTTGATCAGCAGCAATTTGGTAACTGCTATATGTCCAAGTAAGGATCATGAACAACTTGGAGGTGGTAATGTTTTTATGCAGCTATTGCAATTGACCTCTTAGGTTTTAGAGAAGACCACAGGTTTGGGAGGTGTTGTTGACGAACCAAGGTGAATTTTTGCAGCACAGCGTTTAGTTTTCTTACGCTGCAACCGTTGCGCTAGTGTTGGAGTGAATGGATGTTTATTTAAGGTGATAGATACAATGCTGATGAAGCAGGCTACTTTACCTTAGGTAACATTAAGTTTTTGAAGTGTTACTGTGGCTTCATTCTTCTAAGCAAATAGAATATTCAATCATACTACTCGTGCCTCAAAGGTTGTAGGATGATTTCAGAAAATTAAGAAGTGAGCCACTTGCCACAGAATACACATCCTCTTACCAACTCTTGCAACCACTGTATTTGTGTGTCTAGTCCAGTTAGGTTTACAGTCAGTGATCCTCACATGTTATTGGTGTGGAATTTAAGAGTAATGTATGGAATGTCATGGGGTGTAGTTTGATTCTCAAGATGGGGATGACTGTTCATTGGGATTTACTTAGTGCTAATGTTACTTGCAGATTTTCACTCTTATTGTCCAAAGGGATACAGCATGCATGGTGTGGTTGCCTTCATTGCACGGGCACTTGCAGAATAAAGATGTTTTGTAGAACAATTATAAAGCCTTGGTGACACTGTACTAAGAATGTTTTGTGAAGTTTTGTCTCCCTTTCAAAGGACATGCAGTAGAGAGAATGCAATGTAAGTTCATCAGACTGATCTGCTGGGTTGACCAGTTTGTCTCATGGAAAGAGACTAAGAAAACTGAGGTCACATAAAGAGCGTCCCTGGGAGTGCTCCAACCCCCAGCCTTTCGGTTAACAGCCGAACACGCTAACCGATTACACCACAGAGACGAACTTCCTCTCCTGACCTGAAACGTCAGCTTTCCTGCTCCTCTGATGCTGCCAAGCCTGCTGTGTTCCTTCAACTCCACACTGTGTTATCTCAGACTCCAGCATCAGCAGTTCGTACTGTCTCTAAGAAAACTGAGCCTGTCTTCTCTAGAGATTCAAAGAATGGGATCTCTTTGAAACCTACTAAATTCTTAACAGGATCTGACAGGTAGATTTTTCCCCTTGGCTGTTGAGTCTAGAACCAGGGAACGTAGTCTCTCAATCAGCGGTAGTCAATTTATGATTTAATTTGATTATGGTCATATGTATGTAAGTACAGTGAAAAGTTTTGTTTTGCATGCAGTACAGGAAGATCATAACATACAAGGACACACAGAACAGAACAAGGCATACAAAGTTAAGGCTGCACAGAAGGTGTACAAAAAGCAAGATCAACATTATATTTGAAATTTGAGAGGTCTTTTCAGCAGTCTCAAAACAGTTAGGAAGAAACTGTTCTTGAACCTGTTAGTACGTGTGTTTAAGCATTTGTGTCTCCTTCCTGCAGGAAGAGATTGGCAGAGATTATAACCAGGGTGGGAAGTGTTTTTGATAATGTTGACTGCCTTTCCGTGCCATTGAGGAGTGGTAGATTGAGTCCATGAATGGGAGGTTGGCTTGCATGATGGTCTGGGCTGTGTTCACACCTTTCTGTAGTTTCTTACAGTCCCGGGCAGAGCATTTGCCCCACCAAGCCGTGATGCATCCAGATAGAATACTTTCTATTGTGCAACTATAAAAGTTGGTCAGAGTCCTCATGGATCTTCCAAATTTCCTTAGCTCCTGAGGAAGAATAGATGTTGTTGTGTCTTCAATTGTTGGTTATTGTAAATTTGAGGAACTTGACGTTTTCGATCATCTCCATCTCAGCTCTATTGATATAGATAGGGGCATGCGGAGATAATAAATGAATATTTTGCATCAGTTTTTACTGAGAAGAAAGAAGTTGGGCCTAGAGAATGCAGGGAAATAAAGTTTGATATTTTAAAAAATAGTTCACATTACAGAAGAGGAAATTCGGGAGGCCTTAGAGAATATAAGGGTGAACAAATCTCTGGGACCTGATTTAACAAATCCCAGAATGTTGTGGGAAGTAAGGGAGGAAATTGCAAGACCCCTTGCAGAAATATTTGCATCATCTATAACTATGGGTGAGGTGCCTGATGACTGGAGGGTGGCTAATGTTGTACTTTTGTTTAAGAAAGGATTTAAGAAGAAATTGGGGAACTATAAAACTGAGAATCTAACTTCGTTTGTGGGTAAATAGTTTTAGGTGATTATAAAAAGTAGGATTTATGGGCATTTAGAGAGTCAGAAATTGATTAGAGGTAGTCATTGTGGTTTTGTGCAAGGAAAATTGTATCTTACAAACTTGATTGAGTTTTTTGAGGAAGTTACCAAAAAGATTGACGGTAGCAGAGCAGTAGACGTTGTTTATTTGGTTTTTAGTAAAGCCTTTGACAAGGTTCCACACTGTACACTAATTAGTAAAGTTAGGTCGCATGGGATTCAGGGTGAGCTTGCCGATTGGATACATAATTGGCTTAATGGCAGGAGTCAAACAGTAATGGTGGAGGATCAGAGGAGCAGGAAAGCTTTCCTGTGCCTCTGATGCTGCTGGGCCCGCTGTGTTCATCCAGCTTCACACTGTGTTATCTTAGATTCTCCAGCATCGGCAGTTCCTACTATCTCAGTAACGGTAGAGGGTTGATTTTTGGAATGGAGACCTGTGACCAGCAGTGTTTCACAGGGATCGGTTCTAGGTCCTATTTTGTTTGTCATTTATATAAGTGATTTGGATGAGAATGACATGGTTGGTAAGTTTGCGGATGACACCAAAATTGGTAGCATTGTAGACAGTGAAGAAGGTTTTCTAAGATTGCAAAGGGATCTTGATCAAATGGGTTAGTGGGCTGAACAATGACTGATAGAGTTCAGTTTGGATAAAGGGAAGGTATTGCATTTTGGTATAACAAACAAGGGTAGAGCTTATGCAGTTAATGGTAGAGTTTTAGGTAGTGTGGTAGAACAGAGGGACCTAGGTGTGCAGGTACATAGTTCGTTGAAGCTTGCATCTCATATAGACAGAGTGGTGAGACAAGTGTTTGGCACACTTGCCTTCATTGCTCAGTCTTTTGAGTGTAGGAGTTGGAAATCATGTTGATGTTGTATAGGGTACTAGTGAGACCTCTTCTGGAGTGTTGTGTTCAGTTATTAGGAAGAATATTATTAAGACTAGCAGTCAGTGTCACCTTTGGACATATTTGGAAACACAGTGACTGTTTAGGGATAGTCAACATGGCTTTGTGCATGGGAAATCATGTCTCACTAACTTGACTGATTTTTTTTGAAGAAGTGACAAAGACGATTGATTAAGGCGGATTGATGGATGCTACCTATATGGACTTCAGTAAGGCAATCAACAAGGTTTGTCATGGTAGATTGGTTAGCAGGGTTAGTTCATATGGAATACAGGAAGAACGAGCCATTTGGATACAAAATTCACTTGAAGGTTGGAGACAGAAAGTGGTGGTGGAGAGTTGCTTTTCAGACTGGAGGCCTGTGACCAGTCGATTTTGTAGACCACAATCATGTCCCCCCTCAACCTCCGTTTTTCTAATGTAAATAATCTGAAATCCACTCAATCTCTCTTCATAGCTAGCACCCTCCAAACCAGGCAAAATCCTGGTGAACCTCCTCTGCACTCTCTCCAAAGCATCCGCATCCTTTTGGTTATGTGATGACCAGAACTGTGCACAGGATTCCAAATATGGTTGAACCAAAGCCCGATACAACTGTAACATGACCTGCCAACTCTTGTACTCAATACCCTGTCAGATGATTGAAAACATGCCGTATGCCTTCTTGACCACTCTGTCATCCTGAGTTGCCACCTTCAGGTTACAATGGACCTGAACACCCAGATCTCTCAATTTGTGCATCAGTTTTTCCCAGGGTTTTTCCATTTACCATGTAGTTTACTCTTGAATTGGATCTTCCAAAATGCATCACCTCACACTTGCCTGGATTGAAATCCATCTGCCATTTCTCACCCCAATTCTCTAATCAATCTATATTCTGCTGTATTCTCCAACAGTCCCCTTCACTATCCGCTCCTCCACCAATCTTACTGTCATCTGCAAATTTGCTAATCAGATCATCTATACATTCCTCCAGATCATTTATGTATATCACAAACAACAGTGGTACCAACATGGATCCCTGTGGAACACCACTGGTCACAGTTCTCCATTTTGAGAAATTCCCTTCCACTGCAACACTCTGTGTCCTGTTGCCCAGCCAGTTCTCTGTCTATCTACTAGTACACCCGAGACCCCATGTGACTTCACTTTTTCCATTAGCCTACCATGGGAAACCTTATCAAATGCCTTACTGAAGTCCATGTATATGACATCCAGAGCCCTTTCCTATCAACTTTGTCACTTCCTCAAAGAATTTTATCAAGTTGGTAAGACATGACCTTCCCTGCAAAAAACCATGCTACCTATCACAAATAAGCCCATTTTCTTCCAGATGTAAATAGGTACTATCCCTCAGTATCTTCTCCAGCAGCTTCCCCAACACTGATGTCAGGCTCACCGGTCTATAATTACGTGGATTATCCTTGCTACCCTTTTTAAACAAGGGGACAACATTAGCAATTCTTCAGTCCTCCAGGACCTCACCCATGCTCAAGGATGCTGCAAAGATATCTGTTAAGGTCCCAGCTATTTCCTCTCTCCCATCCCTCAGTAACCTGGGATAGATCCCATCGGACCTAGGGATTTGTCCACCCTAATGCGTTTTAGAATACCTAACAATTCCCCCCTCCTTATGCCAACTTGACCTAGAGTAATCAAACATCTCTCCCTAACCTCAACATCCGTCATGTCCCTCTCCTCAGTGAATACCGACACAAAGTACCCATTAAGAATGTCACTCATTTTCTCTGACTCCTCACATAACTTCCCTCCTTTGTCCTTGAGTGGGCCGACCTTTTCTCCAGTTACCCTCTTGCTCCTTATGTACGAATAAATGGATTTGGGATTTTCCTCAGCCCTGCTTGCCAAAGATCTTTCATGACCCGTTTTTAGCCCTCTTAATTCCTCGTTTCAGATTGGCCCTACTTCCCCAATATTCTTCTAAAGCTTCGTCTGTTTTCAGTCATCTAGACCTCATGTTTGCTTCCTTTTTCATCTTTGCTAGTTTCACAATTCCTTGAAAGCAGAATTGTCGTGGACAGAGTAGTGAAGAAGGTGTTTAGTACGCTTTCCTTTATTGGCCAATGTATTGAGTATTGGAGTTGGCATGTCATGTTACAGCTGTACAAGACAATGTTTAGGCCATTTTTGGAATACTACATGCAACTCTGGTCTCCTTCCATAGGAAGGATATTGTGAAACTTCAAAGTGTTCAGAAAAGATCTTCAAGAATTTTGGCAGGGTCAGTGAGTTTGAGCTATAAGGAGAGGCTGAATAGACTGGGCTATTTTCTGTGGAGCTTTGGAGGCTGAGGGATGACCTTGTAGTAGTTTATAAAATTATAAGAGGCATGGATGGGATGAACAGTCAAGGTCTTTTCCCCAGGGTAGGGGAGTCTAAAACTTGAGGCTGTAGGTTTAAGATGAGAGAGGGAAGATGTAAAAGGGACTAAAGGGGCAACTTTTTCATGCAGATGAGCTGCCAGAGGAGGCGACGGAAGCTGGTAAATTATAAAATGTAAAAGTAATGTGGATGGATATATGAATAGGAAGGGCTTAGAGGCAAATGGGCTACATGCTGGCTCATGGGATTGGATTAATTTAGAATATCTGGCCAGCATGGATGAGTTGGTCCAAAGGGTCTGTTTCTGTGCTGTACATCTCTGACTATGACTAAGAGTGAAGGTAAAAATTGTTAATAATGTATCCTGTCTTGTATTTTTCAAATACCATCTCTATTTCTTGTCACATTAGATCTGTTTGTGTTTAACAAAACCTATTTTCAGCAAAATGGATCTCATAAATACAAACCAGTCCCTGGAAGCATCATTCATCATGGATAAATTTGTTTTAATTTCCATCATCTTGCTTTTACACACAATGCCTGCTGGTGGTTTCAGATATACTTCCGTCTGAAGGTTAGAAACATGGTATTCATGTCAATTTCCAGCTCTGAGAGAATCACTGATATTTCTGTGACACCCAATCATAGAACATAGAATATAGAAGAGTAAAGCACAGTACAGGCCCTTCAGCCCATGATGTTGTACCAACCTATTATCCTACTAAGATCAAACTACCCGGCATACCCTACATTGCACCTCCATGTGTCTATCCAAGGGTGGCTAAAAAGTCTCTAAAGTATCTGACTCCACTACCACTGCTGGCAGCTCTTTCCACACGCCCAACACTCTCTGAAGAACCTGCCTCTGACATCTCCCCTATACCTTCCTCCAATCACCTTAAAATTATGCCCCTCGTAATAGTTGTTTAAGCCCTGGGAAAAAGTCTCTGATTATCCACTGTATCTATTCTTTCATCATCTTGTACAAAATCACTCTTCAAATTTCCCAGTAACTAATCTTACTTTAGCCTAGAGTCCAATTTATAAGGATATTTTTCAGTCACATCCACCAATATTGCATCGCTGGTTGGGGACATGGATTAGCTCATTTAGCTGGATGACTGCTTTGTAATGTGGAGTGACACCAACAGTTGAATTCTCTCACCAGCTAAAGTTACCATGAAAGATTCTTCTTCCCAACCTCTTTGTCTGATGCGTAGTGACCTTCCAGTTAAACAACTACCAGTCCTCTGGGACTAATGCAACTTTACCCTAACTTTTATAGCTGGTTGGCTTTTATCTGGTACTCCAGGATAAACTCAACTTTCCAACTACTAACATCCCTGTGATTTTTAGCTGTTATTAGTTTAATCACGTTTATTAGCAGTCATGAAAATCTTCTGGGCTTGATGCATTCTGCCGTGAGACTGCTTTTTGGCTATCATTGCATAATCGAGTCTATATCTTGCCATTCTTACTTGTCTGGTCTACATGTGACTCCAGACCTATAGCAACATGATTGACTCTTACAGTGCTCGCTAGGCAGTTCGGAACGCACAATAAATGCCGGTCCAGCCACCCTCATCCTGTGAATGCTTTTTTTGAAAAGGGAAAGGATTTTTCTCTGCTTACTAATTATGTGTACAAGTTTAACATTTTCTTAAATTTTCCAAGTACGTGTGTTATGTTGTACTCTAGCAAATGATTTTTCAAATGTCATGATACAATAAATGTTGTATATGTCTTTACAAACCCTTCCTTTAAAGAGATCATTGAATATTGTTTGTTTGTCTTTAACGCATACATACTGTTTCTTAATGATTTTGCACTTCTCCAAACGAGAAGAAACATTGATCCTGACAATGATGTCTCTTTTACTTTTCTAACTGTTGATATTAGCCCAATGGGATTTCAGTCACCAGCATTCAGAAGTTTTAATTGGGATGTAACAGTTGTAATCCTCCAGGCCTCCACCATCACTCCTGCACCAAGGAAGATTGAAAAATTCAAATCAGATTTTTATTCTGGTACCTTCAGAAACTTAGCATGCATCTTATTTGGATCAAATACTTTATTATCTTTGAATAGTACCAACATTTTAACACTCCTTTTTACCTATTTTTAGCCTATCCAATACTACTTCTCCCCTCTACTGAGATAATAACTTCACCTTCTTGATTTGTAAAGGACTATTTAGTCAATTTTTATTTGGCCTGCTGTGTTCATCCAGCTTCACACTTTGTTACTTAGTCAATAGCCCAGTTAATTAATGCCCTTAGCCTACACAAGATTTTCTTACTTATCCCAGAGTTCCATAACTTCTTCAATTTCCTTTTACATTTTGTATTTTTATAACCTTTTTGATTTCTTTCCTTCTCATGATCCCTCATTAATCTTTAGCTTTGATCAACAGAAAAAGTCACACGCACATCAACACAGAAACTTGTTGTAAAGTTTAGAGCATTATGATTTTTATTACATTTACTAACTGATGCAGCTTTTGTCCAGCATTTAGCAAACAGACAAGCTTGAATCAATCACAATAATTACAATTCTTTCAAGGAAAATTTATAGTGAGCAGTGTTGCTTCTGTAATTATAAATATGTTTGTTCTTTGTCTTGTAGTTATACTTCGTGATGTGGTTAATAACAGAAACCAGGCTTTTGCAGAGATGAAATCTTAGAAACCAGCAATGCGGAGATGAGAGAAGACCATATTTGGGTAAAGAAGGAATGCAGAAACTGTATCTTGCACTTCATTAAGCAGTTCTGCTTTGATTAATAAACTACTAATCCGAAGAAAATAGCAGTGTGATGTTGGTAGTTGACATTTGTTTCATATCTCCATGTCTGCTTTCATCTCTACTGACTGGCAAGTGTTTTAGTTTATTTCCTGGATCTGCATACAACCAAGTTTCTTATTTAGGAAATTGATTTTACAATTGGAAGATCATAGACCTATCAGTTCAACTTTCCAAATAATAGCACCTTAAAATGTTCTTGAAGAAATGTTTTTCATTGCAGTATTTATGAATTAAAACAAATGGAATTGTGACAAATGTCCTTTTATTTGTATTGCAATGTGCACTAGATTTCATTCTTGTTTAATTTAAATGTGTTTAGAAGGAGACTTTCCCACAGCATCTTATAAATAGACTCCAGGTTTTTGTTCTTTGTTTTGCCTCAGTCAATAGATTTCCTGGGTAAGTCCGCATGTTGCACTGTATCTGACCTGGTCAGTTGTGATTTTAATTTTTGTGATATCAGTTCTAAAAATTAACTAGTAGCCTTGAACTATTTTCAAAGATCTTACCTTAATACTTGTTTTTCAAGATTCACAGGCCAACTACTTGTCGTAGCTATCAGAGATAATAGGAACTGCAGATGCTGGAGAATCCGAAATAACAAGGTGTGGAGCTGGATGAACACAGCAGGCCAAGCAGCATCTTTAGAGCAGGAAAGTTGACGTTTCGGGCCAAGACCCTTCATCAGAAATGGTTGGGATGGAAGCGGAGGGCTGCATGTTCTGCAGGGCAGAGGTTGGAGTGGGTGAGAGTGGTGAGACGTTGAGGCAATTGATGCCTCGGCAGCAGTTGCATATGAAGAGGTCGTGGGAGGGTAGGAGGCTTTGGGGTGGTGTCCAGGAGGAGGGCTCGTGTTGGAGGCAGGAAAAGGGGTCAGCAGAGGGAAGGAAGGCTCACGGTTAAAGAAGTAAGCATGGAGGCAGAGGGGGCAGAAAAACTGCTGAATGTCCAAACGTGACTGGTATTCGTTGATGTGTGGGTGGAGGGAGACAAAGGTGAGCCCCTTACTGAGGACTGACTGTTATCCTCAGTAAGGGAGAGGTCCAGGGGGATGGTGAAGACTCAGCAAATCTCAGTGTTGCTGTCTCCTCTGTAGCTGCTGGCTGTGGAGGCGGTGGGCGGAGTGATGTCAGCGTTGGTGGTGGTGGGGGGTTGCGTCAGCATCAGCGGTGGGCGGAGATGCGTCAGCGGTGGATGGAGTTGCGACCGCATCTGTGATGGATGGAGCAGTGTCAGCGAATGGGTGGAGCAAGGTAGGCAGCAGCAGCAGCGGTGACAGAAGTGTCTGTTGGTCTTGGAAATGGAGGCAGTGGCTGATGTAACGTCATCTAGAACACAGAACACTACAGTGCCGTACAGGCCCTTTGGCTCTTGATGTTGCGCTGACCCGTGAAACCAAACTGAAACCCAGCTAACCTACACTATTCCATTATTATCCATATGTTTATCCAATGACCACTTAAATGCCCTTAAACTTGGCGAGTCTACTACTGTTGCAGGCAGGCCATTCCACACCCTTACTACTCTCTGAGTAAAGAACCTACCTCTGACATCTGTCCTATATCCATCTCTCCTCAATTTAAAGCAATGTCCCCTCGTGCTCTCACTGTCCACCCTATCTAATCTTCTGATCGTCTTGTATGTCTCTATTAGGTCACCTCTTAACCTTCTTCTCTCTAATGAAAACAGCCTCAAATCCCTCAGCCTTTCCTCATAAGACCTTCCCTCCATACCAGGCAGCATCCTGGTAAATCCCCTCTGCACCCTTTCCAATGCTTCCACATGCTTCCTATAATGCGGCAACCAGAACCGTAGGCAATACTCCAAATGTGGCCGCACCAGAGTCTTGTACAGCTGCAACATTACCTCACAGCTCCAAAACTGAATCCCTCTACCAATAAAACTCAACACACTGTACAGCTTCTTAACAACCCTATGAACCTGTGTGACAACTTTCAGGGATCTATGTACATGGACACTGAGATCCCTCTGCTCATCCACTCTGTATTCCTGTTACTCCTTCCAAAGTGAATCACCTCACACTTTTCCACATTAAACTCCATTTGCCAACTCTCAGCCAATCTCTGCAGCTTATCTATGTCCTTCTGTAACCTACGACATCCTTTTGCACTAACCACAACTCCACCAACTTTAGTGATATCCGCAAATTTACTAACCCACCCTTTTATGCCCTCATCCAGGTCATTTATAAAAATGACAACTAGCAGTGGCCCCAAAACAGATCTTGCGGTACACCACTAGTAACTGAACTCCAGGATGAACATTTCCCATCAACCACCACCTTCTGTCTTCTTCCAGCTAGCCAATTTTTGATCCAAACTGCTAAATCACCCTCAATCCCATGACACCGTATTTTATACAATAGCCTACCGTGGGGAACCTTATCAAAAGCATTACTAAAATCCATATACACCATATCAACCGCTTTACCCTCATCCATCTGTTGCTCACCTTCTCAATGAAGTCAATAAGGTGTGTGAGGCACGACCTACAATTCACAAAACCGTGTTGACTATCCCTAATCAAATTATTCCTTTCTAGATTATTATAAATTCTCTTTCTTATAATCCTTTTCGACACTTTACCCACAACCGAAGTAAGGCTCACTGGTCTTAATTACCAGGATTGTCACTCCTCCCTTTCTTGAACAAGGGGACAACATTTGCTATCCTGCAGTCTTCTGGCACTAGTCCTGAACATAATGATGACACAAAGATCAAAGACAAAGGCTCTGCAATCTCCTCCCTAGCTTCCCAGAGAATCCTAGGATACATCCCATCCCGCCCAGGGTTGTCCAACAGTGGTCTCATGGCCAATGGCGATGGGTACATTGTGTAGGAAGGTCCTGGGTATGGCTGGGGATTTGGGAAGTGGAGGAATCCCATTTTGGGTGGCAGGCACCAGTAAGTTTACTGTACTTACGGCCTTTAGTGTCCAATAATGCTGAGTAGAATTGTGAGTTAGTTCAGGTTGTGGATCCTATGAAGAATAAAAAACAGGAGAGATCCTTTGAGGGTCTGGGAGAGGCAGGCTCTGAGCTGAGGTAGGCTTAATTGTAGTGCCTGCAGATGCTGCCGCATTGCTGCGAGTGTGTGTTTCAGGAGTCGCAGGGAGAAACGTTTCTGAAAGGTATCAATGTTATGAATGTAGATATTGTCACGGCTGGGGCCAAATTGGAAACGCTTGAATGTGAACTGTAGTCCGTTGGGGATGATCTAGTTCCGTAGGCAGCTACTATGAAAGGTGATATGGCTGTAGTACCTGGTTTGCTTCAGGAAATGTTCGACCAGTTTCAAGGCCGAAGAGATTACAAGAGAGTTGCAGTGGGAGAGAGATCCCCTGAGGTTTGTGCGGAGGGAGGAGGGTAACTTCTTCAGGGTAGGCATCCTTAGAAGAGGCTGCACAGTGGGGTTAAAATTGTATCAGAGATAATAGGAACTGTAGATGCTGCAGAATCCAAGATAACAAGGTGTGAAGTTGGATGATCACAGCAGGCCAGGCAGCATCTTAGGGCAGGAAAGCTGATGTTTCGGGCCTGGACCCTTCTGCTAACTTTTAACACAGCACATAAATCACAAAACATTACCCAGGAATGCTCAGCTGGTCAAGCCACACAATTCTTTCATCCCATTCTGTCTCCTGGCAAGGGGTTGCTCATGCACTGTTTGTCTGCAGGAGTTAAACCGCAGGGCTTATTGGCTTCCTTCCAGTCAGGGACGTCCACCTCACATTGCAAAACACCGATCCTCCAATCAGATACCAGAACTGCTTCGCTTCTTGATTGGTCTCAGTGGCTACCATTATGTACATAACTGTTACCACATTCATTCATTCAGCTTGAGCAATTCATAGTCTCTCCATTTGAGCTTTAACCCTTTCCAGCCCTGCCAACACTATCTGCTGGTGAATTGCTATTCAGACTATCTAACATGGCAGTTAGGCTCCTTCTAAACATTTCTGTGATTGAACATTCATTTATCTAAGGTTTATTTAATATTCATGGGCAACAAACGTACGAACAAAGAACAAGAGTAGGCTCAATGGCCCTTGAAACCTGCTCTGCCATTCAATGAGATCAGGGATGATCTAATTTTTTAACATCAATTCTACTACCCCGGATAATCTTTCATCCCCTTGGTATGCGTGTACCTATTTACCTCTGCCATAAAATATTTAAAGATTCTGCATCCACAGTCTTTTGAGGAAGGTAATTCTAATGACTCAACCCTCTTTAGAGAAAAAATTTCTTGACTCAATCTTAAATGGGCAACCCCTTAATTTTGAACTATGACCCTCTGTTCTAGATTCTCCCACAAGCAGAAACATCCTTTCCACATCTACTAAGTCAAGATATCTTGGGACCTTAAGTGTATCTGACTCCTCTAAACTCCAAAGAGTGAGACAGCCTGCTCATTGTGAATATTAGTCTAGTAACCCTTCTCTGAACTGCATCCAGCACATTCTTCAGTAAGTAGTGACCAGTACTTATACATAGTACTCCAGATCTAACCTCACCAAAGCTCTGTATGACTGTAATATAACTGCCCTATATGTGCATCTAATTCCCCCCTCACAATAAAATGAGATTTTATTGACTTTCTTGATTACTTGTATCTGCACAGTAACCTGAGATTCGTCACTAGGACATCCAGATCGCCCTACATCTTGGAGTTCTGCAACTTCTCATCATTTAGATTTTTTTAAATTCCTTCAGCCAAAATGGAAGATTTCACACTTTCCACATAATACTCCATTTGCCAGATCTTTACCCATACTTAACTTATCTTTGTCCCTTTGTAGGCTCCTATGTCCTCTTCACAATTCACATTCCTACTTATCTTTGTATCACCATCAAATTTAGCTGGCATATCTTTGGTCCCCTCATCTGTATCATTCATATACATTGTAAAGAGTTGAGGCCCTAGCACTGACCCCTGTGACACACCACTCGTAACATCCTGTCAGCCTGACAAAGACCCATTTAGTCTAACTGTCTGCTTATTGTCAGCAAGTTAGTCTTCTGTCCATGCCAATATGTTACCCCCCCAACAGCACGAGCATTTAATTTCATAAAACCTTTGGTGTGGCCACTTATCAAATGCCTTTGAAAAATCCTCACCCATGCCTAGCAGCCTACTGGTTGTTAATTTGGGGTGGCACGGTGGTTCAGTGGTTAGAGCTGCTGCTTCACAGCACTAGGGACCTGGGTTTGAATCCATTCTTGGGCCACTGTCTGTGTGGAGTTTGCACATTCTCCCCTGTCTGCGTTGATTTTCTTCGGATGCTCTGGTTTCCTTCCACAGTCCAAAAAATGTGCAAGCTAGGTGGATTGGCCATGCTAAATTGCTCATAATGTTCAGGGATATTAGCTTAGGTGGGTTATAAGGGGACGGATCTGGGTGGGATGCTCCAAAGGTCGGTGTGGACTTGTTGGGCTGAAGGGCCTGTTTCCATATTGTAGGGATTCTATAATCTGTGAGAAACCCAAATACAATATGTCCACTCGTTCTCGTTTATTAACAGCGTAAATTACTTCTTCAAAGGATTCCAATAAATTAGTTAAACATAATTTCCCTTTGACAAAGCCATGTTTGCTCCACCTGATTACTTGGAACTTATTCAAATCCCTATTATAATATCTTTAATAATGGCTTCTAACATTTTCCCCATGACTGATGTTAAGTTAATTGGCCTGTAATTTCATGCTTTCTGCCTCCTTTTTTGAATAAAGGAATCATAATAGCTATTTTATTAAGAGTAACCATCTCAAGCAAAAACAGAAATTGCTGCAAAATCTCAGCAGGTCTAGCAGCATGTGTGGAGAGAAATCAGAGTTAATGTTTCGGGTCCGGTGACCCTTCTTCAGAACTGATGGTAGCTGGCAAAGGACGTTTTTACTTTTTTTTCCATACGGTTCACAGGCTGTGACGAACTAGCTGAAAGCCAGTCCCTAGACTGACTTTCTGAATCTCCTGTTCAGTTTATTTTTATATTGTTTTCAACACCCCCACATGATCACTGAACCCAAAGGGGCCCTAGCACAACTGCTTATATTTTCCCCACATCACCCATGACTGTACATGAATGTATAGTGACTGAGTAAAAATACACCATAAGGATGGTTTTTATACAGAAGATGTGATGGGGGAAGGGGAAAAAGTAAATGATAGGTGGGGTTCGAGCCCAAAGAGAAAGAGAAACACTTGGACAGACAAGGGAATGGTTAACT